>NC_092344.1:112566591-113766591 GCF_963676685.1 Mytilus edulis | reverse complement strand
TCAATTGCTAAGACATGATCTTTTGTTTTTCCAACACTCTGCCATTTCTTGTATATTTCTCTACATGCGAGAAGGAGAGGCTTTCCATTTTGGACCCTTTGCTTGCAACAATTTAGTTGGAATTGGTTTTTTTTCCTGCATTAGTCATTGCTTCCATTAATATGTCTATTTGTATGTTTACATCATTTTCATTCTCTATAGAGGTTATACTGTTTTGAATAATACTATTATAACCCTTTTTGTCAATTTGTTCCCATTGCATTTTGTACTTTGCTTTATTGTTCTGTTGGTTTGATTTTCTGATTTTTGTCATTTGAGAGGCTATTTCCATTTTAACAATTGTGTGTGCCGAGGTGTTTGCACAAGATTTTTCTTCTATTCTATAGTCCACTACCAAGTTTTCATCTTGAACCAGTATGTAATCGATTTGGGATGAGGAGTTTCCTGCATGATGAAAGAATGTGTGAGTGTTTACTAATTCTACTCCAGTTGTCAGATTCATGTCCTTGGCAAAATTCCTGAGCATTTTGTCGTGTTTGTTAGTTCTTGATGTTTGTAGTGTTCCATTTAAGTCTCCAGGTAGTTCAGTTTTGTGCGTATTTTCGTATTTCTGTATTATATCATATGTAATGTCCAAGCATTCTGTATATTCTAAGAGAGAGTCAGAATTATGTGTTGGCATATACGTATTGATTAGGCATATATCCTTAGTTGCTGTTATAAGAATTGCTATTATTCTTTCATTTCCGTCCTTCAGTTTCTTGATTCTACTTGACCATTGAGAAGGCCACAGAACAGATACCCCTCCTCTTCCTTTTGACAATTTAAAGCTATCCAATGGGTCGTTTGTATCGTAACACCTTGTATGATCATCCATCTTTGGGAGTAGTATCTTTATTTCCTTCTTTTGAAAGTCCCATAGAAAATGCTCCTGTAGACATAATATTGTTTTCGAAAGATCTAACGTGTGGAGGTATGCAATATTGATCTTTAGTCCTTCAATATTACATGTTATAATGTTGATGTTTTTATCACATGTCCTTTGTCTGTTGTTTTTGGTAGGTTGTTTCCAGGAGCCACCCTTTTAGGCTGTTGAGACGAAAATGGTACTCCTTTGTATTCATGTTTAAATTCTGATCTTCCTGAGTGGTCGTACTGTTTTCATGAATTTCCCTATTCGAAATGGGTTTGCTATTGACTTCTCTTATATTTCCCCCCTGTGTTTGTGTACTAATTTGTTTCTCTTTTCCTTTTTCCTGATCATTTAGTCTTTCATTTCTTATTTGAGATGGTTCCTTGCTCTGATCATATAAAGCGTTATAAGAAGACGTTTCATTATGTGTTTGATGTTGCTGGCAGTTTTCTTTTTTGTCATCAGTTTTTTAAATTTGGCTGGTAGCTGTTTGTTTTATCATCCTTCAGTTGGTCATTAGGATTTTGTATGATTTCTTCTCTCATGGTATAGTTATGGAGGACAGGTTCTTGCTTTCTCAAATGCTGTGGATTTGTCCGTATCTCATTTCTGTTCTGTGACATATGATGAGGGTTTTGTTGTCTGTTGATCGTGACTGGTCTGCTGTATTCAGGCGGATGAGGCAAGGTGGTATGTGTATTCTGCATTGTAGCATTCCTTGCACTAAGAGGATTGCAGGTTCTTGTTGGTATTCCATACATTGTGGGGAGATGATATGCTGCTGGTATATTTATTTGCCTTTGCAATGTCACTGGGTTTGGTGCTGTATGCATAGAACTGTGTGTATAATTTAGATGCACATTCTGCCCTAGATTTGGTGGTATATGCATGAAGTTTTGTGATGGATTGGATGAAATATACATGCCTGTTTGCACTGGATTTGGTGGTAAATGCATGTAGTCCTGCGATGTATTTGGTGTTATTTGATGCACAACTCCCTGTATACCTTGTGGTATATGCATAATCATATTGTATTGTGTAGCAAATATTAAGCTTCTCAATGATTAAAATTAGTGTTTGACAAACTGCTATATATCCAACCATATTTTTTTCCGAGAAAGTGATTGGTTCAATTTTTTTGAAATTTTGATTTTTTTTTTAAAAGAAAATATTTTGTCAAAATTATATGAAAATTAAACGAGCCAAATTATTTTTAGTCAAGGTGCTACCCCCTTAAGTAATGTTGTACTTTATAAAACACATTCTGAATAAGACCTATTAATAAAGAAAAACCCAACAATTTATGAAAATTTTAAAATTGTTTGTACGCACATTGAACGACAAATTTATGTGACGTATAAAAATTTTCTGACGTCAGACACTCAAATCAATAAATGTGTTCGTAGATAGTAGATGTTTTTGTGTTCTGTTAAATTGTTCCTTTTAAAATTGTTAAACGATGATGACTGATGTACCCATATTTTGACTATTTTATTTATTGTGTCTGTTTATTTAACGCATCAATGTAAAAATATCGGAAATTGATGAGACTGTCATTAAAGTAAGAGGGTTAGCGCTATAGAACCAGGTTTAATCCACCATTTTCTACATTTGAAAATGCCTGTACCAAGTCAGGAATATGACAGTTCTTGTCCATTCGTTTTTGATGCGTTTTGTTATTTGATTTTGCCATGTGATTATGGACTTTCCCAATTGATCTTCCTCTAAGTTCAGTATTTTTGTGATTTTACTTTTTAATAACCAGTATACTGTAATAAACAAAACAAAAAACTCATTTTAGACTGAGCAGTAAAATGTGCAATTTTGAAATATCAAAATTAAAATTTTAACCCTCTTGCTACCCGTATTTTTTTTTTAATTATTTCATTTCAGAGTGACATAAAATATGAAAGCTCGACGTCTGTGACGTCACATGCAAAACAATGAGGTCTTTCAAACAACCCATTGAGGAAAAGATTTTTCAAATTTTGTGTTATTTTCATATTTCCGAGTAATAGTGTGACAAAGAGTAGGCATGCGATTATGGAGTGATAAAGGTTAGATATGCAATAAAGGTTGTGATAAAGGTTCTGCATCAAAGTTAAACAACAGGCTACTTATCAAATATTTTAATAAACTACTATATTAACTACTAAATATATTATAAATATATATAACAAATAAGGAGATATGGCATGATTGCCACTATACTCTAAAGTTCAAACGAAGTGGATAAACAATCAATTATAGGCTACCTGGCGACCTTCAAACATGAGAAAAGCATATGAATATAGAAAAAAGATGTGGTATGATCACCAATAAGACAACTCTTCACAAGATACCAAATACTAGTAACACGAATGTTTGCGACCGATTTTAAGTTCTCACATTTATGAGTTGTGTACCGTGTGTTTTATAAAAGTAAATAGGTGATTTGTTTAGAAGCAAGTGCCTGTGGTTTCTAGACAAATTAGCGGCATTAATTCATACACCACGACTTAAAAAGAAATATAAATCTATGATGTATGTGCATAAAAAAAAACTGGTTCCAAAACATAATAATATAAAAAAAATAGTTTGAAGACAGCTTATACTACTTATATGATACAGAACAGTTAGTATAAATGAAAATAATGTGTTCTAAGATATGTGATACAGCTGTAAACGATGTATACTTATCAAATTTAAATAACAAAAATAAAAACAGAAATTACCTTTTTCCTTATCTTATATATTAACTGAATAAAACTCTTCATATTAACATTCACTAAAAAAGTGTCTTTCACATTGTAATCAGTACCGTAGATTATAGAACTACACCTTTTATTTAGTGATGCACATGATCCTTCATTCGTCTGTTCTCCAAATCCGACTGTCCGTTTAATTAAATTTTGGTTTATAGATAGTAATTGATATGATTATTTTATCATCAAACTTATCTTTTGAAACATGTTCAATTTTGACGATTTTCAAATCCAAGACTCAAGAGGGATGACCCATAGTCATTTAAGATTTCACTGAAATTTGAGGAAATTTGATTTCACCGTGGTTTCCGGATAACAATATGAAGCTACAGTTTGACCAAGCATCTAAAAATCGGAAAACAATGTCATGGACCATACAATGCAGTTCATAACCGATTTGGTTGGTGTTTTGACATAATTATCCTGTTCAAAAATATGATTTCTTTATTTTCTACATGCTAACGTTAGTACCGCACGAGCAAGTTTATCAAATTTTAATAACAATGTCATGATCTTGAAATACGGGTCAAGCTCAATTTCGATCGTTTTATCATTTTTATCATTAAAGAATCATTCCTCTGTATTACTCTAGACAAGTCTTTAATTTTGACGTTACTTAGTGATATAATAACATTTAACGTACAAAATCATTTAGATTTTAACTCAATGTTATGGAAAATAAATTTATGTCTTAAAATGCATTAAGTAACAATTGACTGCATCCTTTAGATTTTTACAGCATGACACGTACTATAAACACAAATTACATTTAAAAGTCTAGGCATTTACATTTCTTCTGTGGATGGGGTTACATTTGACCATTAGATCACCAAGTGCTAGATTAAGGGTTATCAAAAGTCAGTGTATAAACCCCAACTTGTACTTTTATACTACACTTCCAGTATCACTGACAAAGTCAGTAGTCTGTGTTTGTAGTCGTTTTTCGCCGAATTGACATTTTAAGGCGTATCACAATTAATTTTAAACTAATTGCACAATTGACCCAGCCCTATATCAATTGACAGTTATAGAATACTGTAGCCTTACAAGTGGGTACATATGACCATCAAGATTGGTTCTGCATGTATAATAGGTTATTTTTATGTTTGAAAGTCCGTATTTTCTGATTTGTACCATCCATATGTCTAAAAATTAATTTAGTGTTTTTCAACTAAGATTTTACCCTGGAATTTTTCAATTAAATCTTATGGAAATATAAGCTAAAATGCATTGGATTCTTTAAACTTCTTGATAGACAATTGTCTATGGTTTCAGAAAAGGTATCGCTCTAATGGATTGAATCTCTCCTTTGATCAAAATTTTAGGGACTTTTGGGAAGTTTTCATCGTTCACCCCTTTTGTAACGTTTTGTATCAAGTAAATGTAGAGTGTTACCATGGTAACACCAAAAAAAAGAAGATTACATTTCAACATTATAACTGTTGGAAATCAAATATATGGAAGATGCTGTTCCAATATATATACACATGCATTGGCTGATAGCATTGGAAAGAGTATGGTTAAAATTATCAGTGTCAATTCTTTCAAGTTTTGTTCATAACTGTGAATTGCTTCCTTAGCTCTATTTTGCAACAGCTTTTGCAATTTGGGTATTCAATACTACTCCCAATCATATTCACTTTGTACGTTTTAACGATTGTTTTTTTTTTATTCTAGTGTCACTGAGGAGTCTTTTATAGACGAAAAGCGCGTCTGGCGTTAACAATGTCATTTTTATGTTAATCTTGGAATCTATAATCACTGGGCTGACACAACTGGTGACCCGAAGGTTTCATCAGCAATATAGCCAGCACTTCCGTTTTGACAATATAATTGATATGGCAATAATCATAAATGAGAAAAATCCCGAAATTCATAGGCAACCATACGGCATACATAATCCACTCTGCGTAGTAGAATTTTATAAGCCCTGACATGGCAGTTGAGAAACAATCAAACGAAATAACTAAGGCCCAATTTATAACATAGCAATTTACGAAAACCAAATATGACAGACATAAACCAACGACAAGAACTGGATTAAATGATTCGTACTAAAGACACACATAAAACGATGTGGCAGGTCTGCAAAAGATTTGAATGCAAATTTCATTTTTTACACATGTTTTCACAAATGAATAAGAGAAATACGATATGTTTTTAGCGATACATTTTTTATTCAGGATGTGGAAGAATAAGAGATATACAAAACAGTGTAAACAAAGCAGACCTGAGCATGTATGAATGCAATCAGCTGTGCAGCCAGATAAATCATACATATGACTACATTGGAATGCAAGAGAATACTTGTTATTGTTTGATTAAAGGACAGTTAATCGAAACTCCTCGATGTAAAGTCAAAGAATGTAACGATTTTCTATGTTATAATGGAAAAGATTCCTCTTTAGTAGTATTATATACTTTAAATAGTAAGTAGCACAAATCAGAAAACATTGACATAGTGCTTTTATTAGTTAGCATAACTCTTTGAGCAAATAAGAAGTGAAAAACATACACGTCAGTCTGTAAATATTACAGTAAAAGTTGTTAAGATTTTTCGTGGACAGGATATTAAAAGAATGAGGTTTAACTTACAAAAACAAAATGCAACACGTCAATGGGGTTTACTTATACATCTAAATTCAGACTTGTATACTATTTTCAAGCTATTATAATTATGGTACACTAAAATTAAAAACTCTCCAAATTTCAAAGTTTTATGTAAGGAAATTGAAAGTTGGCAGACTACTTCAGTATACATGTTACTGATAATCATAACTTTAAACTGAATCGTAACCTATAAAACGACACCGATATTAAAATATTGGAAGATGACAAAGAAATTGTTATTTTATTAAATGCAAAGCAAAAGAATTACAAATTCTTATTTTACTAAATGCAAAACAAAAGAATTACAAATTCTTATCAAACTACATGATAGATATAGTAATAAAAAATTCTTATCAAACTACATGATAAATATAGTAATAACAAATTCTTATCAAACTACATGATAAATAAAGTAATAACAAATTCTTATCAAACTACATGATAAATATAGTAATAACACAATTCTTATCAAACTACATGATAAATAAAGGAATTACAAATTCTTATCAAACTACATGATAAATATAGTAATAACAAATTCTTATCAAACTACATGATAAATAAAGGAATTACAAATTCTTATCAAACTACATGATAAATAAAGTAATAACAAATTCTGATCAAACTACATGATAAATAAAGAAATAACAATTCTTATCAAACTACATGATAAATAAAAAAATAACAAATTCTTATCAAAGTACATGCTAAATAAAGGCATAAAAAATATGATAAATAAAGGAATTACAAATTCTTATCAAACTACATGATCAATAAAAAAATAACAAATTCTTATCAAAGTACATGCTAAATAAAGGCATAAAAAATATGATAAATAAAGGAATAACAAATTCTTATCAAACTACATGAATAATATAGTAATAACAAATTCTTATCAAACTACATGATAAATAAAGTAATAACAAATTCTTATCAAACTACATGATAAATAAAGTAATAACAAATTCTGATCAAACTACATGATAAATAAAGGAATAACAATTCTTATCAAACTACATGATAAATAAAGGAATTACAAATTCTTATCAAAGTACATGATCAATAAAAAAATAACAAATTCTTATCAAACTACATGATAAGTAAAGGAATAACAAATTCTTATCAAACTACATGATCAATAAAAAAATAACAAATTCTTATCAAAGTACATGATAAATAAAGGAATAACAAATTCTTATCAAACTACATGATCAATAAAAAAATAACAAATTCTTATCAAACTACATGATAAGTAAAGGAATTACAAATTCTTATCAAACTACATGCTAAATAAAGGAATAACAAATTCTTATCAAACTACATGATAAATAAAAAAATAACAAATTCTTATCAAAGTAAATGATAAAAAAAAATAACAAATTCTTATCAAACTACATGATAAGTAAAGGAATAACAAATTCTTATCAAACTACATGATAAATAAAGGAATTACAAATTCTGATCAAACTACATGATAAATAAAAAAAAACCATATTCTTATCAAACTACATGATAAGTAAAGGAATAACAAATTCTTATCAAACTACATGATAAAAAAAAATAACAAATTCTTATCAAACTACATGATAAAAAAGGAATAACAAATTCTTATCAAACTACATGATAAATAAAGGAATAACAAATTCTTATCAAAGTACATGATAAATAAAAAAATAACAAATTCTTATCAAAGTACATGATAAAAAAAAATTAACAAATTCTTATCAAACTACATGATAAGTAAAGGAATAACAAATTCTTATCAAAGTACATGATAAAAAAAAAATAACAAATTCTTATCAAACTACATGATAAGTAAAGGAATAACAATTCTTATCAAAGTACATGATAAATAAAAAAATAACAAATTCTTATCAAACTACATGATGAAAAAGGAATAACAAATTCTTATCAAAGTACATGATCAATAAAAAAATAACAAATTCTTATCAAACTACATGATAAAAAAAAACAAACAAATTCTTATCAAACTACATGATAAAAAAGGAATAACAAATTCTAATCAAACTACATGATCAATAAAGTAATAACAAATTCTTATCAAACTACATGATAAGTAAAGGAATAACAAATTCTTATCAAACTACATGATAAATAAAAAAAATAACAAATTCTTATCAAACTACATGATAAGTAAAGGAATTACAAATTCTTATCAAACTACATGATAAGTAAAGGAATTACAAATTCTTATCAAACTACATGATAAATAAAGGAATAACAAAATCAGGATTGCGTTTATTATATTAATTGGTAAATCTCATTCGTATCAGTGGTCAGCCTTTCCCTTAAATCTTTATTATAATGTCTTATATACTATATACATTTTTCAATTTTCATTCGTAGTTCATATCAGCCAGCTCTAATATTCATTCTTGGTTTTGTGAAGGAATATAGGGGGCCAAAACTTCCGAAAGGTTTTCCAAAGGTTATTTATTCCGGAGGTAGAAACATTAGCACTAGTATTTCATCAATTTGTTATGAAAAATCAGTAGACTTTAATAGTCGGAATGCTTGAACAGTTCGTATCTGCCACCTCCCATATTCATTCTTTTGTTTATAAAAAATATGTATTTTAATTAGACATGATACGAGTGCCAGTTGCTAGCCTATATTATGTTATTATTTTTGGGAATCCCAGTTCAATGTACTGCTTTATATTTCGTACAAATATTAATGATAATGAACTCAATCATTTTTTTGAAAATTTACAAATAATGCACGATATACTAGAAAAGTAATAAAGCTTATAAATCTTTCAGGAATTTTGAAAACCAAAATTGAATTTCAGTTTTTATTCAGATATTATATAAATAAAGGCAACAGTAGTATATCGCTGTTCAAAACTCATAAATCCATGGACAAAAAATAAAATCCGGGTAACAAACTAAAACTGAGGGAAACGCATTAAATATAAGAGGAGAACAGCGACACAACATTAAAATGTAACACACAGAGAAACGGACTAAGCATTAGACAAAATCCTGAGAATAATAAATATAACATCAAAACCAAATAAATGAATTTGGGATAGATAAGTACCGTGACACGTCTTATAGTAATTCACACTCAAAAATAAGAGAAAACAAACGACACAAAGGAAACATAACGTTAAAATGTAACACACACAGAAACGAACTATAATATAACAATGGCCATATTTCTGACTTAGTACAGAACATTTTTAAAGGAAAAAATGGTGGGTTGAACCTGGTTTTGTGGCATGCCAAACCTCCCTCTTTTATGGCCATGTGAAATATAACATTAAAATGACAACACAACATTACAGGACTACAATATAGATAAATAGGAGAACACAATTAACAAAGAAACACACGAATAATAGCTAACAAAAGGCAACAAGTTTAAAATTTTAATAAGCCAAAAGTGCATTTTGTCCACACAAGACTTACTAGTGACGTCCAGATACAAAAGTTTGAAAGCCGAAACAAGTACAAAGTTGAACAGCATCGAGGACCAAAAGTTCAAAAAAGTTGTGCCAAAAACGACCAGGGTTTTCTGTTAGGTACCATAACATTCCTATTTTTTAGAATAATTTATACTTTTGCAAACAGTAAATTTTATAAAATGACTATACAAAAGATATACATGATAAAACTGAAGTATTAACTAATTACAGGAAACAACCGAAATACATTACATAACCCGACAAAATGCAACACAAAGAATAGACACATCCGAATAAGTCAAAACCTCAACGCCAAGTGACGTCATATTTGAAATTGTAAAACAGACCATCAAAAAATGAAAAAATGACGTCACATTTGAATGAATAAGATATAATTAGGATTGATTTAAGATTATATTTGAACTAAATACTGATATTACATTTAATAACAATGCACATTTCAATACTTATTAATAGCAAACTAAGGTAGCAATTACCTATATTATATAGCTATGTCCGGTTTGTTTTGAATCTAACTTCAAACGTAAAACATCGTACAGATTACGTTGAACAAAATCAAATCTAATAAACGAAGGCGGTGATTAATTTTCTTTACCATAACAAATGAGTATAATAGAAAAGACGTTAACACATTTGACAAAATCCGATGAGAACTACAAATATAACATTAATCATTTAAACTAAAATTACTGATGTTTGATATGCAATGACTTCCAATTAGATTTGGATTTCGAAGTCTCAAACTCATTGTTTGATGAACCTTTTATTCTAAAATACTCCATTTAAAATTGAATATGCCTTATTTCAAAATAATGCCAGCAACGCTATGTCTCAATGTTATCAATTTATTTTTTTACAACAGTTTGGTCCTGATTGACATGTTGCTATCTTTTTTTTATATTTTCAAGGCAATTTTTCTGGAAATGACAGTCAAGTTGGACGGTGTGGTGTTTTGAATTATACACTAAACAAAACTTCCGTTGGCAGTAAAAGATGTTCTGATACTTGTCATCCAGTTTGCTGTATGTATGACACATTTTATTAATATATGTACTTTTTGCTTCTAAAAACGGACAATGTCATTGAAGTATGCCACACATTTGGGAAGGTGGGATTGTCAACTAAAAGTTACTTTCGATTACCGCTAAATTTATTTCGACCAAGGATGAGAAAAAAAGCGTTTTTCAGGCTTTTTAAAATTCAAAGTATCACAGCATTATGAACACATGTACTATGGTCACTTACCACATTATAATTTAAAAAAAGAACATACTTGATTACTTGTAAGATTGCTGTCAGCTGCAAATTTGATTTTTATTTGGCAAATTGAAAAAAAAGTCATGAATAAAGACATTCCTTATAAAAACGAAATATCCAAAAATTTCAGCCAGAAGAAAAATGTATTGAAATAAATTTGATTTATTTTTAGAATTTTGGATCCTGAATGCTCTTCAAATTTGGACATATTTTGATATGAGCGTCACTGATGAGTCTTATGTAGACGAAACGCTCGTCTGGCGTACTAAATTATAATCCTTGTACCTTTGATTACTATTTACACCACTGGGTCGATGCCACTGTTTGTGGACGTTTCGCACCCGAGGGTATCACCAGCACAATAGTTAACACTTCGTTTCTGACATAAATGTCAATTATGTGGTCATTTTTACAATTTTCCGATTTATTAAACTTTGAATTTTTCGATACACAAAGCATTTTCTTATTCCAGGCATAGATTACCGTAGCCGTATTTGGCACATCATTTTGGAATTTTGGATCCTCAATACTTTTCACATTGTTCTTGTTTGGCTTAATTACTATTTTAATATGAGCGTCACTGATGAGTCTGATGTAGACGAAACGAGCGTCTGGCGTACTAAATTATAATCCTTGATAACTAATTACCACATTCTAAAATCCTCACAAACTTCACTGTTCATTTCAATGTAGTATGAACGGACCAAAAATAACAATTGAAATGGTGAAGATTCAACCACCTTTCTCGCATAAAATAAACGTAAACTAAACCTAACGAGGAAATACTGTGATTTGTTAATTCTTTAAAATTTGTATCCAAGATGATATAATTTGTAAAGGTCCTTATATAATTTCAATGTGTATTCTATTTTATTCAAAATCAATAGGCTGCAGTGACTCCAATTTAATTTAACATCCTAAACAAATTTAATAGTTTAGTCATATCATTGCATTTTATTTAAATTATTTTTATTTAAAAACATAACACAACGTGTTTTAAATTGATTACGTCGAAGCTCTATTCTAATTTTACCTTCACCAGTAGCGCTAAATGAAAAGTTTTAAAAAGTAAGATGTATAGAAACCATAACAGATGAAGAGATATATGACATGTGACACTTGTGTTTTTAAGGTACATGCGTGACCAATGCGTGGCTTTTTTGCCCTAGTAAATATAGCAAAATCCACCCAAGGTCATCTTCACCTGAGGAAGTTGAAAACTAAGTTTCTTGATGATTTCAAAATTTTTAAACGAACAACTCTTGTTTATAAAAAAAAACATTTAATAGTTGGGTACGTAGGTACTGAAATTGAAAAATAACAAAAATACCAAACTCCGAGGAAAATGATTTTGCTTTGCTTATTTGTTTTAATTTTTAATTTTACATTTCAATTCTCTCCTTAGTTCATGTTTTTCTTTTCTTTCGGTTCCTTTTTTTGTTCTGACTATGTTTTGTTTGTGGATTGCATTTTTTTATTGTTGTTATTGTTAGTCGAGGGAGGAGAAGAAGCGATAGCCGATATTAAAAAAGTTAATAAAGGTGAAATACTTATTTTACCTAATTCATTACTGTCACTGGACTTTTGTTCAACGGTATAAACATTACGGGTTCAAATCGTCGCTGGGTTGGTTTATTAATATTTTGATTTATTATTACGTACAATAGTTTAAAAATATTATTTATATTCATTTAGAAAATAAGACTTACAACTTACATGAAAAATGACAGTGAAAAAAAACCCCAAACTCGTATTTATCCAAATGACGCTTCTACTGCTTTTTTACTCTGCCAACATGGTAAACATGAATACAACAGGAGTTCACCGATGTTCAAATCTCATTAATCCAAAAAGGAAATGCACATCGGAGAAAACCATTAACTTGGGGAATAGAATTTACTCGAAAAAGAGATAGACTCCACACTCATATCTCTTATCATTATGCGAGTTGAAGTTTATTATCAGCTCTAATTTTGAATCCCATAAGGAACAGATATACGTGAGAATTATTTTTTTGGATACACTTCTATGAAAAGAACTCATAAACGGCTGATAAAACAATCAGTTTTCAAACGATAAGTATCGAATTGCAGCATTTTAAACAACATCATCCTAAAATATTGAAACGCCGACACAAAATCTTTCACCGTTTTCCATAGTATTCAGGAAATCTATACGCAAAATAACTTGGAAAACCGATGAATTAGAAAACTCAGATAATGTAAAAATCTGATTTTTCTTTTAAATTCACTTATGTCTATGTGCACAAATGTAAAATTGCATTCCTTTTAAGGAGTATTAGCTGTCAAATTCATGTTCACCGACTCAAATTCTCATGTTAGATTCAAAAGAATGTAAAACATTTAACCAAATTATCAAAAGTCTAAAATAAACAATTTATAGGACATTGGCTCGATAATATGTATCTTCGTATCGTGTGTACTTTAGTCTAGACACCATCTAAATAACTATCGAGATTACCCTGAAAACAACTAATGGTCTCATGACACGATATAAACATAATCATAAATATGAATAGATATATGGACCTCATGGAAAAGGATTTTTATATGTTAGTTTGATTTCAATTTTATGGTTAAAAAAAGTTAACTTTCAATTTTACCTGTATAAAAAGGATTTTTTGTGAATCGAATCAGTCAATCAAATGATTTACCTAAGGTTATCTTTTTTTTAATAACTTAACACGCATCAATCATGCATAATCCATCTCTATGCACAGCAGAGCATAAATTGTTCTAAATAATAAGGACGTTCTTATCCCAAGCATAAAAACATAGCCGTATTTGACACAACCTTTTTCAACTTTTGATCTTCAGTGCTGTACAGCTTTGTACTTTTTTCACTTTCGATCTTTTATATCTGGGCGTCACTGATGAGTCTTGTGTGGACGAGGCGCGTTTTTGGCGTATTGAATTTTAAACCTGATGCCTTTTGTTATCTATTAATCGTGTGTTTCTTTGTCTAATACGTTATCCTATTTATTTGTATTGTAGTCCTGCAATATTATGTTGTCATTTCAATGGTATATTTAACATTGCCATTAAAATGCGAGGTTTGGCATGCCAGAAAAAACCAGGTTCAACCCACAATTTTCATCTTTAAAAAATGTCCTGTACCAAGTCAGGAAAATGGCCATTGTTATATTATAGTTCGTTTCTATGTGTGTAACATTTTGTGTTTCCGTTGTGTCGTTTGTTTTCTCTTATATTTGAGTGAGAATTCACATTACTATAAGACGTGTCACGGTACTTTTCTATCCCAAATTCATGTATTTGGTTTTGATGTTATATTTGTTATTCTCATCGGTTTTGTCTAATGCTTAGTCCGTTTCTGTGTATGTTACATTTTAATGTTGTGTCGTTGTTCTCCTCTTATATTTAATGCGTTTCCCTCAGTTTTAGTTTGTTACCCCAATTTTGTTTTTTTGTCCATAGATTTACGAGTTTTGAACAGCGGTATACTACTGTTGCCTTTATCTTGCTAAATGGTTAAACGTATTTCAAAAGTTCAAATGATTACGAATCCAATATGTCGAATTAATCACTTGCAAGTGAATAATTAATAATTAATCATCGATCTTTCTTAGCTTATTTTTACAAAATTAAACCAGATTGGCTGTTAAACAAAAGCGAATTATTTTTTTTAACTTTTTCAATTTCATTAATTATTGAACCAAAAAGAAAAGTCCTAATTCATTTTTTTGTTTTTGTATCTTGTAGTGAGTGTCACTTTGAGCATTATATTTCCTGTAATATTAATAGTATTTTTAAATTTGAAAACAATAAAAATAAAGGACGGCTGAGTTAATAATATTTATTTTTATATATCTAACCGTCTATCCTACCCTTGAATAGTAGAACAATGGTAAAATAATTCAAGACAAGCTTTTGTTAATTTCATTAGGAAATAAATGTGATGATATAATCGATATCTAGACACTTGAATACAGAAATGTCTATTGTAATGACTAGGATGTCTTTATGAGTTAATATTGAACACGTCGCTTTGGTCAAATCCATAGAAGATATGGTATGAGCGCCAATGAAATTTCTCTCCATCCAAGTCACAATTTATAAAAGTCAACTATTATTACGTCAAAGTACGGCCTTCAAACTTACATATGAATTGTTTTAACATGTGTTGTCTACTTTCGTTATAAAATGGTTTCGGTGTTTGAATATGCAGATAAGAACACAACGAGAACGAACAAAGGACATGAACAAAAATTGAGTTGGAGCGAAAGTATGAGACACTGTAAGGAATCATCGCATAGCTCTGTCAAAAATTTGAATTCAGCTAATAACTATTTTGATCATGGAAGTTACTGGACCACTTCAGTCAGAGCAGCTAAGTTCTTTCCGGTGCAAGATAAGTACAATTTACTTTACTTTCATGTAAAACTTATCAGCATTGGAAAAGATCTCAATTATAAAAGAATTAAAAATGCCCCAGACTTTAAAACATACAGTCTAAAAAACTTGCTATAACCATTCCCTTTCTTCTAAAATGCCTTATTTTGAGGAAGGTGCAGATTTCATTTTTTTTAAATTTCAAAAAGGAGATATTCTCAGAAAATGAAAGTAAACCTAGAAATGAACATTTCAAAAGTAAAATTTTGCAAGCATTACGTGCAATTGTTTTAAAAAAAACCAATAATAACTACGTGTTTATTTAGTTAAATTCTATAACAATAGGCACACAAGAAAGTCCCATATTTCACTGTGTGGCGGCTTGGATTTCAGAGGACAATACTATAGAAGAGCATGTAATAGAACTATGCGAAAAGAGTTTGCCAGTATTATGTTTGGAATCCACTACGAGGACCGAACTTACAAACAGTAGTGATGTAACCATAGAAAGAGCTACAACTCCAAACCATATAGAAAATAAAGGTTACAGTTATAGATTCAACGCATTTTCATTAAAAGGAAAATATAGGTGTTGTCTTTATATAGGATGGTTGCGACTTATATAAATAAAAACAAAAAAAATGCAATCAAGTTTCTTTACAAGATGTATGATATTTTCAGCCCATTAAAATAACAAAATGATAGATGATACTCTTCATACTAGTATTTAATATTATAAACACTTTACAATTTTTTATCAACTTTTGGTTGGGAAATATATTTTCAAAATAAATGTCGTACCATTTCCATGAACGGAATATTTAATGTTGAAATGAAAAATAATGCAAGTAAAGTGAAGTTCTTTGTAGGGTTGTTGTCTCTTTTACACACTCACAGCTGTTTTTATTCTCAATCCTATATTACATTGTCATGGACAAAACACAAGTTAAATAATTATTTTGATTTTATTAAAATGTTCATCATTATGTTTTATTCATTGTCTTCTACAATAAATGTATAAAACTGTCCAAAATCTTTATCTTAGAGGACGAGGAACACAAATCACAGATGCCATGGGCGATTATTGCTGGTATAACTGGTGGTATAGGAATAATCTTCATCATTGTTCTTGTAATAGTGTAAGCTACAATTACATTTGTCGTATCACACAAGTATGCTAAGATTTCAACTTAAATGAAAAAGTCAAAAAGGAAATTCCCTAATCAAATTGCAAAATCAAAGGCTAAAACACATCAAACGAAATGGATATCAACTGTCATATTCCTGACTTTTTTGTATTATATATTATTATTATTTTCATATCATTCTCAAATCGCATCTACAAATAAAGATGTACAAATAAAATAGTTTTGTAATTTGAACCCATAATTGTTACTTATTATACATTACTAGGTTAATAATACAATATAGAATACATCTTCATCGAGCTCTATTTTTCTTTTATTTGTTTTGCTTTCTTGGTCGAGTACAAACTCATAGAGACCATGTCATATTCCTGACTTGGTACAAGCGTATCCTTATGTAGAAAATGGTGAATTAAATCTTATCTCTACATTTTGTATTTCATTTGTTTTTAGAAATTTACCTATGACGTCACTTTAGTGGTTTGTGACGTCGATCAATTCGTGTGATAGACAATGCGTGGTTCTGTTGTCCTGTTTTTATGTACTGCCTTATGTTGTTTCCCGTGTTCGTTTTTATTCTGTGGATAATCAGCACTTCGGTGTTGACATGAATATCAACTATATTGTCATTTTTTATATATATATATTGACTGTTTGCAAAAGTATGACACAACATTTTTATATTTTGGGTCATCAATGCTCTTTAACTTTATCTGATTTGTATTCTGACTTTTTTTTTATCTGCGCGTCACTGGTGAGTCTTTTGCCGGCGTCACACATTGGCGTATAGACCGGCGTGCACCAGACGTACAGTCCGTACACGTTAATTACACGCCAGGGGAACTCTAAGCAATCGTTAAACGCGCGTTGTATAGGTTAGAAGTACGTCAAAATGCAAAGGTATTCGCTTGGTGAACGCTATAACTCCAGGGAAATTTTTATGCAGCATGAAAATTTTCATCTACCTCAAGCGTTTGTCAAGCGTATATCTATATGTTACACGCACATAATACACACGCTGCAAGCGCGTATAAAACGATATAGATAAGTTTGAGACACGTTTAAGGCACGTTGTATACGATACAAGATAGTTTAAATTTAACTAAAACGTTTGTAGGTGTGTTTGTAACAAACACCCCATATTTAAACGTCCCTGACACGCCGAAAGCACGCATTATCGTCCCAGATACGACCGGGACATGTTTCAAATACGTTCAGGAGATTGTTTTACTTCTCAGCGTGCATACCATTTACGTTAGACACATGCTAGACATACGCCAACATACGTTACTTGAACGCCCGATAAATGCTTATGCCGGCGTCACACATTGGCGTTTAGACCGACGTGCACCAGGCGTACAGAGAAAATTGACAAAGTCGGTATACGTTAGTTGCACGCCAGAGGAACACTAAGCAATCATTAAACGGGCGTTGCATAAGTTTGAAGTACGTTGAAATATAAAGGTATACGCTTGGTGAACACTAAAACTCGGTAAATTTTAATGCAACTTAAAAAAGGCAAATTTGAGACACGTTTAGGGCACATTGTATACGCTTCAAGATCGTTCAACTTTCACTAAACGTATGCGGGTGTGTTTGTAACAAGCATCCCATAATAGAACGTGCAAGATACGCCCGGGACGTGTCTCAAATACGTTCAAGATACGTTTTTCCTTTCGTAGCGTGTATTCCATCTACGTAAGTTAAACGCAAAACATACGCCAACATACGTTACTTGAACGCCCGATAAACGCTTAGGTACGCCTCTCGTACACCCAGTACACGCTTAAAGCCCGTCGTGCACACGATACAGATATGATTGACAGGTTGAATGCATCCAAAATTACTAGCGTATTGGCAGCATACATGATTTTATACCACGACCGGCGTACGTCGGAGCTATACCCTGATGTGTGACGCCGGTATAATGTACGATTCTCGTTCGCCCAATACACGCTTAAAGCTCGTTGTGCACACGATACAGATATGATTGACAGGTTATATGCATCAATAATTTCTAACGTATAGACAGCGAACATGATTTTTTACCACGCGCAGCGCACGTCGGAGCTATAGGTGATGTGTGACGCCGGTATTATGTAGATGAAACGTGCGTCTGGCATTTGAAATTATAAACCTGGAAACTTTGATGTCTATAAGCATGTCGAAATGTATTATTGTATTGTTTATTTGTGTATTTCTGTGTCCTGAATGTTTTTACATTTATTTGTACTGTAGTCCTGTAATGCAATGTTGTCCTTAAAGTGTTATATTTAAAATTGCTATAAAAGATCGAGGTTTGGCTTGCCACAAAACATGTTCAATCCACCATTTTTTTCTTAAAATGATCCGTTCTAAGTCAGGAAAATAGCAGTTGTTAGCATATAGTTCTTTTATGCATGTGTAACATTATCGTTTTGGTTTTTTGTTGCTCTTGTGTGTTTCTGTTGTTTCGTTATTTCCTTTTATAATTGATGTGTTTTCCTCGGTTTTATTTTGTAACCCAGATTTGTTTTCTCCCAATCGATTTATGACTTTCGAACAGCGTTATACTACTGTTGCCATCAAGTATAGCTAGTTATTACTTGATTTATTTCACTTGGCTTGGCGGGACTCAACCGGTTCGCTCATCATAGACCAGTCCATCTATAGACAGGTCTTTTGGGATGAATTCATCAATGAAGTGTCCAGTTATTAGTCTCATATCATCCCCTCAGTTCTTTTGTATATCCGTTTGGTGACACGGATAGGCGATTCTAAATCAATAATAATTATAACGGCAATCATCCTTATCACACACATTTTCAAAAAAACAGTCCTTATCTAGATTAAAACGTAAGCTCCGCCCGATAAGTTGAAATAACATTGGTAATAAACTGCTCACTTTTTGATAGTCGCATCAAATGCCATCATATTGACAACGATGCATGAACAAAATAAATAGACACAATAGTTAGAGACAAGGACAAGTAGTAGTAAAAAACATTATGACAGAATAATAAACGATAAAATTCAGAATGAGAATATTTCAAAGAGACAACAACCCGACCATAGAGCAGACAACAGCAGAAGGTCACCAACAGGTCTTCAAAGCAGCGAAACATTCCCGCACCCGGAGGCGTCCTTCAGCAGGCCCCTTAAGAAATATATATACTAGTTCAGTGATAATGAACGCCATACTAAACTCCAAATTGTACACAAGAAACTAAAATTAAAAATAATACAAGACTAACAAAGGCCAGAGGATATATTTGCTAGAATGTAACGGAAGACATCAATTAGATTGAAGGTTCATAAATAATGCGGTCGAGTTAAAAATGTTAACGTTATTTTGGGCGAAATTTTCCAGATATCCAACAGTAGTGTAAGAGTACAGCAAGATAATTACATTTGAAGATCACTTGAAAGAGGTAGCCACAACAGATCGGTATTATGTCGCAGACCTAAGAGCTAGTTCGACTGCCAAATAACAAACAATCAATAAAACATTAATATTTCCACTGACTCCTAACTTATTATATGTTGGTCTTGATGCACATATTTATGATAGTAAGTGTATATTGTGGGAAAATCTACGGCATGTTGAAATTATAACAACACTAGAAACGAAGAATGGAAATGGCGTTTCTATCGCCTACTGCATATTTCAAGACATGCATCAAGTCTTTTTTTTTTTTTTTTTACTGTTATAACTTGAGCATATGAGTAAACATATGGTTTCTTTAAATCTCTTTTATTCATATAATGAACGGCCGTGTCAAGGTCCTGTTTATTATTTACATTACAGAATTAATAGAAAAAGATCTCAAATACAGATTGCAAAATCTGTTGCGGTTACAAATCTGAATGATCATAGCACAAATGCAAGTAATGAAGAAACACTGGAATCTGGTAAGTCTTAGACAACGGAATAAATATAATAAGGACTTTGTTATGTCAAAGAACGTTCAAATGTATTTGTAGTAATGATGTACAGATCTGTCATAATTCGAAATGTTTCGCCTAGTTGATCAAGTAAGACAAAGAATTTAATAATTACAGTTCTCTTTTTATTTTTTTATAATGCACTTTTTACACCATCAAACCATGATATGTAACCTTGAGAAGGAAAATGAAAGGCATCATGATTATCTGTAACTTGTGTGTCTCAAAGAGATTAATTATATTTCAGATAATGGAAATATTTACAATGCCAGTAAATCTGAAGAGAAATGTGTAATGCTTAACGATAGTAATTACGATAGTATGTCTGCTATTAGGCAGGACACGGAAGGGGTTTATGACCACACAAGTTCCACTCAAAATGCTCATAGAAAAAATGAAGATGTAGATGTTTACGACCATGCAGACCCAGTCATTATCAAACAAAGCTTACAAATTGAGAACGATGGCGTCTACAACCAATGTGAATTAAATATAAATTCAGTTATCGCCAAGGCACACGTGAATAGTGATTCAACAACTATTTACGATCATGCATGATTTCAGCCTGGATTTTTGTAACTTATATTTATGAACCGAGCGGGCTTGCATTATGTATTTTGTGGTGTTAAAAATGAAACAGCGGTCACCTAATTTTTTTTAGTTGAAGCAGCAGATGTTTTGTAGACAAATGTATTTGGTTTCATGTAGCGCCTAATACATATTGTTGGTTGCACGTTAGTGAACTACAACATTTTCTTTTTTTGAGAAATGAAGAATCTGCTTACGTCGTCGATTTTTGAATGCACATTAGCCAATGCTTGGCCATTATTTTGATTAAAAAATATCGTTTGATTAATTTTCAGTTTCAAAATTAAAATTAAGTTTAATCAACCACATGCAAACATTAACCTTTACGCTTATACCTAATCGACTTTGGTTTTGTTTTTGGTGTTGATGCCAAACGATGTTTTTTATTATTTTTTTCCCATCGTTTGCTCATTTGTTTACCCGAAGCACGTGCTGTGTGCATTAAGATTTGTTAACCTAGAACCCTTTGGTGTGCTACCGATTGAAACAGTTTATGTATTGTCTTTTCATACATTTAGATCCTCAACTATTAATACGGAAGACACAATATGATTTGTTATGAAAACTAATGGATTTTCAAATAGTGTACAGTATATTTAATCTTATTTTCTTAGCTTGTTTTCATTATATGATTTTTTTTATATAATGTGTATTATAAAATTGAGAATGGAAATGGGGAATGTGTCAAAGAGACAACAACCCGACCATAGAGAAGACAACAGCAGAAGGTCACCAAAAGGTCTTCAATGCAGCGAGAAATTCCCGTACCCGGAGGCGTCCTTCAGCTGGCCCCTAAACAAATATATATACTAATTCAGTGATAATGAACGCCATACCAAACTCCAAATTGTACACAAGAAACTAAAATAAAAAAATAATACAAGACTAACAAAGGCAAGAGGCTCCTGACTTGGGACAGGTGCTAAAAAGCGGCACGGTTAAACATGTTTATGAAATCTCAACCCTCCCCCTTTAACTCTAGCCAATGCAGAAAAGTAAACGCATAAGAATACCAACATTAAAATTCAGTTCAAGAGAAGTCCGAGTCTGATGTCAGAAGATGTAGCCAAAGAAAATAAACAAAATGACAATAATACATAAATAACATCAGACTACTAGCAGTTAACTGACATGCCAGCTCCAGGCTTCAATTAAACTGATTGAAAGATTATGTCTTCATCATATGAATATCAGGCACAATCCTTCCCGTAAGGGGTTTAGTATCATACCATCATAACATATATGAGAAGAACATAACCCGTGTCATGCATTGTTTATATGTGATAACGGTACGTTATTAATTTATCGTTCACATTAGTATGATTAGTAGATTGTAAACAACATATAATTGACTCAATATTTAAATTAATAAATATCAAATTCTAGTTATTGTTACAACATAAGAAGAAGTTTTTATTTATATTGTAGATTCTGTAAAGGTTTCTTAAAACAGTACCAACATATTTAATGAATTCGATTTTAAAGACATTTGTTAAATCCATTGTTTTGTTTTCTGATCGGACATATAATAGACTTCACACAAAATCAAAAGTGAAAACTCAAAAAATCATTAATACAGTTATTATGTTTATCATATATCTTGATTCCATTCAAAAGTAAAGTGAAGGGACTGATATTATATGATGCCCAATTCTATTTTTTTTCAAGTAGTTTAGTTTTATTCTATCCCAAAATAATTTCAGATATGTGAATGTTACACAGCACTGTTGATAATAGACAACAACATTGCATATATGTTTATTTCTCACGAAGTCTGTTGAAAAGGGGACGATACATGTTGGTTAGTTCCTTTTCTATGGGAATTAAAATTTAACTCATTATCGGGAGCAACAAGTCTATTGCTTACTCGTTCCACCACAGACTGTTTTTGTACTAATTTAAACAAATAAAATTATTCAGAAATCAAATTAGCTTGTAAATATTTTTTTTTTTTATCTAATATCCCCGTTTGAATAATATCTCCTTATCACCAATTGTATATTTAACAGGTAGAACCTTATCTTTTATTGATTTATTGTACATAAGACCTTTTTTTATTTATTTTGATGTATTTATTTCCCATAAGGAGTAACTGTTGACGTTGAATATGCTTTTGTAAGACTTTATTTAGGTCATTTGTAGATTTTAATACTTTTTATATAAAATTTAGAAACAACCTCTTTTAGTTAATTTATAAAATTGATATTCTCAAAACTCATTCTTAATACAAGAAATCTTGACCATCTTTCTAAAAAATAAAAAAATGGTGTCGCTTTCCAATAAAAAATGGGTCATCATTATCAATGGGTCTTCGTATCCAGTATATTTCCTATCATTGTTAAGCTGTTTTCAGTCGTTAATAATATTTTATTTTTATTTACCATAACAATCTCTTTTCACAACTAATATTTAAACCTGATCTTCTTTTCATCACATAGACTATCTCTTGGATCAGTTATACATTTCTTTGTCTGTCTGGATTTCTCCAAAACAAAACAAAATATTGTGTATGTTTTCACCCTCTTCTCTTTACTGTACTCTTTATTTCATTGTGCACCTTTTATTAAATCGTAATAAAGATTATGAATTATAAAAAAGAAGATGTGGTATGATTGTCAATTCGACAACTCACCACAAGAAACCAAATAACACAGAAATTAAACCTATAGGTCAATTGACAATTTTTTTTATCAAAGCATATCTTCTAATCTTGTATAAATCAACGTCAATGAATGTTATATTTGACCGTAGATAAACATGGTGATATCTTTTGAATCCTGTTTGGTCATAAAGCTCCTAACGTTTCTATGTATATATATATAACTCGTCTAAACATCAACCCAACAATGTTAGATCTGTAAATTTGCTTTCGCAAATGTTTGGTTCTTCCCTCGCCGGGATTCGAACCCATGCTACTGTGATATCGTGACACCAAATCGCCTGCACTGCAGCCGTCCCGCTAGACCACATGACCACCTAGGCTCTCAAAAACAGAGCTTTCGCTGGCCGTGTGTTACCTTTCCTCGTCAGTTTTAATCTAGCGGCGTACGATATATAAGGCATAAAGATGTTATTGTTACAGATCAGCTAAATTATCTAAAAAAAGAGCTTTCGGTGGGCATGTGTTACCTTTCCACGTCAGTTTTAATCTAGCGGCGTACTACAGTACATGATATATACTTATAAATATAATTATGTTCTGTGACTGTATCCTACATTTATTTGTAGGATCCTTTACTATAGATAATTTAGCTGATCTGTAAAAATAACATCTCCATGCCTTATATATCATGTACTGTAGTACGATGCTGGATTAAAACTGACGTGGAAAGGTAACACATGGCCACCGAAAGCTTCATTTTTATGAAGCCCAGGTGGTCGTGTGGTCTAGCGGAACGGCTACAGTGCAGGCGATTTAGTGTCACGATATCTCAGGAGCATGGGTTCGAATCCCGGCGAGGGAAGAACAAATAATTTGCGAAAGCAAATTTACAGGTCTAACATTGTTGGGTTGATGTTTCGACGAGTTGTATATCATGTACTGTAGTACGCCGCTAGATTAAAACTGACGAGGAAAGGTAACACACGGCCAGCGAAAGCTCTTTTTTTGAGAGCCCAGGTGGTGTGTGGTCTTGAGGGACGGCTGCAGTGCAGGCGATTTGGTGTCACGATATCACAGTAGCATGGGTTCGAATCCCGGCGAGGGAAGAACCAAAAATTTGCGAAAGCAAATTTACAGATCTAACATTGTTGGGTTGATGTTTAGACGAGTTGTATATATATATATATATATATATATATATCAGTCTAAAGATTTGCACAACGGTACTGATATAAGATGTTATAATACGAAAATGTTGTTATTAAATCGTGCTGACAAATATTTCGGCTCAACAAATGGCCTTCTTCAAGTGTCACAAGTTTTAACAATACTGATACATAATGTATAAGGTGTAAAAATAGATCAGTAATAATACAGGTAAGTTTTGGTCGATTGATTTTAATCCAAAAGCCTGAATATCATAATATAAACAAAACACTATAAATCAATATACGTGACTGTGTATATTAACAATAAAAATGAGTGAAAAAACAAAAACGCTAGTATTTCTTATTGATGCCGTTTGGATGATGTACATTAAGTTCCTTTATCAAAAAGCTTTCCCGAACCTGTCGCTGGGCATCACTCCAGTGAATATTCTGTTCAATCACTAGAATTTTCATGCGGTTAAAGTCATCAGGTTTGTGATCCGACTGTCTGAAGTGCTGAGAAACTGGGAGAAGTGGCTTCTTAGTGATATCACTTCTATGGCCATTGAGGCGTTTGTGGAAAGGCTGCTTTGACTCACCAACATATTGGAGGCCACAAACCGAACATTCTAGTATGTAAATAACATTCATACTTTTGCAGGTAACATTGCAAAATATCTTATAGTTGTTTTCGGTTGCCTTACTGTGAAATGTTGATGAATGCTGCATCTGTAGGCAGCATTTGCAGAGTTTTTCTTCACACGAACGACATTCTCCAGAAGTACTTCTATTATCAGACACTTCAGCCCGCACCAGCAGGTTCCGCAGACTACTAGGTTGCCTAAAAGCTATCATTGGAGGCTCGGGAAAAATCTTGGATAGTTTGGAATTCTTTTCAACTGATTTCCAAAGCTCACGAATGACACCAAAGCTGTTTTTGAGAGATGGGTGGTAAGTAAGAACACATGGAGTCCTTTTATTTTTCTTTTTAACTTTGTATTCCAATAGTTCACTCCTGGGAATTGATTCCGCTTTCTGAAAGCTGTTTTTGATATTTCTGTGTTTGTAGCCTCTTTTCTTCAAGCGAGTTTCAAGTTGACGTAGTTGTCTTTTAGTTGTTTCTGTGTTGGAACATATTCGCTTGACTCTAAGTGCCTGACTGTATGGAATGCTCTTGGTAAGATGAGCAGGATGGCAACTTTTAGGGGACAAATATTGATGAGTGTCAGTGGGTTTAGAATATAAATCTGTAGATATGATGCCCTCTGTGAGCGAACTTGAAGTATCGAGGAAGGCGATTTTGGATTTAGACTTCTCATGAGTAAATTTGATACTAGGATGTATGTTGTTGGCATGAGTGATAAAAGTATCTAAATCCTCGTCGCTTTTATTCCATTTCATATCCACATCATCTATAAATCTAAACCAGGAAAGCGGTTTTTCGATGGAAGTTTCAAGGAGTTGTTTCTCTAATTTGCCCATAAATATGTTGGCATATGACGGAGCCATTTTGGTGCCCATGGCAGTTCCATTTACTTGCAAATAATGATCTCCATCAAAAGTGAAGTTGTTTTTCTTAAGTACCAGCGTGAGCATTTTGACCAGGCATTCGGTAGGTGGATATTTCACTGGTCTGGAATTCCAAACTTCTTTACATGCATCGATGCCATCTGCATGTGGAATATTAGTGTAGAGGGAGGTGACATCCATGGAAACAAGAGTCGTGTCGGAGGGGAGTGGATTTAAGGCCTGCATTTTTCTTAGATAATCGGTTGTATCTTTGATGTGAGATGGTAAAAGATAAAATCTGCCCGGTTTTGGATTTTCTGGTTTCAAATATTCAAGAGTTTTGTCATCGATGAAACCATCGTCATGCATTTCTACCAAACTATCAGTAATTTCTCTGCTAAAAGATGTTGTAGGATCAGAGTCTAGTTTTTGGTAGAACCTTGCATCGCCAAGTTGTCGTTCAGCCTCTTGAATATAGGCAGATTTATCCATGACAACCACTGCACTGCCTTTGTCTGCAGGTTTAATGACGATACTGTTGTTAGATCGTAAGTTTTTTTAGTGCAGTCCGTTCTTCATTGGTAAGATTGTCAAAAGGTTTATTGTTATTTTTAGTATTTCTAATAATGTCCGACTTAAAGTTATCAATTAATGATTCCAGGGTAGCATTTTTGCTCGGTTTTTTCACTCATTTTTATTGTTAATATACACAGTCACGTATATTGATTTATAGTGTTTTGTTTATATTATGATATTCAGGCTTTTGGATTAAAATCAATCGACCAAAACTTACCTGTATTATTACTGATCTATTTTTACACCTTATACATTATGTATCAGTATTGTTAAAATTGTGACACTTGAAGAAGGCCATTTGTTGAGCCGAAATATTTGTCAGCACGATTTAATAACAACATTTTCGTATTATAACATCTTATATCAGTACCGTTGTGCAAATCTTTAGACTGATATAATTTTTTCCTTATCTGCATAGTATCGCCTATTCTAGACGATCCGGTACATAGTAAATTTGCTGGTTGGTCGTTTTTATAGACTTTTATATATATATATATATATATATATATATATATATATATATATATATATATATATATATATATATATATATATATATATATATATGAGTCTGAAAGATTGTGTAACAATACCGATAAATAGATGGAAAACAAAACACTAAAAAGTGTTGAATATCATTGCACAAAGATGGAAAAACTGAACAGATGATATAAATTATACAATAATTGCAAATATTTCGGCTCAACAAATGGCCTTCTTCGGTGACAAAAGTTTTAACAATAATGAGATATAATGTATAAGGTGTAAACATAGATCACTAATAATACAGGTAAGTTTTGGTCGATATATATATACGTCTGAGTCAGTGACAACTCTACAACAGATGTATCCATCGGATCGCCATCAATGATGGTGATACTTGGCTGTGTACATAATGTATATACAACTCGTCTAAACATCAACCCAACAATGTTAGATCTGTAAATTTGCTTTCGCAAATTTTTGGTTCTTCCCTCGCCGGGATTCGAACCCATGCTACTGTGATATCGTGACACCAAATCGCCTGCACTGCAGCCGTCCCGCTAGACCACACGACCACCTGGGCTCTCGTTTATATATATATATATAAACGAGTCTAAATTGAAAACTACGTTCAAACTTATGATTGCGTTGGATAAAAACCGCAATTTTTATACGTGTGCATGTAAAACAAATTTCGTTGTAGAAGGGTATAAAAACTGCACAAACAACATTTTCCAAAAGACCAAAAAAGTGAAAAAGTATATTTAAACAAAACGCATTTGACTTACAGGTCGAACAACTGATGTGCTTTAACCCTGCTGACTGCCATTGGCGTTTGTTAAATAAAATTGATCACAAGATGTAATAAAATGGATCTTAATATAAATTTAATACTAAATAGAAAAAAAACCAAAAAAACTTGTGGCCACGATGTTATGCCACAAACATACGGTGTCAATATTTTTTTAGTACACCAGATCGGGATTTCGACAATAAATGTCTCTTCAGTGATAATAGGGATCGAAACTGTATTTGGAAGACCATATAAAAAGTACCCTAATTTTTAGAAAAAAGTACCCTCATTTTTAGATAGACTCTTGAATTTTAAGAGTCAATATAGGATGAACGAATCATATAAACCGGAGGTAAAATATGATACAAGCCCAAACGAATAAATATAAACGAGTCTAAATTGAAAACTACGTTCAAACCTATGATTGCGGTGGATAAAAACCGCAATTTGTATACGTGTGCATGTAAAACAAATTTCGTTGTAGAAGAGTCTAAAAACAGCACAAACAACATTTTCCAAAAGACCAAAAAAGTGAAAAGTATATTTAAACAAAACGCATTTGACTTACAGGTCGAACAACTGATGTTCTTTAACCCTTTATATATATGTTGTGTTTCCGAGTATATCTAATTACCGATAGATACCTTTGATGGTTGTTCCTGCAGTCAGTAACGGCCGATTGCTCTTCAAGTATGATAAGGTCGTCTGTTATCCATTAGTTCAGTACCGGAAGAGGATAATTTCTAGATGGTCGGTCTGATGATCTAAAACAAACCCTCCGGATACTACATATACATCCTGTACATGTAGCGCTTCGGACGAGAGGTATAGTTTCTTTTATCTAGTGATGCTCACAGTCCAAATAAGAGACCACTTTCGAGTTCATCCGTCACCGGAAAAAATTAAGCACACCTTTATGACGTCTTTTACCAGATAGAGGGGATCGCCTGTATCCCTGCACTAGTAACGTTCATCAATCGTCTTAGTGATCATCATTGTGCAAGACAAAATAAAAATAATGTTCGTTTTGTAAGTACTTAATCACAATTCCTTAATGACAGCAGTGCTGATTGTCAATTATGAGAATTTAGTTTGGCGAATAATTCGTGCAATATAGTATTATAGTTTTCCAACCACTCGCCTAACATTGGAATGGAAGTGACAATGACCCTAAACGCACGAATTATGTTCACTTAAACCAGAGTTTTTGACGGAAATGCATCGAACTCGAAAGTTGTCTATTAAAAAATGTAAATTGAGACAATGAAAACATGCAGCATTTCATGTTGACGACTGCAGTGATTTAAGTTCTTCTTCCCTTCTGTTGGGTATATCTATACGATTCCTCTGTCATTGCTGCGGAACCGTCGGGCTAAAGGTCCTGATTATATTGTTTTTTTTTACAATTTTGGACTATATAGGTACAGAGTTTTTCTATTTCAAAAAGTTCGAAATTACAACCGAGGTTTAGGTTGCTCTTATTTCCCCGAAAATATTGTTTATTGTCTTTGCGTAGCTTGCTAATTTATATAGTTCGTTTCATTAGATCTTTTTCTAAGATATTACGTACCTGTTTATGTTAGAATATTCAATTATCTAATTATTTTCTTTTGTATACTTTCTTTGTTTATTTTGTCCTTTTGTTTTTATACATAAGTTTTGACCTTTTGCACTCATGGTTAACATGCACTTTTACTTTTAAAATGAAATGCTTTGTTAATTTCTGTTTGTACCAATGTGAATGTAAGAACATGTTACTGTTTTCAAACTTGTACTACACAGATATCAAGTTTACCATATTTTTTTTCAGAAGATGCAGTGAATTACAATTGCGCGGTTTTTTTTTTAGAATTAATAGTCTTGCATTTTTCCTCATGATTTTTGTATCATTTATATTCATTTGCCTATCTGGTTCGAGTATTTGTAGTTTTTACAAAATAAAACAATTAATGTAATACACATGAGAGGCTTAGAGAACTCTATAACCAGGTTCAATTTACCATTTTTCTACAAAAGAAAATGCATGTACTAGTCAGGAATATGACAGTTATCATCCATTCGTTTGATGTGTTTCAGCTTTTAATTTGCCATTTGATTAGGGTCTTTCCTTTTTTGAATTTTCCTCAGAGTTCAGAAATTTTTATGATTTTACTTTTTAAATGCTACCAAGTAGTACACTATTGTGTTAATGTATACTTTTTATTACATCATATTGCAATAACTTGTCTCTTTTTTTTTCTAGCTCAAATAAATAAGTCACGTAGACATAGAAATGACACAGAGGAAATTAAAATTCCGCGATATAACTGTAACTCTAATAATCGTCCGTATTGCTATTTGATATCTTTTTTTTTGTATTTGCACTTTAAGAACCTAGCAGCTGAAACAACATAGTTAAAATAAGTATACTTCTCAAACAAAGTTTAGCAACACCAATTTTAACTTAAGATAAAGCAAAGAACAAAATCCTGATTTACCTTTCAAAGGAGTAGGTCCGGTAAGGGCCGATTTCGGCCTCAATTTTCAAGTTCATCTAACGAAAGATTTTAGACACTTTCTAAACACTTGAGTGTCTATTTCAATTGATTCAATTCGTTAATGTGGAAGATTTTAACTTCATAAGTCATTTAAAACGCCCCGATTCAAGCTTAAATATGAAAAATCTATCAAATATGCCAAAAATCGTCACTTTTCAGATGGTTTTTGTCAAAAATGAAAGTGGCCGCATCTTTATATATATTATGTATTATCATAAAATACAACTTACATTTCAATATAATGAATAAACACGAATGCAGCCACTTTCATTTCAGACGGAAACCGTCTAAAATTTAACTAAAATGCTACAATTGTGAAGATTTCAGTAATTTAGCATGACTTAATGATGCTAGTACCCGATATATGTGCATTGTGTTGTCAAAAACAGCCCATATTTATGTAACAGAGGCATTCTACTTTGCAATGAATATCTAAACGATTACATTTTCACAATTTTCTAAAACTGCTATATTTTGAGGCCAAAAAGGGGTCTTACTGAACCTACTCCTTTGTGTCTTCGTAATTGAATTGATTGTCCAATCAAATATACTTCAGTTATGCTGGTCAAATTTTAGAAAGCTATACTATTCGAAACGGAAGTGGTCAAAATTAAAAGTCACAATTTGAAGCTAATTATGTATATAGTCACGGTAAAAGATGAACAACGAAGTTAGGATATAGTTGATCGCATGCGCATCTAACAATTCTCTAGCAAAAAATGAAAATGACACTCTTTGTCACTTCAAATTTTTATATATTTTTTTTAGCTTTATCTTCATTCAATTCAATATCTATTTCAGCAGAAATGCTGTTTTTTTTATCCTTTTTTTTGTAACAAAAATATGTATCCTAAGATTTTGACTATCATAAATCTTAATGGAAGTGTTGCAAAACTTCTTCTGAGTAGTATATATGATCGCAATAACAAAATGTTTTTCTATCATAACTTAGATTACGAAGTGTGAAATGGGTTTATTCCAGACAAGTACTTTAAACAACTTCGCATTAATCTATAGAATTCAAATAAATCAGAAATCTCAGTAGTAATATGTCAATACACTAAATAGTAATAAACGTGTATGAAATGACTGGGGATTTTCCCCCTTAATAATTCCTAATGTAAAAATATTTTAATGTTGCAAGTTTTACGATTTATATTAAAAAAAAATATCATATCAAGTATTGCAAAAAATAAACATCAAGCATTTATCGTATTAATCAAGACAAATATCAATTTAATGCTCAATTACCAGTTCTATGATCCGAAAGTTAATTTATCTAAGTGATAAATGTATGATTTTTACAGTATTTGGAAAAAAAGACACAAGTTAATGATAAAGATTCATTGATAAATCTGTGAAATATTTATCAAAGGTATCAGGATTATGATTTAGTACGCCAGACACGCGTTACGTCTACATAAGACTCACCAGTGACGCTCATAATTGCTTAAAAATAATACACTTTGATATTGTATCAATTAAACTCATCATAGATACCAGGACTAAATTTTGAATATACGCCAGACGCGCGTTTCGTCTACAAAAGACTCATCATTGACGCTCGAATCCAAAAAAAAATCAAAAAAAAGCCAAATAAGGTTTGAAGTTGAAGAGCATTGAGATCCAAAATTCCTAAAAGTGTTGCCTTATACAGCTAAGGTAATCTATGCCTGTGGTAGAAAAGTCTTAGTATTTCAAAAAATTCAAAATTTTGCAAACAGTTAATTTATAAATATAACAATATCAATGATAATTCATATCAGCACAAAAAGTGCTGACTACTGGGCTTGTGATACCCTCGGGGAAATAAATCTCCACCAGCAGTGTCATCGACCCAGTGGTTGTAAATAAACTCATCATAGATACCAGGACTAAATTGTGTATATACGCTAGACGCGAGTTTCGTCTACAAAAGACTCATCAGTGACGCTCGAATCCAAAAAAGTTATAAAAAACAGCCAAATTAAGTACGAAGTTTAAGAGCATTGAGATCCAAAATTCCTAAAAGTGTTGCCAAATACAGCTAAAGTAATCTATGCCTGAGGTAGAAAAGCCTTAGTATTTCAAAAAATTCAAAATTTGTAAACAGTTAATTTATAAATATAACAATATCAATGATAATTCATGTCAGCACAAAAAGTGCAATTTCTAAAATGAAGTTACACGATTAGAAAGTGAAAGACTTTGATAGCTATGTTACCAACGCTAAACAAAGTCCAAAGCTATACCAGCTTTATCAAAGATACAATTTATGAAACCCGAAAATTATATAATACTATTAGCAAATTGTTCATTATCAAAACGTGTACAATATGACTATTGATATTGTTAAGTTGTCAAATTTACCTACAATATATATAACAAGTATCGTGATTATTGTCGCGAAACATATGATCCAACTGTAGTCATAATCCCCTACTCTTGTTCCCGTATGCAACATTTACTGAAGTTGTACTTTTAGAAACAAAGCACTGGGTGCCACGATTTGATTAGGATCTGCGTACCCATGCAGAACACTTGAGGTCAATTGATTTATAACAACTGTAGGTCAAGTTGCAAATTATAAGGGCAACTGATTGTACATAGGGAGTTTTGATAAACCTCCAAATTAAACTGGGGATGACTATTGAACACACTTAGGAAAAAAACTATATACAAAATAAGACGTAATTGAAATTATCAACTTTGGTTGATAGGGATTTAAATCTCTGTAGAATAGATTGGAATAATCACTCAATATTAAAACAAATGGCATACAACTCAAAACAATGCAAAGATATATAGTTAGAACAAGTTGAAACAACATCAAATCATTACACAGAAACAATCCAGTTCATTCTTGATCTTTTTTTGTGAGAATAACAGCTCCCTTGTTTAACAAGTCTGACGTTATTCTTTGATTATCGAACCACAGAATTGTATATTTCGAATACCACTTAAAACAATAAAATAAAGGACATACACACAAGAAAAGTAGTCATGTACAATACGCTAATATGCAATAAAGAAAAGCTAATTGAAGAACTTACAATGGATCACCTTTAGGATAATTATAAACAACAGTGGTATTTAAAACCATGGAAGAGTAAATTCCAACCATAATGATAAATAAAACAAAATTGAGACTATCATGGTTTGTTAAAGAGATAACATTACTTCTTAGAAAAAATGAGTAAATTGTTCAAAGCATGAAAACAGACTCAACAAACAGTACAGAGACACAAAGAAACTACTTCAGAAAGAGACAGATTAGCCTGCTGGGCATATTAAAAGATTCATAAGTTACGACGAAAGTTTCGAACTTGACAGACAGAATTTTTTATTTTTTTTACATCAGGTCACCTAAAATAGAAGACAGCTAGTGAGTCGCACCGTCAAGATCTGAGGGCATTCTGATAGTTGATACAAACTTTTTTTTATAAGACGAAAATACCTAGCCAGTTATTAAAGACCTATCTCATTAACCGGTACAAACTGCAAACAGTTAGAACCTGTTGTAGTAATAAGTGTTGCTCTGCATGGTAAGTTTTTTTTGTACGTTTTGCCATTCCATTGATCAAAATTAAATGATAGTGATGGTTGTGATTGTATAAAAAAGCTTAGGGTATAAACCTCGTATTTCATTTGGCCTACAAATTGTGTTAATTTCAACGCCACTGAGATTTACGAAGATGAAAGCGCGTATGACGTACCGAAATATTAATCCTCGGTCACACCTTACCGGATAGCTCGAACGGACGCCTAACGGATAACTTTTTGTCAATCCGTTCATGTCCGTTAGACGTCCGTTCTTATCCGTTAGACGTCCGTCCATATCCGTTGCATGTCCGTTAAGCGTACGTTTTATCCGTCGACGTCCGTTCTGTCCGGTGGAAAATTTTGAGCATGTTCAAAACTTTGAACGGACGTCCAACGGATAAAATGTCCGTTGAACGTCCGTTAAGCGTCCGTTTTGTACGGTACTCGTCCGTTTCATTTCCGTTTTGTATCCGTTACGTGTCCGTTATACATCCGTTGGAGGTCTGGAAGATAAATTCACCAACGGACTTCTACTTGACGTTTAACAGATGAACGGATCTACAACGGATTAATGCCAATTGAAAATTTCGCGTCAGAAATGCCAATTATTGGTATGTCAGATTTCTTAAAGGTTCATGAATTCTTATTATTCATAATCGATCTTAGAGTATAGGTACGTCTTCACAATCAAGCAGTTCTTATTCAGGCCAGACACTGTCCTTTGACGGAATTTTGAAGAACAAACCAAAACCAGTTACACAGAAACATTTTGAATATTTATGCGATTTACATGTATTATTATTGTCGCCTTTGATTTTTCCGTATATATCTTGTTCATCCCTTTTATCCGGTACGCTTCCGTTAGGTGTCCGTTTTATGCGTTACTTGTCCGTTGGATGTACGTTCGACATCCGTTCTGTCCGGTACGTGTCCGTTTCTCGTACGTTGCATATCAGGCGTGTGTCCGTTATGCATCCGTTACACGTCCGTTTTATTCGGTCAGTACATCAACGGACTCCCAACGGATAACAATTTTGTCAACGGACAACTTTTATTTTCATCCATTGTATAATCCGAATCTGAAACATACTGATAATATAGAAAAACAAACGATATCGGTTATCTATCCATGACATAAAATCAATACATGCACAGCAACAACAACAAGAAACAAAACCAAACAAACCACACACACATAAGCAAAGAAATAGCGCTTTTATTGCTGTTCTCCATATCGAAATCACAGTGAGGCCGCCCACTTAAACTCTCACCTAGCACCATTTATCTCTTTCGTTAAAGTAAATCATCCGTTTTTCCGTATGAATTAACCTTATCCATAACACATCCTAAGGAATTTGGAAATCATACAACGCACGTTCGAGGGATATACTACTGATGGAAAAAGTAAACAATGCGAAGGATGGGGCTAGTATAAACAGATTATGAACAGAAAATATTTAATACGCCACATTTGTAACAAAGGATATGACTAAGTTAGATTTACAAGTAACAAATTGATCCACATGGAAAATTAGGCTAAACATCATGTAATAAACATTGTTCTATCATCTTACTTATCCCATACGTGATTCTTGATTAATTGTTAATTGTTTATCTAGGTCAGGATAAGCAACCATCGAAACCATAACATTAGATTAACTACAATTTCGTATTATATGACTCTAGGAAGGACAACTTTATGCAGATTTATGGATAGAGAGGACTCTAAATATGAATTTCTCTCAACAAATATAACGACTGTATGTCCTTTGGAAAAAAATCTCACGGTAATGGATTAGTAACATATTTCACCCGGACACATCTTTTATGATCATTTGCAAAACAAGTAGCCTGTAATACAGTGGTTATCATTGGTTCTCATAAATGTATTTCGTTTATTGTTAAGGTACTTATCGTATTGTTTTTTTTTCTAATTTTCGTTGTAACATTTTGTTTGCCAGTACCCTTTCATAGCCTACGTTACTAGCACTGTTTTTGTTTTGTCTCAAAGGCTGTACGATAACGGATAACCATATCGTCCTGATAAATAGAAGTCCAATTGATAATATAATTTTCTGACTCTTTTATTTCTGTAGATGCAGCTGAAGATTCTGTTCTAAAATTCACCTGCTTTTTAAGGTAATAGGTTACCTTGCATAAAACATCGATGGTTGAAAATCAACTGGTAATCACATAACCTTATTCATAAGTTATATTAAATTAGTTTTATAAAGAAGAAAAATATTAACCAATGGAAAAAATATGCAGTCTCATTAAACTCAGCATCAAAGCTACCTGCTTTTCGTTTATCATCTAAAATAAGAGTTCAGATGTTAAATTTACTGTAAACCCATATTAAATCTACAGGAGGTACTGCTCTGGACAAAATCCTCACACTTCAATGTCTATTTCACATTATCACATTATCATAGTCTCAGTACGGAACAGGATTCGAAGTAATTAATAATTTCAACTAATATGATGAGATTCTATTTAACCGTTTTAAACATTTTGTACTTAATCATAATCATATTTGACAGTTATAAGTGATTTGAATAATTTAATTTCCAAGCAATCAACTATGTATCGCCAACTTAACTATATTCCAACTCTGTAAGGAAATTATCTCTATTTCCCTGATCCTTGCTCACGTTCGTATGTAATCCCGTGGAAGGGTCATACTCGAGTTCAATTAAACCATCATAGTTTGGAAATGAATACTTAAACAGAAAACGCGTCATGTTTTATGTCTCTAACTGTGTCAATAATTAAGCTAAGCAAAAGATAAGCCAAATAACCAGCAGACGTGTCGTCTCATAATTGGTATAAGTGAGAAAATCTTAATCCCAATTGTTAAAAGTAAAGCCACCATCAATGAATTTTTATAATGTGCACAATTAAGCAAAACTCGACTTTTTCTATCGCATTTGGTGTATTGTAAATAATTTTTTTTGTTATACTAAATCTGTTTTTAAAAGTTACTTGAAATAACTTACAATTCCCTTGATTTAGATTATAGAGAAAGGCTAATAAAAGAACTTACAATGGATCAATTTTTAAGATGATTACATACAACAATGGTATTGAAAACCATGAAAGAGTCAATTCCAACCAAAATGATAAATAAAAAAAAATAGAGACTATCATGGTTTGATAAAGAGATAGAATGAATTATTAGAAAAAAAATAACAAATTCTTCAAAAACATGAAAACAGACTTCACAAACAGTACAGAGACAAAAGGAAACAACTCAAGAAAGAGACAAGATTAGCCTGCTGATCATATTAAAAAAAACATATGTTACGACGAAAGTTTCGAACTTGACAGAAACAGAATTATTTATTTATTTTTTACATCAGGTCCCCTAAAATAGAAGACAGCTAGTGAGTCGCACCGTTAAGATATGAGGGCATTCTGATAGTTGATACACACTTCTTTTAAAGACGAAAATACCTAGCCAGTAATACAGACCTGCCTTATTAACCGGTAGAAACTGCAAACAGTTAGAACAAGTTGGAGTAATAAGTGGTGCTATGCATGGTAAGTTGTTTGTACGTTTTGCAATTCCATTGATCAAAATTAAAATGACAGTGAGGGTTGATATTGTACAAAAAAGCTTAGTGTATACAAGAGGGACGAAAGATACCAGAGGGACAGTCAAACTCATGAATCGAAAATAAACTGACAACGTCATTGCTAAAAATAAAAAAAGACAAACAGACAAACAATAGTACAAATGATACAACATAGAAAACTAAAGATTAAGCAACACGAACTCCACCAAAAACTAGAGGTGATCTCAGGTGCTCCGGAAGGGTAAGCAGATCCTGCTCCACATGTGGCACTTGTCGTGTTGATTATGTGATACCAAATCCGGTAAATAGTCTAGTTCGGTAGGTCACATTTATGAAAGAGAAGGGGATTGTAGTTACGACGTAAGGAACATATCCGAAATCATTTGTGAAACAGTTATTTAAAAAATAATGAGTTTCGTTAAAACTCCGGAAGGGTATGCAGATCCAGCTCCACATGTGGCACCCGATAGCTAATTCGGTAGGTCACTGCAACTTGCAGTGATGTGGTGGTTTTTGTAGTCCGTGTCGAAGGCCTCGCTGTGAATTTCAGCTGACGATACCAGAGGGACAATCAAACGGTTTATTAAAACTCCCTATGTACAATCAGGCAAGTTGCAGTCACTACCGGATTAGACTATTTACCGGATTTGTTATCATTATTATTATCATTTGAGAAACGGTCATTTTGTTTATTTTCTTTGGTTACATTTTCTGACATCAGACTCGGACCTCTCTTGAACTGAACTTTAATGTGCGTATTGTTATACGTTTACTTTTCTACATTGGTATAGGTGGAAGGTTGAGATCTCACAAACATGTTTAACCCCGCCGCAATTTTGCGCCTGTCCCAAGTCAGGAGCCTCTGGCCTTTGTTAGTCTTGTATTATTTTAATTTTAGTTTCTTGTGTACAATTTGGAAATTAGTATGGCGTTCATTATCACTGAACTAGTATATATTTGTTTAGGGGCCAGTTGAAGGACGCCTCCGGGTGCGTGAATTTCTCGCTACATTGAAGACCTGTTGGTGACCTTCTGCTGTTGTTTTTTTCTATGGTCGGGTTGTTGTCTCTTTGGCACATTCCCCATTTCCATTCTCAATTTTATTTCATATTTTATTTGGCCTACAAATTGTGTTAATTTCAACGCCTCTGAGATTTACGAAGATGAAAGCGCGTATGACGTACCGAAATATTAGCTGGTTATATTTTATGATTTTGTACTGATACCGAACAGTATTTTGTAGATCTTTGTGTACAAGCTTCTTAACAATTTATCCAAATGCATCTGTTACCGAATTTAAAAGTCATAACATTGTATTGTATACCATTAAGGTCAATCGATCCTTCAAATTGAACACGTAAGGATGAGTTTTCTGAAACAGAAGTAAAAGGAGAATAACTGAAATCTTTACTTTATAATTTTTAAGGTCTCTAACACGAATTGGTTATAACCGATATGGCATGTCTAAATTTTAATTGACCAGCGACGTATTTGACAATCTTAGATATTTAGATACCAGAGTATTTATTTAATCTGTATCTTTACCTATTAATGCTATTTTATTGTGCAAAGATTCATAACGATGTTGATACAGGTATAGCATGACACCCTTTCTTTGTCGACGTCCATGCGATTTCTTCTCCTTCTTAGATAAAGAAAGATGTGATATGAGTGCCAATGAGACAACTCTCCATCCAAATAACAATTCATAAAAGTGAAACATGATAGGTCAATGTACGGCCTTCAACACGGAGCCTTGGCTCACAACGAACAACAAATATAAAGGGCCCATAAATTACAAGTGTAAAACCATTCAAACGGGAAACGAGGAACACGTATAAATTACATAAACAAACGACAACTACTGTACATCAAATTCCTAACTTAGGACTAGTGAAAATATTTGCAGCGGGATTAAACGTTTAAATGGTACCAAACCTTCTCCCTTTTTCTGAAACAATAGTATAAAATCACAACATAGAAAAACACATGATAAAATATCATATGGAAGGCTTTACTAAATCAAAAATCTTAAATTCACACTATTGTTTGCTACCTTGGTTTGTCTTTCAATCGTGTTATGAGATTGGTAAAAAGGTCAACGACTATTGCCTTATTTTAGTCACTTCCATTGCAAAGTTTTACTACACAGTTCCTGTCTATGTACATGATTTTTAAAGAAACTCGTTATCTAATCCGAATCGTCTGAATTAAACTGATAATATTAATATAGAAAAGCATACGATATGGGGTATAAATCCATGACACAAAATATAACGAACAGCAATATTAACAAATAAAAAAAAATCACACACATAAATCAAAGCAACAGAGTTACCCTTATCCATAACACATCCTTAGTAAGGGAATTCTGCTGATGAAAGAGGTAAACAAATGCAAAAGCAAGATGCTAGTATAAACAGATTCTGAGAGAAAATATTTAATACGCCACATTTTGAACAAAGATTATGATTAAGTTAAATTTATAAGTAATAAATAGACTTAGATCCAAATGGAACAGAAAGCAAAACCACATATATTAAACATTGTTCTACCATCTACTTATCCTTTACGTGTTTCTTGATTCTGTGGTTTCAAATGTAGTGAGAAACTCCCGCACCTGGAGGCGTCCTTCAGCTGGCCCCTTAAATATATATATACTAGTACAGTGATAATGGACGTCATGTTAAACTCCGAATTATACACAAGAAACTTAAATTAAAAATTATACAAGACTAACAATGGCCAGAGGCTCCTGACTTGGGACAGTCGCAAAATTGCGTCGGGGTTAAACATGTTTATGAGATCTCAACCCTCTCCCTATACCTCTAGCCAATGTAGAAAAGTAAACTCATAACAATACGCACATTAAAATTCAATTCAAGAGAAGTCCGAGTCCGATGTCAGAAGATGTGACAAAAGAAAAAAATGAAATGACAATAATACATAAATAACAACAGACTACTACCAATTAACTGACATGCCAGCTCCAGACCTCAATTAAACTGATTGAAAGATTATGTAAACATATCACTCCGGACAAATCTTTTAGGGGCATTTGCAAAAGAAGTCACCTTCAATACAGTGGTTGTCATTGTTTCCCATAACTGTGTTTTGTTCATTGAGGTACTTTTCATATTTCTTTTTCTTATTTTCATTGTAAATTTTGTTTGCCTAGAGCCTTTTACAGCCTACGTTACTGGCACGGGTTTTCTCTGTCTCGAAGGCTGTACGATAACGTATAACCATATCGTACTAATAAATAGAAGTCTAATTGATAATATTATTTCCTGTCTCTATATTTCTGTAGATTCTGTTCTAAATTTACCTGTTTTTTTTTTAATTAATAGGTTACTATACATAAACATTGACGGTTGGAAGTCAGCTGGTAATCACATAACCTTATTCATAAGTTGAATTTAATTAGTTTTAAAGAAGAAAACTTGTTAACCTATGGAAAAGTATGCAGTCCCCAATTAAACTCAGCATCAAAGCTTTCTGCATTTCGTTTATATCATCTAAAATAAGATTTCAGATGTTAAATTTACTGTAAACCCATATTAAATCTACTGGAAGTACTGCTCTGGACAAAATCCTTACACTCCATTGTCTATTTCACATTATCACATTATCATATTCTCAGTACGGAACAGGATTCGAAGTAATTAATAACCATAACTAAAAAAAGTACAACATTCATAATACTAAGAAGGCAAAAGCATTAGTTTGTCATAAAAAAAACCTTTAACCTTCGATTTTTAAAAGAACACCGATCATCATCCTTGTGGTGTGATCTTTAACTAATATTATGAGATGCTTTGCAACCGTTTAAAATTTTTTCAACTTAATTATAATCATATATGACAAGAATAAGTGATTGAGATAGTTTAATTTCAAAACAATTTACATTGCATCGCCAACTTTACAATATTCAAATTCTTTAAGGAAATTGTCTTCTTTTCCCTGATCCTTGCTAAGTCTCAAACGTTATCACGAGGACGGGACATAATCGAGTTCCATTAAATCATCTTAATTTTAAATGAATATTTTCAATAGAAAAAGCGTCATGTTTTATATATCTCACTGTGTCAATAATGGAGCTAAACGAAGATAAGCCAAATAACCAGCAGATTATTAAAAACAACACCAATCCTTTGCCAAGTTCTTATCAGAGACGTGCATACGTCTCTGTTCTTATTAAATACTATAAAATACATTAACCTGTCATATACTTTTTTGCTTAATATATAGATAAAGTAGTTTCCCCCAATTTTTTTTTAACGGTATTTACCCGTTTAATACCAGAATAATTGATTATTATTAAAATATGTCAAAGTTTGTAGCAGAGGTAGGCGTGCTTGTGTGGTGGATGGTACTCACAGTTCAAAAAGAAAGACATTGATTGTACAAATAGACGAAGTGCATTCACTTTCGATCATTTAACATTCTGTTTACCACATAGAAATTCAATATAAAAATTATAGAAAACAAAACACTCGAAAGGAGCTTCGATAATTCGATGAAGGCGTAATATTGATGCATTTAAAAACGGAATGTCAATCCAGTTTTTACTTGATAACATCCAAGAATAGCTCCGAATGCAATTTGAATTTATACGACAAAGCTTTTCTTGTCAACATTCTTGTAATCAAATATGTTTGTTTACATATACTTTTTTTTCCAATATCCGTGCATTGCATTGTCACATCAATTCACATTTTACTTGAAATAAACTTCAGTGGTAGTTTATAGGCACATTCTTTCCCAAGACGAGTTGTTTTTTTAAATTGAAAATGGAATTATTTGATGTAATTTATTTTTCAGATGGGAAAGTCTATATTTAATTTGCAATTTCATCTTGAATGTTTTCTTGTACAAAATGGTTAAAGATATGAAACAAAAGGCGATTACATAACTTTTAATGAGTATAGTATGCATGCATATGCATAGAAGTGATTTCAAGCAGTAACCAAAATGTAAAATAACAAATTAAAATACCGAACCCCAAGTAAAATTCAAAACGGAATGTCCTCCTTAAAATGACAAAACTGAAAGCTCAAAAACAGCAAACAAACAAATGAATGACAACTGTCGTATTCCTAACCTGGTAGAATCATTTCTTCTTCTTCTTCTTCTTCTTCTTCTTTTTCTTCTATACGTATTTAATTCCAATTATGGAACACCTTCTCATTGGAATTATTTCCAGAGGAGGAGTTATAAAAGTTTGTCGCACACATAAAAGTTTCTAGTAAATTAAAATTATATACATTAAAATCCAAAGTTCACGGATTAAAATATAAAAGGAAATAAAAAAACAAATAAAAACTGGACAGGATCACTTAAGCTTTACACAATAAAAATAAAGGGGACACCCCTGCCTCTACCTTATCACATATGTACAAACCGCTCATATCACACATGTTCAATATATATTGTTTTAACTTTATATACAGTTCATTGGACGGATTCACAATTTCTGCAGAATACAAGTTCTCTCGGTATGCAACTTATAATACATATCGGTAGACATTTTCTGTATCTTGTCGAAATCGGTTTTCAGTATATAATCCAGTACAAAAGGATCATCGCTGAAACACATGAATACATATAAAAAACATATACAGAACAAAACAACAATGAAAAATAATAGCCAACAATTTTATAAAATGCTTATAAAAAGCAATAGACAAAACTCACACTTCAATATTATGCAATTATTCCCACTGATGAATGTCTAATTAAAATACATTTGTCTATATATATAATATCAGGCAATATACACGTACTGTCAATAATCATTTTAACGATTTCTACTTGATTTTTAAATCTTTCAGTCCATCCTGACCTGCCAATCATAGAGATCACTAAGGCCTTTAGAATATAAAATAATGCTTTTCTTTGCTGATGTAATGCAGGACAGAGAAGTAAAAAGTGTGTTATGTCCTTATTTGATGTTCCACACAATCGTCATAAGGAAGACTCGTTTCCACCACAAAATTTATGTTTATTTGACTCAAAGAGGTATGTTTCAGTTAAAAGACGAATTTTTACTGCTCCTTTTTTAACATCTGATATTGTTGATGATAAGCTGGTCCAAACAGGATGTACTTATCCAATTTTAAAGAGAGTTCTATCCAGGTGTGCCAAAGTAGTTTTAGATTCTATTTCTCCCAGAAAAAATTTTGTCCAATATTTTTGAAGAGCCATTTTTACTGACGATTTCCATTTAAGTTTGAATGGAGGCTGTTGCTTTGATAAATCAATGCTTGGCAAATCATACATAGCTAACGTACCTGCGACCTTACAGAAGAAGCTTTGTTGTTCATAATCAGTTGTCTGTCTATCAGATCCAGTATTGTTGAGATGTCGCATGAGACAATGTTATAAAGGAAAGAAAGTTGCCTTTTATGGATTTCAGCCTCAATCGGAAGAGCGCCTTAGATGAGATATACAGCTCCAGTAGCTGTTCTTGCGGGCATTGACTGGAAATTTCTTAAATTTTTCTTATGAAAGCGTGACAAGATGTCCATTTCTTTCTGGTTAAGTGGTAGAATCTCCATGCTCTGATTAATTTTATAAGATTTTTGCGGGTTGAGAACATTTGTGCCATGCAGACCAGTGCTCATCAGGGAATACCACGTTCTTCTTGCGATGCTGATACAACTTCGATGTTTACATCATTTTCCTTTATTTCTGCTCTTATTAGACCAAGATGTGTAGTATTGTCTGATGGATATATATAGATTTTGCCCAAGGTCCATTGCAGATCAAATCTGTTAATGCTTTTAGGTTTGTTTAAAATGACTGCCATTGTTTTTGAAAGATTAATAGTTACTCTAGATTGGTTGGCATGGTGATTAGTTACAGTAAACATACATTGAAGTTCCTGTTCGCAGTTGTTAATGAAGGCTTCATCGTCTACACATGTTGGGCAGCCCACATATGTTGTGCCTATTTCAAATCCTAAGCTATGTGATTTAAGATCTTCAAGGAGATTGTTGACATATACTTTGTAGATAAATGGAGAGAGGATACCACCCTGGCGTACGCCTTGATGAATTTGGAAGCTATTGCCAATGTTTCCTTTCCATTTGACCTTTGAGACTAGACCACTGTATAAGTTTTTTACTATTGTCCACATTGAATGGTTTTGTGTGTGTTCATGTAGCTCATCCAGCATTATAATATGATCCACTACATCAAATGCTTTCCGACTGTCAACAGTAATTAGGTACAAAGGTGCAAGTGTACGATGTTAAACTTCTGTTCTAGCCTCAGATATAATCAGCCCAGCCATAAGCATAGACATGCCCTTTGTAAAACCAAATTGAAGGGTTAATTGTTTAAAGTTTTGAGTCAGAGATGGCAGTATGGTACATTCAAAGAGCTTTGACACAACAGGTGTGACGGCATTTCCCCTGTAGTTGTCCATCATCATTGGATTTTTCCCTTTTTCAACACAGGTATTACAATGCAAGATTTAGATATATGTGGAATAAGTTTATCTTTCATGATAGTATTAAAACAATCTGTAAGAAATTGTGTAATTTTTGCTGGATAAATTTTAAAATGTTCAGCAGCGAGACCTACTTATCTGTTGCCTTGCCAGAATGAAGCTGTTTAATGGCATGGCAGATATTTTGAGTGCTGAATTCGGTTGTAAGATTTTCCTGTTCGCACAAGTGTTCGATGATTTTATGCGGGACATAGGTCTAGAAAATCAGGGTCGCATCCTTTGTCTTTGGGGAGTGCCAGGTCCTCATATTTTGAGAAGCTTTGCGTTTGGTCCACGGGAGAGTACTGAAGTTCACCATTCTTCACGATGCACATTGAGTTCTTGTTTCTGTTGCCTATGTTACGACGAATTAGCCTATGGAACATTTCGTTGCTTGGATTGTCCATTACTTCTTTGTAAAAATGGGCTCTATCTAAGTATTGTTCTCTCCTCATTTGTTTCCTTAGGTTGCGTTGAGCCAAAATTTTGTCCGACTTGAAGTGGTCATCATGTTTACCACTTGATTTCCAAAGTAGATACTTTTCCATACAGATTTGAAGAAGGCTGGGGGTTGTTGGAGAAGCTATGAATTTAGTACCTTTCAGTTTGATGATTAAGAAGGAACGGTTTTTTCAAACAGTTGCACAAAAATTGAATGTTTTCTTCTAGAGAATGTTTTTCTATGTTGTATTGACTATGCTCTTTATTTATGAATGAACTAAAGGAGACTAAATCTTTCCTTTGAAATTTGATTTGCCTTGCAGAGTTCGGTTTGACTAGACTTTGTTACACTTTAGCTTTTATTTCGATTTTTGCACTGACAGACACATGACTTGACGAATTTGATGGACATCTATCATGTGTTTTATAGCTAGAGATGATTGAAGAGGTGGTATTGTCTAGAATATAGTCTATTTGAGAACAAGACATTCCAGAATGGTGGAAGAAAGTTGACCTATCAGTCTAGCTCTGTTTCAAGCTCATTTTCTGAACAAATGCTTGTAGCAGTCTGTCATGTTTATTATACTTTCTCGGAGGCTTTAGTGTTCAATTGAAATATCCCGCTATGATTATTCTACCGTTTGCAGAGTATGTAGAAAAGATGGAGCTAATGATATCGAGACATTCCGTGTATTCCAAATACGAGTCTCCAGAGCTGTTGGTAGGCATATAGACACAGATAATGCATAGGTTAAACGGAGATTTTAATTTGACTTCTATTATCCTGTTGTTTCTAGATTGTATATATTGGACATATGGCGTCAGATGATTTTTCCAAGCTATTGCAACACCCCCTTTTCCTCTTGGCAGTTTAAAGTTATCAATTTCCTCATTGAAGTCACTGCAACTTATGTGCATGTCCATATTAGGTAACACAGGCCCTAAAACTTGTTTTTGAAATTCATACAACCAATGTTTCTGGATGCAGATTATGTCGGATGCCTTATGTAGAAAATGGTGCATTTAACCTGGTTTAATAGCTAGCTTAACCTATAACGTGTATGACAGTCGCATAAAAATCCATTATACTGAACAAAAGAAACAACGGTCAACCAAACGAAAAACACTAAAAGAAGACATCGAGAGATTTTGCATCCTATTACGACATTTTGAGCATTGACGGAACATTAAAAAAATAACTGAACAGGTTTATTGGATAACATATTATATAACTAAACTCTAGAAACTGCAAACAGGCACATGCAAGTACCCCATGACAGAATTCGGTAGTCAGTTGACACAACGCCGTTAAAGTGTAATTCTAAGCGAAAATAACAATTTGTTGATGCTTCTCCGATAACACATGCAGTCACCATTACATCATTTAACGACAGCAATTTAAGTTTTGGTAAGAAAACAGACCATATAAAAATTTATATTGATATATAAGTTAAAAATATCCGAATTAATAAATTAAAGAATATAGTATGTGTGGTTATGGTTACATTCCACTGTAAATCTATGGGTCCATTTTAGATTTATTTCTTCTTATCCTGACAAAAAACTTATTTGCTCGAAATGCAGTTCCCCATATATAGGACGTTTTGCCTGATTGAAAAAGTTGACAAATAGAAGCAAAATCAAATAGTTCGGTCAATTCTGTCAGAGATTCTAAGAGATTGTTGTAATCTAAACTTCCATTAGTTTAATGATGATTTGGTCACTTTTTTCTCTCTTTATTGATACAATTTCAAGATAGGTATTACTTAATGCATTATGTGGTCAGATATGTGACTGCATGCACACATTTTACTTAAGTTTGGCACCCTGTTTATGAATTCATCACTACACAATTGTCTAAATAAGAACATCAAAATCTAAATGAAGCCATTAATTAATTTAAAGTCATTTCACATAGTGTGAGTTAACTCTATCTTAGTTTTGGCAAAATGTAGTAAAGTCTTAAAACATTGTTTTGGCATCATTCAACAATGATTACTGCATCATTTTTATTTTACATCAATTACATTCATGATTTGTTTATCGAGATAACTACGATTAATTGACAATTTCAACTTATAAAACGTACGTTCTACAAAAATAAGCATCTATTTCTTTTAAAAAAATATTCCAAATAACTTTCAATTCAAACAAAATTTAAACATACCGAATTCAAACAACTTTTTTTCCAAACTTAAGGGCATCATCCAATTACTGTTGGTTGATCTCAAGCATTTAACTGACCGAATAACATGTAGTTACACTATAAGAAGAATGTGATCCACAAAGTGTAAGTAAACTTAATGAATGAAGTTTGGATTTTAAATGCTACAATTGTTTAGTTCACAGTGAACAACAAAAGACCAGCAGTCATAAAAATAAAGCAAGTCGAGACATACAAGGATTTCGAATTTCTTTTTTCAAAGATATTGACGAAATCTTGATACATTAAACGTAAATCTTGTAAAAAAAAAACAATGCTTGAATGTTCTTGTAAGATAATGATTGAGTTAATCGAGATATAGATTTGTTTGTCTAAAACTTTAATTACAAAAAACCAAAGAACTTCACATACTGTTCAGGCTCTTGGCGATAAAGAACTTGACATATGGTAGAGACAATCGTCAATTGTTAAAGACAATAAGATAACCCCAGGATGTTTATTAACACAATGGCAACACATTTACTGAATTCGCCTAGCTTCTTTTCAGAGATGTGTGATACCACAATATTTAAAAATTTAAAAAAACTAATATAAACATGGAAGAGCTAATAAAACTGAAAGTATAACCAAAGTTTCCAATGTTATATCCGCATTGTCATGTCTGTGCACATGAACAATAATACTTGGCTAGTGATACTAACGGGGACAACTTGAACAGTCCACGATCAGAGTTATCGACCGATATAAGATTAAGAACGGTCACAATTTAACTGCACTTCATGAGCAGTTCGACAATCAATGTGGGATACCCATAGAAAATTAGTAAAAACAAATACCATTTACAAGGAAACTAAGGAATGAATGATGGAGATAAATTCCAATATTTAACATAAAATCATATATTTCAAAAAGAACCTATGAAATATTTATTATCCCGTTTTTTCATTCTTTATGGACGACTGACTGCTGTGCTGGCGATGATATCAGGAACAAACATGCAACCTGCAGGGGTATCGAAAACTTGTAGAAATACAATAAACAATACAAATTTTATCACTCTAGATTCGCATTTCGACAATTATTATCTCATCAGTGATGTTCACTGCCAATATATTTGGAAATCAAATACATTATACAAACGTTGACGAGCTTATGAAATTAAAAAAAAAACACAAAAGAACAGCAAACACATACAAAAAGTAAAATCCCAAAAATACTGAACTCCGAGGAGAATTCAAAGGGAAAGTCCCAAACCAAATAGCAAAATCCAAATTCAAACACATCCAACGAAGGTACAACTGTGATATTCCTGAAGAAATTGGGGCGTTCCCTGAGTTTGATATATTCCATCACTTAAAACTATTTCCGAAATAATATAACAGCAAATATCTTTAAATCAATAATTGTATTTTCATATTATACAATAGCTAGCAACAGAGCTTGTTGTAGTAGTTGCTATTTTAATCATATGTGCATCAAGATATCAAGATTTCTTTGTATTAACAATGAGGACAAGCAATTCAAAATATCGGTTAACACAATAGAAATTCCTATAAAATCGAAATATGAGACAAACTATTCGATATCTCATGGAATAGAGCGATTTGGAGGTTTACTCAAATGAGTCTATTTTTTTATATAGATTTCTGATAAACAATCTAGGAATGTAGGATTGAAAAAAAACCAATGCGTTTTGTACTGTTAGGGCTTGCGTAGTGAACTCTATAAAAAGATATGTTTTGTATTAATATGCTAAACACAACAGTGACAGATTTAAAAGAATTATGTCCTAATTTTTCCAAATCAAGTTTTTCCAAATCAAGTTTTTCCAAAAAACAAGAAAATGCACGATTAAAAAACAACACTTCTACAATTTATAGTAGTTATTAATAATGTATATGGATTTTAGATACACAAGGGAATAAATTTACAAGCTTAAAATATAATAAAATGTAAGTTACTATAATGATGGCTGTCATTTGGTGTCAATAACAGGGAATTTGTATATCTTGTTTTTTGTCATTTCTTAAGACGTTGTCTAGGTAACTAATGTGAAATATCAATAAACCTATTCTAATGGCTTGCTGTATTATTTTGATATCTAATTACAAGGCTAGTTTAACACCGACTTAAATATTAATGCCACCACGCACGTCAGATTGTAAAGCTAAATGCACCTTTTTCGTGACTTAACCTATATGCTGATGGTCTCTTTTCACATCTCTTATTAATTAAAGAACATCTTTTTCTAGGCAACTCTTCTTTTACCACTGTATGAATTTCAGAAAGTGTATCTAAACAAGATTGCATGTACTCTATTACAATGAGCATCTCTCAATAATTTTGTGAATAAGGGATTTTGGATTAAAAATTTATATATTGCGTTAAATGTGAAAGCTAGCTAGCGTAAAGCAGGTCCATATTTTTCAGAAAACAAATCGTGTCATCTACCTCCCTAACATCGTCAAATGTACGAGTTCGGTATATCTTTATCGTTTATATGAGCACACCAATTATTTGTATTAATAGTATAAATTCGGAACACATGGTCAAAATGTATCAAAATTCTTCGATATTTTAAATCAAATAAAGATTCGTACCTTTCATCAGCCTTAACAATAGAAACGAGTTACAAGAAAACTACTTACACTTCAGCGGCGCATATTCTGTTGTACAGATGATACAGTTAATCAAATAATTGCGGTTTTGTTTTCAACACATACAACTCTCAAACAATAAATTATAATTGTTTTATCGAGATACTTTATTCGCACAATTTTCCAGATTTTCATAAAAAGGGTTATTCTCTAATTATGGAAAATTATAGCTTGTAGGTTTTCAAATAAGGTTGGTTTGTACCGTACCCTTTACCTAGCTTAGTGCAACTGAACATTTCAAACAGTAAAATATATACAATACTGATAACATCACCAATTAATAACACAATGTTTTGTAGAGTGGTATTTGATAACTATGTTATGTAATCATTCTAATTAATGTTTTATTTTGCCAGTTTCTATTGAGATAATATCTGAATTTGTGAACTCTTGTCACTGTAAGGTTGTGATGCCTTTTAACAGCATTTGATACATGTCCAATTTAACTGGGCTTTGATCCAAATATTATCATTGCAATTGCCTTCTCAATTGACTTATGTAAACTTTGAATATTTCATTTACGATCCATGTCTATCCTCAAAAGAGGTTACTTTGTTTTTGTACAATTTGTGTCATTTTAATACAGATACAAATGTCATTATTGTAATTGAATAGGCACATTAACTGTTTTTTGTTGTTGTCATCAATTTATAAAGGAAGCTTGCATGATGTAGACGGCTGTATAACGTTCTGATACAAAAAGAACAAGAATAAATTTACTGTATGCATTTTTAATTTGTATATTTTTAATGCAGGTAAACGAACTGTGTAATATGGGGTTTGAAAATTGCACTTTTGCTTGTTCATACCGATAATGTGTCCTAGTAAATGCGAAGATTGTTAAGTACTTTTGATTTTCCGATGACATGTTCTGAGTAACTGACCAATACTTGTACATACAGCGTTGACTCAGATCTATACAGTTTAAAAGATATGATGTTGTGATTTTTTTACAAGGAATTGTACTCAGCTATCCCAACTACAAGAACGTCTTCACCTACAATGAACATATTTATTGTACACATCGATTAAAAACCAAAAGCAAATGTTACTATTATGTTTAAACGAAAACATAGTCAAAACACTTAATAGAAACTCTTAAAGAAAGTCAACACACCTAATGAAAGTTCAAATATTTAAGAATAGTCAAAACACTTTATTAAAGTCAAACCACCTAATGAAAGTCAAAAGTCAAGTTAAATCAAAATAAATAATGAAAAAATTGAATGAGAGTCAGGAAAGTCAAAACACTTGATGAAACACTCAATGAAAATCAAAACATGAATACAAGTCAAAACATTTAATGGAGGTCAAACATTTTAATGTCAAAACTTAATGAAACTTAAAACACCTCATGATTGTCAATACACTTAAAACAAATTCAAAACACTTCATGAAAGTCAAGACACTTACAGGAAGTCAAACACTTAATAAAAGACAAGATAATCAAAGCACATAACAAAAGTCATAAAAGTCAAAAAACACTAAATGAAAGTAAAACACATTATTTAACTCTTAATAATAGTCAAAACACTTAATTGAATAATTAATGAAAATCTAAACACAAAATAAAACATTTAATAAAAGTCAAAATACTTAATAAAACACTGACTGAAAGAAAAGCTTTCAATGAATATTGAAATTAAAGGAAAATATAACCATTATCCTCTTCTCTAATCACTTGATGCCTTTGACGTTTATAATTCAGGAATTTTATAAGGGCTGACATTAGTCGTATTTCTTGACGTTTTGTTTATTACGAAATTTGTGTTAATAATGACAAGCCGTTTTACTATTTTTCTAAATTAAAGATATCTAAAGCGTTGTGAAATTTTATATAATATATTTCATATACTATATAATATATAAGATATATATCATCATGTTATGTCATATAATATATAAGATTTCTTATAAACTATATAATATAACTTATAAACTATACCGTACGTCAAGATATCTTATAACTTAATAAGGTATCTTATAAACTATATAAAATATCTTATAAACCATATAAGATATCATAGAAACTAAATAGGATATCTTATATAATTTATTAGATATTTTAAAGTTAGAATAAATAGTAAAACGGCTTGCCATAGTTTATGTCTGATCTGTGATGGTCTTTTTAAAACCAATTGAAATTTTCTAAACTCGATGTGATTCGAAGTTGACCCTCCAGACACATAAATTTTATTAAGTGTTTCTTTCATTTGATATAGTTATTCATTCGGTTTATGTATAATTGATACAAACTGAGTCTTCATATCCTATTCTATTCTTATGTTTTGTAATAGAAGGATTTGAAAAAAAGCTGTGTTAAAACCATCAGAACGTTATATATAAGACTGATAAAGGACAACATTGACGTTTGAATTTTCAAGTTATTTCAATCTTGAAAGTTTACAAGATATGTAGAAAAATCAAATATCTCCTTTTCGCCCTACGATACAAATTGCAAGGTTACCCAGTATAATTTGCAATTAACAATCTATTTGTTCACATGAAAATCCTGATGAAAAAAAAAACGAAATGATACAAACAGCTCTTATCTGACCAATCTTAATTGGAGATTTTTATCTTAAGTAAGAGATTTCTTTACAAGCTTGAAATTTCTAATTACGTTATTCTATTGATGACATGTCTCGTGCTTTCCTGATCTCAGTATTTTATGAGGAGATTCAAGAAGATTTCGGAGTAATTTAGGATCAGCTGTTTCTTATTCCTCCATACAAAATCAATATTTAATTTTTGCACTAGTATAATTGTCCAGCTAATATTACCATGATTATTTAATATCTTTCTGTGAATATTAAAGGTTTTACCTGGATGATATACAACTAATTCATAACTTTAGTCAATATTATAGTGAATGTTGTGTCAGTCGATCGTTTTACATAGTTGGATATCCACTGTATTGTTGTAACTACAAAAGTTACTGCTATTGATCTTTCAGTCATTTAGTGAAACTCATACCTAGAAACATGAACAGAAATACAGAGTTTGATAACAACTCTTTACTTTTAAATGAATTTCAGAATCATAGTTACTTGACAAGGATGACTACAAATAATAGTAATATTTCAGCCGAAAATGTTTTTGCCAAGGCTACACCAGTGTCATCAGCTACCATGTTTTCCATTGGAGTAGTTGGGAATATATTTGCTATAATAGTTATATGGAGGTCTTCACCAAGTCACAAATGGAAGGCTTTTTATAGATATGTGTTTTTGTTGGCTATCACAGACTTATTAGGGATTTTACTGACCTCCCCTATCACTCTGTATACTTATGTAAATAACAGGCAGTGGATAGGAGGTCAACCACTTTGCAACTTCTATGGTTTCCAGATGGCGTTTTCTGGAGTGGCAACTGTCCTAATTGCGGGTGCCATGTCGGTTGACCGCCTGATGGCCGTTTACTTTCCATATTTTTACACGAAGGAAATTAAAAACATTCCAAGACGAATTAATTACATTTTGGTATTCATTTGTCTATTTTCAATTCTTGTTGGGGTTTCTCCTATCATAGGATTCGGACATAATCAGGTACAGTTTCCAGGGACATGGTGTTTTTTCAAAATTCATTCGGAAGAAATAGTGGACAAAGCTTTCTGTATTATGTACGCCTCGACTATATTAATAGTCATACTAATAATGGCCGTTTGTAATACACTGGTTATAGCATTTCTGAAAAACGAATCTTTAGAATGGGCATATGCTAACGGACGCAAAACTAGTATATCCAGTGTAAAAAGTAGCAGGAAGAAAAACGATTTATACATCATAATATTTCTAGTGGCTATATTTGTTGTCTTCAGTGCTTGTTGGACCCCTTTCATGGTAGGTATCATTATCTTACTTTTATTATTATTATTTAAAAGGTAGACGAAAGACAACAAATGGAAAATCTTACTCATTAGTCGATTTGTATTTAACAACTCCAAAAGACCAAATACTTTAATAAATTAAAGATATAAAAGTAACATCTTATTTTGTCGGGTACACACTTGTGTTCTTTTTCTGGGTAAGGGTTTTCTTTTTAGTTTTTTTTTCTTATTGTCTTTGTTTGCAAAACCCAAAATATATGTTGTATGTGCAACTGTTGTTAAATAATTTGGACAAACAAAAGTAAAAAATAACCAAGTTTTTCACACCATTTTATATCATTTACTCGTACTCCGTGTCGCGTGAGCCATGATAATGAGAACAATACTGGGCTCTATTTTGGTTAATGATATCTTCAACTCAAAATGATATCCAATATTCCTGTTGACAAACAAATTTGTGTAGGAAATAAAAGTAAAATAAGTAAAGCATTCGATAAAAATTCTGAGAAAAAACATAAGCTTATGTTATATACCTTCTTAACTTAACATAATTACTGCATTGACGGGCACTTTTAAGGATTACGGTTGCTACGACACAATGCGACCAATTATGAGAAAAATAAATACGAAAATGTTTTAAAAAAAATATATATAACCAGACATCTGGAAAGTGATATGTTTTCAACTCACTCTTAAACGGCTTCAAAATAGACCAACTTCCTAACCCCCAAAAGTAGAATTAAGTTTCATAATGATAACCAGCCATAAAAAATCATCAAAACCTTATAAAAAAAGTATCAAAGAACATAACATTAGCATTGTCTGTATTTCGACTCATTATTTTGCACATTCTATCATTTTGTTTTTCATAAGATTGATTGTATCTATATGAAACTAGGCATCATGCCAAAGCAGAACATATATTAATCTATAAAAATTTAATGAAATAATATCATCTTATCATCAGATCTGTACTGGTCCAACTAACTCGCATTTTTCCATTTTTTATGTTCATAATGAATTTATAATTATTATTTGAGATCCAACGTTTGCAAATGAATCCATACGTTGTATTACAAACTCATTGTATGGGTTGTGATAATATCATAATGGAAGTACTTATAATCATTTGATGTTCCTAATAAACGTTACTCTAGCATGTCAAGTAGGAAAAAAATTTACTACGTTTAAAACTATATATAAATGGACAGTAAATAGGAAAATCGTCGTCTTTGGGTTAAAGTAAGAAGGCTACCTAACTGTATAAATATTCAGGGCAACCTTTTTTTATCAATCATATCGGCTAGAAAATGAAGAAGAGAAATACTTCGGACATGCGTTTGAACTTCTGCTTTTGTTTTGCTTGGATTTCTGCGATAAAGCGTTGTATTCTCTGAAAAAAAAAATGAAATAAGAACAGAAGCCTAGGGAAATTGACTTTCGTCGGCTTTAACATGATTAAGCATTCAGATGATATTCAATTAAGTTACGATTGAACCTTCTTAAACATACGACCTGTATTTTATGCTGCTGATGTGTATGGTCTCCTTTTTGTTACAGTATTGCTGAATTTATTCTTGAGTAGATATAGTAAGATGTGGTGTGATTGCATATGAAATTTTTATCTTTCAGTTTGTACGTTTATCCAAATTGTAACTTGTTTTTTTTCAATGATAATTAACTTGTTAGCCTTAAGTTGCTTCAATTTACTTCTTTTTCTTTCTTGTTTTCATTCTCTCTTTACCTTCTACCTAAAACACTATAGTCATTTGTTGTCACTAACGTCTTTATAAAGACAATTTCATCTTCGTAGATCTATTTGCAGATCTTGCCTACATTTCATTTTTGTTCTTGTAATTTCTATTTATCCGTGTCTTTCGTCCCTCTTTTAAAAATAATAGGCAAACAAAATCCTCATTATGGAGTTAACTAGCAGATTCGACCAGTTTGAATCATTTGTAGATCTTCTTTTGCTGATCATTTTTGTTACTCAACTTTGTGTTTGTCTGTTCAGTTATTATTGTAAAAGACTGCAAACATTTAGTAAAACTTGTCATTTAAGGGCAATAACTCGTCAAAGGTGTAGACTGAAAATTTTGGCCATGTTGTCAGATTGGAGATCTTGTTATTCTGATAATTATGATTATATAAAATTTCTAACATTTTTTTCTTTTTTCAAATGTGCTTTGTCTTTTATGAAATTCGAAAGATCTACTGCTTAATCTTCGATCACAATCTTTGCAATTTTGCAGCAACATAAAGACTTTTGATTTTTCTACGCTTTACACTACTATTTCCCATGCTCAGTTGAAAGGTCGACTTCACCATCTCATTAAACAGAGCTTTTTCTATAAAAATGGGAATCGTAGATACAAATTTCTTGTTTTGGGTTAAAATAATTCATATTTTTGAAGAATCACACTGAATCTACCAGAAAATATACTGAAGATTATATTATCAAAATGCTGGACTTTTTGATCTACTTTATATTTGTTGAGTTTGGAGGATTTATATTTCAACAGACAGTCGGTATTCCAATGGTTACTCATTGTGCACTTCTACTGACGGATTTGTTTTTGTACTCGTATGAAACAGAATTCATTCAGAACCTTCTAAAAGACAAAAAGAAAAAGCACCTTGCGAAAAAAAGTTGTACTTTATCTTTTATGTTATATTTTTTGCCATGTCGGTGTGGTTTTTGAATTTTCTTAATTGCCTATGTTTTTACTGCTTTGACAAATCTAATGAGCAAAAAAAAGGGTTGGTTAAATTTTGCATCGATCATACTAAAGTTTTATACCATGCAGTCAAACAGTTGACAATTTTGCCATTAAATACGATAAAACTAATATTGGTTCCTTGGTAGTGGATTCCCTTATCAATAGGTTTGTGAAATTACGGTAAAACTAAATGAACTTTGTGCCTGCAAACGCTGTCGATTTAAAAATGTATTATTGTCTTCTGACATTTTGTTGCTGATCAAGAGCAAACCATATACGATTAATTGTAGCGGTTGTCGCCAATGATTAAACTAGTAATCCTTTGGTCCTTTTTGGCTCGTAAGTGTGAGTAGCCAAGGCTCCATGTTGAATATAAAAAAAGAAGATGTGGTATGATTGCCAATGAGACAACTCTTCATAAGAGACCAAAATTACACAGAAATTAACAACTATAGGTCACCGTCCTTTGACCTATAATGGTTTACTTTTACAAATTGTGACTTGGATGTAGAGTTGTCTGATTGGCACTGATACCACATATTCTTATATCTATATAAACATCAGTTGAAAAGGGCTTTACTCATCAGATCGACACAAAGCACAAAAACAAGTAATAAAACTCAGATTGAACCTGACAATGTACTTATACATCCCCACAACAAAATGACACTTCAGATCTGAGAGTACTCACAGTCTCTGACAGCTAGTTTGAAGCCAATGACAAAATATTATCTATCTCAGACTGAAATATCAACCAGTACACAGCAATCATCCAATGGATTTAGTATAAAGTAAAATAACAAAAATACCGAACTCCGATGAAATTTCAAAACGGGAAGTCCGTAGTCAATTGGAAAAATCGAAAGTTAACGGTTGGATAACAACTATCCTATTTCTGACTTGGTACAGGCATTAACATATGTCGAAAATGGTGGATTAAACCTAGTTTTTAAGCTAGCTATACTTTTCACGTCATTAACAGTCAGAGAAAAAAATGACCTTTTACAATGATAAAATAAAGGCATCGACGGATTACAGAGCCATATATTCATATGTTTATAAAACAATACTTACATTGATTACTAAATCAGTATTAATACCAATAAAAATAATATTCAAAGATCAAATTAAAGTGTTAAGGTGGTAACCTTTTAGAATAAATTTATCGAAAGGATCAATAAGTTTACCCGGAAATGTATATATTCATGAAAATTATTTTCCCATCATAATAACTATATACAAATACTGATACGCGTCTTTAATTATCAGATAAATAACAAGTTGTCCTACAGGCAATATTCTTTCTCGGTAGTATTACAAATGATACCATAGTATATATAAAACAGATTTACAAAATAAACAGTTGTCCTACAGGGACTCAATGTAAATCGACTAAATGCGATTCACGTTATTGTTATCAAACATAATATATAGACGTCGTCCCATTTCACGTTGAAGAACAAATAATCTATTTTGCACTAAACAATGGATTGTAAATTGTTAGTTCTATTATCTTTAGGAGAAAGAACGATATTTCTTTGTCACAGTTTGATTTCAAAATAAAAATCTTTTTGTAAAAAAAAATGTTAGAAACAAATCCATACATCATGTACATAGTACAGTAACCACTTACTTAATGAATGCCGCTATTAAACAATGTAATTACAATGGTTCCAGATTAGTTACTTACATTCATCCAAGAAAAATATGTTTTGATTTTAACAAAATATATAATTTTTTTGTTTGAATATCAATATGGATGAGTTATATTTTTCATTTGTTTTTTGTATGAAACATGATTCGACCAGGAATGCACAGGAATTAAATATGTCACTGTAGTTATCCCCACTATATAAAAACTCTACATAAACTTTGTTTCAAATCTTGAAATTGAAAAAAAAATGTTTTTTTTCTGTTCGTGTTCACGCGCACGTGTTTTATGTATACATTATCTTTCGGTTTGAATGTTACATGTAGAAAAGTATTCCTAACACTTTAGTTGTTTGTACTGATATAGTTATCAAATGTTTATATTACGTAATAATATATTTTTCTTTTCAAGTAAATTTCGTTTCGCCAGCTGTACTGTAAATCTAAAACAAATAATGAACAGATGCTGACTATGAGTCTTATTACAATATTTATGTACTTTTGAAGGATTATAATAAATGAACAGAAGATGATAATTTAGTACATGTAATTTCATGTATGACTAAGAATTAAGTGTTATTATAATCTTCATATATAGATGTGAACATCGTGTTACATTACACGTATTATATAAGTAAAAATGTAGTGAATTGACAGAAACTAGTTCATGTATATGTAATCATTCACGTTGAAAACTGAGTAAAACTGTTTACCAGCCACTAGCAATATTTGAGAACAAGTTAATTGCTTTTCCATAAATACTAAAAATATATATCGTAAGGACCTTAGCTGATAAGACCAATCCTTCAAACGCCAACCACATGATCGTACAGTGATACAATTCCTAAAAAAATAGGAAAATTATATTATATTATAATTGTTCAATAATGTTTCTCGCTTAGCAAGTTACTAAGCACCAAATTCCGATAAAGGAGACTAATAACCACAGTTGTTCTGCCTACTAGTATTCAATTGAATTTTGTCTAGCGCAGAACTACTATGCTATTTGTGTCCCTTATATATAAACCTAATGCATAATACTGTAGATCAAAATTTTGATAGCATAAAAAGAAGAACATTTATTATTTAAACTAAGGGTCCTTAATGGTCAGCATGACACTTACATACATGTACATATAATACACGTTATGAATTTTGTAAATGAAATATTGAATGATATTATTACATGATCAAAACACATGCAATTCACCAGCGAAATTATTAAAAACAAGTCGGAACGACAAATTAATTCTCATAAAATAAAGTAGCAGATGTGTTTTAGATTTTACCTCGTTCGAATTGCAGTGGTTAGTATACGCTTTAACTAATATTAGTTCTTCTGTGGTTGTTTACTTTGATCAATAGGTTTGTAAATTGCTTGTAAAATATAAAATATTTCTACCGGTATACGCTATTAGTTTTAAAATATATTCAATTGACTTTTGTCTTTTTGTGCGAATGACCAAACACAGACCTTTGATGAATAACAGTAGCCGAGCCTGTAATTTAGTTGTTGTTGTTGTTTGTGACTGGATATCATATTCATTTATCTTTATTCTGCCTACATGAATCATATTGTTAGTTTTCTCATTTGAATTGTTTAAATCTGTCTTCGAGACCTTTTATAGTTTGCATGCGATATGTCATTGTTAAAGACGTACACTTACCTATATTTTCTAACTAAGATCGTCATTTGGTCTTTGGGAGAGAGTTGTCTCAATGACAATGATGCCATATATTCTTATTTCTGTAAAGAAGTACTAGGCTTCATGAAAAAATATACGTAATATTCTAGGATCATGTGGGTCATTTTCAAAAAATGTCGAATTTTGAAATTGAAAAAATTATTAAAAGATACTTATTCAAACAACCCTCTACATAAGCAAATCAAAACAAACAGTACTTTAAGAACAACATATTAAAAGATGCAATCTTAATGATGTCATACAAAAATATGTTGAAACATTTTTTGATCGGTGGTACATTATTTTGTCTATCCTGTTACCATTTTCAAAAGAAATTTTGGGTTATTAAGAAAAGGTTTAGATAAAATGTTAAGCTTGTTTTACGTAGACAATTAGATGGTTTTCAAGAGAATAAACTTCTATATATATTCATTCTGTAATATAATAGATTATTTGCCAATTTAACAGGTTGTACTGAAAAATGCCTCTAAAAATTGGTTTTCAAAGGTTGTAAAAATTACCACCAGTAATGCAAGTCTAAGATAGCAATTTATATTGTTCGGCATTTTTTCACCCTTTCAAATAAACCCAACATCAAGTAAATCCCTCATAAGTTAGTTTACTTTTCTCTATATTTCATTGGTAACAGGAACGTACGTTTCTGATATATTACTATATAAAAGTCTATCCTGTTACCTTTTTGTCTATCCTGTTACCGATATCAGTATTGCACCTGCGAATGCTTAATTGGGAAGATTAATACGTTATAACCTTAAGATGACTTCAAACAACGAAATATTTCATTCGTTTTGCACCTATATGTTAAGATAAAAAAATTAACGACGTTTTTGTCTACAATTGTCTATCCTGTTACTGTAACCATAGCAACCATAGTAACAGGATAGACATAACAGGATAGACAAATTTCTTCGTTTTTGATTGCTGTTGTGACGTAACTACTCCCTTTGGTGAAGTGATTCTGTTTTTCTATTGTGAATTTGGTTTCCAACACGTTATTGCACTTTTTACAAGTATACTGTTGGTGTATTTAATCAAAATTGGTGGTAACAGCATAGACATGAAAAAAAGTACGCTATATTTTTTTCACTAAATGTCTTGAAATTTCTTTTCTCTACACTTTCGTTCAAGAAAAGAGGCGTTTTAAATGTAAAGATTACTTTGCACTTTTGAGATCAACACCGACTGATTCAATATTCATAGGGAGAATAATTTCACGGCTGATTTAAGTAGCGGTAACAGGAAAGACATGAACCTCCTGTACGCAGATTCAATTTAGTTTGTAGATAATATGTTACATACAATGATGTAGAAGCTACGATTTTTCGTTAGAGTAATATTAAACGTTCTTAAAAAGTCCCTTTTGCAGATATCAAGGCGATCAGAAAATCGCAAAAAAATCATTTGAAATGTGTATTTCTGACACTGTACGCAGACAAATACCCCCAAAATGAGTCTTAAATGCAGTTTAATCTTATCAAAATAGATGTAAGGTGTGTTTATTATTAATGTTCTGAATCACAAATCCGACAAGCTTTCATTTAAACCATTACAACTGAAATTTCCATTAGAAATAAAAAAGTTAGCATGGGTGTACTGAAAATTCGACATTTTTTGAAAACGACCCATATATGTATCATGAGAAATAATGACGGTATAACCATTATCATTGTATTGACAAAACTGATTTACAAAATAGACAATAGGCCCAAAGGATTCCAGGTAAACAAACAGACAATTTTATAATATATATTATGTTTCATCACATTTGATAGAATCGGAATGCTACCCAAATATCCAAGAAAGTATACTTATAGCTGAATCTGACAAGTAAAATTATGTTTTAGTATAATCGAACCTCGTTGTGTCGGTAACTCAAATGAGCCGAAGTAATTTCTTGGTTCATGTAAAATTCCCGTTTGAGAAATGCATAATGATATCTGAAGAGTCGACCTCAATTGATTCAAATACTCGGTTAGATCGAACAAATTCTATAGTACCATCGATGTAAAATTAATGTAAATTGACACCGATTTCTCGAAGTTCGAATGTAAGAATTTTCGAAAGATCAGATTTCTTAATAATTTTCAAAAGAGATTAAAGCTGAGTAAACATGCTTGTTTGTATAACTGACAAATGACATGTTTATTTGGACGGTAACTAACACTTTTGTTGATTGTTCAAACGGAACGATAGTGTGTTGAACATATTGCAAATGAGATAGAAACGAACGAAATTTAAATGACCAAAGCCGAGATTAAATGAATCGTTATAATTAAAACTCATTATCTACAAGAAATTAAAGTATTTAAACAATAATGTTAAACACATGTTAGTTTAATTTCAATCAGAGGACTTCATCAGATTCCGTTCATAACTAATTTCGCTCCGCGAGTTATTTCCAAATTGAGACCTAAGTAAATACTTGTATAGACTGTTGAATATATTTGTGCATGATTTGTATTTGTATTTGTGTGTTTAATTATATCATGAAGGACAAAAGATGGAGATTCAATACACAATAATTAAGTGTCATATCGAGAAAGGGCACATTGATAAGAGTATCCAGTTTCACAAATCTCATACCGTATTTTATTCACTCCAATTTTTGGACGACACACTCGACCTCGGATGAGTCGATCCTCGGATAACTCGAATACGTTTACCGGTCCCTTTGACTTTGACACAACGATGTTCTAACTTAAAAATGTTTGTATCACAATATATTTGACAACACAACACAAACAGGCAAACCTTATAAACGTATGATGATATGTGGAACGATATTTATAATAGATGGTTACTTACGAATAGTATGAAACAATTTCGTATTGACAAATATATTGGTACAAAAATGGACTTTGTTAGTGTAAACATGCGTATAGCAAACAGATTGACACTGACGAGGAAGGCCTTTGTTGTGTCGAAACATCTCTTAAAAGTGAGAGACAATTCAATTGTGACTAAAGTAGCTACAGGAATAAACCACTTACGATGAATATAAATTAGCAGTCTAAGTATAGGCGTGTGATTACAAGTTAACTGACATTAAGATATAATAAACACTAACTTGATTGTTGTTCAACATGATGTATAGATAAGAGTTACACAAAAGTAATTTTAACTTAATAGCAAATCATGTATTAAATAAGAAAGAATCGATTAATAACTAATAATTTCTTGGATAACGTACTCGAGTGATATCGTTCGTGCAATCTAAACTTTTACGAATATCCATGTATCGTGACGTCATGAAACTTTGAACTTCATAAATCAAAATTTGGAGACTTTCAAAGATATCGATCACATCTTTTTAAGTAGCATTTCAAACATTTGAAAACCATGCCAGTATACGCAATAATTGGTATAGTTTCATTTGTTTTGGATTAATTTAGTAATGGTTTTGTAGAATCCCAGTAAATTTACAAAATCTGTGTGTCGGCAAACATTCTCATTTTCAAAATAAATTAATGTCAGCGAATGTGTCATTTTATATTACTGATTAAAAATAATACCTTTTATGACTAGCAGTAGGAGTATTCGCCAATGAGAAGCAAACAATGATATAGTAAAACAAACCGACTTTCTAGAGTTTCAATCTACACCAAATTATTAAACAACAAACTTCATTACGATTTAAGAGTAGGTTTATGACTTGAAAAATAGAACTAAATATTGCTTTCTATATTTTCCAGAGAGGCAGGCGAGAAACAGTCTTCTTATATTTGTTTTCTTGAAAAAAAAAATAAGTTTTATATATATAATATGTAGCAAGAGATATAATGACGAAATACAAATGCTGATTCGCGTCTTTAGTATTCAGCCTAGAAATGGAATATTCTTTCTCAGTAGTCTTACAAAACACATGATAAGAACACAGTATAAATTAAACAGATTTATTTACCGGAACCCTATGGAAATAGAAAATGCGAGCCATAGAATTGAGAATGACGTATTATTGTCAAACGCTTTCCATATGTATACGACCCGATTCACTTTGACAAACACATACTATATTTTGCTCTATCGAATGGATTGTAAATGTTCCGTTCTATTATCTTTTGAAGGGAGAAGAATTTTCTTGTTCGATTTAAAAAAACCAAGAAAGTACCTCTACTGCTTCCTTAATCAATGCACTTTTCATAACTAGACAATTAGGACGATTTTAGATAATAAACTTACAATTCATCTGAAAACAATATGTTTTGTCATAGTCAAATACATATTTGAAAATCAATGCAGTTATTTTTCTTGTAAGTCATTTAGCTCAGTAGCAGGTGCATTAGTTTTTGCATGATTTATAGATGTGACTGTCATTTTTCCGTTTTTAAATAATGTTAATATATATAAACTAACGTTTCCAATCTTGGAACTGCACATTTAGATTATTTTGGCTGTTCATGTCCTTTTCATATTCACGCTCGCGCATGAGTAATATGTTACTCATCTCACACTTTCGAATTCGATTTTACGTATAATTCAACGATCAACAGGATTTTACTTCTGTTATTTCAAAGTCAGTATTACATAATCATGTCTCGTTCTATTCAAATACATTTCTTTTTGACAGCTGTATCGTTGTGAATTGTAAAAAATTAACAGGTTGCAGCTATATTCTTAATACATGATATATGTACTTTAGAAGAATCATAACAAATGTTAAACATAAAGTTGCAGAAAGCACTTAGTACCTGCACTTTTATGTATGACTTAGGACTAAGTAAACTCGGAAATAAGATGTCAACATCTGTAATTTTACGATTATTATATTATACATGTAACAATGCAGCTAATTGATAAAAATTATTCACGTAGAAAAATAAGGAGTACTTGTTTAAAAAGTTTGATATATGATACAAGTCACATCTTTTGAGTAAAGTTGAATTGCTCGTCTAAAATTTATAAGAACAGATATGAATCTTCAAGAAGATAATGCCAGTCCATTAAACTCCAGTGACATTATTATACAATGATCGAATTCTAAAATATTCATATACCCAGCCACGTCCACTTGGATTTTTGTCCATCTGATGAGTTAAGCCTTTTTCAACTGTTCGTTCCTATGTTGTACTGTTATAACACTGTCCCAGGTTGAAGACCGTACGATGACCTATTGCTGTTAATATCTGTTTCATGTTGATCTCTTGTGGAGAGTTGTTTCATTGGCAACATACCACATCTTCTTTTTATATATATGCTTGTCTCTAGTTCAGAAATGTCAAATCACATTTAATAAGAAAAAAACTACGAAGCAACACATTTCAATAAAGGGAAAAAAAATCCTCGTTTTTCTTCAATAGCTTTCTAAGGTTTTAAGTCTTACGCAGAAAAAAAATTATATTGGTATCACTTATATATAAAAATGATGCCACTTGACGACTATACCGACGAAATTACACAATCAAAGTCATAACAAAACTTCGCTAAACATTGCCTTGAAACTGAATTTAATACAAATTTGATCGATAATCTCCAGTATAGCCCACGAGCCGAATGTTGGTGTGGTTGGATATGTTGTATTGTCCAACTTTTATGTCATTTCTCTAATCCTCTTTATGTATTTTTTTCTTATTTCAAATAACATACCGGTAATGTGATATGATACACGAAATAGTGCGTTACTGTCTTTAGTTCACCTAATTCATATTAGTATTGTCATCATTATCACTGCTGGTGGAGTTTTAATTCACCGGGGGGGGGGGGGGGGGGGGAGGGGGTATCACCAGCCCAGTAGTCATCACTTGTATGCTTTATAAACTATCATTCATGTGGTATATTTATGAATTAATGTTTACAAAACTTTTGAATTTTGAAGTTCTAAGATTTTCTACCTCAGGAAAAGATTACCTTTTGAGGATTCGAGCGTCACTGATGAGTCTTGTATAATAGAAACGCGCGTCTGGTATGGAACGCCATAGCTATCTTATGTGGAACTCTGATATTACTTTATGTTGTTTTATTATTACTTAATGGTATTTTATCTTTACTTAATATGGTTTTGACATTACGTAATGATATTTTAATATAACTCAATATGAAATAGTCATTACGTAATGATATTTCTATATTACACGATATGGTTTCGTATTGACTTGATATAGTTTTGTCATTACTCAATATTGTTTTGTCATTACTCGATGTGGTTTCACCATTATTTGATATGGTTATGTCATTAGTCAATGTGGGTTTAACATTACTTGATGTGTTTGTGACTTAACGTAAAGTAGTTGTTTCATGACATGATGTGGTTTTGTTATTTCGTAATTATAATTTGTCTATTCTTTATATGGTTTTAACATTATGCAATGATGTTTCAAAATTTGACGATTTAACACTACTTGATCATGTTGATGTGTTTGTTTCATTATTTGATGTGGTCTTGTCATTCTTTGATGTGGTCCTGTCATTCTTTGATGTGGTTATCCCATTACTTGATGAGGTAAAACCACGTGACCAATTCGGAAAAAACTGTTCCTATATTTAGATAGATTTCCATGTTGTATGTGCCTTGAATGCGTGTGGCCATCCATCTAATTAGTGTTCAAATTCAAATTTCGGGTTACAATTTGAGTTACACTTTGAGTTAGTTTTCGAATTCAAGTCATGCTTAGAATTAAAGTTCTAGTTAGCATTGCGTTTCGAGATGGACTTCGAGTTTGAGTAACATTTAAAGGCAGAGTTCTATAGTTACAACTTTGAATTTGAGTCACTTCTTGAGGTAGAGTTTGAGTAAGATTCGAATTTCAGTCTCATTTGAATTAATTAAGATTTCGAGTTGAAATGTTTAGCTCTTTTATATGTCTTTATGATTTCGTAATTAAATTTTCTATCGTGAACAAGGGCTTTTGCTAGGGCTTCCGAAAAGAGGGCTCCGGGATATGCATACTAAATAAACAATGTTGTAGTATACAAAACGCAACATAGGAGTTGAAATAAAGTTCGATGTGGTGTGATTGCAATTGAGACAACTATCCACCAGAGTTGAAATGCAGTGGATATAAGAAATCATATATAGGCAACCGTACAGCCTTTCACACTCCGTATAGTCATCTACAAGAGGCCACCATGCACTTTGTGAAGGAAAAAAAACCGAAAAAACAAACGGTCTATTTTACAAAACAAATTAAACACATATGTATACAACGACAACAATTGAACTTCATGCTCCTGACTTGGGGCAGGTACCTGTACCTAAAGAAAGTGCACGTGGAGGATTTTAACATGTTTGTGAGCGAACATCGGACTGTAACAGTAGTGTAACAGCACATCACGAGAAGAATAAAAATGTAAACTAGACAAAGTGATGCCCCCGCACTCCGCTCATTATATTCGCTTATACCCCAAAAAGGACAAAGTTCAATTTTTTTCCAAAAGAAGAAAAATAATAAAAAGAAAAAACCCTGACCAAACGCAAACCTTTAATACATGTACAAACAGCTAGCAGAGTGATAAATTCTTAGCATTAAAATTGTAGGAGTTATCTGGAAACGCCCTACGTATGCAAGTAAATTTTCCCAAAAATGACAAACTTTCTCCCAAAAGAGCACATATTTATAAAAATTAAACCCTGACCACATGCAGCACACCTTCAATATATGTACAAACAAACAGTAAAGAGAAAACTTCCTGGGATTCAAACTGTTGGAGGAGATATACGGAATAACTATATACCCATAATGGGACGGAAAGACAGACGGCCGGACAAAGATTAAACACTATGCCCCAAACTTTCAGTTGCGGTAAAGTTAAAGAACAGTTTCAATCGGCTGAATCAATAGATCGGTATGACTAGGTAATTTAAATCCATCGGGGTGATCTCGGGTTCCCCAGAAAGGTAAGGAGACTCTGCTCAATGTGTGGCACTCGTCGTGTTATTGGCGAAATTACAAACCGATTGATTTGGTTTTATTTGGAATTTCATATTCGAGTAAAAGATGAAGGTATTATGGTTACGATAACTGGAACATGTTCGTCGTCACATGTGAAACAGATATTCCAAAAAGTTTATTTTTCAATAAGTGTGAGGTAGATCAGAGAATTCAATTGATCAAAAGTAAAAGATTTATATTCGCATATATGTTCAAATGATCATTCACGCTTAAAAACAAATCGGAGAATTCTTATTTGAATTATTAATGCTTAGTTTGTCGCTTAGTCAGAGCCCCCTCCCCTATTTTCATGTGACTTAAGTGTGACTTGATTTGAAGTGTCTCATTTGTTAACAAAAATGTATTAGTCATTTGATTTGTGTCGAGCCTGCGACTTCAATGTAGCGGCAGTGAGACACAACAACGTCGTCGAAATTGGCGTCATGTCGAGACTTTTATAGCTTACTATGGGGTATGGGTTTTGCTCATTGTTGAAAACCATACAGTTTTGTTTTAGTTAAATAAAACCGAATTAAACTGTTTTGACTTGATAAATTTATTACCTCCATGAAGTGTTTTAAAACTTGTAAAGAATTTTTTTCCTCAATATCAAGAAAAAGCATCTACAGAAATTTTTTTTTTTATTTTTTTTGACCGATGAATCTACAGCCGATCAACATTACGATTTTACACTGAAAGCAGCAATATTAGGCGAGACACAGCGTTCCGTGGAATATTTTACAAATTTATTATAAAACTACTTCTATTTGAGAACTTCGGATCAAATAACAGGACCAAGTGGTTTGGGGATATCCCAATAATGCCCGAAATACTGTAAACAAACGACATATTGAAATCTGTTAAAAAATAGATTTTTTTCACATAGCAGTGTGCCGGGCCTTTTGTAGCTGACTATACGGAGTGTTGAAGGCTGTACGATTGCCTTTATGGATAGTTGTCTCATTGGCAATCACACCACATCTAACTTTATTTCTACTCATATGTTGCGTTTTGTATACTTCAACATTGTTTACTTAGTACGCATATCCCGGAGCCCTCTTTTCCGAAGCCCGAGCAAAAGCCCTTGTTCCGCGATAGAAAATTTAATTACGAACTCAAAAAGACATATTAATTAATCTACATGAGACTTAAATTCGAATCTTACTCAAACTCTACCTCAAGAAGTGACTCAAATTCAAAGTTGTAACTAGAACTCTGCCTTTAAATGTGACTCAAACTCTGAAGTCCATCTCGAAACTCAATGCTAACTAGAACTTTAAATCTAAGCATGACTTGAATTCCAAAACTAACTCAAAGTTTAACTCAAACAGTAACCCAAAAATTTAATTTGAACAATGATTAGATGGATGGCCACACGCATTCAAGACACATACAACATGGAAATCTATCTAAAGATATAACACGGCTGCGTTCAATATCGTAGTAGCTACGTAGTGCTACGTAGATTTTACCATTGAACGTGTAGCTATAGACTAGTTGTTACATAGATATTGATAGCAGCTACGTAGCCGCTACGTAGCTGCTACGATATTGAACTCAACCCTGGTTTGTCCGAATTGGTCACGTGGGTTTACCTCATCAAGTAATGGGATAACCACATCAAAGAATGACAGGACCACTTCAAAGAATGACAAGACCACATCAAATAATGAAACAAACACATCAAGTAGTGTAAAATCGTTAAATTTTGAAACATCATTGCGTAATGTTAAAACCATATAAAGAATAGACAAACCATCATTACGAAATAACAAAACCACATCATGTCATGAAACAACTACATTACGTTAAGTCACAAACACATCAAGTAATGTTAAACCCACATTGACTAATGACGTAACCATATCAAATAATGGTGAAACCACATCGAGTAATGACAACACCATATTGAGTAATGACAAAACTATATCAAGTCAATACGAAACCATATCGTGTAATATCGAAATATCCTTAAGTAATAACTATTCCATATTGAGTTATATTAAAACATCATTGCGTAATGTCAAAACCATATTAAGTAAAGACAAAATATCATTTAGTAATAATAAAATAACATAAAGTAATATCAGAGTTCCAAATAAGACAGCTGTGGCGTTCCATAGTCTGGCGTAAATTCTAAATTTAGTCCTGGTATCTATGAGTTTATTTATCACTGTGTAATCATTACAATAATGATATTGATCAAACCGATTAACGAAATAGACAATGGTACCCAAAGGATTTGAGGTAAACAAACAGACAACCTTTAAATATGATATATATTGTTTTGTACAAATTATTTTTGTTAATTGGTCAACAGTAGTTTCCAAGAAAGTGTACTTTTAGCTGAATCTGCAAGGACAATTTTGTATTTTTTGTCTCATAAATGTTAAATCGGTAGCGATTTTACAAAACTACACAAACAGGAAAACAATATAAGAATAACATGCAACGACACTTCGAAAAGCATATATAGTAATACAGAAATTAAGTGAAATCAGATCGTTTTGACAAATATCGCGGAACTAAATATTTGACTATAAGGGGCACTAGCTACGAGATACATAAAAAATCCAATATATTATTTTTTTCGCTCAATCATAATGAAATGCTAATAGTGATATAATAATTCGTTTTTAGCAGCCAGTATGGTTCAATTTTGTCGAAATAAGCTAAAAAACATTGTTTATGAATTATTTATTTGCAAGTGAATAATTTGACCCCATTAAATCCGTATTCATGTGAACCTCAATTTAAACCCTTAGCTATATGAATTACGGAGTAAATTGTATGTGGTAAGTTATTTAAAGGAAAAGAATGTCAACATTGAAAGTGAAACAAATGTGTTTCATTTGATTGATTGATTCGATCAACAAACACTCATTCTTATACAGTCAGGTAAAAACGATGATCAACATTTTTTTTTCATCAAATATATGAAATTGAATAGACCTAGAAAAATCTAACAGCACGAGTTTGCTTAATCTATTCATATCCATATTTATGTTTACAACACTTATATGGTCATCGGATGACTTGAGGGATCAACTCGATAGTTAATTAGATGGCGTCTATATTGATTTACACACGAAACGAAGCTACGTTTTTTCATGCCTGTGCCCTTTGAATTGTTTATTTTAGACTTTTTAGACTTTTAATAGTTTTGGATAAATGTTTTACATTGTTAATAATCAAATATTAGAATTTGATTAAAATCGGTGAACATGAATAGCTAGATAGCTAGTGCTCCTTTTAAAAGCAACGTAAAAACAGCTATTTGTAGAAAGATTGACACGGACACAGACAAATTGGTATGCCATAATAGTTTGAAATCTAATAGACAATTCAAAGGTGTTTGCGTGTAGAAGATATAGAAATAAACAACTTACAATGAATCTATAGTACCTCTTAAAGTAAATGCGCGTGGTAACAAGTTATTGATCTTCTTGTGCATTTACATATAATAAACACTTACTTTTAGTTGTTCAACACTTTTTATAGGTATTAATTTCAAAAGCAAGTTTAAGAATTAAACACTTTTCAAAGATTGGATGTACTTTAATAATATCATTCGTGCAGACACACTTTGTGGAGTATACGTTCAGAAACTTGAAATAAAACGTTGTCTTTTATTACATAGAATATATAAATCAATATATATTTGCAATGATTAAAAACAGTTCAACTATTCCATTGGTATTTACGATTGTATTTAACATTTATAACACATGTGTCATCTTTAATGGAAATTTAGTTTTGCTAAGTAGTGTTTTATATCATTTTACAATATGTTTTACATCAAGGTAAACACACTGAGTCTTTAAACGTTTTAGATTTGCAACTAGTTAAATGCACTATGCTTGTTTCTATTTTTTTTATTTATCAGGATTAAATTTTACAAAACTCATTGAACTGCAACAGTTTACGTGATTTCACATCTATTACCTCTGTAGATATAACGTTCATTTGTCATTCTTACAATAAAATGCACTATGAATCCGGACCAAATTCAAAAATCCTCTAACTTGCTATCAAATATTAACGACGACATGAAACGGGTTATTTCCATCATTTTCTACACTAGGAAATTCCTGTACCCAGTCAGGATTACGACAGTTATTATCCATTCTTTTGATTGTTTGAGCTTTTGGTTTTGTAATATGCGTAGGAACTTTCCGTTTAGAATTTTCGTCAAAGTTCTGTATGTTTGTTATTTTACTTTTTACACATGTTTAATCTATTTTAATGCTAAGAGGATTACCAATCGATGACATAAGACTTGTCATGTAACATAGGAGATGTATAGAATTATCTATATCAACCTGCCAAGCTTATAGCATTATGCTTTATAACTTTGGTTGTTACACGTCTTCTGACTATCTAAACTGTTTTGTTTTTCAGCTTGACACCTTGACGTCAATTGGGGTTTTTTCCTTCAAAATTTACTCCTTTAAATTGCTAATTTGAATTAAATTATAAAGAATTACTGTAATATTTTGTCTGTCTATTCAAAATTACCAAAACAAATGGTCACATTTTCAGGTAATCCTATATGCTGGTTTTTCAGTATGCATCATAGTTTTAATATTATTTTGCGATTCCTAATTATCAATTGTTGAAATAGGTTCATATATGTATGACCTGACAGTTGTCTTATTTGACAAAAACATCACATCTTCTTATATTATAGAAATAGTGTGAATAGCGAAATAAAAAGATAATTTAATTATCGCATTTTTCTTTCATTCGTAAAATTATTTCTTCAAATAGTCAAAAATTTATATAATTATTTTCTTTTTTTCATTTATTGTGACGTCAAGTTCCTAGACAACTGTTAGATCAATAAGAATAACCAAACAGAATATTTAATATGAGAATGGAAATAGGGAATGTGTCAAAGAGACAACAACCCGACCAGACAACAACTGAAGTCCACCAATGGATCTTTAATGCAACAAGAAACTCCCGCACCCGGAGGCGTCCTTCATCTGACCCCTAAACAAATATGTATACTAGTTCAGTTCAATTATACACAAGAAACTAAAATCAAAAATCATACAAGACATAACGCTATCTCACTAACAATAGCTTCAAACTGTTTATACTAATCAAATTAGTTATAATACTTTTGTTCACTACATCTTTAGGAAAATTCACCTCAACTCTACTTTTATTAAATATAAGGTCATTGACAATCGTTGTCTTTGGAAATTTGGTATCTGTATTAATACACTGGAGTTGAAGATTCTGATTTTTACTGGACGGGATAGAAACCACCTATTTGAAGGTGTTGAAGAGCTGAATTGAAGGTCTCGACTAACTCACTATATGATATTCCAGCTGGTTCAAATGGAATACAATCTGAACGAAGAACGAGTTTTTAAATTGTTCAGCTTTAGATGGTGTTGTTTCAAGCGCATTTGAGTTGTTTTGACTAACTTTATCATTTAAATTGTTCAGCTTTAGATTGTGTTGTTTCAAGCGCATTTGAATTGTTCTGACCAACTTTATCACTAAATAGAACTTTCAAAGTGGTCAAACTGTTCACGGTTTGGTATTAAAATTTAAGTGTTAGTTTGGTATGCCCATATTTGCATAGATATTATAGATTTCAATGAAATATTTATGTTACTAACGATTACAACAGATAAATTAATATGAAAAATGTTAGAAAAAAAAATGTTTTATCACAAATATAAAGAATAACCGTGAACGAATTAGTTAAAAGCCAAAAATAGCAACCCAAAAAACCAATTTGATTCGATTCTAAATGTCTGCATTTATGGTTAGTATGATTTGAATTTGGGCGTTGCATAAGAGCACGTCTTTCTTTACTTTTTGACAAACTGTTTGAAATCGATGCTGAATAACAGCCGTTTACATTAAAACGTAGGGCGACACATTTAATACAAGCTGGATAGGTACTTTGATTGATATCAGGGACTGCGAGAATCCTTTGATACTTAATTGTTTTTTACGACTGCGCTTGTGTTCGTCTTTGTATCATGTATATTAGTTCTCAAAGATCGAAATTGAAAGGGAGATGTTTAAGATATTAACAGATATCAAACTATCTACAAGTTCAGGTTTATTTTGTTGGCACTTAACTTTGCTGGCAGATATTGACAATTTGAATGGGAACTTGCGTTTTATTAAAGATATAATGTTGACCCTATTTGTTTTGTACTTGTGTTGTTAGGATGATGATAATTGACCGAACAATAACTGCTGTCGATGGTATTAACCTCCCATGACTTGAAATTTGAAATAAAGATATAACAGATAAAGCTACACCTGCTTTATAATTTATTACATTAATTTACAATAAGGATACATATGCATTAAGTACATTTTTTTTGAATGAGATGTTTTCAAATGGACAGCACTTCGACGTTAACATAACAAAGATGACATCTCGAGGGCTGATTAACATTTTCTACATTTGAAAATGCATGTACCAAGTCAGGAATATCACAGTTCTTGTCCATTCGTTTATGATGTGTTTTGTCATTTGATTTTGACAAGTGATTATGTACTTTCCGATTAGATTTTCCTCTGAGTTCAGTATTTTTGTGATTTTACTTTTTAAAATGAATGACACAAAAATGATCTAAGAGTGCACTTGGTACAGTTTGAATTTCATTTTATTTAGCAGCAAATCTGTATAAAATATATTTATAATGCATTTCATATGATACAATATTCAAAGACTAGTATTTGTTTTATATTCTACTGTGAAAAAATAAAGACGTCAGCAAGAATTGCTCGATCGGCTGGTGCGAAACATATGTTTCTCAGATGACAACGGATATTTTTACAACCTTTTTCCTCAGTCCATGTGATCAAATTATCATCTATACTTCTACCGATAACAGATTAACAGATAAATTTTGTTCAGTTGCTTATGTCATTATAAGCAATATAACATAATCTGTAAAGTAAAGTTCAAAGACATGTGGGGTGTTTTGAAATATTAAATCCACAAAATCTTATTCAGAAACCAATGTTGAATGTTTGTTTCGAGAGATTTTCTTTTATTTCAGTTATTCTTTTTGATATTTTAATCTTAATTTCCAATTTACAACACCGGATGTTTCTTATCAACGAGCGTTTCGTGTACGTATGCAATCTGGTTGCAGATTAGTAGGAAGTTTACCTTTTCGGAATACCTGAATTCAGCTCATGTACAAAATAAAGTTTTTTAATCATAGTATGAAATTATTTGAAAATTCAAAAGTTTCATATTAGAGTTCAAGTTCCAGGAAAGAGAATTAATGATAACACTGACAAAAATCCCAATCACAGATAACAAATGAAGTGCCAGAATTTGAAACTTTCGTTGATTAAAAAAATCGAAAAAGCTTTCAACGAATTTGTTAGAAACAATAATAGTCATCGAGAACAATCGGGTTCAGTGATTTATATGGTATTTACTATAAACTGCAAACGCTTTTGTTTAACCGCGCTTGTCCGTATACTATCAAATACAAAAACGTTTTATAATTGACCTGGCACATCAAGATATGAGTCAAGAAACTTTAGAACGTAATATTATGTAAACTCCCGTCCTTTCGCGCGCATTATTGTAATGAAACGTAACGCTAATGGTACAAATTTACGCATCTTACGGGGTATATACCTCCCAATTGATACGATATTCCCGTGCTTGCATTTCCTATCATGATTTTCTTGATAGAGGGTTGCTGCTCACAAGGAAGCTATTAAACCAAGAGTTCCAAATGGTGAAGTTGAAATCATCCCTTCGTAAATTTTACGGACGCCATCACGAGTTGGTTGACCGTTATGGAATAACCGTTTCACAAATGATATCGGATATGTTCCTTGCGTCGTAACTACAATCCCCTTCCCTTTCATGAATGTGACCTACCGAATTAGACTTTTTACCGGATTTGTTATCACATAAGCAACACGACGGGTGCCGCACGTGGAGCAGGATCTGCTTACCCTTCCATAGCACCTGAGATCACCCCTAGTTTTTTGGTGGGGTTCGTGTTTATTCTTTACTTTTCTATGTTGTGTCGTGTGTGCTGTTGTTTGTTTGTCTTTTTCATTTTTAGCCATGTCGTTGTCGGTTTGTTTTGGATTTATGAGTTTGACTGTCCCTTTGGTATCTTTCGTCCCTCTTTTAAACTAGTTATCTGCTATTTCAAAATCTAATATAGGGGGACATCTGGACCTACCTTAAATCACAATTTTATTCGGAAAGTGTCAGTACCAAGTCCGGAAAATGAAGAGTATGTTTTCACTCGTTCCTTTTGATAACCTTTGATTGTGTCTGGTTTTTTTGGACGTTTTCCTTTTTGAATTGACTTTGAGTTCATTAGTTTTGTTATATGTAGTTAGATAATGTGTTTTATCTCTTTTTTTTGTATTTTGTCTTAGATTTGTTTGTTGAGAATTTTATTTATCACGGTCCTCGCTTAAGATACAACATTTTTTAATAAATAGTTGTAAGTAATAATTTTCTCAATGACGTGGTGATGTACATAATACGATGTGACCTAGATGGTTGGAAAAAAGAACAACAATATATATCAATAAAAAAAAGTTCTTTAACATCTGTTAATTATCAAGTCCTTTTCCTCAATTAAAGGCAAATTATAAGACTTCGATTTACGATGGAATGGTTACACATTCTTTTAAAAGCAATTTCTAATTCTAATCATACAGATGATTAAGTAAACAAAAACAAAGTATTTTTTAAATGACAAATTATTAATATTTATTGAAATAATTAGTTATAGCAATTAGATGTGGTTTACAAAGTTAGCATTTCTTTACAAACATAAATTCCAAACAAAATGCAGTTCCTCAATAATTGTATTATGTTACAAAAATGATAATTACTATTAATGACTATCGTTTCTATTTGTATAAACGAACTTATCAATGCCAACAAATGTATCCGTAAGTTAATTGCGATGTATTGAAATATTGCAATTTTACAAAATGGTAAAATAATTTAATTTAACATGGATACTAATTCATGCGTGGTTCTTGAAAATCAGGTGTCCTAATTGTAAACTAGACTACTTGTATTAAAAAGTACACACAATTCGATGTACAGAAGTTGAAGCATATATTAAATGTATTAGAAGCTTTTAGAAATATATATGTATTACTTGTAGAAAACATAACAACAAGTCAAACCGTAGTAGTTGATAATTCAATTTACTGTCATGTTCACAGAATGATCATGTTTGATAAAATTTACTCGAAACTGTGGATATCGGTTTCGTAAGAAGGATTAAAGTATGTACTCGATATTTCCTTTGGTAGCAATCATGGTTTGAAATGAATAAAAATAATCATCCCTGAATAATCTTCTAAAATTGTTAAAGCTTCATGTTGACAAATCGTTAGTATTTTGTGAAATTTTCTTATAACCTGTTGTTTATTTTATTCATTTTTTTCAATGGAGTTTTTCGACTTATGGTGTTTGGTATTCTCTTGGTTCCTTTTCCCCCTTTTTTTTAACTTCCGTGATTGTCATTTGTTGTTGAGGTTATTAAGTGTTTCTCGTTCTCATTTTTACATAGATAAGCCCATTGTTTTTTTTCTGTTTGAATTTTTTTACACTAGTCATTTTAGGGTCCTTGATAGCTTGCTGTTCGGTGTGAGGTGAGGCTCCGTGTTACCGTTATTTTTCAATTAAAAAGAATGTCAAATGAAGATATGATACATTCTTGATTATGTCAAGGAGAAAACATAGTTGATAATCAATGATAATACTACTCCCACTAATTGTGACAATTTAAGCAAAGTGGGAGACACCAATGAAATATATACTAATCCCCGCAATTATGAAAGTTGTATTTAATGGTCATATTCCTAGTATCAATAATTTCCACTTGATTTTTAAGCTAGAATATATAAAATTATAAATGATTGATTTGGTTTCAGAAAACTGTCGTTAATACGAAAAGGACAAAACAATTTGGTTAAAATCATTTGCGCGATGAAAGAACACATCTTATTTAACATTATTATGGATATTACATATAACAGGATGTAGATATAGGTAGATGTGGTATGAGTGCCAATGAGACAACTCTCCATCCAATTCACAATTTGTAAAAGTAAACCATTATAGGTATAGGTCAAGGTACGGTATTCAACATGTAGCCTTGGCTCACACCGAACAGCAATCGATTAAGTGCCCCCAAAATGACTAGTGTAAAACCATTCAAACGGGAAAACCAACGGTTTGACATGTATCTATATAAGAATCGAGAAGCACTTATAAACCACATAAACACACGACAACTTCTGGTCATCAGATTCCTGACTTAGGACAGGTGCAAACAATTGAAGCGGTATTGAACGTTTCAATGGTACCAAACCTTCCCCCTTATATGAAACAATAGTGATACATCACTGCATTGAAAGACACACTATACAATATCAATTTGAATGGCTTAACTCAATAAAAAACGCAGTATCACAAATTAACAGAATGAAAGAATAAATGTGATCAAAGATACAATGTAAATACAAAGTTTACAACAAAAAGGGATATGTGTATGAATAAAACTGGAGTTTTTATTAATCTTCTACATAATGAGTTCTTCAAATTCTTTTCTTCGCATGTGAAATCTCGGAATTAGTGCTATCACCGAGATTACACCCAAAGCACTAGATATCTTCCAAGTTTCATGCAGGGTTAGTGTTGTTGTGCCGGCCAGAAATTGGTTCCTTATTATGTCCTTTTATGATCCATAAATAAGTTAACATGGTCTCAAATGTTATATTGTTATTATTTATTGTTGTTTAGATATTTCGTTATTCACACCCCTGTTAAATCCCATCTGGTTCCATTGTTATTTATCCGTTTGTTTACATCTGATGTTAAAGTACATTTCTGGAATGTCACCGGAAATTGATTGTTTACATGTCGTTTATGCATGTTGAAGGGACTCCAAAATTAGTAGTTTACGCTTTTTATGTTATTATTATGACTTGATGTTGTAGGAATCATAGAATTGTGTCCTTCCATAAAGTTTGCATACTTATTTATATATGTATTAGCTCTCATATTGTAGTTTTTAGTCTACTTTCACTTTTAACTTGTCGTTCAGAATGTCCATTTTTGTCGGGACACGAACCACTTCCACTGGGAATTTCACTTACTTTATATTATGTCACGACTTTTATCCTGCATTACTAACTTTGTAATACATTTATTTATCCATCTAGTTAGGTGTGAATCCTTTGTGAAGTCTGAATTATCTGTAATATTGTGCATAAGTGCCCGGAGGATACTTAGAACCACCATCTTTGCGCAAATGAGCACGTTTGCCCGGAGATCGCAAACCGAATTATTTGATTGGTTAATATTATTCTATATATAAAGCGACGTCAGCGTACTCGTGACGTCATTCTTCTCAGTTCACTTTCTTGAGACACGTTCATTTTAGTCGCTTAAAGTTTAACTTTTAAAGTATTTCTTATAATGTCGCAGCAGAATATTTCTTCAGATGTAGCGATGGTACGTTTGCGTAATAGTTTAATATAATTATGCCTTTTTAGGTATCTTTATTTGAGTGTTTCTATTAAAAGAAACCATTCTTTTACTTTGTTGGCACCGGGAGTCAAACTGTAAATTGCACCGGGTGCATTAGTATTTATTTAATAGTTCCGTTTATTGGTCCGTTAGAGAAAAGTTATGAATATAAATTACATTTTATATTTAGATGATTTTACCAATCAACTGATTCGTTTACTGCATTTAAACCGTTTATAGCGGTACTCAAATTTAGCGGTGCTTCCAAGTTTGGATTTGGCGCACCACATCTATTTTCGATGTATCTGCACCGTATACGGCAAAATTATATACATTGCTAAGGCAATGCACCTGGATAAGAGATGACCCTTTATTACTAAATTGTAAACCTTGGTGCAACAGCACCTCGTTTTTATACTGTCACTTGAACCTCGGGTGCACAGGAACTTTGGGTGTAACTGAACCTTGGTGCAACCGCACCTCATTTATATACTGTAACCTAAACCTTAGGGGCAATTGAACCTCAGGTGTTTATGCACCTCACCGGAAATATAGCAAATTAACTATGAGATTGATAAATCTCATACCTTTTTAAGTTTTATGTATCCTCTTGGGACTTCTTCTGTTTATATAATGTCATACTACTTTATAGTATAAATATTTACTATTGTTATCCTGCATAAATTCATGTTGTGCCTTACTACCAGAATAAACAGGGTGTGAACTTTTATTAGTTTTATGTCTCTGTAAAGCCTTAACAGTTAGAGTTATAACAACAGATCGAACCCCTTTTAGAAGTATATATTTATATATATACACCTTGATATGTCGTCGTCCTATAAGTGGTCAATGCGCTGACTGGAGATACACGCCTGTGGTGGCGACGCAACATATTTGGCATCCTCGGTGGGATTTATAACTAACTGAGTTATCTCCCCTTTAATGTATTTACATTTTTGACCCACTGTTTTGATTGTGGTGATTAAATTTTTACCAACTGGTTACTATTGAAATTGATAGATTTTTGTGAATAATATTTACAATGGATGATTCAGAAATTATGTTTAATAACAGAATCTCAGACTCTTTGATTGAATTTGATCAAGATATGAGCTGTCCATCTAATTTAATGGACATGCATGTTGTTGATGAAGTTACTTGCACTCCTTCTGCCAGTGCTTCTACACCAAACTATAGTAATGTAGAGAGACTAATGCAAAACAAATTTGATGACTTTCTTCATCAAATAGACCAAATGTTTAAGAATACCAAAGAAGAAATGCAGCATATGACCAACAAGGCCATGGATAAAGTTGACCGAGATATTGCAGCTTTACGTGCTCAGGTCACCCCACCTCATGTTCCCAGTTTGGGGTCAGGTGATCAAACTCATGTGAACAGGAATTCGTCGGTTGATTTTGACCAACGAATAACTGATTGCAATGGCAGTACATTTAACCCACACATGCAAGGTGAACGTACATCTCAATATTTAGAGCAGGCAACTAGCTCTAACAATATGTTTTCCACCCAAAATGTTTTATTTAACAATAATAACAATGATAATTTAGAAACTGCTAACAGATGGTCTGGTCCATCCACACTGGCTCCTGGAGTATCCAGTTTGGTAGCTGGTAGATCAAATTCCGGGGTACGTACTCCACATCAGAACCAAACGTCCAAATCAAATATCAATGGGTCCATTAAAATGAAACCGCAATATTATGACGGTACCGAAGATCTTGACGATTATCTGTCTCAATTTGAGATATTAGCAGAGTTGAACGCGTGGAATTATGTCACTAAATCCCTGTATTTAGCTGGTAGCCTCAAAGGTGATGCCAGAACCTTGTTGTCTGAACTTTCCCCAATGGAAAGGAAAGATTATCAAAGCTTGGTTCAGATCCTCAATTTAAGGTTTGGATCAATGAACCGAGCTGAGATTTTCAAAGCCAATTTACAGACACGTGTCAAACGTAAGGAAGAGTCTATATCTGAACTGGCACAATCCATTAAGAAGCTCACTCGTCAAGCGTATCCAAATGCGCCACCAGCGCTTATCTTTACTTTGGCAAAGGATCACTTTATAGATGCTTTGCCGGAGTCAGATATGAGGCTCAGAATAAGAGAGGCTCAGAGCAAAGACATTGCTGAAGCTGAAATTTTGGCACTACAGCTTGAGGCCTATAGAGTTGCAGATAAACAGAAGACCAATCGGTATCGTGGTCACCCAATAAATGCAGTAGCTACAAATGAGTCAGCTTGTCTTAATGATCCTGAGTCCTTTACAAAGACTTTCATGGATGGTTTCCGCCAGGAAATGAAGTCTTTGACGAATGACATCAAGCAAGTGGTCAAATCAGCTCAGAGTTCTCAACCTGGAAAAACAAATGACAATTATAGCAATAATAAACAATGGTCAAGTAATTACCAAAATAAGGGTAATTATCAGAATAGGAATAATAACAATGGCTCTGGAAATAATAATAGGAACAATAGTTATAATGGTCAAACTAATAACAATAGCAGGAACCAAAATGGTCGCAATGACCAAAATGGCAATACCGCTCATAATTATGGGCAGGGATACTCGGGAAACCGGGACTTGTCAAACACGGGGGCCGGTGTGAGACAAATGAGTCAGGGCCCAGGATAGTTGCACTTAATGTGTCTAAGTTCGGAGATGAGGGTTTATTTGTTTCAACAAAGATACAGGACTTTCCTGTAAATATGTTGGTTGACACTGGCGCAAGTGTCACTGTAATTAATAGAAAGATTTTTGAGAAGCTCCCCCTCTCATCTCAGAACTTAGTTACTCCAGTTACTTTAAATTTAGTTACTGCTACTGGAGAAACTTCCGCATTTATTGGAAAATTTACTGTGGAAATAAAAATTGGAAGCCATATCATAAATCATGAAGTTTTGATTGCTGATATACATAATGATGGAATTTTAGGGTTAGATTTTCTTACCCCTAATAACTGTAATGTTTTGTTAAATGAAAGTTGTTTGTCTATAAATGGTGACCTGATACCGTGTTACCATTTTACTGAAAATATGCAACCTACTATATGTAGGATTGCTGTAGCTCATGATGTTGTTGTACCTCCTGAAGTTGATGTTATTGTCCCTACCAAAGATTGTTGATTCTCTTATGAAGATTGAAACTGGCATGGTTAGTGCAGTTTCAAAAATAGTTAACAAGACAGGTCTCTTAGTCTACCTTGAAATGGAGTTATTTCCCTTAGACCAATCCAAAAGTAGTTCATTATGGTAAATGAAAGATGTACCCTAGCAGCAATGCGGAAACATGGTTTAAAATTAATGCTCAAAGAATAAAACTAAAGTAGAAATACAATATTTCTTTTTAATGAAAGAAATAATGATTGTGGAAGCCTCTAATGTAGAGAATGCTCTCTTAGACGGTACAATCATATTTGTTCTGGCATATGATTTTTTATGTTTCATGTATGATGCATTGCTGCACAACATTAAATTTTTGCAACTTATAATCAACTCGTTATAGTAACTTTGGATTTAACATAATTTTGAATTTGGATCATTCAACATGCGAAACATCCGGATAAAGTACAGATGTACACTGACAGCAATGCCCCAACATGGCTTAAAATAAATGCTCAAAGAACTAAACTAAAGTAGAAATACAATATTTCTTTTTAACTAAAGAAATAATGATTGTGGAAACCTCTAATGTAGAGAATGCTCTCTTAGACGGTACAATCATGGTTGTTCTAGCATTTGATGATTTTATGTTCTATGTATGATGTATTGTTGCACAGCATTAAATTCTGGCAACTATATATCAAGTTTATTATATTAACTTTGGTTTTAACATAATTTTGAATGTAGATCATTCAACACATGATTGATGTAAACATAGAAACCAATGATTGGTAATTGCTTGTTATTACTAACAGCAATTTGAGTTTATAGAAGCATCCACTGTAGAGAATGTGCTCGTGGAATGCATAAACTTAAAACTAATCATATATTGGTCTATAGCTACATGTAGGCAATTTATGTATGTTATTTAAAGAAACCATAAGTTCAATATTAATGTCTTAATATTCACATATTTTTCATTCTTCATGAGTGACCACATCAATTTCATCAGGATTATGTACAACAGGTGTACATGGCTTATAATTTCAAATTGCGGTACAAGAGAGTACCACTCTATGTGATCAACTTGTGATCTCACTAAAACCCTACTGGCCTAGACTAAGAAGACCCGGAATGAGAAGACAAGAGAAGACTTGGAAGAAAGGAACTTTATGGACTGATAATGTGTTGTTGTTTTTCTATTCATGTATAAAAGTTAATTAGAAAATATTGTAAACATTTAATATATTGTAATGTTTTTTTTTTAATATAATTAATTGGTTATGTTGTTAATAGAGTAAAATAGGTTAGGAAGTTAAATGTTAGGTAATTTAATGGTACTGGTATGTATATATTGTAAATAATAATTATTGCGCATGAGTATGTGTGATAGTGATAGACTACAGTACAGCCTGTGACATTCTCTTAATTATGTCCACCCTCTTGCATGGTCAACATCCAATGGTGGCCATTTATTGGGGTATTCAATCTTGAGATGTTGGCCATTTATTGGGGTCATAAAACATAGGTTGATGTTTTATCTAATAATGTTACCTGTTGTAATCAATCAGGGTTGGTTTTCTTTAAAATTTACCTGTACAGGTAACTTAGGTTTTTTTTCAAAATTGACATTTCACCTTTTTTTGAAAATGTTTGTTTTAGTCTTTGTTAATTAAATATTATTTTTGATTTTTCTGTCTTTTAAATTTATTCAAATTTATTTTTTTATTTGTTTTTATTCATTTTTGTATGATTTTGTTTCTTATTCTTTTAATGTCTTCTTAGTAAGAATCTTCAGAAGCAAATAGACAAAAATGTCAAAGATAAACTTATTGACTAGCATTTGAAAGACAACAGACTTTAATTAAATTTTTTTAAAAGTAAAAAAATAAATTAATGTACATGATGTTCATTGTATTTAATTGTTTATTTGCATTATTCAATGAATTATCACTAATAATAACTAATAATCAAGCAAATGATATTTTTAAAGAAACCATGAAGAAAGTAGTTTTTAGCAAGCCTGTTACTTAACAAAATAAAATGATCAGACAATATCAATCCTCTTATAATAAATGTTTTTAACATCGATTATTATTCAGGAAAACTACAAATATCATTATACGTTTTTAATGGGAAAAAACTATTTTTGTCTATTTTTTTTTTAAATCTGAAATCAGGAGTTAACATAATGGACATGTTGAAGAGACTTTTTTTCAAAAAAAATATCTAAAGAAAAAAACTGTCTTGCTTTGCCTTTTTGAAACAAATGTGAACTTATTAAATATGACATCTTCAGTTTGGCTAATATCTGTCAGTTAAAAGCCACGATTTGACAAAATACACGTATATAGATGGTTACACTTTTATGGTCATTTTTTTCTGTGTACATTTATATTGTTTGAAGTGCTGGACTGGTATAATACATATTCTTGGTATATATTTGCAAATATTTCCCTAAACCCAGGCCTTTTAGATAAAGTTAACAATTTCAGGGACTTGAATGAAAAATCAATTTAGAGAAAAATATAAGAACATTTTTGAAAATAGATTTAAGAATAAAAACTTTGGTAAAAACTGTATACTGAAATGTGTCACATAGAGAGTTAGTGGTCATAAAATTTTAGAAATAGAAAATAGTGGACAATATAAAATTCCTTATAAAGATAGAATATGTAAACTGTGCCACTTGCTGGACAATGAAGACCACTCCTTCCTTAATTGTAAAATTAACAAAACAACTTGAGATAATCTATTTGAAAATTGTTCACCTTCTCATAATATTGTCTCTTACCCAAGAGCAAAAAGTGAAAGAAATGCTAAACCTTTATTACATCAATATGTTGAAAATATTGGCTCCCTTATAAAATAGTCATTATTAGAACTGAGGGCAGAAACCTAAAAAAATCGATGTGTTTTAATTTCTTATAGAATTGTTAATTCTTTGCATTATGATTGGGGTTTTTTTTTTTTTTTTTTTTTTACCATATGTTTATATGACAATACAAATATTATCAAATTTTGTTGAATTAATGAATATTTTGAATATATTTATTCAATAGAGAAATAAGGAATTGCCTAAATTTTATTTAGAATAAGTTCTAAAGACAATCTTTAACATTTGTAAAACAGTATTGAATGCAGATAAGTATATATCTACTATGATTTAAGTATAAATCATTTTGATTTAAGAAAACTAATTTGAGATCGACTTTTCAATAGAAAAAGGCAGGCATTAGGAAAGTTTGCATTATATTAGAAGATGATATTCATTTATTCTTCACTCACCATAAAGTACATGTAAAAAATGACTTAAATTTATTAAAAAGGTAAAATGTCAAAACAAATATTCATGAGTCAAATTAAAAAAAAAATCAGCTATTTATTCAACTAGTTATATTATTTCATTTTATTTTTTAATTTTCTTGTCATAATCACAGTAATTAAATTTCAACACACATACATGTATATTTTACCTGAGACACATGACCTGTAAGTTATATAATTTTAACGCTTCAATGCAGTCAAGATTTACCTTTATCCTTTACTAGTTTTTGATTAATACCTTGTGTATTAATTAAGCAATAGGGGGTATAATGATGGACATATAGGGCCACCATGGTGGACATAACTTTTATGGCCAGCATGGATAAGATAATGTCACAGGTAGTACTGTATGTGTGTGCGACTGAGCATACAGCATGTACAGTTACAGTTACATTTTTATTTTTGTGTATAAGTGAATACCTTTATCGGGTTTTCAAGTTTGAGAAAACATTATAAATGGCTATAGGCAAATGTATATATGTATAAAATAGAATTTAATATATTCTACTTGTTAGTCATAACAAGTACAGAGATCTGATAATTTGTGATTGTAGATATTCTTTAACTTATTGTATGGTTGAAAAATAATGTACATATTTTTTTTAATTAATAGTAAGCGCTGAGGCTTGATATAGATGTTAATATATTTTTATCTTACCTTACCATCCAATTGGAGACCAATCCATACTAAGGAGGGGGCAGTGTTGTGCCGGCCAGAAATTGGTTCCTTATTATGTCCTTTTATGATCCATAAATAAGTTAACATGGTCTCAAATGTTATATTGTTATTATTTATTGTTGTTTAGATATTTCGTTATTCACACCCCTGTTAAATCCCATCTGGTTCCATTGTTATTTATCCGTTTGTTTACATCTGATGTTAAAGTACATTTCTGGAATGTCACCGGAAATTGATTGTTTACATGTCGTTTATGCATGTTGAAGGGACTCCAAAATTAGTAGTTTACGCTTTTTATGTTATTATTATGACTTGATGTTGTAGGAATCATAGAATTGTGTCCTTCCATAAAGTTTGCATACTTATTTATATATGTATTAGCTCTCATATTGTAGTTTTTAGTCTACTTTCACTTTTAACTTGTCGTTCAGAATGTCCATTTTTGTCGGGACACGAACCACTTCCACTGGGAATTTCACTTACTTTATATTATGTCACGACTTTTATCCTGCATTACTAACTTTGTAATACATTTATTTATCCATCTAGTTAGGTGTGAATCCTTTGTGAAGTCTGAATTATCTGTAATATTGTGCATAAGTGCCCGGAGGATACTTAGAACCACCATCTTTGCGCAAATGAGCACGTTTGCCCGGAGATCGCAAACCGAATTATTTGATTGGTTAATATTATTCTATATATAAAGCGACGTCAGCGTACTCGTGACGTCATTCTTCTCAGTTCACTTTCTTGAGACACGTTCATTTTAGTCGCTTAAAGTTTAACTTTTAAAGTATTTCTTATAATGTCGCAGCAGAATATTTCTTCAGATGTAGCGATGGTACGTTTGCGTAATAGTTTAATATAATTATGCCTTTTTAGGTATCTTTATTTGAGTGTTTCTATTAAAAGAAACCATTCTTTTACTTTGTTGGCACCGGGAGTCAAACTGTAAATTGCACCGGGTGCATTAGTATTTATTTAATAGTTCCGTTTATTGGTCCGTTAGAGAAAAGTTATGAATATAAATTACATTTTATATTTAGATGATTTTACCAATCAACTGATTCGTTTACTGCATTTAAACCGTTTATAGCGGTACTCAAATTTAGCGGTGCTTCCAAGTTTGGATTTGGCGCACCACATCTATTTTCGATGTATCTGCACCGTATACGGCAAAATTATATACATTGCTAAGGCAATGCACCTGGATAAGAGATGACCCTTTATTACTAAATTGTAAACCTTGGTGCAACAGCACCTCGTTTTTATACTGTCACTTGAACCTCGGGTGCACAGGAACTTTGGGTGTAACTGAACCTTGGTGCAACCGCACCTCATTTATATACTGTAACCTAAACCTTAGGGGCAATTGAACCTCAGGTGTTTATGCACCTCACCGGAAATATAGCAAATTAACTATGAGATTGATAAATCTCATACCTTTTTAAGTTTTATGTATCCTCTTGGGACTTCTTCCCAGATAGCAATACTTTGTTGGGCCAACATTGGTGATTGGTTGGCACAGTTGGTAAATAGTTGGCGGTGGCAGCACAACAAGAAACCGACGTTGGCCCAACAAAACTCAGCCAACAGTTATTTTGACACTATTGGCCCCTTGTTGGCCCAACAAAACTCAGCCAACAGTTATTTTGACACTATTGGCCCCTTGTTGGCCCAACGACTTTCCACCAACTGTCATTTTGGTGTTATTGGCCCAATGTTGGCCCAACATTTTCTTACCAACTGTTATTTTTAAAGTAGCTTGCCCAACGATATTTGACTTACGTTATCCATTGGTTCAGTGTAAGATCTTCTGACTGAAACTACTGAACCAATTTTATTCGAACTTTATTTGAATGATTCTATGTTATCGTAGAATATAGATTGTGTTTGAAGGGCATTGAGGACTTAGTAAAAAATCAAATAATAAAGTCTTCCCAAATAGGATTATTTTAAACCGTCTGTGCCAAGAGCTAGAAAATTCTTAGTATTTTGAATAATTCAAAAGTTTTTAAAACAGTATATTTATAAAAAAAAAAAAACATATCATTGATATTTCATGACAATATTGAAATATGAACCAACATTGTGCCAACAATATGCCAACGTATTAAGTTCTTATCTCCCCGTATTATACCACAGATTTTTTATTTTTTTTTTAGATATTATTTCAAAGTGCAAACCAAAAAATGTGCTCTTCATTCTCTTTATCTAATATTTTCAAATCTGTGTAGTCATTTAACTGTATTTATCTTAATGATTAAATAATATTATGCACAAACAAAAAATACTTATAACCAGCCCCAAAAAACAAATAAAATTTGAATATAGTTTCTGCAAGTTGTGAAACTGATCAACTGAACTCAGCTGCTCATTTGACACGAGTGTAATATCACACTCTCCACATGACAGCCGAGATTGTCCTCCCTATAGAGATAAATATTTCTTAATATATCACATGAAATGCATGAAAAACATGCTTGACAGACTGAAGCCATCGTTGGCATACTGCTGTTCGACCAACTTTGGTCCCACATAATTCTAAAACTAGACGACGTTGGTAGACTGTTGGCAAATAGTTGACATTGTTGGCAGACTGTTGGCAAATAGTTAACCTTGTTGGCATACTGATGTTGGGCCATCAAAGACCCAACATGTTGGGCCAACTGAGGGCCGATGAGCAAAATGACGTTGGCCCAACATAGTTTTCCAACATTGGCCCAACAATGTTGCCAACAGAATGCCAATATTGGCCCAACACATGTTTGCTATCTGGGTTCTGTTTATATAATGTCATACTACTTTATAGTATAAATATTTACTATTGTTATCCTGCATAAATTCATGTTGTGCCTTACTACCAGAATAAACAGGGTGTGAACTTTTATTAGTTTTATGTCTCTGTAAAGCCTTAACAGTTAGAGTTATAACAACAGATCGAACCCCTTTTAGAAGTATATATTTATATATATACACCTTGATATGTCGTCGTCCTATAAGTGGTCAATGCGCTGACTGGAGATACACGCCTGTGGTGGCGACGCAACAGTGTTGTTCCGTTATAAAATCTATGTGGGGTTTTTATGCATCCTTTTGATTATTTTTTTTCTTTCCATCGGCGGTTTTTATAATGTCCTTGTCAGTTATACGCATGAGCTGAACAATCTCTTCTGTATATTCCTTCTGTCTTCTATTTAAAGATGGAACTATTGTCTTAATTCCTTTCACTGTGTCTATACATTTCCGCCCTCGGATCATTCGATCAACCAATATAGCAGATATTACAAATATAAGATAGTGTTTGAAATATGAATAAATCTGTAATAAATTCGCCTTGAAGTAATGACTTTTTTTTTTGTAATTATAGAGATTGTTGTAAAACTTAAACAAGTTGGTCTCACAGTCATCATACAATTAAGAATGGACATGGGGAATGTGTCTTAGTGAACCAAACCCGACTATAGAGCGACACACAACACACGGGCAGTAATAGGTCTTCAAGCAAGTGTGAAAATCCCGTTTCATCCAAAAAAATTACATAAGATGAATGTTTCATATTTATACGCTATTTTGGTTGGATTCAGCGTCATTCTGGAATTAATTTTCATTTCAAAATAAATTGTAATATTCATACTGGCACCACGAGCTTCTAAAATAAAGAGCACGGGTAAATAAATGAAAATATTTATAGTAATAGTGTTCTCATGATCATAGCGAACAAGTGTAAATATAAGTATTGAATGATTTGTTTAAGTAATTTCATAGGATTTTATACTGTTCTCGTTATATTTGAGCAACCAAAATGCGTTGACTGTATATTTCTATGTCATATACAGTCACTGACCCGATATCACTTTTCTTCATGGATATTTGAATAGTACAGCCGAACTATAACGACGACCGTTTCAACCTGTCCTTGTTTATAATGTATACAACAAAGAGTGGAACAATTCAAGCTTATTTCTTTGACAATTGTTTGAAAAGCATATTTCACTTGTTGGGTTTTTGTTTAAAACCTGTAAATAATTATGTTTTAAGCTTATTGTTGATATTTCAGTCCATACTAAAGCAAATCCGTTCATCATCGATTGGTTTCAATGGGTAATGTAGATTTCATTGTGTTATATATTTCGCCGCCATATGTGAGGCCTTTTAAAAAGGGGATTTTTCCCAATATTCAAATCAAATAAATAACAATAACAAAATAAACAATAATTGAAAATGTTGTTTTTTTCTAGATTGCAGTATAAAGATAATAATAGTGTATTGACTTAAGAGATCAACGATAAACGGATTCGACCCAAAACGGGGGAAAAGCTCGACAGAGCCTCGAATTTCCCTGTTTCTAATACCTCATCCTTAAATTGTTGATCTGTCAAGTTAATACACTATTATCGTCTATGTAAAAGCGTTGATCGTGCGGATATTTTCAGAATAAAACGCTTTAGCGCTTCATACAAAATGCACTTCGCTCAATGCTGTTACACCCCAATAAATTTACTTAAAGAAAATGAAGCTTTCTACTTCCCATGGAATATGATTTGTTTATGAGTATATGCTCAGCATTTTGCTTAATGATTCTTAGATATTTCAATTGCCTGTAGCCTTCAGATGTTTTTCCTCGCACAACAAATTGCTATGTGTGATTTTTAAAGGTTTATTAAGTGTATATATAGATATTATATACATAGTGTGCTTGCTAATGCATTACCCAAACACAATTTTTACATGAAGACAAAAATATCGTTTTATGGCTTGATTGAACGGTTGTATAAGAGATAGAAAGTCACAAATGAATTAAATGCATGTTAGTAAATGTAATCGAGCGTAGACATCTTGAAAAGCTTCCACATATATGACAGTTGTTTACACTTCAGTTACATAGAAAAAACTCGTCGAGCAACCCACATAGACAAATTGCTAATTTAACAATAATTTGAATCCAGTTGCCAGACTTTGTAATCAACCATCACAGACAAATAACACAACTTACTACAAATAAGGAATAGAGAAACTTTTTATTATCATTTATTTTCTAAATAAAAATGATTTTCACTTACTGAATATTTCAAAATTAAATGATAGTTGATCGCATTCGTTCAATTATTTTTTTCATAAAGGATATCAAAGAGATACAATTGAGTCTGATGATGATTTAACTTACATTGTAAAATTGACAAAGTACGGTTGAAAAGTAAAACTTATGATATTAAAGATCCTTGCAAGTGTTAACTTCGATTTCTTTCCTGCAACATCTTATTGGCACCTGAATGTTTCTTAGACGTTTCATATTAATGTTTGAAGGTCGACGAGACACGGTTTATGACATCAATATGTTTACAATACATTAAAATAATGAAGACAGAAGCGCCAAAAATGGAACACTTTTGATATTTTTGGTCATTAATATTTAACAGTAATGTGACGGTTTTTTTTACATTTTGTGCTATTTTTGATAACATGATTTTGCACCATATCTGTCAGACAATGATAAGAAATTGATTAACTTCATTCGTAATCAAAGACATTTATCGACAATTTTCTTTAATACGACATCCTTGTCAGGTTATGTCCAAATTGAATAGAAATGAGTCCTGTAAATGCTGGGAATGTTACCGAAAGGCTAAGTACTTAGCTGTGTTTTGTAACCTTTTTATTTCCTGGAAGTATTATTTCAGAACGTTGAATGCATTAATTCTGTTTATCAAAAGAGGTATTACTACTCCAGAATATCGATTTCATTTGCAATAAAATGCAATAATAATACTTCTCCCATTAAGTGGGACAATTTAAGCAAAGTGGGAAACACCAATGAAATATATACTAATTCCCGCAATTATAAAGGCTGTATTTAATGGTCATATTACAAGTATCAATAATTTTTTACCTGATTTTAAATGTAGAATATGCAAAATTAGAATTTATTAATTTGGTTTCATTAAATAGTTTTTAATATGAAAGGGACACAGCGATGAAAGAACACAATTGATTTTTCAATATAACATTGCGATTGTTGCATATTACAGGATGTGTATGAATAATACAGGATTATTAATTAACCTACTACATGATAGCAATCCTTGTATAACAGACATGAATACTTTCCTTGAATTTAAAATCACCGAATTACTTTTATAATTGAGTGTGTACTTGCATGAGAAACACGACGGTGTTCCATGTGTGTAGCAAGATCTGCGTACACTTCCGCAGTATTTGATATCTCCCCAGTTTCATGTTGGGTTGGTGTTGCCAATAAAACATAAACCATATGACACAAAAAAACTAACACTTTTATGTCACTGTACTGCCTTCAACAATGAGCAAAACCCGTACCGCCTAGTCAATATAGATGGCCTCGAAATAACAAATCTAAAACCATTTAAACGGGAAAACTAACGGACTAATTTAAGTACAAAATAAAGAACGAAAAACAAATATCTATCACACCAAAAAACGATAACCACTAAATAACAGGCTTTTGACTTGGGACAGGCACATACATAATGTGACGGGGTTAAGCACGTTAGCAAGCGCCCAAAACTCTTCTTAATCCTGGGAATACTTTGTTGAGATCATATTTAATTCACATGTATTACCATCACTTCATTTGTAAAATCCTATCTTCTGAAACAATCCAGCTTAGCATAATCAAGATATGTCACTTTTATTCAGAATATACCTGGTCTTTAAACGTGTCAAAAGATTCGATCAACCAAAGTGAATGATATTACTAGCATGACATATATAGTGCTTGAAATGAGAATGCATTTTTATTCTCTAATACATTACCAAGTTAATAAAGGCAACAGTAGTGTACGATTTTTTAAAGTAATTATAGAAAAATGTGGTACAAATTTGAACAAGTTGGTCTATCATGATCTACATGTCATCATATCATTGAGTAATGAAACGGAGAATGTGTAAACCCGAGCAAGGAGCAAAAACCATTACAAGGCAACCAATAGGTCTTCAACCCAATGCGGAAATCCCAGTTTTTCATCAGAAAATAACATGTAGCTTACTGCATAAATGTCGTACGTTCTATGGGATGATGTGTTTTTAATGGAATATGTGTGTATCATGAGTATTTGATCATGGTATAAAAAAAGTCCAAAACACATTTTACATTTTTTATCGCCATGAACTTCAGATATTTCATTTTTATGTAGCAAGGACTTCTGATGTCCTTTTTTCCTGAGGCAAAACATTGTATTATGTTTCCTAGAAGGTTTATTTAGTGTATATATAAATAGTGTCTTGCTAATTTTCCTCACCCACACACTAATTTATCTTAGACGAAATTATCTCCTAACGAATTGATTGAACGATTGTATAAGACAAGTTGTGAAATGTGTAGGGAAATAAAAAAGAGATAGGAAGTCACTAGTGAATATAATTAATGTAAGTAAGTAATCAATGGTAGACACATATGTATTGAGACAAAATCCCATAAAAAAACGAACGTTTATTAATGTCATACTGTTTTATAATTCTTAAATATTTCAAAAGACAGATGTTTCAGCAAAACAGTTTGACACATACCAGACCTTTTATTTACCAAATAATTATTCGCTATATGAGCTCTTCTATCATTACTGAAATTGCACGGACATTTAAAGTAGTACACAAGTAGGATATGCGGTATAAATGCCAATGAGGCAACTATCAATCAAAATACCATTGAAATATATTTAAGCAACACATGAATGTTGCAAGACCAACATGTAGGCTTCTCACCTTAGTAATCGCTAATAGCAAACTCCTTTTTAAAACTTTATGATTTCAATGTTGTGTTTTGATTTTAAATGTGAATCTGTAAAATTAAGGTTAAACGTTCCCGTTTTACCATAGGAACTGTTACTTTAACTTGATCGTGTGGAAACTAAGACTAAGTTGATCAAATAGATAACATTTATAAATTTGGTGCGTCCAAAACGCTTTCTAGATTGAGCTTTATCAGAAACGCTCATCGCCAAAGATTTGATAACAGAGGACGAATAATTTTAAGGAGGAACATGACCAAGAATGGACATAATGAAAAAGACCATTTTTTCTAGGGTCAAATAAGGTGAGAGAGTTGGAACCTTATTCATTAAAGCGTTTTTAGTGTCACAGGGACGGATACTCATATGCATTGCCTAGCTTTATTTCTGGCAAGCTTCTGTCATCAATATTATGGTAGGAAAACATTGTCTCGAATACCGTTTCAAATCATTAGATATATATACATATAGAGGTTCTACGATTATTATTATATTAATGTTGGAAAATTTACAACTTGAAAACTAAAGTTCACTTTTTTAGGAAAAGTTTCGTTTTTTACATGAACGCAAGTTCTTTTAGGAGACTACAGACTCCCTTAACATCTTTGCATACGAATAACCTGCCAGTATTTTCTGAATAGTTTAAGGAGTTTTTGGCTCAAGTACATGTATTTATAGAAAACTAAAAAAAGTATGCCGCATATATGTTCAATATCAATCAATAGCGTTAAGTTAGTGATGGTCATTTGCCTGGTCTAAATATGTTAAAAAAAAGTTCAACTAAATTGTAGATACTCTAACACAGGATATCTTTTCGAAAAAAGTGTTTTTCTAAGTGTTATTTTGATTGGTTTATTTTCGAGTATGAGTACAAAAAACTGACTCGAAAGTTTTATGACCGCAAGGCCAGATCTACGAGAAATAATTTTGATCTTACTGATATAAATAAAATGTTACAAATTCTCTCAAAGAATAGTTGATCCGCTATAAGATGACGTTAATACCATTAAAACTAAGAAGGTAGAACCCATAATACTTCATAATTCTGACAGTCTCTGTGTCTAATGTTGAATCAGTATTCACTGTTGTCTTTTTGCATCGGCATTAATTAATATTATTGCCGACGCTTTTAACGTTTCGACTTAAATTGATTGAAATTATATCCTGTGCCAGAGTAATTGAAGTTAAGTTTTCCTTTGACGATTATAATGACCATCCTTAACATCTTCTACGCCAAACAGACAAATATTTTGTGACTTTTAACACCACAGGCGAAGAGAATATGACAGATACGGAAGATAGTTAAACCGTGCTTTTAACAGATAATTTGTTCTAAATCAAAACATTTTAAGCAATAAATTCTTGTTAATGAATTTATAAGTTTTGAATGTGATAAGATATATGTGAAGCTAGGTTTTACGTTCTATTCCCACGTGATTTTATTGTTTTATGTATAATTATTCATTGTTTCTCAATAACAATCGATTGATTTTCAAAAATGTAATAAAATTTCAGACAATCTAGAATCTTCCTTAGACTGGCTTGTGTCTATGTTATATCTTAAGTTAACAACTCTTCAATTATCATTAGACTGGTTTGTTTCTATGTTATATCTTTTTCAAACTACATATTGTGTAAAATTTAAAGATTTAACATAGATTAATCATGGGAAAAGTATTTTTTGTCATAGAAAGAAAATAAAACAAGTTAATTCATACTTTCAGAAAATTAAACAAAACCTTGGGGTTATCTGACTTAAGGTAAAATTACAACACATCATAATAAAAGGTAGAACTATTTCTGATTCAATTGATAGTTGAGTTTTGATTTTGAATTAATCATAATAATAAAAAAATAACACAAAACTTTGTTTTATCAGTTCAAATAAAATGAAAGTCTATCAAGTGAACTATATTCATCACTCCAAATTTGCATATTTCATTTGAAATCGAGACCGATTAGTTTTTGCTATTTCACAATCCAAGAAAGTGGTAGACACTAAATCTAACCTAAACCTTAATTTATTGAACTAGTTGTTATTTATATGCAGTTTAAACAAGTGTAGGTTGTTTGAGGTTTTGCGGATATCCACATTATTTGGCACTACTGACACTTGCATTTTTCTACTTAATATGGGTTTCCTAATAAAAAAAATAATGAGGAAATAGGAAACATTAATTTTGAAAGCGATTTGAACAGATTACTTTAAAACACGTCATTAATAACACTTGAGAAAGACAGAATATATAAAATGTACTTAAATAAATAAGGCAACAGTAGTATACCGCTGTTCAAAACTCATAAATCCATGGACAAAAAACAAAATCGGGATAACAAACTCAAACCGAGGGAAACGCATTAAATATAAGAGGAGAACAACGACATAACACTAAAATGTAACACACATAGACAAAATCCCACGAGATAATATATAAGAGAGTCTTGCCGACTTGTTTCTTTTATTCATATGAGGCTGACTATAAACAGATATTTCTCAAGAAGAATCAAGATAAGAAAGCATTATCTTCCTACTGAACGTCCTGCAAAAAAGATGATATCTTCTCACTAAATAATCCAAATTTGTTGAATATGCCGAACGCATCTATCCCCTCAAACGTGAACAGATACCGTAAGGACTGAATGAAATAGAAACAACACGTTTTAATTTAAGCCAAAAATGTATCAGTACCGGAAACAGTTGTAAAGATATATAAAATTACAATATACAAAAAGATAACCAATTCCATTTCAGGATGACTTTGGCTGAGGGATTTCAAAACTTAGTTTCAAAACTTTAAGTTGTTATGTCAAGTTTAAATAATGAGAATTGGTTTAAAAGCATTTGATCTTTAAGAGTCGTAGATTAAATCGGAACAGCTAGTTTTTCTGTTCACCAGTTCCAAACAAACGACGTTATATACCATGTACAGGGAAGCAATATGCACTAATATCCTACAAAAACTGTTTCTCGCATATACTGAATACTTAATGCATTATCAAAAATAAACACAAATATCAACCGTTGTAGAAGAAATTCCTTCTTTCACTCCAATTTTCGGCTGTAGCATGTTTTATGAAAAATAATCTCCTAATGATATAACAATAAATTTGTTTAACATAATGAGTCGATAGGGTTTTATTTGATTTTATTACATTCTGAATACTGCTCCAATGTATAAAATATGATGAAACTGTTATTGTTCCACTTAATGCAAAGGCAAATTAGGTTTGTTTACCCTCGTGACCAACTAAAATATCATTTGTGTGTTTAATGGTTTAAGTATGCAGAAACAGTAATCAATGACAGACATTTCACAGCTGTAGTGAAACATAAATATCAAACTAAAGAATTGATGTAGTTATTACTTAATGCCAAATGGGACTTTCATCTAAAAAGTATATATGTTATTGTATATGTATTACTTATATTGCAACTTGAAAAATCCTAAAAGCTTTTGTGGTCTTATAAGTTGATTAATAGTTTTTATAGAATAAAGTATCTATCTGTTTATCCTTTCATCAGTGAATTTTGAATACTGTCCGTCTAAATTTGAATAAAACATGTTTTTATGAACTCAACAAGAGATGCTTTATTTATATGTCATTTTTGTGAAAATGTTAGATAAATGCTTCACACTTGAAATGCGTATATCCAATATAAGTATATCAATATGCCACCATATCTGCAGACAATTTTTAGTGTAGCAGACATGTTAGAGTATACAAAACGGAAAAGAAATCACACCTTACATATTGTATAAGAATAGTTGTTGACTAGAAGTACACGGAATACTCATTCATCATATAAGACACACTAATGGTATCTGAGCTATCACGAAATCATTGATTTATTATTGTTCGAAGTCAATTTAAAGTGTTTTTTTAGAATTATTCACGTATTTAAGATTTGAATGAAAAGAGAGAGAAGTCATTTTTACTATTTCAAGAAAAATAGAATCAGAAGGAATGGTGTAATTACTTTACTTGAATATGGTTTTGGTATGGTTTTGGTATGGTTTTGGTTTTAAAAAAAGATACTTTGTATGCAAATTAAGTCTTGACTAGATATATATCTGACAGATTTCAATAAACAAGTTTAAATGCTTGATGCTACAGGGTACTCAGGCCAATTGTATTGTATTATATGACTACTATGATATATTGCTAATTTTATTTTAGATATATAGAGAGAGCCCAAATACCTTTTTACTGATAATAGTTTGGTATGAATCCATGTCCATAAACACCCACTAATTAACTTCTGCATTACGACTGGTAGAAATAGCTACTTAATAATAGTTAAGGGACTTGTGACCTTAGTCTTTCATTGTTCTAGACACCATTTTATAACATTAGTATTAATTTTTTCTAAAGAACAGTGATACGTTAAAAAAGCAGATGCTTAAATTTCAAAGTGTACACTTTTTCATTCCACTCTTCCTTGAATGTCAATTCGTTCAAATTAATATTTGTTATTCCATAAAATGTACTTTTTCATGTATTCAAATTCAAACCAATTGATCAGTCTATAAATGTCTCTTTCATAATAGCTTGATTATGTCACTCTAACAATCACAATATCTCCCAACATTTAATATCTTTGATGTAAAGCACACGACACTGTAGGTTTTCTAGTTCATACTTTCAACTAGCACAGTTATGACTTATTTATTATAGACCTGTTTGCTTTGATGATTGTTTACGTCTAAGCTATAATGACAAGTCTTTTTATCAGTAGATAATTGTAGAAACATACATTTGCTTCGTAACGGAAAATAAACTCGACAAAACAAGACCATTTACTCTATATCTAGTGTCTGAGACAACAGGATAACGTTTCGGTTCATCCATGATTTTTTTTTTAATACAGAGTAATTAATAAAGTCTAAATAAAAAAACGAGTACTATTTTGCATCTGACTAATAATTGTATCTTCTTACGAATATAATATTTTTATAAATAGGCAAAATCAATTTTTAAATGGAGGTTCTAACTAACCGACTCTAAAATGAAGGGACTGATAAGAACTTTGAGTCTAAAATACAGGAACTAATAAGAAAGCCGACTTTGATATAGAATTACTCAAAGGAAAACCACATACGCATAATCTTAATCTTATTAGATATTATATATCAATAAGACATTTTCAGCTACAAATACACATAGTAATATGACGTCGTGATAACCAAGGTCAAATAGCAAAGAGCCCTAGAGGTCTAAAGTGTATAGATATAGGAAGATGTGGTGTGAGTGCCAATGAGACAACTCTCCATACAAAAAACAAATTAAAAAGTAAACCATTATAGGTTAAAGTACGGCCTTCAACACGGAGCCTTGGCTCACACCGAACAACAAGCTATAAAGGGCCCCTTTTTACATTTAAACATTGACCTGTATGGTAGGCTTAATGTGATTCTTATAAGACACAGATGTAATACACAGATTCTTAAAAGGTGGTTTTAGGGAATTTAAATATGTTTTATGTTATTTCTCTCTTCTGTTTAAATGTAAATAAAGAAGGTATCAATGTGAATGGTAACCTCACCAAATAAATGTCCCTCCCTTTTTGGTACAACTACAGAAAAGTCAGTTTATTAGAATTGACCACTTTAAAAGTAAATCTTTAGAATTGTGAAGTAATCACGCCTTATGCAAGCCATTCAGTATGATTTAATGCAACATTACTGAAACCTTTTGTCATCAAATTGACGATCAACGAAACTTCTGAAATACTTGGCAGATCCTGTATAATGCAGTGTTCCGTTTGTCAGGAAATTTCAATTTCACATTAATTTGTAAGTTTTTGCCATTGTATTCACACCAAAGAAAATTAGTATTAATGATTACATATTCAGATGGATAAGATAGCCTCATTCAAAACAACACTCACAAGATACCTCGCACTAAACAAACCAACATTGGATGTTGTACAGATCTCATTTACCTTATTTTCAAATTTGCAAAAAATAGTCATTCATTAGAACCAATCCACATTATAGATAACAAATCATATACATTGTCTACATTTCAAATGCCTGTACTAAGTCAGGAATATGACAGATGTTGTCCATTCGTTTGATGTGTTTTATCATTTGATATTGACATTTGATTAGGGACCTTCCGTTTTTGAATTTTCCCCGGAGTTCAGTATTTTTGTGATTTTAATTTATACGTAAGTTGTTGTATTGATTCAAATCCTCTGTATTGTTTTTCAGGTATACATCTACCCATGAGTCTACATATAAATATTGCATTGAATCAAATCTCTGTACTATTTTTTAGGTATATATCTACGTCCGACAGAGTGGAGTGCATTGGAATGGACAAACAGAATTGATTATAATCAGGATAGTGTCACTGAACCAAATAATAGACCCATGGGTTTATATTCTGTTACGAAAGGAAAACTTAATGAAATTTCAAAAGTTTTGTATCAGTACTAAAGACAGACACTGCAAATGTAACAATCTAAACTTTATCAAAGCTCCTTGTTTACATACAAGTTTAGAGTCTCATTCCATATCTCAATCCGGATTGTAACATATTCATATGTGTAATGTTCCCTGTTTACTTAGAATTAGTTCATCTCTCATTCCAAGCTGGACTTGCACATATATTGACGAGATAGTTCTAACATCGTTTTGTCTGAGTTGTAACCGATAAGGCATTTCTATGAGATATTAATGCACAGAAGTGCAAATGAAAAACTTGGAAGGATATTTCAATTATTAAAATTATTAACACATTTAATTTAATTTAAAACTGTTAGTGCAATGTGGACAATAACCTTATCAAACGTGTGTCATTATTGAGCATTACAAGATATGAATGACTAATTTATTTATATAAGAAAAGAACAATGACAAAAACAACAGATTGAAACGAATAAATCTTTTTATGTTTTGCTCGAATTCAAAATAGAAAAAAGGACCGGTTCTTATCGGAAGTGTTGAAAAGGTCATTTTCAACACACTCAACAAACGTATACATTGTTGACTGAATAAACAAGTTATTTCAATTTGATATCTGGCTTAATCAGTTGTTTATAGAGAATGCAGCAATCCATATCAAACAAGATTTTGGTAGCTGTGATGAAATTTTTTCAATAAGATTATCGCCAGTGAAGAAAGTTCGCTTGTCATGTTTTGAGATTTTTGTCAGATAATAGAATTTTAATTATTTTTTAACTGTTTTTGAAAATTTCAACTTGTCAATGATAAAGCTATGAAAACTGAAGAGAGAATATTTTCCCGCAAAAATTTGAATGGCTATTATCTCGAAAACAAGCACGGTGACCTATATTTTTTTTGCTCTTTGAATTCCTTTATCAATCCCCTATCAATATATAAACTAGTGTTTTGAAAAGTTATTTATTTTGAAACTGAGAAGCGAACTCCCTTAAGGTGGTACCTAACACTACAGGGAGATGTCTCTTTAAAAATCAGCTAAACGTTTTAATCACGTTGTATTGTTTTAGAAAATATTAGGCTTCTCAATGATCAAAATAAGTGTTTATCAAACTGCTATATAAACAATGCAATTTTCTGATAAAGTGGTTTGATCAAATTTTTAAAATTTTACAATTTTTGTTAAAGGGTCAAAGTAAACATTTTGTCAAAATTTCATGAAAATTAAACGAGCCAAATTGATATTAGTCAAGGTGTTGGGTACCACCTTAATTAAGTGGTTGTAGCGCCGACTGTTTATTAAGTTTACCAATTTCAAATCAATGAATGAAAACTGGTGTAAAATATATTCCGTTTATTATAACAGAAATAAATGTGAAATGTATTGCAATTTACAATAAATAGTAGTTAAATATTCTCTAACACTGTGTTCAATTACCTATTAAATAACTAATCTGTGAAGTGATATATATTTTGAAGTTCGTTTTTAAAAGCAGCTGATCGTTTGCAATCCAAATTTTAAACTCTTATAGTCGATTTAGTTTACAAAGTGAATACACAAAAATAGATATTCCCTACTTCCGGTTAACGGTTACAATGTAGACATAGACGCTGTGTAGTAAAAGACTACAATTATGAAAGATCATCGTTATAAATGAATGTGTAAAAGGTAATTCCATACAACTTTAACGTAAATGATTTGTTATGCGGTTCCTATGAAAATTACTCCGCATAACATCTGAGTCGCGAATGACAACATAAAATGTGCTACGAACTCCCGGTAAAATCGTTACAAAAATATTGCGGGAATTATGCAAACTATTTGCATTAAACAACGTAATTACTTCTATCACGAAAGAAAATTAAGTTTAATAGCTTTGGCACAACAGTGGTTAACATATAATTTCTAAATAGTTGAACAATTAATGCAGTGTGTGTAATATTACTCTTTGTGTATATTTCTCATGTCTACATAACTGAATTGAGGACTGTCGAAATAAGTTATAAAATGATAAAGAAAATGATGTAAACATAACATTGCAACCGAAATCCAAGGGTCAGTTCATAATGGTCATACATTTAAAATAAGCATGTGCCACTTATCTTAGCCTGTCAAATCTGAATAGTTTATCCGCAAGCGGATGCAATAACAGAATAAAATATACTTTATAGTTATCAAAGGTACCAGACGCGCGTTTCATCTTCATAAGACTCATCACTGACGCTCATATCAAAACAGTTAAACAGCCAAACAATTATAAAGTTGAAGAGCATTGAGCAATTAAATAAAATTGAGAATAGGAATGGGGAATATATCAAAGAGACGACAACCCGACCAAAGAGAAGACAACAACCGATGTCCTTACTGGGCCAAAATACTTTAAGTGTAAAACATTACAAGATACCTCACAGGAAAAGCTATATACATGTATGTCTTAACTTAAGTTTGATTCATATTGAAGGAAGTTTCAATGCAGATTTTAAGGTAAATTGGATTACTTGGGTTTTAATTTAGTATATAATAAGTCATTGTAAAACTAGACGAGATAGAATTTATTTATCTTTATCTAAATGCAAATTTCTCTCTGTGATAAAGATAATCAGAATAGTTTGATAAACTGTTATTGAAACTATTTTCTTAAATCTATTTATTGGGATTCTATGTTTTTACACTTTGTGTTTGAATTAATTTCGGTCTAGTTGTTTTATGTTTTACCATTTCCCTTGTTTCAGTTGATTTCGTGCTGTATGGTTTAGGGTTTTGTCAAATTTAACATCAAATGATGACTTGAGTTAGAGTTTTAAAACTTTATCAATCATTGTGCAATGACCAGGAATCAAACAGCACTTGTTTTATACACCATGATTCATAGCAACCCCATAGAAACTGATAGATGTTTATACAAATGTAAGACAAAACGCTTACAACTACACTGACAATGACAAATAAGGTTACACAAATACAACATATTGGACTGAATAAAGGCAACAGTAGCATACCGATCTTTAATAATCGATAAAGCGAAAACAAATCCAGGATAACACTAGGCAACACGAACCACTTAAAATATAACCAAGGAACATCATACGCATTCAAAAATGATAAGCAGTTTTTATGTTACATAGCCAGGGGCACTATATTTTACCAAGAAGTGCTTTTTCCTGGAATATTTGAAGTCACAATGAAATTATCTACTCATCACGATAATTTGTGATAAGTTTTTCAACTAAAGACCCTGGTTTGACCTGGTTGGTTATTTTAAAAAGCGAAAATTGGAAACTCATCATGATCCATCATGTATGCAGGTCTTGCAAAATAGAGTTAGCGGCTTTAATTCCATTCAATTTTTCGGAGAATGTTAAATTTTCATTCAACGTAAAGATTACTAGTTACTGGAAACTACAATCAAACACACTAGTAGCTGCCATTAATTGGTTTCAATAAACAAATTCATGACTCGAAAAAAATTTAAAAAAATGCTCTTAATATTTTTGATAATGCTAAATTTCAATCCTGGAAAAAGCATAATAACAAAAGTAACCAACAACAAGGGAAATTTAAACGGAAAGTCCTTCATAACATGGCGAATTCATTAGTTTAAACACATGTGACGAAAGGAAAACAACAGTCATAATCCTGACTTGGTACAGGCATTATGGAGAAAACGGTGGATTGAACCTTGAAACGACATATATAGTTGATTAGTAATATTGCCAATGTATATAGCGGATATCTTAACTAAACATGAGAAAAAAGATAACACTTTTTTTTCAAACTATGACAAAACCGTAAAATCAACACAATTCATATGTAACGTCGGCTTTCCTTTTCATAATACTTCCTTTTTATTCAAACTTGTCGGATTTGATCAAGGGAACTATAAAAAATGATAAACTTATTTCAAGAGCACTTTTTGTGCGCTCTGTAGTCGGTATCAATCCTGTACATTTACACAGCTCTTAATAACAAGCACGATGATGAAAAACACGTCAGGTAGAATATTCCTATGGAAATATATTGCTTTACTGATACCTATTTTGAAATACGATACAAATAAAGACTTGATGGATAACTTAATAAATATATATATTAATGTTTACAAACTAGAAATAAATTTATGTAAAGAGAACTATTTATGATTATTCATTTTTGATGTATAGTAAGAACTATTTGTTTTCAAAATAATATTACTTAGCAATATAGATTATCCAATCATGTACAAGTCATTAAAAGGCGTATCATTTGTTTATTAAGGTTTACGTTTTGAAAGACCCTACAATGCTTAACGAAAAATTCAATCAGACAGTTTGAAATTTGTAAAATTACAGATATTTGTTATATATTATTTTGACAAGCACCATAATGATACTTATTGTATAGCTCTCTACGTGTTTCGGTACTTCCTTGGCTTTCAAATTTTGATTTTTAAACGTATATGACTAAGAATATCTAGAAAAGCGCGTCAGTTGCAAGTAATTTTTTTAAAAAGATTTTTTTTCCACATTATAAAATTAGGTCGATACCACTAATTTGTAGACAATTAATACCTAAAAGAAGCATAAGTTGAATATTCGGTGATTCACAGAAAAAATTGAAAGGTTTATAATATTCCCTTTTCAAATGATATTTTATGCATCATAAGAATTTGGTCTGTTTTTAATAAATTTTATTTTGTTTTGAATATTGCTCCAATTATACGAGCTACCAAAATAAATATATAATGAAACTGTTAATTTTTCACTTTTATTAAATAGGAAATTATATTCTCATTCCCTCGAGTTCATCTGAAATGTCATCTGTGTATTAAATACATCAAGTATGTAAACAATAGTAATCAATAACAGATATTTTACAGTTGAAGTGAAACATAAATATCAAATTAAGGAATTGATGTACTTCCGCCTAATTCCAAATGGGGCCTTTCATCTAAAAAGTACATATGTTATTGTATATGTAAAAAAGCTGTAGTAACCTTAAATTCCCGAGAGTCTTTGTACTGTTATTACTTCATCATGAGTGGGCTTTAAATGTTTTCCGCCTAAAAATGAATGAAGAGACATCTTGAACAAAAAGATAATCAACATAAGACTATGTTTGTGTAAAGTGTACACTGCGAATTGTTTTGTTTTACTTTTATCAATAATCGTAGTAAGTCTGTAAAGATATCAGATAAAAACTCAACACCCAAATGTATTTATCCAATATAAATTTATCGAAATATGACCAAATCTGATTTTTTAATGTGTCTGTATTGATAAGAGTAGTAACATCGCACGAAAAAGAATGCACCACTTATATGTATTTAGCAAATATCACAACTGATTAGAAGTACATGTAATACTCATTCATCATGGAGTAACACATACTTAAGGTATCTTGGATTTTACCACGTAATTAATTTATTGATGTTCTAAGTAAGTATATTGCTATGATTTTCACTGTGACTGTTATCAATAACTTTAACTAGAAGTAGTAATTGGTTCTATGTATCAGTAGAAATAAACCAGAAGGAATGGTACTTTCACTCACTATGACTCAAATATTTAACCAGGATTTATGAGTTTAATCTTAAACACGTTTTACTTGCTTGCAAATTTGGTCTTTGCCGGATATATAAATCTTAAGGGTTTCAATCAACAAGTGGTTAATGGATTCAATGCTACAATATTACACACGATCCTTCTAATTTTATTAAATTATACGCTCAATAAGATTTTCTTTTTTATTTAGACATTCAAAAAGATTTCAGGTAATTTATTTCCAGAGGTAGTTTGATGTAAATGCAGGTCATTTTAATAAAGGCAACAGTAGTATACCGCTGTTCAAAATTCATAAATCGATTTAGAAAAAGCAAATTCGGGTTACAAACTAAAACTGAGGGAAACACATCAAATATAAGAGAAGAACTATGACACAACAGAAACACAACACTAAAATGTCACACGCATAGAACAAAACTATAATGTAACAATGGCCATTTTTTTGACTTGGTACAGGACATTTGAAGGGAAAAAAAACCTCAATAACCCAATAACGTTTTACGACTTGTAGACAGAGATATGTTATAATTATAAAGAAACTGTTAACAAAACTACAGGAAAAGATTACAAAACGGCTATCAAACCCCTTATCCAAAAGAACAATAATCATTTGAAGATTGTTTAAGGAAACAATTTGTTAAAAATACCATGTGCAAATTTTATAGAGGTTACTTTTTGATGAAAGTCAATTTGTTCATATTGTTTATTTCATATGTATTATACTATTTCCTGTCTTTGAATTAAAAACCATTTGACATCTATAAATGTCCTTTATTAATAAAGTTTGATGATTTGACTTGAAGAAAGCTCAACATATTCATACATTTGATATAACCATTTTTTAAAACATGTAATGCAGAAGCCATTGCCTGTTTTCTAGTTCATACATTTCACTACCATAGTTCTGGCTCTTTCATTATAAGCCTGGTAGCATTGATGCGTCTGTATATCTATACTGTAATGACAAGCCGTATTCCTATATAGCAGTTATAGTGAACATACGCATATACATTTTGTTCGTTATAGACAATAAACTCGACAAAACGAGACTATTTACGTAACGGAGACGACAGAAGGCTAATGGAATAAAAGAAATAACGTTTCAGATGTATTTAATGTTTACATGTGTTGGAAACATGGTAACTATATATTCTAAATAAAAAAGAATAACGTTTCCGTTCCCCTAGAATGATTTCTCAATAAAACAGTGTAGTTGTATATTCTGAATAAATATGAAAACTAATTGATATCTGACATTTTAACGATATTTTCTCCAGAGTTCCTACACTTAACATATCTTGATTCATGGTAAGAGGTACATTAAACTTTTACCAGAACATGTAAACCGATAACTGCTCATTGATTCTAATAATTAGAACTATAACACGGTTTTAGAATTTGATAATAAATCGAAGAAAGCATCCAAGGGAAAAATTGTTGAAGGCTTTAAGATAGTCACAGGTCACTCTAACATATTGATTAAGAACTGCATATCATGATATTTTGTCTTTGTAGTGTTCTGTAAGCCTCTAGTGGGGGCGTTAAAGTTCAAACGGTAAGATATAAATCGCAAAAAGTATTTAAAACGGATAAAACAAAGTCAGAAATTAGTGTTTAAACAAACAACAAAGTTTAAAAAGGAACCGAACTAATCGAACTAACGAGTCTAAAACAAATGGACTAATCGTACATTAGTAAACAAATTTTGAATTCAACAGTCATAACTGAACAATAGTACGCCATCTTCAGACTTTAAGTCAATTGTTAGATGAGTTGCTTGCAGTTAATCAATATATGTTCAAAAATGACGTTTTAGACTCAAATGATTGAATAGACAGTTTATAATGCACATGGTAATTTTTACTGTAGTTATCTTAACCAATCTGGGTAAACTTATTGAACATTCAAATAACTTATTCTGGAAGGTCACCAATTGGAAAATGTAATTACATTTTTGATATTGTTTTAACGGTATATATTAAGATTTTATTCTCAGTTAATCAATTCAAATTAAACATTATTGTTATATACATATGTACATTCACGGTCTAATAATTGGTCGCTATCTATAGTGTCTCTTGGTCATGTTTTTCTCTGACAGTAAATGCCTATTTTACGCTACATAAATTTGATATCGGAAGTGAACAGATTGATATTTTAGTTTACGATACATGATTCTTTATTCGTTTTGTTCAAGCTTGAGACAGAAAATTTGCCCGTAAAGGGAGAGGGGGAATTTGATGGCAGCAAACTTGTAGAACATCACCACATTCTGAATATGCCTATACAGGACCCTGTGATTAAGTGGTCACCGTTTATTTATGGGTATCATATTTGTTTTTTGTCTATTGTTTTGTACTTAAATTAAGCTGTTAGTCCTCTTGTTTAAATTGTTTTGAATTTGATTTTGATAACTCTCTGTGCGGTGTTCTTCATTGCTGACGGTCTTTAAAACAATTGTTGTCATTCGCTCCGTTTGTTGATCAAATGTAACGTTTGATGTTTTCAAATTTTATGTTCCACTCTCTTTTTCAATTTACCTTGGAGTATTTTGTAAACACAAATTACACCTCACATTCAGCAACATAACAACAAGACTTTTGCAGATTATCTGATGAACAATTATGCAATTAAAAGCAAAGAGTTTTCGTTTTTTTCTGTTTTTTTCAACTATGAATATTTTATTTCACTTCTGGTTGTGAACAATGTCCATTAGCGCTACAACAATGACGCTAAGGTTCCTCCCTGTGTTATTAATTGCTAATGAAACCAGGGGGATTTGATAAGCAAAATATATCTTATATTTATATGTGTTAGTTGCAATTTACAAAGTTTTCATACGAGCACACAATACATATACATTATTCAGTGATCCTAGATCATATACAAACAATCATATAAGAAAGAAATAAAAACATTTGTTTTGATATAAAAAATCAAGCATGGATGGCATCATGGCTTGACAAATAATTCATGAAATGGTGAGTAATTTATTACAGTCATCAAGTCACTTATCAAATGTGTAAATTTTTAAACTAAGAATAATCGAATATTTTAGGCAAGTAAAAATGAAGTATATAGAAGAGATCAAAGAAGGAACTATTTACCCCTGATTTGTTAAATTATTGATTGATTGATTCTTTGTTATTTAGATACTTTAGTATTATTCAAGGTATAATTCTCATAAAACAATAAATATAATCAAATTTTGATATTTTCCTCTGAAATTTTCTCAAAAAAAGACTATCTGAATGATATAACATTTGTGTTTCAATTTCAATTTTTAGAACAAATTTAGTTCTCTTTTCTGATAAATAAAAACATTTATAAATGACAAAACAAATCATTGTTATGACATGATTAAGTGGATTATATTCCACATCTTTAATTTTATATCCAAGTACAAGATTTTAAAGACAGAATACCTGTTGATCAATATTAAAATACATAATTATTTCATAAATTATTGACCAAGATGTTTTTACCCATTTACATTCAAAGAAAAAATGATTAAAGCTATCACATTTGGAACAAATCACACAATTTTATATTTATATTTTTTATTTGTTGTGTATTTCCTAGAGATGTGCCTGTACAGTAGTTGAGGATTAAGAAGTTGACAAATTCAAACAAAAACGAAACATGCTTAAAACAATTTTATGTATACTCCTCTCATTGTTACCCTGACAATTTTGTATAAAATGATTGTAAATACAATGTTCTACATATATATTGTTATACTGATATCCTTGCAGGGTATTATATGATTATTGCATTGATATCCCCGAGCAGTATATTTCATTTTATACAATTTACGATATAAGTGCAATAACTCTGTAATAGTATCGTACCAAACATTTTAACAACATTGATGACATGTTTTGTCCATTCCTACAGATCGTGAGTCATCAATAGAGACGCAATGCTAATTTCCGTTATCATCTTAATTTCAGTCTCATCAACTTGCGAGCATATATAATTTGCACACCAAACTTTTCGGAGAAAAAATGGAATGCAAAATCCGTAAAGCTGCAGTTAAAATAAAATTAACGGTATCAATTTTCTTGCACCAGATGCGCATTTCGACAATACATGTCTCTTCAGTGATGCTCGTGGCCAAATATAAGTCATGGTAAATTGTGTTCTTTATACAGGAAAGCATGGTAGTTCATGAACAGTATCGATCAAAAGCATATTAACACTGAGATTGTAAGCTCGGACCTCAAATGTTGCAGTTGCATTAAACTCTGATTTTAAGTGACCAGAGTTGCCTGTTTTCTTTTCGATGGTCGCTTGTTCTCTATGGATACTTTGGCTTCCTCCACCAATACAATAGTAGCCGCCATGATACAACCATGAGTGCTGCAATTGTCGTTTTTTTACTAGTTTTTGTAATCTGACATTTTATTTTTCAAACAAAATCTACATGAAACGCAAAGCATTTAAATTTCCTATTTGATAAAAATGACCAAACAAAATCCTCTTCAATAACAGGCAAAACGGATTAAAATGTATCAAAATGAAAAGTGAAAACATTCAGTAAGTTATCAATATAGTTATCAAAGGTACCAGGATTATAATTTAATACGCCAGACGCGCGTTTCGTCTACACAAGACTCAATAGTGACGCTCAGATCAAAATAGTTGTATAGCCAAACAAGTACAAAGTTGCATTGAGGACCCAAAATTCCAAAAAAAGTTGTGCAAATACGGCTAAGGTAATTTATTCCTGGGATAAGAAAATCCTTAGTTTTTCGAAAAATTCAGTTATTCTTTAGTTTTCTATGTTGTGTGTGCTATTGTCTGTTTGTCTTTTTCATTTTTGGCCATGGCGTTGTCAGTTTATTTTCGACTACCCAAAAGATTCTCGCCTATTCTCGCAAATTCGACGAAAAACACAAATCGATTTGGTTATGTTAATGAATCTTACTGTTCAAATCTATTGTTCCCGTCTGTTTTACGGTATGATGTTAGGAAAACAGGCCAAGTTTACCAACTTGCTCGATAATTTTCGATATTGACCTTATACATTGAATCAACCTAGAACAATATTTTCATGGATACAACAAATATCTATCTTGTATCATATCTGTAAACCAGATAAATTAGTTCATAAAATTGATATTCAACAAGATATTAATAATTTACAAAAGTTATTTGAGGTCTGCATTAAAAACATTCATAAGTATGATAATTATGACAAATATATCCGTTTCAAAATCTAACGTGACGGTACCCAAATTGCACCTATTTTGACAGTTTTTTCATCTACGTTTTTTTATGATGAAGACAAAAATGTCCATTATGTGTTTATTTTGTAGCCCTATCCTTCTTTATTATAAAGGCACACCAATTTGATTTTTATTTCATATGGAATCATAGAAAAATTGGTCTAAACTGACCTCCAAACCATCAATGATTCTGAAATTAGGAGTACCCAAATTGCTTCCATGCTTAAATTCACATAGTCAAAAGTCTAATAACAGAGCTTTTGTTTAATTTCTTTAAATATTTTGAACAATTGGATATTAGTCCATGCTTACTCTTCATTATTTTTTAAATGGATACTTGTAACATATTGTATTTGCTCATTTTAAAAAGATGACGTTTTGATGACGTCGCATGGCGACGTTTCAGTACATTTTGCTTTTTCAGTAAATACTTCATCTGTTGATAGATACTGTGAACGTTTTGTGCATATCTAAATAGTTTTCCCTATGTTGAATGATGTGCTTAGTATCAAATCATAAAAAACAAATTGTTTAGTCTCTAGAAAATCTTGTAAGATTTTCGCTGCTAGTTTTGCTAAATAGGTGCAATTTGGGTACTCGGTGCAATGTGGGTACCGTTACGTTATAAAACATTGTATTGTATGTATTTGAAGTATTTTATAATTTTACTCCAATGCGAATTGATCCATTATTAAAATATAGCAAATTTTACCTTATACAATATTAGATGAAGTTTTTTTATTCAATGAATACTATATGTTTGGAAGAAAAAATGACATATGATTACAGAAAATCTGCTGGAAACATAAATTATATTTCTAAGGAATAGCCGATGAGCTAATCAAAGACTATATGGACCAATATATAGTCTATTATAAATTAACAAAGACAAACAAACGAACAATTAAGACTATGATTCAAAATTTAGTGCTATCAATTTCAAAAGAAAGTACACGTCATGAGTCTCATAGGAAGGTGCCGAAACTGACGTGCTTTCGAAACCCCATATACTGATTATACATTTCTGGCTGAATAAATCTGGAATGTCGATTTGAGAATAAAACAAGTCGATTAATTATTGGGAATGCAAAAGTAATTCTTAAGATAATTTAGTTATTTTTATAATTTTTTTTTTAAACATTATCGGCAGTTAAGTGGTTAACATGTGCTTTATACATTGTAGAATGATCACAGCAGTGTATATGATACTCTTAATTGTATGATCCCCACAAACTTACAACGCAACATTAAGAAAAGTCATTCTTCTTTAATTTTGACTGTCAAAATGGAATAGAAAACTTCCATTAATAAATGACAAATCACCTTGGCAAAATATTTGGCTGAATCAGAAAATAATGTTGTCTACCTCCAGGAGTTAGTTTTCAATAATCATACATGCAAAACAACTAACGTATACCGCTCAAGTTATCCTGGTAAATATTATGTTTGAATCCACTTGCTGACGAATTCAGTGAGTAGTTTCAATAAGAAATCTAGTTCGACAGGTATTCTTATCCGTACAACTTATTTTAAAAAAAATTAAACGACACAAATGAAAACCAAGACCTGATCAAAACAATATCTTCATTGTGTAAACCATCCATATTGAAGAAAAGTTTTATATGGAATAAAGAATAATTGAGATTGCTCGTCGAATAAAAATTTACTAAGAATTAAGATTTATTAATGAAATGTACTAGCAAAACGAACCGAGCTGTACTCGAGTACTCGTTTAGAAACATAAAATAAATGAAGCTTAGAGAGGGTTGAAATCCCGCTGATATGTTTGCCATGCTACATTTCGGATGTGTGTGCCTGCCCCAAGTTAAAAGCCTGTAATCAGTGGTTGCCGTTTATTGCTGTGTTACTTATTAGTTTTCGTTATTTTTTTTTACATTAAGGCCTTTAGTTTTCTCGTTTGAATTGTTTTACTGTATGCGGTATGGGCTTTGTTTCTTGTTGAAGGCCGTTAGGTGACCTCTAGTTGTTATGTATGTGTCAATTGGCCTCTTGTGAAGAGTTGTCTTATTGACAATCACACCACATCTTCTTTTTTTATATATTTAGGACTCAAATCTATGGCGAGTTTCAAATATATGGCAGATTCCTAATAAATGACAAAAATGACATAACAAACGTCAAACAAATCAAATACATGGCAGATGTTTGTTTTCTCCAAATCTATGGCAGATCTTTCAATTGAGTCACAATTAAATAACGTCAAATTGCGTCGTAGTCGCCGCCGCTAACGAATGCAAAACCCATTGAAATGAACACCACTTTTTAGCTCACCTGGCCCGAAGGTCCAAGTGAGCTTTTCTCATCACTTGGCGTCCGGCGTCCGGCGTCCGGCGTCCGTCGTCTGTCGTCGTCCGTCGTCTGTCGTCGTCCGTCGTCCGGCGTCGTTAACTTTTACAAAAATCTTCTCCTCTGAAACTACTGGTCCAAATTTAACCAAACTTGGCCATAATCATCATTGGGGTATCTAGTTTAAAAAATGTGTCCGGTGACCCGGCCAACCAACCAAGATGGCCGCCATGGCTAAAAATAGAACATAGGGGTAAAATACAGTTTTTGGCTTATAACTCAAAAACCAAAGCATTTAGAGCAAATCTGACAAAAGGATAATATTGTTCATCAGGTCAAGATCTATCTGCCCTGAAATTTTCAGATGAATCGGACATTCCGTTGTTGGGTTGCTGCCCCTGAAATTGTAATTTTAAGGAAATGTTGCTGTTTTTGGTTATTATCTTGAATATTATTATAAATAGAGATACACTTTAAACAGAAATAATGTTCAGCAAAGTAAGATGTACAAATAAGTGAACATGACCAAAATGGTCAGTTGACCACTTTAGGAGTTATTGCCCTTTATAGTCAATTTTTAACCATTTTTCGTAAATCTTAGTAATCTTTTAGAAAAATCTTCTCCTCCGAAACTACTTGGCCAAATTTAACCAAACTTAGCAATAATCATCATTGGGGTATCTAGTTAAAAAATGTGTCAAGTAACTCGACCAACAAACCAAGATGGCCACCATGGCTAAAAATAGAACATGGGGTAAAATGCAGTTTTTGGCTTATAACTCAAAAACCAAAGCATTAAGAGCAAATCTGACAGGAAGTAAAATTGTTGATCAGGTCACGATCTATCTGCCCTGGAATTTTCAGATGAATCGGATAATCGGTTGTTAGGTTGCTGCCCCTGAATTGGTAATTTTGAGGAAATTTTGCTGTTTTTTTGTTATTATCTTGAATATTATTATAGATAGAGATAAACTGTAAACAGCAATAATGTACAGCAAAGTAAGAACTAAAAATAAGTCAGTATGACCAAAATAATCAATTGACCCCCTAAGGAGTTATTGCCCTTAATAGTCAATTTTTAACAATTTTCTTAAAATTTGAAGATTTTCAATAACATTTTCCACAGAAAGTACTGTTATAGATAGAGATAATTGTAAGCAGCAACAATGTTTAGTAAAGTAAGATCTACAAACACATCACCATCACCAAAACACAATTTTGTCATGAATCCATTTGTGTCCATTGTTTAATATTCACATAGACCAAGGTGAGCGACACAGGCTCTTTAGAGCCTCTAGTTTTTAATTTGTAGAATGTAAATTAAAACCAGATATGTAACAAGGGGCTCAGACTTTAACAAACAAATACACAAGGAAACATTTTCCCTTAATTCAGATGTGGCATTTTATACAGATGAGGGATGATGTTTGCTGTGACGTCCGAATTCCGCAATGAACAAAGGCATCGCTATTTTAGTAGTGGATATTTTTATTATTGAGTTACAGTAAATATTTTAGCGCCTACGGTCGGCAAAGTATTTAAAGTGAGAAAATTATATGTCACCTTGATTTAAATCGTCACCAATTAACAGATATTGATTAACTTAAATAGATATTATGTGAAAAGTCTGTTTAACTCGTAACATTTTCGAAGGAATTATTGCAACTCTTGGTTTAATAGCTTCTACTATGAGCAGCTATATCAAAGAAATCATCATAAGAAATACAAGTCCGAGAATTGGGAGATATATACTCCGTATGCAGGCGTTGCTGGAATATTGCTACATAGAAATAGAAAGTTCACAATTCGGAAGCTGAAATCATTTCTTTTGTCGTAAAGTTTTGTTTTCAACCAATCCTCATTGTCAACTTCTAGATGTAAGTCAAGATATTAGGCATACTTAATTGTATCTGTTGTATCTTTTATATTTAATTCGATGGGATAGATGCGTGAAACAAAGTCACCAAATTTAAGTGAGAGAACATCATCTATATAGCAGAAAGTAAAGTTAAAGGATATTGCTAACTTCTGGACTTTCCTCCTAAGAAATTCCGAAATGAAGTCAGCCTCATAATGATAAAGAAACAAGCGGCAAAGAGAGGGGCAGAATTGGTTCCCATTGGAATGGAAACAATCTGTTGAAAACCACGTCCTTAAAAAGTAACAAATATGTTGTCAATCAAGAAATCAAGCATCTTGCTTGTCAGTTGCAGAGATTTTTTTGTTTGAATCAAAGTGATCCTTTACAAAGAAGTTATTGCATATTTCACAATTTGTAAGATTTTTTTATGCAAAATCTGCTGGACTTGTTGTACTGTTATATATGTACGTTTGGCCACCATACTACTTAATTTGGTTGTAATAAACCTTAATTCATTTTGTGCCTCGTATTTAGTCACTGAGATCAGCTTATTAAAAATGATTTTTAGAGTCGGTCGGTATATAATGCTGTCATGCTCACAAAAACATTTAACCTCGCTTGGAACTTGTAATTTAGTGATCACCGTTGTATTGTGATAACATAGGTGGGCTAGTTTTCATGAATGGATTTTTTCACATATTGTCAGGATCATTAATTGCTGACTGTTGACCTTCAATTGTTTACGTCCAAGTAATTTGACCTGTAGTTGATAGTACTTTTAATGGCTTTTATACACGTCTCCTTTTTATCTTTACAAATAAGTACTACTTAGTAATTTAGGTTTATATATACCATTAGTTGATGTATGGCGAGGCATAAAATCTGCTCTCCTTCTTTAGTCTTACTATGATGATACGAGAATCAATCTTCACTCGATGATAACCTTTTAAATATCAAACATTTTTTTTTGAAACCTGGCAAATACTTTGAGAGTGTGTGCACTTACACTGGGAGACACATGGATATTTGATGGTAATAGATTATTTACGACAGACACTATTGTATAATAAAGCGTTTTGATAAAACCTCGTTTTTGTTTTCCACATTTATGACGAAACATCTGTCGGAACACTACTGAAGGATTAGTATGTAGATATAAGAAGATGTGCTAATGAGACAACTCTCCATCAAGTAACAATTTGTAAAATTAAACCATTAAAGGTCAAAGTAGGTCTTTAACACGAAGCCTTGGCTCACAACGAACAGCAAGCTTTAACGTGACCCAAACACGACTTGTGTAAAACAATTCAAACGAGGAAAACAACTTTCAATATATGTATTAAAAACAAGAGAAACAAGGAACACTGATGAACCACATCAACAAACGACAACTATTGAACATCAGATACCCGACTTAGGACATTTGCAAACACAATACCGACGGTTTAAACAACTTACCTTTGTCTGAAACATAGAAAGACACACTATAAAATATCATTTGAAATGATTAAACTCAATCAAAAGACGTATTAACACTATTGAACATCCACTGAAAGAAAACATTTGATATATGATACAATGAAAATACAAAATCAATAAAATAAGGGGTGAATAAATAAAGGCAACAGTAGTATACCGCTGTACCCATTTATAATCGTTATCTCTTTCTAACACATTTTTTTATTTGTTTTTCAATAGTCAGGATTTTACACACGTCTACCCCTACACTACCACATGACCAGGGTATCAAAGGGTTACATATAGAAAATATTTAAGAAATAATTCATGGGGGCTTGAATATATCGTGATTTTACCACGGGTTGGCCCTGTATGACAAATATTTTACCCCTGAGCGATAGCGAGGGGTAAAATATCGGCATAAAGGGACAACCCGTGGTAAAATCTAGATATATTCAAGCCCCCATGAATTATTTCGATTCTGATAGGACACATACGGCAATTCTTTTGGATCGAAGCGCTCTAGGTGTAGGCAAATATTTGCCGTTCCCATAAATAAACGCACTAATAAACTAGCGTAAAAGAACGGAGCAAACTGCATTAGTGACATGCTTAAACTATTTAAAATAATGTATTTAGACAGTTTTGGATGAATTTGAATGATAATTTATTTATATGTCTTATATGATGTACAATAAAGGGCTTTTGCCACATTTTAGCATCATTTGTGTATGTTTCCTTGTGATGATTTTCGGATCCACAAGCGTGTATTTTCCCGTAAAATGCTTACATTCTAACGTCATTGTTCTATGACGTCGGGTATCTCATTCATAAAAAAGCATATGACGTGGGAGTACAATCGGAACAGCACTGGCAATATATTCATATTTCACCACGGGTGTGTACTCAAAGCGTTTGAAGGACGTCATGTTAGAATTCAATATATAATATATATCGCTGACAAATTGATTTTTACAATTATAGTATTTAAGGTTACATATTCATTCTTGACTTTCGTCTTAAAAACAAAATAATTAAAAGACAAAAACGCAAGAATATTTTTTGCCCATAATATATAAACATCAAACATTTATTGAAACCTGTCAAATACTTTAAAAATAAATACTAACATATCCTACAGCTGAGTTTGTACTCAAACAACAGACATTTAATGATTACCCAAATATTTATTGTGCATGTGGTTCATTATTCACATTGATAAGTTAAACCTTAGAATCGAAAATGGGGTGCACGTGACAAAACTAATATATAACAAATAACAAGAAACATACTTACACAGACACAAAAATGGCAAAATTGGTAAAACTGAATCAATCGTAAGTGAATTGGAAATAAACAACAATTTGCTCGAAAAGTACGAATCGATTAGGATTTTGTTGTTTACTGTGTTATATCTAATGAAAAAATTGTTATTGACAACTGATAAAAATATCTGGCAAAATTTAAAAGTCGAATTTGTATGCCCCATTTATTGGCATTATGTTTTCTGGTCTGTGCGTCCGTTCGTCCGTCCGTCTGTCCCTCTTCATGTTAAAGTTTTTGGTCGAGGTAGTTTTTGATGAAGTTGAAGTCCAATCAACTTGAAACTTGGTACAAATGTTCCCTCTGATATGATCTCTCTAACTTTAATACCAAATTAGAGATTTTACCCCACTGTCAAGGTCCACTGAACATTTTTTATGCGGACGGGACATCCGTGTACTACGGACACATTCTTGTTATGCAGAGTCTTTTTTCTTGTTACTCTTTATTATACAACAAAGGTAACTATCTCTTTAACATAAATAAAGGCAACAGTAGTATACAGCTGTTCGAAACAGAAATAAATTGATAGAAAAAAAAAACAAATCCGGGTTACAAACTTAAACTGAGGAAAACGCATTAAATATGAGAGGAGAACAACGACACAACATTAAAACATAAACATTGGTAATGTCTCAAACAAAGTCTTTTTTTACCAATTCAACAACAATAAGCCAGTTTACAAAATTCTTTCTCTTTTAGCTTGTAAATCAAACTTTATTTGTATCGTCAAAAAATGTACTCATACATAATATATATGTGATACATGCTAAAAGAGAGGCGAAAAATACCAAAAAGGAAACTCCTAAGCCGACAAAAACTGACAACGCCAATTTTAAATAAAAAGAAATGGATCAAAAGACGAAGAACAGTATATAAAACACAACATAAAAAACAAAAGACCTATAAATGCGAACCCGACTAAAAACTTGGGATTAATTCAATGCCTGTTTTCTAGTTAATTTTATTTTAATATGATTTTTTTTACATGTAAGCTGTACCGGCATGTATACTTAGTATGTATAAGTTATTGTAGAAAAAAAAAGAATTCTCTTTGAAGCTGTAACAACTGAATATAAAGACCATTCAATTATTATGACAAGGACGACAGTAAAATAATGGAATATTAGAGGACTAGATAACGTCGAGATTACTCCAGGCTTACTACTTATAGTTTTACAGTTACAACTCGCACTGTTCAAGTTTGGTTTATGACGCATTGTAATTGACTTTACTAAAGCAGAACAAATATCAGTGCATATGACATGTTTGAAGGCATCCTTTCTAACATTTGAGACAGATTTTTTTTATCATAAAAGGTACCTGAAACTTTACAAAATACATAAAACTATCGTTTTAATTTATCCTATGGTTAAAAAGTATAAAAATAAAACCACAATCGAATTAATGAAATAAGAAGGAATGGAGCAGTATTTATATGAAACATGATGTTGCCGTTATTGCTGAAATCGTAGTTAAATTGCGATATGTTTGATCGTACTTTTCGCATTAAGCTGTATGTGGCGCTGTTAAAAAGCTGAAGTCATTTTAAACACAGATTATTCAAACAAAAACTCAATAAACTAGGGTAAAATGTTTTACCGATTTTGAAATCTCATAAACCAATTAAGAAAACACAAATCAAGGTAATAAACAACAACTTAGTGAATAAATTAGCTATGAATTGTGTCTATTCTATAACACCGGTGATTAATTATTCATTCAAAATTACATATCAACCTGATTTTTTTCAATAAGAGCTGCATGAGAATTTATGAAATCTCTTGTGGATTCGCTTGGAGGAACTAGTCAAACACTTTATAAATCTAGCTAATAATAAAATCGAACAGCAATATAACTTGATGATAATTGTTCGATACTAAAAGTGGAATCTATTAGATGTCGAGTTAAGAGTTTGCACTTAAACTAAAGGAAGATTGCAATGGGTATATTACGACAAACTCTTTCATATTAGATTGGCAATTGTGTTCTTAAATCAATGATAGCGTTATGATTAGACCTTGGTATTTATTATCAATTCAATTAATGACGAGAACATCGTTTGGAACAGTGATTTAGTGTTAATAAACCGATTATAATGCATTGTGTACGCATTACTTAGACCTCTTACAGCTATGTTTGATAGAGAACAACAGATATTTCATGTTAGTCAATTAATTATTTACGTGCACTTGGTTCGTTGATTTCAATAATAACACATTTTTTTAGATTGCTTAGTAGTGCACTCATATCAAACATACGTTAAACAGATCTAAAATAACAAATCGAAAGAAACGTTTGATAAAACCCACAATCATTTCTACTAATGAGGTTCAAAGTGTCTTTTTGCTATATACAATGATATAAAGTAGAGTTGAAATTCGGAAATAATCCAATGTTTTTCGATGTCTCGTGTTATTAAACCACGTTTTTGTATGCTCCGCGACAGATAAAAATGGGTGTTGTGTTTTCCAGATAGTGCGATCGTTCGTCATTCTGTCCTCTGTTCCAAATGTTATTTCGTCTAGTATAAAGATAAGTGTTTGTTAACTGCAGTTTATCCTCAACTTTTTATGAAGTTCGAATTCAGTGTGTAGTTTTTTATTTGTGTTTTGAAATCCTTTTTCCTTTGATATATGACGGTTTCAGTTTGTGTTTGAATATCCCTATGGTATCCTCAGCCTTTCTTTTACCACGCACGGAAGGGGATAATAATTTGCGGGCCCATGTTAAGAGCGAGCCATATCTCTTGCACGAAAAAGACACCCATGTAGATTTCGAAAAAGAGTAGGCTAATGCCTCAACAAGGCAGCACTCGCACCCGCAAAGTGGAAAGTGATTAATATAAGTTGCAAAACTTGTTTCCCAATCCACTATAAATAAATATGTTTAAACTAGGTTTTTCATAAAAATGGAAACATGAAATGCGAGCAGGTATCATGACTAGTTTATTTTGTCTGTCATATTTGTCTTTAACGATAATTGTTACATTGTAGATAAGGGTTTTTGTTTTCTCCTTTGAATTGTTTGACATTTATTCTTACATGGACCCTTTATAGGTTACAATGCGTTCTGTCCATTCATGTTGAAGGATGTACGATGACCGGTAATTGTTCAACTCTTTGTCATTTGATCTCTTCGTAGCTACCTCAATGGCACTCATTCATTTCTGATTTACGTATATTTAAAGATTTAAAGATTTAAGGATGTCTAAACTAATCATTGAGAAAGGAAATGGGAAATGTGTCAAAGCGACAATAACCCGACCATAGAGCAGACAACAGCCGAAGGCCACCAATGGGTCTTCAATGTAGCGAGAAACTCCCGTACCCGTAGGTGTCCTTCCGCTGGCCCCTTAAAAAATATGTATAATAGTAAAGTGATAATGGACGTCATACTAAACTCCGAATAATACACAAGAAACTAAAATAAAAAATCATACAAGACTAACAAAGGCCAGAGGCTCCTGACTTTGGACAGGCGCAAAATTGCGACGGGGTTAAACATGTTTATGAGATCTCAACCCTCCCCCATACCTCTAGCCAATGTAGAAAAGTAAACGCATAATAATACGCAGATTAAAATTCAGTTCAAGAGAAGTCCGAGTCCGATGTCAGAAGATGAAACAAAAGAAAATAAATAAAATGACAATGATACATAAATAACTAACATGCCAGCCCCAGACCTCAATTAAAATGATTGAAAGATTCATCATATGAATATCAGGCACAATCCCTCCCGTTTGGGGTTTAGTATAATACTATCATAAAATATATGAGAAGAACATAACCCGTGTCATACCAACAACTGTTTTTTAAATAAATGTGTTTAGTTCCGATGCAAAGACCCTATAAGTGAATCAATATTAAAGCCAAAATATGCAATCTTTAATAACCTGACAACAGTATCGTAACTATGTCCCTTCTTAATAAGTATGTTGAAAGGTTTTGTAAGCTTTTGAGGTGAATACTGACATTTTTGTGCTTTGTAAAGAATATTACCATAAACGATTGGATGTTAAATACCCAAACGTATATTTTTTTGTTTTTATAGTGATTAAAATTATAACATAATGTTGACTGCTGTACCCCTATTTTTTACATTTTTAACCTAGTATGTCTGTTTGCTTTGTTTATATTACATCATTGTCAATATAATGGAAATTTGATGCGACTGTCAAACAAGTGATAGGTTAAAAACCGGGTTAAACCACTATTTTCTACATGAGAAAAAGCCCGAAAAAGTAAGGAATACGACAGTTGTTATCCATTCATTTGATGTGTTTGAGCTTTTTATTAAGCCATTTAATTAGGGACTTTTCTTTTTTAATTTTCCTCGGAGTTCAGTATTTTTGTGATTTTACTTGTTTCATATCTTTTTTTCGCACACACACTGAAATAGTTGCATACTATTTACTGAACAGGGGAGATCTGGTGAACAAAATAATCTTACTTTAATTATCAGATAAAAACTATGAAATATTTGGTCACGTTCCACGAGGACGCTACATATTCTATTAAGTTAAACTTCAACCAAAATGTTCAGGTAAATGTTCATGTAACATAAACACATTAGTAAAGTGTCCAAGAAAAATTAACAACCAACCGACCTAAACTAAGTTACAACTAACCAAAGCGATGGTTTCAAAATAACTCTTTTTGTCAGAAGTTAACAAAATAGTGATGGGTTCGTACATCAATCGCAAAAACAGTTGGTAATTTATTTTCGTCATCATTGTCGCCCGAAGAAATGTAGTTAAAGTCATAATCAAGCCCGAAGTTTGAGAGCATTGAAAACCAAATATTTCAAAAGGATTTGCCAAAAACAGCTAAGTATAGATAAGTAGATGTGGTATGGGTGCCAATAAGACGACTCCTCAGCCAAGTCACAATTTTAATAAAATTATAATATATAAGATAACAATTATAGGTCAAAGTACGGCTTTTAAAACGTAGTCTTCGCTCACTCCGCAAAGCTATGAAGAACCTATAAATTACTAGTGTAAAACAATTCAAGCAGGAAAAAAACAACGGTCGTATCTATATAAAAAAAAACGGGAGAACGAGAAACACATATGAACCACATCAACGAAATACGATATTCCCGGGCTTGAATATCATGATTTCCTTCATTGAGGGTTGCTGTTCACAAGGAAGCTATTAAACCAAAAGTTCCAAATGGTGAAGTTGAAAATTTTCCCTTTGTAAATTTTACGGACGCCATCACGAGTTGGTTGACCGTTTTGGAATTACCGTTCACAGATGATATCGGAAATGTTCGTTATGTCGTAACTACCTAACCCTTCCCTTTTCACGAATGTGACCTACCGAATTAGACTATTAACCAGATTTTTATTAACATAAGTAACACAACGGGTGACACATGTGTAGGATGATCTTCTTACCCTTCCAGAGTATCTGAGGTTTTTGGTTGGCTTCTTTTTGCCTAGTCTGTAGTTTTCTATGTTGTGTCTTGTGTACAATTATTTGTCTGTTTGTCTTTTTTTAGCCATGGCGTTGTCAGTTTGTTTTCAATCTATGAGTTTGACTGTCCCCCTGGTATCTTTTACCCCATTTGTTAACTTCTGAAACCACATTGAGAAAAAACTAGTCAGTCTGAAACCATCTCTATCTTTGGGTAACAATTCTGTATTTTGACTTATACTCCAGTAGAAAATATATTAAATCGTTTGTTTGTATTTGCATATTTTATACAAAACTAATATAACCTGATATTCTGTTCCTTTGTTGTATAACGAGAACAATTATAATTTAATATCAAAACTCTGTGTTCATTGTCTTCAGCTTTTATTACTATATGTTGTGATTATGTTGTGAGGAACCTCAGTAATTATAAACTTCCTTGCAAGATTGCAAATTATTCAAGAGTTTGACTTGAAAAGTGACAAATGTCATCACCAGCATCCTTATTACTTGTGTGAAATTCGGATGTTAATAGTAGACATGTTCCTTTAAATTAGGTTGTTTGTATTAAAAAAATTTCTTTTCACTACGTACGACAGTGTGATATTCAGTAAAAATCCGTACCATAATCAACAAAGAAAGACTGAAACAATACACTTATTCTTTCAAAAACGTTGTTTGTTAATGAATTAAAAACGAATAATCTTTTTTAAATTACAATTATTATAGCTTTTCTTTACTTTAAGGAGCCAGATTTATCTAATAGAGTTTGGTAATATGTGTAACAGAATCTATGAATTTCATAACATGAAACCCACGGAAATTTTATTTTTATAGACAATGAATTATAATATAGGAATGACAAGATCACTAAAACCGAAGGTAATTTTATCAGTGTAATTATCACAAAACCTAAAAATTCTACGATGTACATATATAAATAGTAATTAACTTTTGTTTTCCATCATATCAATCATTTTCAAAATACACAAGGCTTTTCCCGTCACATTACCAGCTTTATTTTTAACACATGGCCTTCAAATCGATTTAACAGAACAAATTGTCATTGTACTATGTGCATGAAAATGAATTTGACAGTTGTTATATCTAAAACAATGTTGAAATTGCATCATACAAATATGCATCGTCCCTTTTATGCCATAGATATTTGTTTAAGTTAACAAATAAAACATGTTTTTTATGATCCATTACGTGATTAAACATCCGCATACGAACCAAATTTGAAAAGGAAACATCAAACTATATTCCGTATGAGGCCAACTTTGATACAAATTACAAAAATTCCTCTGAGATGATTATACTAATTATAAAAATTTGTTATTATATTATTGATGTTCTATCTCAAATGATGAGTGCACTATTTGTATATTTTTTTAATTTCCATAAATGGGTGAACATGAGGCCCAGACAATGAATAAGCAAACACGTAACCTGGAAGCTGTGATGAATTATCAATCAAAAGGCCAATTATCCTGTCTCAAACCTAACTAGTTAACTGTTAGCTCTGTAGCATAGAATCACTATATTATACGAAGATTCGCCGATAATAATTATGATTATAATTTCCTTTGTCTAAAATGCGATTGTCCTGTTGAAGAAACCTGTTTTCTATAAACTTATTCTGAACAGTTAGTTCAGATTTACAAGTTTATTTCATACAATAGAGTCAACCTTTCTATTTTGTTCAATGAATATATCAGGTTTGTTTGAAGATATCGCTTAAAACATCATCGTTTGGCTCAAGTATTTTTCCTGTGGAAAATATAACGACTTTTCATTTACTTTTCAAAACAATACAGTCGTATCAATTAAACATTGTTATTAGTACGAAGACACATCACAAGATGATACGATTGTATTGTTTTGAAAATATAAATTTAATATAATACCAAGTAATTTACAATTGTTCGAGTTGCATGGTAACGAATAAAAAAGAGGGACGAAAGATACCAAAGGGACAGTCAAACTCATAAATCGAAAATAAACTGACAACGCCATGGCTAAAAATGAAAAAGACAAACAGACAAACAATAGTACACATGACACAACATAGAAAACTAAAGAATAAACAACACGAACCCCACCAAAAACTAGGGGTGATCTCAGATGCTCCGGAAGGGTAAGCAGATCCTGTTCAATATGTGGCACCCGTCGTGTTGCTAACTTGATAACAAATCCGGTAAATAGTCTAATTCGGTAGGTCACATTCATGAAAGGGAAGGGGATTGTAGTTACGATGTAAGGAACATATCCGATATCATTTGTGAAACGGTTATTCCATAACGGTCAACCAACTCGTGATGGCGTCCATAAAATTTACGAAGGGATGATTTCAACTTCACCATTGGGAACTCTTGGTTTAATAGCTTCCTTGTGAGCAGCAACCCTTTATCAAGAAAATCAGGATAGGAAATGCAAGCATGGGCATATCGTATCAATTGGGAAATATATACCCCGTATGCAGGTGCTGCTGGAATGTTGCTACTTAGAAATGGAAAGGTCACAATTGGAAAGCTGAAATCATCTCTTTTGTCGTAAAGTTTTGTTTTCAACCGACCCTCATTGTCAATTTCTAGATGTAAGTCAAGATATGAGGCCGACTTAACTGTATCTGTGTATCCTTTATCTCTAGTTCGATGGGATAGATGCATTCCACATAGTCACCAAATTATGAATTATTTAGTGAAAGAACATCTTCTATATAGCGGAAAGTAGAGTTAAAGGATATCGCTAACTTCTTATCTTTCTTCCTTATGAAGCAAAGCAATACCAACTCTTTCAATTTGTCTTTTAGTTTGGAATGTGGAATTCTTGTGTAAAGAGTAGAAAAGTCAAATGTTTTCATACTGTTACAAGATGAAAGAGAGTTAGATTGTATGTATTCTAAAAGATCTTTGGAATTTTTAAATATCAACATCTGATTCACGCCACCTCTAGAATAACTTTGAAGCCCGACTTTGATGCTGATAAAATAGATGTTAATAATTTAGAAAGAGGTTTAGTGGAGCACTTGGAAGACCCAGCAATATACCGTTGTTTGTAAGGACACTTATGTAGTTTAGGTATCCAATACAGTGAGGGAAGATCCAGTTCTTCATCTTTGGTTGAAATTCCAAAGGAACATAGAACAGACCTATGATTATCTAGGATAGTTTAGCTATCCAATACAGTGATGGAAGATCCAGTTCTTCATCTTTGGTTGAAATTCCAAAGGAACATAGAACAGACCTATGATTATCTAGGATAGTTTAGCTATCCAATGCAGTGATGGAAGATCCAGTACTTCATCTTTGGTTGAAATTCCAAAGGAACATAGAACAGACCTATGATTATCCAGGATAGTTAAAGTATCCAATACTGTGATAGAAGATCCAGTTCTTTATCTTTGATTGAAATTCCAAAGGAACATAGAAGAAAAAAGGTTCAAGTAGAAAAGTTCGAAATATCCAAGAATGTAATATTCCTTTTAAGAGACTTTATTTTTAAAGAACTAATATCTTTTTCAATATAATAATCAAAGATATGCTTTTTTTTTTGTGTCACCCAAAGCATTTCAGACACGATTTTTTTATTATAGTCTGTTTGACTTCTATAAATCTTCAAAAAATAATTCTTAAAAATTCATTTTTAAAGATAAATATTTTTTTTCTTCATGTATGTTAATGTATGATATATACGAACTCTGACTATGAATATCATAATTTTAAACCTATAATCAAAAAAGTTACTCATTAGGTCTCTATGTTACTTCAATTTATTTTAAGATAAAATACTCAATGGAGTACGTATGAGTAGTGTAACAGCCTTCCATTCAAAACAAAAACATTAGACATGTGCTCTTAACCTGTTTCATTGTACCATGTGACTTTACTCATTTAAATAACTCTGTTACCTATTCTGAAATTTGAATCGGAATTCTTTATTCGAGTTATACTGTGCGTATTGATGTGTGTTAGTTTATTTTTTAGGTTACTAGATGTATATGGTAGAGGGAGAGATCTCACAAAATAAATGTTTAACCCAACTGCTTTTTGTGCCAGTTTTAAATCATAAACTTCTTACCTTTGTTAATTTTGAATATTTTATTTTTGTTCATCTATATGTTTCGGAGTTTAGTGTGACGTCAATTTTTCAGCTGGTTCCGTCTCTTTTGTCTGGTTGTTGTCTCAATTTCCTATTCGAAAAAAGAACGGAAAATGCCTAGGCACCGAGATTGGAATCACATTTTAATGAACATACATCAGCCGCATTGAGATCAATATCACACATTTATTGAACAAGTACCTGCCAAACTGGTATCGAGGTTTCACACATTCGATAATCAAGTAAATCAAATTTCAAAATGGCGTCTTACTGTATATTGGACAAAAGAGGACTACAAAGCAGATCATGCTAAGCAGAATTTCTAATTCTAATCACATGTGTACCTTGCAATCCCTGCCTATCGACATTAACTCAAAAATAATAAAAGCGCATATATAGAAAATGTAGTGGTATGGCAATTACTTCTACTTCCAACTAGTATTATAACTGGACTAAGTGAACAGTTTAAACTTATTTAAACGACATTTATGAGAGATCATACACGCTTAAATTATGCAAAATAAACGATGCTGAAAGATGGCATTTTACATAACAAAATAGCATGAATGTCTGTGAGCAATTAGATTACATTTTGCAATATTTATCTTTTACATCTGTTCCCATATTCTAACCTCTGTAAATAAATATCTATAGTTGAAGGAAAGAAAACTGTATTACCGTTCAATGTGTCTTAAATTTGAAGGCATATAGTTAATAGAAAAGTGAATGATGTATATTTAAAATAAAAAACAAGCAAAATATATAACATTTGTATTAGTAGGGTAATATAAGTATGCATTTTACATTTGAATGTGTAACTGGTTGAATCTGTTTAGACTACTGAAGCATGAAAAATATAAGACGTGTAAAGATAAAGCGTAAAGGGTCATTTACTGGAGTAATTTAAAGTACTTATTTATTGAATACTACATATGAAAATTAAACATACAGTTGTTCATATACTAGTACTTGTCCTTGAGCATTTGTTGTAGCTCGAGTGTTGAATACATTTCACTTTCACAGCAAGGTATTATGTAAATAAATCTCATAAATCATTGATTAGCACATCAATCAATATAATAAGTGAAAAACTTTTACTTTCGACTACGATATGTTTGTCAGTTAAATGTTACTTGGATACTAGAGACAGAACCAAGCGGCTTCACATTTAAACTGAATAACATCATCCTGTCAAACAAATGTTGTCTAAATACTGGAGACCGAGCAAAGCGGTTTCACAATCACACTAGGTAACATCATTCCGTCAAACAAACGTTGTCTAAATATTGAAGACCGAACCAAGCGGCTTCACTAATACACTGTGCGACAACATCCGGTCAAACAAACGTAGCCTAAATACCAGAGACGGTGCCAAAAGTCTTAAAAAAAAACACTGGGTACCATCATTTCGCCCAACAAATGTTTTCTGAATACTAGAGACATAACCAATGCACTTCACAAATACACTGGGTACACACATCCAGTTTTCCTTAGGTTATTTCGAATAAAAGGAAAGAATTCGGGTCAACTCATTTAATCATTTAGTTATAGAATATCAACGGTTATAGTATCAAAATGTTGTTGAGTTCAAGGTCTCATGGGAACATAATAAATGTCATTGGATTTTATTTCACTCATTATTGACTGTGCTCATATTTTAATGAGTTCAATTGTGCCAATCTATGATGAGCACCACACCAGGGATACTTCCTTCCTCTTTAAACCTGCTGTTTAATCATTCATTATAACACAGACAGAATGTGATTTTCGAGAACACCAGGCAACGCCGCCATGAAACAATCCAGAAACGTCACGATTCTGTGTCGCTTTGTATCAATTTATCAATAATATGTATTGCGACGTCTTTCATACAACCAAATAAATTAAACAACATTTAATAACATAAAAACAGTTCAATAGTTCAAAAAATTATTCTTGCTAGGCAGATTACCGATACCAAAATAATAGCATATCATAAAAGTAATGGTGACCGTAAAACTTGAATATAGATAAAGTCAATATTCATGAATTTGAGAACGAAATTAAAGAAATTTGCCGGATATTTTTTTCTTTTGTTTCTTTAGGAAAATTGTTTATGAATTATGCTTCATTATGAGTACAAATGCAATGTCGATAAATAAGGAATCAACAAAATATATTTCTGGGGTGAGAGCAAAGTTACAAAGATAAGAGACGTATTCTGGGATTACATTCTGAATAGTGACACAAAAGCTGATAAATTCGTGTTTAAGTGACCTGATTTCTAAAAATACCATACTGAAATGCATACCGGTTGGAATAATTTTAAATCAAGTTTAATTGAGCATAGTCATTACTGTTTATCCCGCTAATACTGGAGGTGCAATGAAATACACAAGGAATTACCAATTATGAACAGACATACCCATTACACTATCTCCGCACTTTCTTAACAAACTAATTACCACAAAAGTTGTTCTTCATGTGCAAGAAGACGGGTGCCCATGTGGAGAAGGATTTTCTCATCCTTCTTAGGCACATGATATCACACCCTGGTTTCGGTGGGATTCGTTTTGCTCAATCTGTAGTTTTTGTTTTTGTCGTTTTGTCATCTGATGTGGTCATTGCATTATAGTTTGTCTTTGACTAAAGAGTTTGAACATCCATTTGGTATATTCCACCTCTCATGATGAAAACAGTTTTTATAATCGGAAAATAAAACCACCTTAAGCATTGTGTGACATCAGCAGATAACAACTAGAACCGTGGAGTAGTATTTAATGCATCGGACAACAGATAAAAAAAAGTGCATCGGACTACAGATAAAAAAAAGAGTGCATCGGACTACAGATAAAAAAGTGCATCGGACTACAGATAAAAAAAGTGCATCGGACTACAGATAAAAAAAAAGAGTGCATCGGACTACAGATAAAAAAGTGCATCGGACTACAGATAAAAAAAGTGCATCGGACTACAAACACAAAGGTTCCTGGTTCGATCCCCGCGACGGGGAAAAAATTTCAGGGACTGACTTTTCCGATCTTCCTCGGCACAATTTGCGAGTATGGTCTTGAGAAACGATGATAGTCCGTCGGAAGAGGACGAAACATAGTTGGCCCTTGTTAAGAGAGAGCGCTATCTTTTGCACGTAAAAAGACACCCTTGTAGATTGATTTCGAAAAAGAGCAGGCTAATGCCGCTACAAGGCAGCCCTCGTACCCGCAAAGTGAAAAGGGATTAGTATAAGTTGTAATAACTTATTTCCCAATCCATTTTAAATAATTATGTTTAAACTATGAACAAGAACAAAACAAAACCCAGCTAAATAGAAGGACAAATTCGATTCGATCATGGACCTGCGATGTTGCCAATGTATTTTAATAAATAGATATAGGAAGATGTGGTGTGGGTACCAATGAGACAACTCTCCATCCAAATAACAATTTATAGAAGTAAACTAATATAGGTCAATGTACATCCTTCAACACGGAGCCTTGGCTCACACCGAACAAAAAGCTATAAACGGCCCCAAAATAACTAGTGTAAAACCATTCAAACGGGAAAACACTATACTTGAAATGGAGTTGATACGGGGGTTAATGGAGAGCGATAACTTAAATATTTTGTATGGGCTGTGACATCTTTGCCTCGAAAACGTACCAATTTAAATGAAAGCATTAACTATACTTAAGATCAATATTTAGAATCTAACCCATCAAATCAGTAGACAAAATAACAGAGTTTTTTGGGGAACTTATTTGACAGTTGAATTTTCTAATCAATAGATTTAATTTGACAAAATTATTGACGATTAATAATGTAATAATCTCAATAGAATACTTATATATGATAATAGATCATATTCCGAATCAGTTATCAAAAGGAAATGCTTTTTGATAAATGATGGCATTGAAAAAGAAGTAATTCCTCCTCTTCTGGAATAAACGAGTTAGTATAGGTTATCGAGTTAGAATTTGTACATCTGAAATTGCAACACTTTAAACAATAATGTTTTTGAATCAACAATCACTATTCTACAAAAATATAATCGTGTTAAATGTTAGGAATTATTGAAAGACTCATTCAAATGATAGGGGGACAAAGTGCAACTATAGAGTTCTAGTCTAGTAAAATATGAGTTCATAAAAAATCCAAACTCAATGGTAAATTAAAAAGTCCTTAGAACCTACAAAACAAACTTTCAATTATATTCAGAAAAAAATGACTGAAAAAAAACTGACATTCTATAACACGAAGGTATGTTGTAAGTGTTTTATGTCTACACAGTTTTGGCTGCTTGATTCCAACCTATTTCACATTAACCAACTATAAAATTGAAAATTGAAATATGTCTGATAGGGTTGTTCATTGAATTGTTTTTCATTATTTTACCAACAGGAAAGTAAAAACGGACTTGTACACTGTGACATTTTTTAATTTTAAATTTAACCGCTTTTTTTGTATTTCAAAATTCATCTGGATGACAATGAATATTAATACATATATAAAACGCTAAAAAATATTTTGATTTTATTATGGTATATAACATTTTATTCCATATAAGCAAATGCATTTCTGTTCGTTTGTATGTATTTTACACATATACATAATTCAGTTTATAAAAGTATACAACTATATTTATAACTATATACAAACTTCAAACAGAAATATTCATTACGTGGTTACGTCTGTTTGTGTTTTATTTTTCCACAGGCTATTTTGAATTTGTTTCGAACGTTGTAATTTATACTTTGAATTAACTATTAAAGGTTCGTCGAACGTAAGTACTATTTTATCATACAAAGAGTTCGTTCTATTCGGAACAACAAACCCCAGTCCAAATCTAAACAAAGCACGTGATCTTGACGATTGGAATTGTTGTGGTGTTTTACTATCGAAGGTTAAAATAAGAATTTTCTTGATTTTGTTTTTTGTGAACAAATTCCAGGCTAATTTATATTCCATGCGCCTTTTAATGGCACCAGTATTGTCAGAATCGTACATTCCGCTTGACTGAATAACGAGACAGTATTTACACTTGTTCATATTACATTTGATATTGTCTTCTTCGTTACGCCCAAGCCATGCATCGCGACATGGGATATATGTCGTCAGTTTCTTTCTTTTAAAGAACTGTTCTAATATTACGAGTACAAAGTAACGTATTTCTAAGCTTTCATCGTCAAATGATATATAGACATCAGTTTCCCATGACTTTTGATTTTTTTCTGAAGAAAAAATTCGCTTTTTAAAAATCATGAATTCAAAGTGTAAACATTGAATCATCCAAAGGAAAATAAGAAATAGAGATACCGGAATTATAATGGACAGCGTCCAATAATATTTCTCTATTTCATAACATTCCGAAAACTCGTTTAACATGTCCTCAAACGTTTTGTTTTTATAGTTCGCGCATAACAAAGCATATGGATAATGTTTAGAAGCGTCTTTGAATAATCTCCATTCACCGATCCAACGATTGTCACAACTGCATGGTATCCCATTTTTTCCGAAATGGAAAATGTCTGGTTCTAGATTTTTTATATTTTGTGGTAAGTCATTTAATTTATGTTGCATCAGGATGATATCAGTGGCAGATTTTAGATTCGAAATGTCATTACTTATTGTTTTAATGGGATTGTGTCTTAAATCTAAAGTCCTTACTCGAGAAAAATAAGCATGTCTTGGATGGACATTTGAAATTTGGTTGTGACCCATATCTAGTATAATGTCATGTTTAAGTATCACATCGGGAATAGTCGAAAACGCATCACTTTTCAATGGCGAATCATTCAAAACCGTCGGTACTGTAGATGGAAAATCAGTACACGATTTATTTGAACAGTTCACGATGATAGCAAACTGATTTGGTTGTGCTGTACATTCACATTTACAGTCCCCAATGGTTGGACATGAATCAATTATGTCACACGTCATATAATCACGTAGTGTTTGATTAAAATACAGATCTTCAATACGTATATTTTCCAGGATACTTGGACTACGGCAGTGGCTTTCACTGTATTCTTTTGAATATACCCGACTAAATTCATAGTATTGTAGATGAAAAAACTCTGCGACCTTGCAATCACAGTCGTATGCTAAACCACTGTATCTACCTTTGCCACATGGAGCATATTGTCCGATTGTCCTCTGATCTATCTTTTCAGAAACTGTAAATATCGGGTGTTCGTTAATAGACACATTTGAGAAATCAGAATCGCCGCATATAAAACCACTGACTTCTCCAAGAAATGTCTGGCCAATATTTGTCATCTCAATGGGGTTTCTATTATTAGCATAGCTTCCCCCGCATATGCTTTTATTCGCAATGAGAACGTTTGAGACATCTAGTTTTGACAAATAGTTACCTTCAAAATTAAATGTCATAATATGGATGCTTCCGAAAATATTGTAGTCCATTTTAGATATTAAATTGTAGGAAAAGTCCACTATTCTTAATTTTGTTAATCCAACAAATGTTTGATTGGTAATGTATGTTACTCTGTTGTTTTTCATAATCAACGTATCCAATTCTGTGAGGCACGTGATATTTCCCACGGATCTTAATTGATTCCAGGATACGTCCACATATACTATACTAAAATTACAAACATTTTCTGGGAACATCGATAAAATTCCATTGGTATGAATAAAAGTTATTCGATTATTGGTTGGAACAGTATTTTGTATGAGTCGACTGGAACCCTTCACATTGGTGATTTCCAAACTAAGATACTGTGGGGAATAATTTAGCATCTCCCATTCAGGCAAAGCATCACATGCACAACAGTGGTCGATATGTATTGGCGATGGTTCGGCATTACAGTTGGAGCTTTTAGGACACCACAGGTCTTTTATTCCATCAGGACTCCAATGACTATATCCATTTGATCCATGTATGCACGTTATATTTGATGTTAAGCTTATTAACAGTAAAAATATTTTGTTGGCCATTGAAAAATTATATACTGCATGTGTAAGTGTTCAATTCATAATACCGATTTTAAAGTGGACATTTAAACGTTCATAGATTTACTTTTATAGTCTTTAACAATATAACAATATACATATTATCACACAAGATTTACCATTGGACTTATATTTCCCAATGAGATCATTAAATGCCCCCTGTGGAAATTTTATGCTCTGTATTGTATTTGTTGAAAACATTTGGAAAACCCAAATCGTTTACGTCACTTACATAGAAACAATTGTTCGAAAAATCTTGACTGCACATTTACACATATTTTGTATACCAACGCAAATTATTGTGAATTATTACATCTGCCATTTAAATATCTTCTTCTTAAAACAAACTATAAAAGAAATAGACACAAATATGAAATAAGAGATTGTATGATTGATAATATGACAATTTCCACCAAAAACAACAAGAATTTAAGTAACTCATTATTTATATTAGGTATTATTTATTTGCCAAACACCATTTCATCTGGTGAAATATGTAAAGTATCGGCTTCTGCATCAAAATTGTCTTTTGTAAGTTGTCCATTAATTGTCTAGGATTCTAATAAAACTTCAGACTTATTTCAATTTTATTTTCCGCAAATTTTTTTAATTAAATATTTGTCACAGATAGCATCAATGTAAGCGGATTAAATAAATCCTATCCACTTTGTGTCATTCCTTTGGTCATATATAATTCATGCAAAATTAAGACTAGAGAGACGCATCATTAGAGCTGTACTGAAAATGTTAATCAATCTTTATTTTGTCTTCTATACCGACATTTTATAAAAGTAATTTTACAAGAAACTAACATCTCGTACAGAAAATATATGTTAAACTAGGCATTTCTAACAGTTCTGAATGAGTTTCATGCATAAAACATCTGTATCTATTGCAGAACTAACGTTTTGGAAAAATGAGTCCTGCAAAATTTGCATTTTTTTGTGAAAAGCGCGAAAAACTATTTCCGTGCAACTGTTATGTCCTATCCATGTAGCATTACTATTGGATGAAAAAGAAGTTAATACCATGAATTCAATTTTGAAATATAAACGGGTTAAAAGTATTTGGTAAAATCCAAATTATAACCATTCTACGATCATGCCACTTTACATTGTTTTCAATGAAAGCGTTGCAATACCTTTTTCCAGGTGTATAGTTCATGTATTGATAAGATTATCTTATCGCTAAATATCTCTGACGACAAGATGAGGACAGATAAGATTTTTAATTCAATGTAGTTTTACAACAATTACTTTGAGTTTACAACATGAACCAGTTTTGACTATTTCACGTGAATAAATTGCGTGATTTACACAAAACCTAATATGTTTGGATATAACAATAATTATGTGCCGTGTAGCGCCGACCGTTTATTAAGTTTACCAATTTCAAAGCAATGAATGAAAAACTGGTGTAAAATATATTCCGTTTATTATAACAGAAATAAAAGTGAAATGTATTGCAATTTACAATGAATAGTATTTAAATAGTTTCTATGTGTTCAATTACCTATAAAATAACTAATCTGTGAAGTTATATCTGAAGTTCGTTTCTAAAAACAGCTGATCCTTGGCAATCCAAATTTGAAACTGACTATAGTCGACCTAGTTTACAAAGTGAATACACAAAAATAAATATTCCCTACTTCCGGTTAACGGTTACAATGTAAACATGAACGCTGTGTAGCAAAAGACTACAATTATGAAAGATTATCGTTATAAATGAATGTGTAAAAGGTAATTCCATACAACTTAAACATATATAAAATTTTTGTTATGCAGTTCCTATGAAAATTACTCCGCATAACATCTGAGTCGCGAATGACAACCTAAAATGTGCTACGAACTCCCGGTAAAATCATTACCAAAATATTGCGGGAATTATGAAATATAAAAATGAACTGCACAAACTATTTGCATTAAACAACGTAATAACTTCTATCACGAAAGTAAAGTAAATTAAGCTTTGGCACAACATGCCGCATTACAGAAACCAAACTAAACAAATTACACATACAGTTTCTAACATGACAACAGGTAATCCATTGATAATATTCTGTCAACTGTCATACAAATGAGATGTTTCGATTGCTATAAAACCATAAAACCAGGTTTAATCACCATTGTTTTCATAAAAAATGTATGTACAAATTTAGAGAATATGATAGTTGTTATCCATTCGTGTGATGTGTTTGAGCTTTTGATTTTGCCATTTGATTAGGGACTTTTCGTTTTGAATTTTCCTCGGAGTTTTTTATTTTTGTTATTTTACATTTTTATAATTTAATGGCAGAATAATGTAGTTTCAGAACATTTTTGACAATGAGAAACAAAATAATGAGAATATTTCTAATCTTGGGGCCAAGTTTGTTTTTTTGCAAGTAAAATTATTCAACTGAAACAAATCTCTTTAATCAAACAAAACAAATATCAAGTACGTCCTAAATTGGTACGCAGCGCTGTAAAAGAGAGACGAAAGATACACACTCAAAAGTCAACAATAACATGTGAATGCCAAGGCTAACAATAAGTACAGTAAACAATGCACCTATCCGGAAATACAACTATTTACTTTATAGACCAAATTTTATGAGAAAGGTATAAAGACATTTCTTCTTAGAAAGAAAGAACTAAGAGAAACCAGACATTGCAATTTACTTTGTTGCAGATTTTTTAACAACCAACAACACAAGTCATGTAGACTAAAATTAAATATAGATTAATTCAATTGTTCTACCTTTTTAATGTTTTGGATATGACACATAACAAAAACAATAAGTTTGTTTACTAATTATAAACAAAAATAATCTGCCTGCATTTTCCTAAGTATTTTGCTGTGAATAACTTAACTGAAAACTAAATAACAAATTATTTTGACGGCATTAGAAACATGATGTGTGGTTGTAGTCTCTTGTTGTTGCTGATAATATTTATAGTATATGTATATCCACGATTATGTGTATCCCAAAGTGATGATCTATCACTTGTAGCTAAGCTGTTTAATTGATTGAGACATTGCAAAAGATTGTTATACTTTTTTGTACGTGAGTCTACATATTCGTTCATAATCTATGCTGTAAAATATGTCGATCACATTCGTGATTTATCAAGATATAATGTATAGGCTTGATAAAGACATTGAAGGTTCTGTCATCTTCGTGCCTTTACTTTATTATTCTTGGAAGTTGCATCAAGCAATTACTGAAAATATATTTATATTGGTTGCTTTTTGTACCAGTAAAAAAATAGATTAAGTTTTGTATGGATCTGTGATGTGAAGCCAGTTCAAACGTTTAGATCACTAAATCTTGGTTTAATAAAAGGGCAGTGGCCGTCAAATATTTGATTTCTTACATACAAGAACGTGTATCAAAATTACAATAAGTCTGAAATTAAAAGTTAACAATGCATGTACTCGAAAAACTATATCAGAATTTCTTAATTACTATCGAGATGGCCTTCGGAGACGGCTGATGGTCACACAACCCGATATAAATATGAACATAGATATAAAGAAATAGCGATTTGGTGCAATTGAATATGTGTAGGCCTGTTTGATTTCATGTTAAAGGTTAACAAACAAGTTAAGTGTCATTTTTACCTGTTTAAGATTGATTTGTTGTTGTTGAATGAATCAGTCAACGAAATGGTTCACCTTTTTTTTACTTTCATTGTTTTCCTTTTAATGGCTAAACACGACTAATGCATGCACAACCAATATTTAGCTAATGGGTTGAAATAAAGGTCACATGAAAACGGATTCAATGAGGTCGAATTATTTACTTGCAAGTGAAAAATTCATCACCGACCTGACACAGTCGAATCTTTATTTATATTTCACTTTTATTAATAATTGAAATAAACAAAATCATACTCAATGTTTTTCATAATTAGGAGGTAGTGCCCCTTTAAGAATGATGTTACTTTAGGTTTTGCATTTTAAAATACGCATGTCATTGACCCTCGAGTACATAATCACTCTTTAAAAAGTACTTCATTAAATATCGTTGTTAACTTTCTATATAGGAAGGGGAAATAATGGTAGAATTTATAAGGAAAATGTAACTCGAAGTGCCAGGCGAATACTAAAAATATCGGAAACACGTCAAACCCTTATGGTACACTACGAGGCATTTTGTTCTATGGATTTCATTTGCTGAAAAACTAGATGCAATCAAAACACATAGAGATAACACATTTTAATTGCTGTCATAAAACTATCACACTTTGATTTAGAATTAAATATTTGGCAATGTATTTGACTGTGTTTGCTGTAAAGTGTTAAATATGAATACTATCAATTTCTGGTGCAATATGAATGCTATCATTTCCTTACACACAACACGTCTTTTTGGAATGCCTAAATGTTGAAATATACATGGCTTTGAACAGGGAAGTTAATACTACTCATTCAAGCAATCTGCACCATCGTATGGCATTTACACACCTCGGTTCATACGTCACGCTCGTGCATGTTCACATTACAGGGAATGTGTACCTCAAACAAAGACTGCTCCAATAGAGTAATAAGGGAAAACGTATGAACTCCAAAGGTTAGATTGGCTACTAGAATACGTACATTACCTGCCGTACGAATCATTTTAAACAGCCAAAATGTCATCATCGGGAAAAAGAGATACATGTCATTTGAGTGAAACTATGAAAGGAAAAGCTGAAAGTCATTGAGAATGATTGAACAGAAAAATATAATCAACCGTTATATTACTAACATAAATTACTAAAACACAAAAAGAATAAGATTCTAAATATACAAATGTGAAATTAATTTCCTTTTCTGTTGATTTTTTCATATTTACAAGAATATAGTTAATTGTATACGTCAACTTTTTGATTATCAAAGACTATTTATATCATCATAAAGGCGTCGACAACAATCTAAATCAAATGTTATTTGATTCTTTAATATATTTTTTCCTAGAAAACTATTTTCTTATATATAACAGCACATACATCAGACACATTATGACATACATGTTTTTTTATGGCTTTACTAGATGGATTATGAACATTCTATTATGAGAAAAAGTGAAACGCCACTTAGTATGAATTATTTATAAAACAACACTGAAGTTCAATACAAAAACTGTTACATATAGACAAAATAAACCAACTAAATCTATTATTTTACATCAAAATGGAGTGAAAAGTTTTCATTTAAAAATCGTTATACAAATAAAAGATAGTCCATGATCTATCGTTTAATGAAATAATTTTGTCTCATTAGTCAAATCTATGACGAAATTATATTCATAAAAAAAGAATATCCTTGCAAAATGACAACTGAAATAACATGTCAGCCAACCAAAAACAAAACCAAAGTATTTCAGGTGCATGCACGTTTGACAAAGTTAAATTTATTTGTCAATGTATACACCATAGTCGACTGAATGTTATTAACACATTTTGTAAATAAGCATATATATTAGTGAAAGTTGTAAAAAGTTATAACCCAGCAGGCCATTAGTTGCAAACAGTGCACTCATGGATTTTTCGTTTTACATTTTCCTTGGAGTTTTTTTACTTTATCTTTGTTATTCTACTTTTAATTTAAAGATTGTTAACAGATAACTTAGAGTGCAAAGGGTTAGTTGCGACAAAACTAGTGAACTGTTACGATTTGGTACTGATCTACTCTAGCATCATGGTTATTAAAACTATTGACCGAAATATCATCTGTTCCTTTTGTCAGATATATTTTATTAAAATTTTGTTTTAATCATGGATTTAAATTCAATTATTGTTTATTATATTATTATTTTCAATTTATGTTCACCACGAGAAAGTGACCTTGAAAAATGTCCCCTGCTGAGTAAAATGCTACCTTTGTTTTCACCAATCCAAAACTAGCATTTAAATAGGAAGTATAATTATTTAAATAAGATCATATTATCATTTAAAAATTAAGTTTAAAAATTTTAATTTATCGCTTTGAACTTTATTTATGAAATGGCTAGAATTTCTCAAAGCGGAAGTCCATTACACATTTAATAATGTGATCCTCATTGATCATCTTTGATGGCATTTATATACACGAAATGTTTGTCTGGCGAGAAATAAAATGACAATCATACAGCCTAATTGATTTAGAATAGGTCATATTGTTAAAAATTGTACAAATTCTTTAAACTAAAATGAATCAAACAAGAATTATAAAAATGGAAATCAATACATAAATTAATGATAGCGAAAATGATTATTTTTACAAAAAAAAAACAATATTTAAAAAGTTGACTTTAATTACAACGAAACGGCAGGCACATGATAAATAAAGAATTGTCTTGAAGAACTAAGAACGATGTCTACGACAACCTAATAGCATGACTGCGTATGATTACTGATAAAATTGAGAAAGGAAATGGGGAATGTGTCAAAGTGACAACAACCCGACCATAGAGCAGACTGATGCATGTTTTCGTCTTAGTTAAAGTACATCATGTTTGGAGTTACTGGTCGTTATTACAAGAATATGTGGATTGTTTAAATCAATTGTTCTCAGTGTTTTCAATTTATGATATATTACAAAAGAGAGGCGAAAGATACCAGAGGAACAGTCAAACTCATAAATCAAAAATAAACTGACAACGCCATGGCTTAAAATGAAAAAGACAAACAGACAAATAATTGTACACAAGAAACAACATATAAAACCTAAGACTGAGCAACACAAACCTCACAAAAAACTGGGGGAGGGGGGGGGGGGGGGGGGGGGCATGGTGGTGATCTCAGGTGCTCCGCATGTGGTGTCCGTCGTGTTGCTCATGTTATAGTTAACCCGGTAAATAGTCTAATTTGGTATGTCACATTCATGAAGAGGAAATGGGATTTTTTCAAGCCCTCATTTTTGTAAAATAATAATAATATATTTCATCTTGCGCTATAGGTCAATGTACCTTCAACAATGAAAAAACACCATACCGTATGCTACAAAAGGCCTGTAAATGACAAATGTTAAATTCGAACTAGAAAACTAAAGCCTCGATTGATGTACAAAAAATGACTCTCCACCAAGTATAACAATGCAAATGTGCAACGATGCATCTCAAGTAAAAGAGGTCGAAATGCTCGACCGATGGGTATGACATAACTATACCTTGCTATAAATACTGAGGCTATTACCTGTGCCAATCATGATTTAAAGTGTGTTTGTGCAGCAAAATAATTGGGTTGGGCAAGCAATAACCTCCAAACTAGGTTGGTAAATTTTAACATCCTCTCGGGCTTCAGGCTCCATGACTAGAATTACTCTCATCCTTTATATTCGAAGTAATACTTGGATGAGAGTATCGAACGACAACCCCTTAATTCCAGGTTACTGACGTGGGACAAGCAATTATAGGATGTGGCGGGTTCAATTAGTTTGAAGGCGTGCCAACCCTTCCCGTAACCCAGGACAGTGGTGTAACAGTATCTGATCGATACGAAACAGAAATGCATCTAACAAAAACAAATTGATAACAAAACAATGATTGGTATAGTCAACAAAAACAGATTGACTACAAAACAATGATTTTTATAGTCAAGTTCCAATATTATTGAGCCAAAGGATTTTTCCAACTGTTTACAAAAAATATATTTTTGAAAATATCCCTTGTGCGTGCAATGAAGCTCTTGTATTATTAGTAACAAACGTATAATTCTTCGACAATAACATTGGTCATTCAACATGCTAGCACGTCCACAATGACATTGGTACCACACTTTACAAGAACGACTATTCAGTGCTGAAAAAAACCCAATGCGACAGCATACAATAATCACAAATATACAATCACACTATTATAGGCAAGGGTCTGCGAGTGATCTGTGACAATAATGAGGAGAAACACTCAAGAAACATCGAACGTTGAAATCGTAAAAAAGCATTGACTATAATATAAATCAATTTTATTATCTAGAACAAACCGCTGTAACTTTGTTGACAAAGAAATATTTCAGACCATATACCTTTAGTTTAGGCAAATGGTAGATTATATGTTAAACAGCATATTTAAAGACTATGATATTTTATAAATTAGTTGTTATTTAATTCTGTAATTATCAGAACGTTTTTAAGTACTTGTCTTACGATAATGATACCATGAAATATGATAAGGGGTGAATATCTATAACTTGTAAAGTATTTCAGGTCTTTTTTTTCATGTGAGCAAATTTAAATTTGGTTTGGTGAGATCATACAAAGAATTAATCAGATTAAGCTAAATATACGACCCATACAACACGGCTTTTAACATAACAATGCGCAACACATTAAATTACACTTTAATTGTAGACATACCTGTAATCTATCATTTGTGTGCAAAGATTCTGACCTTGTTAATCAAATATAACATTAAAAGGGTATACAAAAACACCGATCTCTAAGGTAAATTCAAAAAGGGAAATTCCATAAAAATGTAATTAAACAGCAGAACTAGGGCAAGCCATGTTTCTGACTTGGTACAGTTTTTTCCGACGAAAATACGTCCTAAATAATCATGATTTCAAAAACACGAAATATACAAACAAAAACAAAAAGTTAAATGAACTTCGAAATAGCTGTCATCTTGGTTACTGTACATTCATAACTATCATTTTGATTTGAAATATCGATACGTTCAGATTTTGATTGGCTGCGTAAGACTATTAAGTTGAAATTAAGTTGAAGTCTCATGTCAAATATTTAAGTTCCCTGAATCATTGTTTATAATGGTATGAGCTGCAAATCGATGTTTTAGATTGTTAGAAAAGAGAAAAATACGCGTAGACTATATTGATACTGTCCTGTTGAACCGTACAAAGTTTACAATGTACATAATCTTTATAACTGCCATGTAGTAGAAATAATTTTGGTATCTGTTAGTATGTTGAAATAAGTTTTTTTCTTTGTTTCATTCGTATTTTTAATCAATACTTGAATACTTTTGACAAACTATAACATTTTACAGAGGAACCACATTTACAGAAAATAGTATGAAGTAACTATGGAACAACAATTATTTATAGTTTATCCTGCATAATGATGATCACGAAGACGTTTGATAAGCTTTAATAGTTCAGGTATACAGACAGTCCCCTACATCTGGTAAATGACGTCATCAAGGCGCACCACATTGGCGAACTTTCCCGATGAAAGACATACACGAAAGTAGTCTATTTGAACGATAATATATTTTATGAATCTTAGACTTTATGTTCACCGAGTGTCGCATTTATTCAGAATTTAGACGCTCGTACGTATTTAATTTTTAAACGGTAAATTTTACTAACGGAAGGCAACAGGAACAAAAGTTCTAGATCAATACCACTCAATAAAGAAATGAGTTCTATCCGAGCTTTCACCAGCAAGAAATAAATGACGTAATTACACAATAAGTAATAGTCTAACATTACATATATTCTTTCTTCTTTGTATCTCGGATAAGATCAAAAGTTAAAACCCAAATAATGTGTGAACAATACCTTTATTATAGTTAGGTTTATAAGGATAAGTTTTGTTTCCTTTCATAAGATCTTATTCTTGTTTTATAATTATAGAACGACTTAATACATTAGATACGTGTAGATTTATGAAAGTGACCGAAAACTTTTCGGCTTTCATGTTAATCTTTGATATTTACATGATTCTTTCAAAAATAAAAAAGATAAATCTTTAATAATTTTTATTATGAATTCAAACATTATGCAGTTTCGTCTGTTTGTGATTTATTTTTCCAAAGGTAAGTTTTAATTTGCGACCTAGATGACTTGAATCTTTCTGGTTTTCCAACAAGTTAAACTAAAACAAACCAATGACCTTCTCTAAATAAAAACAACAGTAGTATACTGCTGTTCGAAATTCATAAATCAATTGAGAAAAAATAAATCAGGGTTACAAAATATTACTGAGGGAAACATATCAAATATAAGAGAAGAACAACAACACAACAGAAACACTAAAATGTAACACACACAGAAACGAACTATAAGATTACAACAGCCATTTTCCTGATCACTTGGTACAGGTCATGTTAGGGAAAAAATAGTGGTTTGAACCTGGTTTTGTGGCTAGCAAAACCTCCCGCTTTAATGCCGTAATACATAAATACTTTTTTAACTTATAAGATAAACCTTAAATCTTCGGCTTAATTTTTATCTCTATTTCTTAGAAAATTTTTGAAGGATCATTAACTTGTCCTTAATTTGGACATAAACATCATGTAGCTTCGTATATATATATATTATATTTTCCAAGATAATACTTAATTTTATGTTGAGCATTGTAGTTTATGTTTCAAATTAATTATTAAAAGAGCATCGAACGTTTGCATGTTTATGAAACTATCCTAAAATAAAATATTGCATACGCTTATTTGTCAAAACAAGAAAATAAAAAGGTAGATTAAAAACTTTCTAACTTGTGGTTTCAACGTTTAGATACTAAAGAGAGATTGATTTAATACCTCCAACCTTTGCAAAGGCTCAGAGCTGACAGGGCGTTACATTTCATTTACTCCATTACAACTCTTGGGACAATTTTAAGGTTATCCATGGAAACTTATTACATTTAAGGACAAGACCAAGCCTTTACTCGTGATGATTTTGATAGCCAGACGCTATATAATACGTGTATGAGTGTACTTTTGTTTTGAAATTAAAAGAATTCACACTAAATATCACTTGTCAGGCATGCCTTGACACAGTACTTTGAATAAACTTTACATTACAACAGTAAATGTGCGTTTTCAAAAATCGTAAGCGGCTCCAACAATAAACCAATGTCATACATATGCATTGTCGAGCGATGTCTAAACTTAACTGAATGCAATGATACAGAGAAGTAAAAGTCGATGATGCTTGGTTGTTGTTTGTAAATGTTCAAAAGTAAAACTTCTTTCCTGCTTGTAGTGGGTTTATCTGAACTCAGAGTGTAATACTGCTATTTAAAAATGAGTGTATGTTGGAGGGAGGCAGAATCTCTGCCGTACAACAGGACACATATGCGACCCGAAAATGGTTTTGCAAGAACCGATTGAATACTTATCTCATACAATCATACAACCCATGCAGATATGAACGACCCCTTCTGAATCTGTTAAGTTCATATATGAGCACAAACAACTTTGAAGATAAGATGAGAACATCTTAATTCTTAAATAGAAACGAAAAATCTGTTTGTTTTTTTTCTAATGTTAATATATATTATAATATAACAAGTATGGTGACTTATATTGAAACCATATTTTTGATACAGTCAAGTGTTCGGTTGTACATGTGTTGTGCACAAATCTTGGTGCTCTTTTCTGTTTATTTCGCTGATATTATTTTGTTTGTTGGATCCCATTATGTGCTTACTTATTCCACTGCAGGTCCTTCAATGTATGCATTTGTAGATGTCTTTATAGGTTGTGTGCTGTCGTTGTGATCTCTGCGGATAAAATTGAAATGTTTTATTTCATTTGCAACTGTATTGTTTATCCACATTGTTAATTAAGTTGTTACTTATTGTTTATCCAAGTATTTGCTGGCTTCAACTGTGTCTTTAATATGACCGTGCACTATGTATGTTTTTGTATCACTGACCGATTTATCGTAATATTCTGAAACCTTGAGGTAGCTGACAGTATCGTCATATCTGTTCATGGATTGAAATATTTAAGTTAGAATTTAATCAAATTTGTTCATTCTTTTTTTTATTTTTTGTCGGATTAATTTTACAATAATGTCATTTATTGTGTACCATTCTAAGACTTGACATTTTGTATTCGAAAGAAATCTTTTTTTTTATTAGATCAGAAGATACATTTATAAAAAATGAAATTGAAAAATGTAGTCAAGTATAAAAACATATATTGGCTTTTCTTAATGAATAAACGAGAAAGTATGTATATTTGATTATGATTTAATTTGTTTGTTTGTTTGTTTGTAAAGAATATTTCTCAAAGCAATATTGTTTTGCGATATTAAAAATAGTACTACTGTTTCCATCCTATTCCTGATAAAATATACTTGAGCAGTTGTTTTACAAGTATCAACACGAAGTGAAACATTCTCATTTATTCATTTATTATTCATCATAAGGACAAGACATATCCCTGGTGGCTTATTTGAATGATAAATTGGATCGCCTTCTTTTTGTGACTTTTGTAATTGTCTCTGTGTTGTAAAAGCCTCAAAATATATGAAAAAAATCGTTTGTTCCCATTTGACAACTTAAAATACAATTTATCCGAAAGATGAAAGTTTGTTGGATTGACAATAATAATACAGTTATGATAAAAAAAAAATCACAAATCAAACTTTGTAAATGAGTTAAATTTTTAAATAATGTTTCCATGCTATAAAACATTGATATTCAAGATCGACACAAATTAGGAATAAACATGCGAATTGTTAAGATCATCGACATTTACGTAAAATGAATACACAGCTTCAACTAAATTCTAAATGAAATAAGACAATCAGGAAAAGACACGATATCCTTCATAGCATAAGAAGTCTAGACCTAATGTATTTCTGAGTCGTACATAAATTGACATAAAGACGTTTGTTTGTTTTAACCTACAATTTTCTTTCGTTTTTTTTTTATTGAAATGTTTCCATTTTGAACTTATACTGTTCATATAAAAAAATATTCAAGATAATAAATATATTTTCCCTAGGCAACTATAAAATAAGTTAACTTTGGTTAAAACGTTTTGGAGTGTGTTGTTGTGCATGCCGACTGATAAAGGTCTTTTAATTAAGTTTTTTTTTTAATTGAAGCATACTTGGGAAATCTTTTATAAACAAAACAAGAGTTTAGCTAACTCAGGTATTCGCCGAGTATTTTTGATAAAATTTGGTATAAAAATCTATTCTATTTAAGTCTCTTAAGTTTTGTAACGCATAGTCATTCAACATATGTTTTCTTCAACATGTGGTATACATTTAAAAGTGAATCAACTAACAAATAAATTGTCCCTTTGTAAGTCTTGTATGTTTTTGATTTATTTGATTTATATGTTTTACACGTTCTTTTTCAATGAACTGGTACACATTTTAAAAATATGTCAAAATCTCAAATTTCAATAAAATATATTTAAAAAATTAAAAACAAACCTTACTTTCACGTTGAACTTTGTGGTCGAATTTCTCTATAAATCGTCAGGTTTAGAATAAGACCGGAGATAAAAACGTTATTTACGTTCATATCCGAAGATATGGATATTTTAACACCCTGAAGTATCCAAGTACACCCTGAGGAGCAGTAGATAACTTATAATAGTAACCAATACCACAAGCAACACAAAAGTTTACAATAGCCATATATAGATATAGGATGATGTGGTATGAGTGCCAATGAGACAACTCTTCATCCAAATAACAATTTATAAGATTAAACCATTATAGGTCAATGTACGGCCTATATGCATAAAAAAATCATCAATCATGCTTATTCTATATTTCCCTGCATTTAAATACATGTACCGACGTGTCTATGTATTTATATACTCCCTGCAGCATAATTTATCACTCGTTTGCAGCATAAGACATGAAGGAGGGTCTAGGCAATTATTTCTGAAAACAAGGTCACCTACTGTTCTCTTTTTTGTTTTTTTGTTTTTTTGCGGGAGACTTAATTCACTATTCGATCGTAATCATGAATTAATTAATGATCACTTTGTCTCGTAGTTTTAAATCACCTACCACGTTAAAAATCTACCAGAGATCTCATCTCTATCAATTTGACAACCTATGTAAGGATTTGTGTTGTTTCAAATGAATCTGCATCATAGAAATACGAGCAAAGGCGGTGGTAGAAACTTTCGAGATGGGGTTGATAGATTATAATCAAAACAAAGACAAGATCTTCGTAAATCAGCAACATCATTACAGGGGTTACAAAGGTTATTTATATGCATTTGTATGGTATATACGGACAAATAAGCATATCTTGAAATAAGTATTTCATTTGGAAAATGAGATATTTTTTTCTGTGTCTAGTTTACTATAATTGGGTTTATTGTATACGTCAACCAGTAATATCTAAGAATTCAATATTTTTTTGAAAGAAGACTTCTTGAATTTTATGATTCAGCTGATATGTGTAGATAATTAAGGAAACATTAAATTGAAAATATTTAGTTGCGTCTAATGGCATACATTGTGTTTTTGTGGCTTTCGTTAATGAGTTAAGAAAAAAGTACGTAAATTTGATTATGAAATATAAATTAGATTGAAACAGCAATACTAAAAACAATATTACCGGTTGAATTTTATTCCAAAAAAGTCCACTTTTTGTAGATGTTTTATAAATAACAGCATGACAATTTTTTTTTATAATTCATCAAACGAAAAAGACATACCCCTGATGATTTGTTTAAATTATTTATTACATCGCCTTCTTTTTTGTAATTTACGCAATATATCATCTCTATTATTGATAAGTCTTTTAATATATGAAAATAGATATCTTTATTAAAGGTTTAAACTTTGGAATACAAACACGACACAAATCAAGGATGCCAATTCAAGATAAGCATGTGAACGGTAAAAATCGTTTTGTACGTATACTCTTCATAAAAATTAAAATAGTTATAAATGTATCTCCCCTAGGCTGTATGCTAATTATTTGAAACATGGAAAGTTAATTTATTTAAGACTGTTAAGGTTTGAATGCATCGTCAAACTAAACCATGTAGTATGGTGGATCATTGGAATATTTCTTGAGATAATATTTCTTATACTTTGCCAAACGTAGATTTAGACCTGCTTTTTTTTAAAATATAACAAAAGGCCTTGGTCACTGTGCTATTTTTTAAGCTACAAGTCATGTTAAACTGCACAAATTTTCATGGTTTTTTCATAAAAACACTCTTTTGTGAAAAAGAAATCCATAGAATTTTGAAATAACATATGAGAAGATATGTTTAAAATGTTTATAAGAGAAAAAACGGTTATAATTGTGTCACCGACCTGTATTATTCCTTCATACAAATGTTACCATTTGAATGGTCTCCCTATAAATGATTAAGTTTAAGAATAACCAACAGATATTTTGAATTTGTTAGATCACTCTGAATAATTTGACAACTCATTTATTTTTCATCATTCAAAGATACAGTTCTCCATAATTGTTGTCAATCTGTCTCAAAATTTAAGCAGATTTAAGCAAGGATCTTAACCGATTGTGAACTGACATTTCACAATCAAAGATGTCAGTATAAAGTTTATTCTCCGTCACAATTTAACCAAATAGTTAAATAAATAAAAAACAATAAAATACAAATAGAAAATCATGTCATTGTTTCAACACTATATGCATATGTCTTTTATAACATTTAGTCCATCAGAAGCACATGTAGAAGCTCTTTAAAATAAAGGGTGAAAACGATATAAAGAACATGTTATATTTATTTCATCCTCGAGTGTATTATCCAAGTCAAATCATTGGGTAGCAGCTCATAATTCTTATATGATTTGCATACAAATACCTGAATTGTATTGGTCCGTTAGCATTCTTTCCCTTCCCTTAGTTTACACTTCGATAGACCAAAGTTAATTGGTCATAAAAGGAAGAAGGGGAAATTTCAATGCAAAGCAAAAGGCTTTAGGTGAGAAAAACGGAAAACATCCTAGCTGAGAAAATGAGAATATTTCTTTAACTACGTTTACTAGTACACAGGAGCAATAGTTTTATTGACATAAAATACCACTAAATGAATTTAAATTCATTTACAAGCTTATTCAAAAGTGTCAAGTGTCGATATAAAGACACATATCCGTCATCTATAATCATTCAGAATGAAATATATTTGTGACTTATCAATCATAAAGCACTTAACTTGACAAAAAGCTGATACTAGGTAAACATCGATGCAACTGATACTACAAGCAAAACAGAACATTACAATAGACATCATCGATCATGTGTACTTAATTCAAGTGCTTCCCTGTGTATAAATGCATGACCAGACGTGGCTAAGTATGTACAAAACCCCCGCACCCTAATTTGTCACTTGTTTACAGCCTTCATCAAGAGACGTCCATGGAATTATTATTTTTACTACAAAGTCACAAGCACTATTTCTTCGATTGGAATCATGAATTTAATAAATGGAGAACATGTCTCGTTTATGAACTCACAATTGACATCTAAAATATATAAATATAAGAGTATGAGTGCCAATGAGACAACTCTCCATTCAAGTCACAATTTATTGTAATTTTCCTCATTATTAATACATGTTCTATCAGTATTAAAAACTTAATCTTGAACTCTATCCTATTTTTATGGGAAAAAATAGAAATTTAAATGTGACGTCACTTTTGTGCGTTGATCTCTTCGGCTAACATATAATACGTTGTTCGACTGTGACTTTTTAATGTGCTGATTTAGGTTGTTTTCATATTCGTTTGCATTCTGTTGTTAGTCGCCACTTCGGTGGAAACATGTATATCTATTATATACATGTTGTGTCGTTGTTCTCTTCTTATGTTTGATGTGTTTCCCGCAGTTTTAGTTTGTAACCCGATCAATCGGTTTATGAATTTCGAACAGCGGTTAACTAATGTTGCCTTTATATATTGATCAGATATAATCTGAATAAGTAAGGATTAAATAATAAACAAAAAAACCTATTACAAATAGTATCAACAGGTCAAATTAACAAAACAGTACGATTTGAGAGTAATCGCAGTTAACGACAGCTAGGTAGTTGAAAGCTTAAAACAATATACATGTATCATAAATTTCATCAAAGGCAATTTGACCCTGCCGATTCAATTGTTATGGATTTTCTGAATATTGAGTGAGTGCTTGCATATAGTATATACAGACATATAAACATTTTTAGATACAAAATCTCGATTTTTTAAAATTTTAAATACACATTTAAAGATTAGCCGTAGGAGTGTATAAAACCAAATGAAAAAATCTTCTAAAAATCGAAGGAAAACTCAGGTTTAAATAAGTATAAAAATTTGTTCTTAACTCAAGTGAATTGATGTGGGAACTGAATCTCTGATGGCTCATTATCTCATTGCCAATCATACCACATCTTTTTATTATATCTTTAATTTAAAGCATGATGTATGTTTCTTATATAGTTGGTATACGCAGTGTCCATCCTTTATAACGATGATTGGTTTCATAAATGTGCGACAAAAAGAACATATATCAGTCGTGTTTATGGTTTCTTCACATTGTTCCGCTGGTAAAAAAAGTATAAAGATTATTTATCATTCTTAGGGGTAAACAATTCAAAATCTGAATTTCCTGGCACGATAAAAATATTTCATTACTTTGACAAGCGAATGTTTCGCAGTATCGTAAAAACAGATTAAAAATAGGAATATTTAGTCACAATCATACAACGTCTGGCACTATTAAAAAGGAAATTAAAATAACATAGTGCTGGAATCATATTTTTTTACTCTAACAAAACTAATTGAACATAAATCTGACAGTATTCAAAGGAACAAATAAAATATAATGGTTATGCCACTTCTGTTTATCTGAACGTATCTTTATTATTTTTATTTTTTTAACAACATAATTAAATATTTATTGGCTTGTTACAATATCCTTCAGGTGTCCAAGCTCCTCCTGATGTTCCCTTTTACATTCCGCTAATCACTCAGGGTAGTGATTAGTTGTAAAATACATATAACATTTTGTACATCAAATATATATTAAATAATATCACTTAATCACTTAATAGGACTATTCATATGTTTTCTAATAGTTGCTAAAACATTACTTTCAATTTTCAAACATACACTTTTATTGAACTCATTGAGAAAAATTGAGAAAACATTGACATTTTTTGTCTTTTGCTCAGATATGTAGTATGCTTTGTAAATTGAAAACCCCACAATTGTTAAAAAATAGTTAAAGTCAAAATATTCTTCTTTAGAAGTTTTATATCCAAATACTAAGTGTACATGTCTTAGCTTTATCTTAAAATTTACTGTTTTTAAAACTTCTTTTATTTTATTCCAAAAAAGTTTTGAATATGGACACAGTATAAAGAAGTGATCATAATCTTCTTCTTGAGTACAAAAATTACAAGAACTATTGTTTACAATTTTCCACCTGCATAACAGTTTCTTTGTAGGTAGAATATGTTGCAGTAATTTCCATCTAAAAATTCTAAGTTTATTTTCTTTTAAATATCTGAATAAAAATTTATATAAATAGTTTTGATATAACACATCATCTATATCAAATATACGCAGCCATTTGTTTGGTCCAATAGTTGGTTCAATTTTTTTATTTATCAGAGGCTTATATAAAAGTTTATTTGTTAATGCTTCTAATTTTATCTTTATCATTTTGAATCTGGTGAGAAATCTCCAAGAAATAATGAGTATTCTCAATTACAGAATTCAGAATTAACCATAAAAAACATGAGTTATTTCATTCATCATTCTCAGTATAATACGGATATTATCAAGCAATTTCTACTCGACTGCTTAAATAAATGAATTAAATTAAAACTTAATGAATAAAGGCAACAGTAGTCTACCGCTGTTCGAAATTCATAAATCGATTGAGAAAGAATCAAATCAAATTACAAACTAAAACTGAGGGAAACACATCAAATAGAAGTGGAGAACTACAACACAACAGAAACACAACATTGAAATGTAACAAACACAGAAACGAACTATAATATAACAATGACTTGGTTCATCACATTTTTAGAAAATAATGGTGGGTTGAACCAGGTTTTGCGGTAAGCTAATATTTATTGATCGAGTTTCCTGTCATGTATAATTTCCGTCAAACAAACCTAATCTTAAATAAAAATCATCCTCAGAAAATAATGGTGGGTTGAACCAGGTTTTGCGGTAAGCCAAACCTCACGCTTTTATGGCAATGTTAAATATAACATTGAAACGACAACATTACATGACAGGACTACAGTACAAATAAATGTAAGAACAATTAGGCAAATAAGTACAAAGTTGAAGATCATTGGTGACCCAAAATTCTAAAAAGTGTTTCCAAATATGGCTAAGGTTATCTATGCCTGGAATAAAAATAATTCTTACTTTTGCAAACAGTACATTTATAAAAATGACCATATAATTGATGCTCATGTCACTGAATAAAAATAAACACGTAAAACAAAAGACGAAGGCACATGAAACTGAGAATGATTGCATAAGCCATGATACTTGATACATTCACTCATTTTTATTGATCGAGTTTCCTGTCATGTATAATTTCCGTCAAACAAACCTAATCTTAAATAAAAATCATCGTCAGATTATAGAAGCTGTAAAAACAGTTCTCAGTAGAAACAATTGCCATTTAAAATTGCGTTTATCTTGGTGAGACTTGGGATGACCTTTTGAGTTTTACATTTGTGAAAGCAAGCGCCAGTGTCGGAAAAGAAATGCATAATTGTCAATAATCAATAGGCTTAACAGGAAATACTAGAAAACATAGCCGGTCTTAAAATATTTTATTCTGTGACAATTATCCAAGGACTTATAAATTTCTCTTTTGTAGTATGAATACTGATTGTAAAACCAGCTTATGTCTGTAAGACAGACAATTATACCATGATAACAATTGTAATTTCACAAATATAATATGAAGAAATAACGAACTTTCCATATTAAACCTTTTATAATAGATCCGTTCTATAACACTAGTTAAATGCAAAACATTTAAAGCAGAGAACCCATTAAGGTCATATGCTATTTTTTACTGCTATGCTCCCCTTATTTTGGAGATATAACAAAGTAGCTAAAATTTGATTAATTCAGTTATTGATAATACGTTCACATTCGCATTGATTATGAAATAACAGGTTTGCTCATCCAAGTGATATTCACATTTATATTACTCGTTCCGATATGAAATACTTCATAAGAAGAGACGATGACTTTCATTTCCTTATTTATGGTTAAAACCATCAGACCAAGTATGCGGAAAGCAATCCGTTTGGTTTAAATGATCTTTTCACAAATAATAATCAAATCAATGCAATAATTGTTATTAAAGAAAAAGCTTAAATGATATAGTACGTGAAATAGCAGAAACATACTGGACACGCAACAGTTATACATGCGTTAATACTTGACTACAAGTTTCTCCTTTTAGATAGTCAAATCCGTTTTATTTTGATTATTTTGTAATAATGTGCCCAGTAAGAGCTCTTTTTACGTAATTGTTTACTTTCCGAAAAATATAAAACAAATAGGCGATCATTGTTAAAGACTTGTGAACTTCTGGCTTTTGTTTTACTATTTGAATATACAACTGGATAAAGGTTGCATGTCTAGTAACATTCCAGCAGCGGTGCATACAGAGTATATATCTCACAGTTGGGGCAATATGCGTAATTGTTTCTCCATATGCGGTAATGGTAACGTTTTCTTTTGTTGCTCAGCCCATATCGTAAACTTGTATGTGTATGATGGCTTGTTCTGAAGCTGAGACATTTTTACATATGTGGTTAAATTTTCGGGGTACGAAGTGTGATTCATTTTCCCGTAAATTAGCAAACCCCGAGTATCCTTTTGCGATGCAGCTCCTCATGGTAAAAAATCCCATTTTTAACACAATAAGTTCTTTGAAAATTTAATACTTTGAACACATTTAATAGCTCCATAGTTTTAACACATTTATTCTGTGTTCCCTTACTTTCTAAATTAACATAAATGGTTCAGCTCAGTCATTTGTTTATCATAGAAATGTGTCAAATATCACTACACAGAGATTTTTTGTTTACACGTGACTTTTGAGTTCCTTATTTCAAGGCGCATTAGGGATATTGTCCCAGTTGATACGATACCCAAGGGCTTGTAATTCTTCTCCTGATTTTGCTCCTCGGAAGCTAACAAACTAAGAGTTCCAAGTGGTGATGTTGAAATCGCAGATGCCGTCACAAGTTGGTTGATCGTAAACATAGATGGAAGCGGATATTTTCCTAAATGCTACATTCCCGTCTCCTTTTTTCGAATGTGACCTATCAAATATTAGACTGATTGTCGGGCTTCTACTAGCATTAGCAATACTGCAGGTGACACCTGATGAACAGAATTTACTTACCCTTCTGGACCACATGAGATCACCCCATGTTTTTGGTGGGGTTCTTATTGCTTAGTCTTTAGTTTTCTATGTTGTGTTTTGTGTATTATAGTTTGTCTGTTTGTCAATTTCTTTTTTTATCGATGGCGTTGTCTTTTAATTTTCTACCATTGAGTTTGACCCTCCATCTGGTATCTTTCTTTTTTTTTATTAATTGACTACTCCAAAGGCCTACTTGCTAAACAGTTGATCATAAATAATGTTTAAATAAAATTGCTCGTAGAAAATTTTGATTCAATTGTATAATAAAATGGCCAGTTTGACTGTCTTACTAGTCCTTATCACTTCCAGGAAACAGTAAATTATTTATTTTTCCTGGCTGTAGTGCTAACATGTTTTTGCGTTTAAAAATCGAAATCATACCATTTTGCAAACAGGTCATACTGAAAATATTTGTTTTTGTAAACATGAGTTAACTGAAGAATGCAAATCAAATAAAAAAAAATTATGTATAGTTAAGTTCTTGAAAATTCTTTAGAAATCAATTAAATTTAACAAAAATAGCTTTCTTAGAAAAGAAATCAATTTATATTATAAACACATTTGTACAATTGGTTTTTTTTCTTATATGATTATACATTGATAAAAGGAGTTATATAAAAACCATAAACTAATTTTTGAAATGTCATGATTACAAATAGTCATGGATCTGTTTCGAATTGCTATGTTTCAAGTTTTTCCCTAGATAAAATTTTGCCTTCAACATTTCTGGTTTACATTTCATAAAAGTATATAATTCATCGTTATTGCTTCAATTGGTCTGTTGCTTTCATATTGATATGGATTGTTTAATTCTAACAAACACCCTATTTGTCGAAAATAGAAAAATGATAGGCGTATCACTTTGACAAGCCAACTTCTCAGAATGACATAATATTCGATAGTAATTTTCAGGTTACGTAAGATGCTCGGTCTTAGGTATTAATAAAAAAATCTGTTCAAGCTTCTATTATAGGAACACTAATAAAGTGAAAACATTTATTGAAGGAAGTTTAATGATTCCTTGATTAAAACATGCATCATAAACTAAACGACATTATGCTATATTTCGCATATGTCATTATGCCGGAGGTAAGCATCTACACACTGAAGACAACACGTTACAATTTCCTACACACTGAAGACAACACGTTACAATTTCATAACTCCGAACAGCTTTTCTGAATCTACTTTCACCAGTAAATCTTAAAGAGAAATATCTGAAAGACAATGAAGCATACGAAACGAAACGGTTAAAGAGCTTTAGAACCAAAAAGGTCATAAAGAATAGTCACATCCATCTAAATGTCAACTTTGCCTGAGAATATTAGAATACACACTCTATTGTGGATTTCTTGTTCTAACCGAGCTATGTAGCTTCCTTCGACCGACTTTTGTGTGCCGATATGGGCTGCACTTACAGCTGTATTGCTGGATTTGTTACTTCAAATATACACTCACAAACATTTTTAACTTTGCCACATTATTTTATCCTTCTCTCCACCCCATCCATAGAACCCCCAAAAAATCACCACAAATGCCATGCTCATAATTGTGTACGCCAGATGCAAATTTTGTCTCAGTCACTATATTTCAATTATTTTGTTGTTTTAACAAGACAATGATAAGATAACGATCTAAAATAACCAGTCTACATGAAATTATTAAATGTGAATAATTAGTCAAGCTTACATCTAAAAAAAAAATTTACAATACAACATTTAATTTTTCTGTTAATTTTTTTTGTATTTTGTTTTTGTTTATTTGCTGTATTAATGTACAAAAGGAACGAAAGATACCAGAGGGACATCCGACCTCATACATAAAAAACAAACTGACAACGCCGTGTTGTATGCATAATGTATGTACAGTTCTTTTTTTCTTTTCTTTAATAAATATCTTTCCTCTTGCTCTTCCAGTGATTTATGTAAAGAAGGAACTCGTATTACCAGAAAATTGACCAAAGCCTTAATATTTACCATTATCAAACCATTAACTTATATCAATTTTATATCACCAAATGTTCTATACATAATATGAATTCTTATTCTTATACTCTCCGAAAAACAAATATTAACGTAATTTTCAACGCCATTCCAGACGCAGCTGTACCATTTACAGATATAATTTTACCATCATGTGTAACTTCTGTTTCAAAGTCAATCAAAATTGGAACCTTTCCTTTACAAGCACTAAATAACGAAATTATTAAATCGAAAGTCTTCAGACTGTTCACTAGAATTCACACTTGAACGAACTCAAATAAACTTTTTTCAAATCATCGAATTTTGATCCTATTAATAATTGGTAAAGGATAACAATCCTAAAACTTTCAAAATATTGTAATATTTTAAATGTATACCTTTCTTTATTTAAAAAGAAGAATATCAAAAATTCCGAACTTCGAGCAGATTATTTAAAATGAAGCAAACAACTCACTTCTTGCAATCACATTGCATCGGGCATTCTTAAAACAAAAAAACAAATAAGTATATATGTGTATGCATATTATGTGGCTCTTGTTAACACACAGGGGGTTAACGCCATTTGTAATTTTAAATAAGTTTGGATACAAAGAGTTATTCTCCCTCCCCTGAAACTGTGTGGTTGGTTTGGCTTATTCTATATTCCATCTTTGAGGGATTGACAAGATTGAGGGCACAACTTCCGAACAGAGGTACCTATACATTTAAAAAGATATACATTTATAGTTTTAAAAGTTGTGGACAGTTATGTCATATCAAAGAATATATTACATTTAACAGTTTGGTCTGGGGGCACATGATTTGATGTTCATGTCCGAAATGCTGAAGATTCCAACAGAAAGTACCATTAATTGGACAGCATCTACTATTCTCTATTCCTTTGAAATGATGATCAAACGATAAAAGCAAGCATGTGTGAAACAATTTTATCATTATCACAACAGAATTGTAGGTTTTTGATGATGAAAGAACGAAATATGATAATCATTCTGTAGGTGTACAATTTAAGGATAATCGCGTAGTGATACATCAATGAATATAACTTTTAATTATTACTAGCATTGCGTGTTTCAAATCTCGTCTCTAAGCAGCATGACATATGCCTTCAACTTATCAATTCTGACGAACAGATATACCAGTAACTGTTGTATTTATTTCATTCCATAAAAGAGATCTGCTGGTTATTTTAAATAATTATAAAGGTAATATGCGAAATCGAAAAAAAAAAAAACAGCCGACAAATATGAGAGCCAAATCCAGTATCGTACAATCATCAACATGTTTTACGTAGCGAAATCAAAACTTACCTATTTTGAAAAAAGTAGTACTGAACATGTCTAATTTTAAATTTTTCAAATATGATAAAACTAGATAATAGGGTATACGCCAATGGGATAGAAAGGTCAGTTAAAAACCGTAAGCACATTAAACTAAACTACTGTTAAAGAAATGATACATTTGGCATTTTAGTGAAATTAATGAAATTAAAAAATGTACTATTCCGTGAAAATTTTCAAAAATCATTTCAACTTTTAAACAATAATCGAATCAGAATAATCATCGATTAAAATAGTTGTAACCATAACATTTTATACAATTTTTTTATTATTTTTTTGTTAAACTAACAAAGTATATTAGAGTATCTATAAAAAATCAACGAGAATTATTTTTCAATAATTCTAATCTTTAGAATGTCGTGATAGGTGAATGTTATGAATATTGTTTTAAATTGCTTTGTTTCAAGATTTTTCCCTGGACAACGTTTGCATTCAACAGTTCTGATTTATTTGTAATGAAAAATATATAAGTATTTATTATTGCTTCTATCCATGTGGTATGTTAGTTTATTGTTGATATGAAAGATTAGTTTCTTACAAAATACCTATTCGTGAAAAGTAGAAGAATATTTCATAATTTTTACATGTGAACGTGTCAGAATGACATATTAAAGATTTTGATTATAATTGTGCAAAGGAGCCATATTCGATCTATATACAATGTTTTGTCAAAGTTGTCAATTTAAAAAAAAAAGTGCGACAAGTACATAAGCTTCTGTTGAACAAATGAAGTCATGATTAATGCGATCCATAAAAAAGGAAAATTTTCAAAACAAAAACATTCAAAAGTTATTGGGGTGAAACAGTTTGATATACATTGTTTTGTTTAAAACCAAGGCAGAATCAGCTGGATTTTTTAAAACTCAGACATAACAATCTAGAATAACAATTCAGGCTACATCTAAAACATTACAATTTTTATTATTTAACGTATTTGATCTTATGTGTGTGCATGGAATAAAAGAAAGTTGGTATGAATTTGCCTTGAAATTCCTGTTCGTTGATTCAGGATGACTTGCACAAAGTTACGTCTTTGTGAGTAAGTGAATCGTATAAGGTTGGTGTATGGGTTTGTTTTTATTATTATCTGTTATAATTATCCAATGTCTATGTTAGCGGCAATAAGTGATAATAAGAATAAAGCTTAAATCATAGACAATAAGCTAACGAGTAGATAGTAAGCCAATTATCTAAATAATTTTAGTCATTAGTCTTTGATCATATGATTTTAATTTAACTCTTTAAAATTATATCCAGGCATTAATGCATAAATTGAAAATGTATTGCAAGAAACACATTTGGTACATACGTTAATGATAATAACTGAAGATTTTATGTTTCAATCTATATTTGAAATAAACTCTTAAGATATATGTTAATTTGTTTCATTGGCAATCATACCACATCTCTATATGTTAAGACTGATAAAAAAATTGTTATGAAACTTTTTTGTTACTAGCATTTATTCGAATATAACCAAAGATGTAAAGTCACGATCTTTAAACAACATCAAATTAGAATCCACAAGTTAAAAGTATTTTTGTTACGTAAAAGCTCTAACAACATAAAATTTTGTTATGTGATTTTGGTTCACCAAAAACCTATACGGTTTCAATCCGACTTTGATTTAAAATCTATTAAAGTCATATAAAAATTCAAATTAAAAAAATGATGCATATGACTTTTATAACTAAATGGCTAGTTAATAAAATGGAAGAAATAGTACAATGGAATCCGGAATGTTCGTCATACCAGGAAATAGACAATGAATTGAAGCTTGAACGCTGACTTGAGATATTTATACACACACATGAGACAGAAATTTTAGACCATAAACTATCCCTACATATAAAAGGGTATCTTTAATTCATTAAACCTTGGGAAAATTAAATTTAGAGCAATTAATCAACGCAATTGCTAATGCAGCCTTACAATAAGCACGATAGTATATTTTTATCATTATGATACATTTGTTTCAAAGCCACCAACTATTGAAATCTTTCCGTTACAAGTCCAAGACAACAAAATAAAAAAAAAAAAAAAAAAATCCTAAACCTTACTGTGAACTTAAATTTAATTAATACTATTTTAAAAAATCAAACCCTAAAGTGAATAAAACATAGATATAAATTAAATTTAAATCTCGTTTCAATTTTTAATATATCCACTTCGAATCCGATATAATTGCTTAATTATAACTTTCCTTTTATAAACCTTACATAATATTGTAATAATATAGATATTAAGATGAATTCTTTATATGAAAAAAAAACAATCAATAAGTATACACGTGTAAGTGATTTTTTTGGTTTCTTCGAATACAAAGGGGGATAAAGTCGTTTGCAATGTTAATCAATTTTGGGATACAAAGAGTTATCCTTCTTACCATCAAATTATTTTTGTGATTTGACTCATTCAGTACAATATCCCTGCCAATTCTCTTTTCTATATAGTTTAGAACATTATTAGACGTTCTTGATATCGGTTCAAATTGCAGAGCGGTATCCCTTGCATGACAGATAGTTAAACAGTTTAACTTTAAACGTTTAATCCACCATTTTCTATATAAGGAAACGGCTGTTCTACTTCAGCAATATGACAGTTGTTTTCCATCCGTTTAATGTGTTTTCGCTTTTGATTTGTCCTTTTGACAAGGATCTTTCCAATTTTAATTTTCCTTTGTGTTCAGTATTTTTATTATTTGACTTTTTCAGATTATAGCATTTAAGAAAAGGTAATATTGACAATAAACACTCTTTTGGCGGCAATTTAAAAATGCGGATCTTTGCTCTGGGATTAAATGCAGAGTGCCGTCGTATTTTGAAATTAATAAGAGGAAATTTCAGAACAGTGGTAGTGATTTTTGGAAAAAATACTACGATGGTTAAGAAAGCGAATCAATTGAGTGTGAAAAAAGCTTAAGTAAAATAAACAAGCATTTCTGGATTATCATTATTTTATGTTATATACTAGTAAATGAAATAATACCTATGACATCTTTATAAAGACAATAGTGATAGTTTGAAAATATCTAATATTCCATCAGAAGAAAAAACAATTTATTGAATAGCATCCATAATCTATTTGCTATAATCAAACGATGGACGTATGCATGAGTGAAATAATTTTATAATTATCACAACAGAATGGTTTCGATGATTAAAGATGATAGTATACGTGTAGGTGTACGATGTAAAGAGAATCAGGCAGGAATAAATTAATGAATATAATTTTCAAAGTAACTGATAAAATGTTCCTATAACTGTTATGTGTTTCTTCGATTGATTAATTGGTTATTGTTTGTTGTACGTCCAGTTGTGTCTCGTTTGAAGTCTCGTCTCTTAGCAGCATGATATATACAATCAACTTATCAATCCTGACCAACAGATATATCAGTTGTAATTATTACATTCCATATTCGTGATTTGCTGGTTAGTTTGCGATGTCAATAGAAGCGAATGTGAAAATTAACAGACAAATATGGGGAAAGAAAATGATATCGTATGAAATGACCAAGCATAATGCATTTCTCTTTATACATTTAAGAAACCATACCATGAAAGAATGAAAGGTCAGAGCGAGAGACATGACGAAACCAATAGCTATGTTAGATTAAAAGTCATGGACATTTATGACTTTTGAAGAGCGGTATACTGCTGTTACCTTTATATGTTTTCTATCAACCGATGGTTTTAACCATTAAAAAAATAAAGCAGTGTGTCTGCTCCCTTTTCATCTATAACGATTTATACGATTTCAATTGATACATGTAAGAGAATCTTGCAGCAATGGCAAACCATCAAATTATCTAACTTGTTACCAATTTATAATTGAGCAAATATATCAAATATTCCCAAAAAATCTAAATTACTTTCTTTTATAGGCAACATAGGTAACTTAGAACGAGTAACACCGACGCCGTCATGAACCAGGAGTGATTCCGGGTGTTTAGAAAGGTTAAGCAGATCCTGCTCCACTTGTGGTAACCTTCGTGTTGACCGTGTATGTACCAAATCGGTGGTATTTCTAATCTGGTAAATCATATTAGAGGAAAAAGACGGGATTGTAAAAACGACAGATGGAATATATCCGTAGTCATCGGTGAAACAAATGCTACACAGCTAATTTATACAAGTAATTTTGATGTACAGTTCAAAAGATGCTTATTTGCAGTTTATATACAGCTTTAAATATGTACAGTTTATATACAGCTTTGAATATATACAGTTTATATACAGCTTTGAATATATACAGTTTATATATGCCAATATTTTATAGTTGTTTTTGGAAAACACGTCCTTCAAGTATACCAAATAAGTTGTCGATGAAGAAATCAAGCATATTGACAATGTCTGTTTCAATCATTGTTTTGTTTTTATTATGTTATCAAAGTACGATTTATTCTCCCATATATCTAAGACAAGATATGGGTAACTGAGTTGGGTTTTTTAATTAGTGTTTTGGTTTGGATGAAGAAAACTTGTGCATAGGACAGAACAGTAATATTAATTTATTTGAAGAGGAAAAAGACTCTGGCCTTTGTTAGTCTTGTATTATTTTAATTTTAGTTTCTTGTGTACAATTTGGAAATTAGTATGGCGTTCATTATCACTGGACTAGTATATATTTGTTTAGGGGCCAGCTGAAGGACGCCTCCGGGTGCGGGAATTTCTCGCTACATTGAAGACCTGTTGGTGACCCTCTGCTGTTGTTTTTTTCTATGGTCGGGTTGTTGTCTCTTTGACACATTCCCCATTTCCATTCTCAATTTTATTAGATTGCACTACACATTTAATTCAGGCCACCTCTAGAGTATACTATTGATATTTCCATTATGTTTTTATCAAACAGGAAATTTTAGCTGTTTTTTTATTGCAATAATAATTGTAGCATCCTGCTCTAGAAATTATCACAATTTTGCTAAAAGCTTATGTTTTACTTTATCTTTTATACTGAGTTAGCCGTTAAGAAATTGAGGAAAAAAATACTTTTGAACTATTTCATTCCTGACGTAGAGTACGTCTTTCGATATAAGCAATGAATGTAGTAATTACCAGTTAATTTCAGATAACCATCCAGATCGAGACCACTTCTGTTTGACTGTAAGATGTTTTGTTGTCCTTCTTGTGTGCTATTTGTATGTGTATTTCTCATTAACATTTAATTCTTTAAAAGTTAACTTATTGTATATGTTGCACAACTGACGATGACTTTATAAGAACTGCATGTAGACAGTGCAGTTTGGTATGTATTATTCCGTATTATTCCTAGACTTTCACTGAATTTGAATTTGTTATCAATTCGATTAAGAGAAACATTGTGAGCCCGTACTTTGCTTACCATGATCTGACATCGCTCCATTCTTTTTGTTCTAAACATTATTGCAGGTACAATGTCAGCCTCCAACTTTTCAAAGATGTATATCATCACGACAAACACCAGAGGATCCCCAAAAGTCTTTTAAGGTATATAATGAAGTGTAGTAAGATTATTGAAAGCGAAGGGTTCGTTGCATTTGTTTTTCAGCAATTGATTTAATAGCTGACAAGCTCAACAACCCGAAACATACAATGTGAACTCCACAACGAATCATTTGTTCTTGGAGGCAATTGCATTTGAATAAAGCTAAAACATTGTGACAAAATGCTGCAATTGCATTTAATTTCAATATATCCAGTAGGACAATGTCCAATATTTAATTTTTAATACAGGAAAATTGATAATAAGAAATTTCAAATTGATACAAGAACAAAATAAATGAATTTCAGGATAAATTAAAACGTTATTTGATTAGATTTAGTTATTTTTCATTGCCAATGAATGCACTTCATCCTATAATTATTAATAGACTTAATATTCTTGGAAGCTGGGTCTTTGTGATATTTTACGTATATCTTATTGACGTAAAGTATTGACATATTCCCTTAGCTTCTTATTAGACAGGAAAATCTAGGCTTTTACTCCGGGAGTTCTAACGAATTAATTGCTGGTTTAAGATTTATTCTATAATTAATTGTGGAACACGAATTTCAAATAAATAACACCGAGTACTATATTCAACCATTTACTACTCAGTCATTGAAAATTGAAAAAAAGTAAATTGATAGTTTTTAAAAATGGATTTGCAATATATTGAATCTTGTCATTCAACAAGATGTAATAAAAAATATAATTGTAAAATTACTGAACTCCGAGGAAAATAGAGAAAAAAAACCGTCCCTAATCCAAATTGATGAATGGCAAAATCCAAAGTCGAACGCATCAAGCGAATGAATAACAACTGTCATATTCCTGACTTGAAACAGGCATTTTTTAATGTAGAAAATTGTGGCTTTAACCTGGTTTAAAAAAGCTAAAGCTCTCACTGGTATGACAGTCGCAACAAATTCTATTATATTGAAAAATAATAGGTGAAAATGTCAAAATAAGGGTACAGCACACACAATTATAATATTGTAATAAAACGAGCCATCCATTCTTTTCATCATGTTTTTTTTAAATACTTTGATAAGAATATGTGTTATGAGTGACAATGAAACATCTCTACATCTAAGTCACAATGTGTAAAAAGTAATCCATTAAACGTCAAGCTTCGGGAATTAGTATCTAAAATTTTGAAAAGTGAAATGAAGAGCAGTTTTCTAAATATTTTGATTGTCTCTCAATGCAGTACCAATACCTTTAACGAATAAATAAACATGAAATAATTTTTAACAAATCATTATGGTCTACGAATTTCTTTGTCACCGTGACAAGATTGTACTATCTAAACCTGGTATCATGGCTGCTTTCTTTGGCACCGTGACAAGATTGTACTATCTAAACCTGGTATCATGGCTGCTTTCTTTGGCACCGTGACAAGACTGTACTATCTAAACCTGGTATCATGGCTGCTTTCTTTGGCACCGTGACAAGATTGTACTATCTAAACCTGGTATCATGGCTGCTTTCTTTGGCACCGTGACAAGACTGTACTATCTAAACCTGGTATCATGGCTGCTTTCTTTGGCACCGTGACAAGACTGTACTATCTAAACCTGGTATCATGGCTGCTTTCTTTGGCACCGTGACAAGACTGTACTATCTAAACCTGGTATCATGGCTGCTTTCTTTGGCACCGTGACAAGATTGTACTATCTAAACCTGGTATCATGGCTGCTTTCTTTGGCACCGTGACAAGATTGTACTATCTAAACCTGGTATCATGGCTGCTTTCTTTGGCACCGTGACAAGATTGTACTATCTAAACCTGGTATCATGGCTGCTTTCTTTGGCACCGTGACAAGATTGTACTATCTAAACCTGGTATCATGGCTGCTTTCTTTGGCACCGTGACAAGATTGTACTATCTAAACCTGGTATCATGGCTGCTTTCTTTGGCACCGTGACAAGATTGTACTATCTAAACCTGGTATCATGGCTGCTTTCTTTGGCACCGTGACAAGATTGTACTATCTAAACCTGGTATCATGGCTGCTTTCTTTGGCACCGTGACAAGATTGTACTATCTAAACCTGGTATCATGGCTGCTTTCTTTGGCACCGTGACAAGATTGTACTATCTAAACCTGGTATCATGGCTGCTTTCTTTGGCACCGTGACAAGATTGTACTATCTAAACCTGGTATCATGGCTGCTTTCTTTGGCACCGTGACAAGACTGTACTATCTAAACCTGGTATCATGGCTGCTTTCTTTGGCACCGTGACAAGACTGTACTATCTAAACCTGGTATCATGGCTGCTTTCTTTGGCACCGTGACAAGACTGTACTATCTAAACCTGGTATCATGGCTGCTTTCTTTGGCACCGTGACAAGACTGTACTATCTAAACCTGGTATCATGGCTGCTTTCTTTGGCACCGTGACAAGACTGTACTATCTAAACCTGGTATCATGGCTGCTTTCTTTGGCACCGTGACAAGACTGTACTATCTAAACCTGGTATCATGGCTGCTTTTTTGGCACCGTGACAAGACTGTACTATCTAAACCTGGTATCATGGCTGCTTTCTTTGGCACCGTGACAAGATTGTACTATCTAAACCTGGTATCATGGCTGCTTTCTTTGGCACCGTGACAAGATTGTACTATCTAAACCTGGTATCATGGCTGCTATGTACTTTTATATTTTTCAATATTGTTTGGTTATTTACAATATGAAGATAACCTTATTTTCTATTTTTATCAGTCAGCTTCCTAATAAAGATAAAGCTCTAGGATGTTTCTATATCTGTTCTGTAAATTATCTTAAAAGCTCTTCATGTTACACGATAATTATTACTTTTATTAAGAAATGTTATATAATTCTTACACTAATGGTGAATGCGATAGCGAGGTATGAATGATAAAATGTCACGAACCAACACTCTGGCATATTCCATAAATCTTGTGTTAACAATATGACAACACAATATTACTTTTATATCATTATTTCTTTTAATTATTGCATGATATGTACTGTTTTCTTTAATTGACAAGATTATTGAATTATATATGTGCTGATAAAAATGTGTTGTTCGTTTTAAGCGATTATCGCCATAACTACTCTTTTCCTTGTCTAAAAATATAGTTTCAGAAAGATTTACACTTTCTTTCTATACCGTTTAAGTTTGAACATATACATGATATAACAGCAAACAAAATCGTTGTTCTTTCATCCTAGATAACATGTGGGATCATTTATTTAGATTATGTACCATATTATTTGGTCCTTTGAATTGTTTTATTTTCCAATCTAATAAAGATTTCGTTATACTACATATTTAGTATAACGAAATCAAAGATCTATATTTAATTAGATTATTTTATATCTTTTTAGCTCTAGTGATAAATGAATAGTATGATACAAATGAACGACTACATATTCATAAGTTTTCCAATTATTTCTAGTACAAAAGATGTTCAGATTACAATACAAAATAATCACCGTTCACAGTTTACCATGGCAATGGCGATTATCATTTTTTTCTTGATATTCCTTGTTTAGTTATCATTATTTGTTCAATTGTAAAGGAATGAGTGATCACACAAAATAAAAAAAAACTTGTAATTCGGTTTGCAACAGCTTACAAACTGTGCCCACAGTTTTAAAAAATTGAGAAACAATCTCAAAGATCTAACAATAAAACAAAAAGTAGCAGTTAACCAATCTTGTATCAACGTTTTATTTTATCTAAACACTTCCTCTTTTAATTTCAGTGGAATAGCAAAAAAAAAAACGAACATTACAGGAAAATAAATATTATCATGAAACCGGTAAAATGAATAACAAAATAAAAGTACAAGCAAACAATTACGAACAATACTGTTTCTAACATTGATCACTGTTCCTGAAAGCCACTCATCTTGCTATAATGAGTCAATTCTTACTAAACTATAATATCGATAGCAGTAATTCAAAGTAAATGTCATACACCGATACGGCTACGTCATAACCATGAAGTACAAGCATATATATACAAAAAAAGTGAAGTGGTAAGTACAAACCAGTAATCTATCAAAAGAGATAAATGAACGTGGATGTAAGCAATGACAAGTTACAGTACAATATTTATATAAAACAGGAGTAGTATAAGATCGAATTACTATCCCGGTACCAGAGTTTAAACCACGTGAATGTAAGCTATTTTTTAAGTCTCGTTTCGAATTATTATCAAAAGAACTGATGTTCATTCTCAAAAATACCAGACCCAATTTTTGAACAAAGTCAGTATTTTAAACTGTAATTCATAAGCTTATTATTAAACCAAAAAAGGAAGACAAAAAATTGAATTCCAAATATTGTTAGCTTTAAAATAATATTACAAAACCCACCAAACGCTGGGGTGATCTCATTTGCTATAGAATACAATACCCACCAAACACTGGGGTGATCTCAGGTGCTATAGAATACAATACCCACCAAACACTGGGGTGATCTCAGGTACTATAGAATACAATACCCATCAAACACTGGGGTGATCTCAGGTGCTATAGAATACAATACCCATCAAACACTGGGGTGATCTCAGGTGCTATAGAATACAATACCCACCAAACACTGGGGTGATCTCATGTGCTATAGAATACAATACCCACCAAACACTGGGGTGATCTCATGTGCTATAGAATACAATACCCAGCAAACACTGGGGTGATCTCAGGTGCTATAGAATACAATACCCATCAAACACTGGGGTGATCTCAGGTGCTATAGAATACAATACCCATCAAACGCTGGGGTGATCTCAGGTGCTATAGAATACAATACCCATCAAACACTGGGGTGATCTCAGGTGCTATAGAATACAATACCCACCAAACACTGGGGTGATCTCAGGTGCTATAGAATACAATATCCACCAAACACTGGGATGATCTCAGGTGCTATAGAATACAATACCCACCAAACACTGGGGTGATCTCATGTGCTATAGAATACAATACCCACCAAACACTGGGGTGATCTCAGGTGCTATAGAATACAATACCCACCAAACACTGGGGTGATCTCAGGTGCTATAGAATACAATACCCACCAAACGCTTGGGTGATCTCAGGTGCTATAGAATACAATACCCACCAAACACTGGGATGATATTAGGTGCTATAGAATACAATACCCACCAAACACTGGGGTGATCTCATGTGCTATAGAATACAATACCCACCAAACACTGGGGTGATCTCAGGTGCTATAGAATACAATACCCACCAAACGCTTGGGTGATCTCAGGTGCTATAGAATACAATACCCATCAAACACTGGGGTGATCTCATGTGCTATAGAATACAATACCCATCAAACACTGGGGTGATCTCAGGTGCTATAGAATACAATACCCATCAAACACTGGGGTGATCTCAGGTGCTATAGAATACAATACCCATCAAACACTGGGGTGATCACAGGTGCTATAGAATACAATACCCACCAAACACTGGGGTGATCTCAGGTGCTATAGAATACAATACCCACCAAACGCTGGGGTGATCTCATGTGCTATAGAATACAATACCCACCAAACACTGGGGTGATCTCAGGTGATATAGAATACAATACCCACCAAACACTGGGGTGATCTCAGGTGCTATAGAATACAATACCCATCAAACACTGGGGTGATCTCAGGTGCTATAGAATACAATACCCACCAAACACTGGGGTGATCTCAGGTGCTATAGAATACAATACCCACCAAACACTGGGGTGATCTCAGGTGCTATAGAATACAATACCCACCAAACGCTGGGGTGATCTCATGTGCTATAGAATACAATACCCATCAAACACTGGGGTGATCTCAGGTGCTATAGAATACAATACCCATCAAACACTGGGGTGATCTCAGGTGCTATAGAATACAATACCCATCAAACACTGGGGTGATCTCAGGTGCTATAGAATACAATACCCACCAAACACTGGGGTGATCTCAGGTGCTATAGAACACAATACCCACCAAACGCTGGGGTGATCTCAAGTGCTATAGAATACAATACCCACCAAACGCTGGGGTGATCTCAGGTGCTATAGAATACAATACCCACCAAACACTGGGGTGATCTCAGGTGCTATAGAATACAATACCCACCAAACACTGGGGTGATCTCAGGTGCTATAGAATACAATACCCACCAAACACTGGGGTGATCTCATGTGCTATAGAATACAATACCCACCAAACACTGGGGTGATCTAAGGTGCTATAGAATACAATACCCACCAAACGCTGGGGTGATCTCATGTGCTATAGAATACAATACCCATCAAACACTGGGGTGATCTCAGGTGCTATAGAATACAATACCCATCAAACGCTGGGGTGATCTCAGGTGCTATAGAATACAATACCCACCAAACACTGGGGTGATCTCAGGTGCTATAGAATACAATACCCACCAAACGCTGGGGTGATCTCATGTGCTATAGAATACAATACCCATCAAACACTGGGGTGATCTCAGGTGCTATAGAATACAATACCCATCAAACGCTGGGGTGATCTCAGGTGCTATAGAATACAATACCCACCAAACACTGGGGTGATCTCAGGTGCTATAGAATACAATACCCACCAAACACTGGGGTGATCTCAGGTGCTATAGAATACAATACCCACCAAACACTGGGGTGATCTCATGTGCTATAGAATACAATACCCACCAAACGCTGGGGTGATCTCAGGTGCTATAGAATACAATACCCACCAAACACTGGGGTGATCTCAGGTGCTATAGAATACAATACCCACCAAACACTTTTGCTCATGTGACCACAAACCCGGTAATAAGTTTAATTGGGTAGGTCAAACTCGGGAAAAGGGAATTGAATTGTAATAACGAAATTTGGAACATATCCGTTATCATCTGTATATATATACAGGTTTAAAAGCTTTCCTGTGAGCACCCTCTATCAAGGAAACTCTAGTTTGTCCTAAAATTTTGTTTTCAACCGACCCCAATTGTCAATTTGATTTAAGCAAGTACTCTGCTTGTTACGAACCTTGTAAAGTTTTAGCCATTTTCTGTGCCTATCACACTCTTTTGGAGTCTTTTTATTATTATTGTATTCGATTGAAATGTTCTTTTAATCTTATACATTTATTGAATACGTTTATAAAAAACACTACCCAGTAGAAAATAAACAGAATTTGCATACAGCATACTTATGTCTCATCGGTGGTGCTCGAAATATATAACAATGATGCACAGGGCTGCAGTCACGTAGTCAGCTTGGTTGATGGAAGTCTTTTGTTTTGAAGGGAAGGCAAGTTCTTACATTATTAATAAAATATGGTACAAGATTAATGTTTATGTGTGTACAGTTTGTTATTATATTACAAAAATGTATATCATAATTATGTTATTTTGAGTAAACTGTGTGGATCAGCGTTTTAAAATGAGATCAACCTAAAATGATTTGATTAATCCATGAAATTTAGATTTTATTATTTTTCATAACTAAGTTCATCACCAATCACATCAGATATTGAATTATTTAATAGACAAATACGTCTGTCATAAAGGTCGGTAGACTTGATTACTTAATACTGTATCATCTGTCTAGATATTGTTCTCCAGGGACCCATCATCATTAAATGTGGAAAATTGTCTGCGGCTAGCGCTCAAACTGTAAATGAGAAAATGTCTACAGTCAGTAAATATTTGTAGTATATTTAAAGCAAATAAACTATCTATATATTGTCATCTGTTACCTTGTAATTAGTTTAGGAATTACAGATTTCTCCATAATTGTGTACAGAATGTAGACGGATGATATAGTTAGTTTAGAATTGTTGTTGCAATCATTGGTGTTTCATGGCAACAGAAAGATTGGTGTGTTGCTGTCTGACAGTGATTGAACCGTCGAACTATAATATATTAACTTCCTTCTTTTTTAAATAACACAACTTTTTATTTGTTGATTTAGTGATTTAGAAAATAAGTCGTTGAGAATTTGTTTCTTTGAAGACCAATAGATGGTAATGCGATGAAATATTTTGATCTGGGGGTATTCATTACTAGAACGGTGAACAGACTGTTGCTCGTCTTAAACCGCAAAATGAAGAATTCTAAAAAAAATAACAATACACTTAGTACGAAAAATTTTCAAAATAAACATACGAATCCAACTGTTTTATAAATCTTGTTTTACTCACTTCAAACAAAATAAACAATATTTGGCAAGCTTGGTTTTGGTTTTATTCATGAAGTAGGGTTTTACTTCCTCTTGTATGTTTCTCTTTGAATGTCGACGCAGGTATTGATATTTAGAATGAATACGTAATAAGAATTATCTTGCACAAAATACCTTTGAAGTATTTCAACATGTTCATAGATTACTACGAGGACGAGACAAGAACCAAATATAGATTCATCCAAAGGCATTAAGTTGTGTTTGATTTCAACACAAATTGATATCTACACATTTTGTTTACCTAGTTTACTACATTTTATTACCAAACAACACTCTATGTTCGCAAATAAACAATATAAAGCACAGTTTTTTGTGAGTTCTCTACCTTGCTCAAAATTCACAATTAAGTATGAAGATGTTTGGACCCTATTTCTCTTATTCAAAACCATAGTTGTGGCATAGATGTAATATTACATTTATGGTTGTGGTAACCTCTAAGTGCTTTATTTCTTTGTGCATTTCGGCTACCATAATGTCGTTATTCATGCAATATTTCATTTTTTAAACAAAGAAACGCATTATAATGTCAAAGGAGTAGGTTCGGTAAGGTCCTAAAATGGCCCCCAATTTTAGCGTAAATTTCAAATTAGGATTTATTGACACACATCACAAAAAAATGATAGCTCATACAGTGACTAGATAGGAAATAAGCCATTTTGTTGAAAATTTACGTTCCTGCGTTTTATTTTGACGTCGCAAGTTGTACTCATATTGACCTTCCACGAAAAAAAATCAATGAAAATGGGTAAATTTCCATTGACTATTGGACAGGAAACATAGAGCGCATACGTCGACAACAAAGATCTTTTAAAATAATGTTTGTGAATACATTTCACATTTCTTATTTGAATATTTAGCTTGTCGACCGGGCTGCGCTCTATGTTTCCTGATCCTAAATGTGGTTGAAATCCAGCTGATATTGCCAAATTCGACCTAAATCTGTTAACTTGACCGTTTTGGATGTACAAATCAACGTGTTAGAATTAAACTTTGACAAAAATAGATCTATTTAACTTTCTCACATGTATTTAAGTCAACTTAAAACATTTTTTGTCTTGTAACATTGATCTTTATAATCGGGGCCAAATATTGCCCTTATTGATCTTACTCCTTTATAATTTACTTGGTACCCGAATTTAAAGGATTATCATACATATATATATGTTACTGGGAACAATTTGTCATCAGTTCCATATATTGTATATTAAAGCAGAAAAACAAAACAATTACTTCTATCTGTGTTAACGGTAAGCGAGATAAATTGCATTTTTGACCACCGATAATTTCGTGAATTGTTTCCTAAGTGACACAGTTACCTTTAAAATATGATGTTAATTAGAGAGATCTGCGATGAAACCTCTCGATGTTCAGAATCAATTGTTTATAGAATTTACGACTGTAATGAGTCCAGTATTGTTGTCATTAAAATCAATAGTGTTCTGGAATGACAGCTGCTAACTTAAAACACATTAGTCAAATGTGCTAAGCCGTACACTTTTGATGGGAATTAGCTTCCTGTCAATAGCTAGCTGGAATAAACATATTTATAACGGAAACACTTGAAACAGGGACACAGTTTACATGCTGAAGCATTATGGTACATATATAAATAGTGTGAGTATTTTTGTATTTTTGTAATTTTATAATTTAACAGATACACTTTGCTTACTTGTATAGCCTATAATTTATATTTGTAATATGCGTTACAATGAGTTTAGATGGAAGTTTTATTGTTCATCCTTAAATTCTTAAATCTTTTGTAAACATGTTTTAGATGATAAATAGTTTACATTGTATAAAATCGTGTTTTTTTCACATTTATATAAATGATGAAATATGAGTTCATGTTGACTTAATTCAAACTACGTTGAATACTTGCATGATGGAAATTCATTCATGTTTATGTCGGTTAACTGCAATGGGCATACAACAAACATGCAGTACGTAAATAATTTACGATATGGACATCAGAAATTTACTTTATATCATACGGTCAAACACAAAAATTGGAAAGCCAAATATATGGAAACGTCTTTTCAATTGGCAAAGGTTAACTTAAACTAACATATAATTTAATAATTCATGCCATATACCATGCACAGTATATTATGATACTTGCTAAGTAATTACAAACGACCCGCATCATTACCGACAAATGGCATGGTGTAATTATGACTAAATGATACTGATACCAGTGCTAACGACTTGTATTTACTAGGTACCCTTTAAACTTGGAGTAATTAACTTATTATCAGATTATTACATGGCATTTATCAGCCCTAGGTTCAATATCAGCCCAAGAGCCGCATGGCTCGAGGGCTGATATTGACCGAGGGCTGATAATACATGCGATATGAAAAATGACATGTTATGATCTTTTTATCATATGCTTCAACAGTAGAGAAAAATAAAAGATTCACATATTGATCCTTTTGCGTGGTTCCCGAAGTTTAAAGAGTAAAATAGTTCACGGCCGTCGGACCCAAAATTTGATACATTCAATCTGAAATCTTTCTATCATATGCCTCAACAGAAAGAGAGAAAGAAAAAAAAAACATATTATGGACGAATCGACAAAAAAATAAGTCAACAATATACATAATGATCATTGTTTGGAAAAGTCAACTTTTTAAAGAAACTTTCTAAATTATGTTTCAGTGTTGTTTTTTTTTTGTTTTTTTTATCGTTTTAAACAATATACTTTCCAGTATTCAAGAAATTGTTTTGTACACTACTTTGTAATGTTTTTCACTGAAAACGTAACATTAAGGTGTATTTTCCGGAATTGGCCGAGTATTACCGGAATGCCATGTGATAACGTTACGGAAAGGCATGTGATAACAATCGAAGCATGTGATAAACTTTTCATATCAGCCCGCTAAGCACCAATTCGAAAAATATGGAATTTAAGTCAATTTAATGCTATTATCATACGGTAAAATTTATATGTTATTTAGTCTAAGTATATGATAAAGGCTTTTATTAAATAATACGATTTAAACAGCCCTAATAATACCAAAACGGCATGTGTCATACTGGTGATGTCGTCCTGGTCATATAATTCACGTGATCTATAAATATATAATTGCTTTTCGGCCCGGTCCAATATTTTCAATACGGACTGGCAATGAATCCTCAATTAAATGTAAACATATATTGTGCATGTAATTCAAGATTCATTGCCAGTCCGTATTAGAAATATCGGCCTCTATATTCACACCATTGCCAGTCCGTAGTAGAAATATTGGCCCTATATTCACAAATTGCCAGTCCGTATTGGAAATATTGTCCCTGTATTCACAATTGATGTATGTAATACAGCATTCAGAACAAGTCTGTTTTGAAAAAATTGGATTATTTAATAAAATTGTTATGAACTGGCCGAATCCCCATATGGAATTGACTGACCCCATATATACCGTATTAGGTCACTAGCACACTATGTAACGAATTTATCTTACCGACTATCTTAACGTGTGAAATTTAGACTAGTGACCTTTCAAAATGAGCAAGTCTTCAATACTGTTAGCATTAAGAAACTACTTCCATTGATCCTACAAAAACAGATGCCAACAATTACAACTTGTTGGGTTTAAATGTGTTTTATGAATTTATTTCAATCTTAATCATCAATTTCTTCGTCTGTTGAAACCTTTAAGATTTTTTTCTCAGTACCGTTTTGTTTTTATAAAGGGACGCAACACCACTACTAGCCGTGTATGAAATAAGACCCGCCTCCCTTCTAACCTAATATGGAATATAATGGCACGTAACACCCTTACTAACCTTGTATGAAATAAGCCCCGCCTCCCTACTAACCTGATATGAAATATACACGGTCTCCACGAGGGCGCTTTTAACCAATCATATTACTAGAAATTTATAAGAGGTAAGATAATTATGATTATTTCAATCAAGCAAATTATTCATTGATTATAAACATGCGATGTAAGTTTGTATTGTTAGACTCGTTTCTGACGTCGGTATTACCGATTCTATTGTATTTTTTTTTTTATTTGTCTGCTCTTTCCTTTAACTTTTGTCATTCTAGTGATTCGTACAGCAAAAGGTCGTCACAAATTAAAACACCGCATCATTTCAATGTTCTGAACATTGCCTGTGCCTGAGTGGGTTTGTGTCTTTCATGATTATTTTGTGGCACATTTATGGTGGTGTGAAATGTTAAATGTATACATAGCTTGGCTAGGCTCAGAAAAGATTTAGTAATTGAAATATGTTCATATATACACAAATAGGGTAGTACGTTGACCTTTATATCTCATTATTCTGTTATTCGGTTGATTTTAATTGACGTTTACTAGTATTCCACACATCCTTTACTCATAAACAAACTAAATCTTGTAAACATACAAGTGCTTCTGGAAGTCAACAGTAATTAGTAGTTTACCAAGTTCTTTTCCGAACAATAGTTTGAGCTAACAACACATACCAAATAACCGTACATTAATCTATTAAGGAAAAGATTTGACGCAAGTTGTCTGATAAAGGCATTGAACTAAAGGCAATAGATACTAATTACTAGTATTTCTTTTCTTCGAGCTTGTAGACAATGTATTTAATATTGTCTCGTGCTGGGATGTATGATCATCAAATCATTGAACTTGTGGGTGGCAGATGTTCCTTATAATCCTAATGATCATGACGGAAGGAAAACTTTTGTCTATTCAGGTTTACTTGTTCTATGTAAACATTAAAACAAAGTTCAGATTTTGTTCTCGCGTGGGGGGGGGGGGGGGGGGAGAGGGAGGGGCTATGCTGCAATTTGCCTATTCATGCCCAGTCTGATAGACAAGTCATATAAATTGTATCTATGTAGAAACCGACATATATACGAATGGATGTTAAATGAAGAAAAAAGAGGCTTTATATTGAAGTTCTGTGAAGTATATCTGGTGAAAGGATGATAATCATGTGATTAGGTTGATATGATTGGGGTGGGTACATTATCATGTGATGAGGTCTAGGGTGGGTACATTATCATGTGATGAGGTTGACTTGGGTAGGCACATGATTATCATGTGATCAGGTTGGCTAGGGTAGGCACATTTTCATTGGATGAGGTTGACTGGGGTAGGCACATTATCATGTGATAAGGTTGGCTAGGGTAGGCAAATTATCATGTGATGAGGTTGACTAGGTAGTCACATTATCAGGTGATGAGATTGACTAGGGTAGGCACATTATCAGGTGATGAGGTTGTTTAGGGTAGCCACATTATCAGTTGATGAGTTTTATTGGGGTATGCACATTATCAGGTAATGAGATTTACTGGGGTAGGCACATTACCAGCTGATGAGGTTGACTAGTGTAGGCACTTTACAAGGTGATGAGGTTGACTGGGATAGAAACATTATCAAGTGATGAGGTTGACTGAGCTATGTACACTATTAGGTGATGAGGTTGACTGGGCTAGGTACATAATCAGGTGATGAGGTTGACTGGGCTAGGCACATTACCAGGTGATGAGGTTGACTGGGATAGACACATTACCAGGTGATGAGGTTGACTAGACTAGGCACATTATCAGGTGATGAAGTTGACTAGGCTAGGCACATTATCTGGTTATGATGTTGACTAGGCTAGGCACATTATCTGGTCATGATGTTGACTAGGGTAGGCACATTATCAGGTGATGAGGTTGTTAAGGGTAGCCACATAATCAGTTGATGAGGTTTATTGGGGTATGCACATTATCAGGTAATGAGATTTACTGGGGTAGGCACATTACCAGCTGATGAGGTTGACTAGTGTAGGCACTTTACCAGGTGATGAGATTGACTAGGTAGACACATTACCAGGTGATGAGGTTGACTGGGCTATGCACATTACCAGGTGATAAGGTTGACTGGACTAGGCACATTATCTGGTGATGAGGTTGACTGGGCTATGTACACTATTAGGTGATTAGGTTGACTAGGCTAGGCACATAATCAGGTGATGAGGTTGACTGGGTTAGGCACATTACCAGGTGATGAGGTTGACTGGGCTAGGCACATTACCAGGTGATGAGGTTGACTAGACTAGGCACATTATCAGGTGATGAGGTTGACTAGGCTAGGTACATTATCTGGTTATGATGTTGACTAGGGTAGGCACATTATCAGGTGATGAGGTTGTTTAGGGTAGCCACATAATCAGCTGATGAGGTTTATTGGGGTAGGCACATTATCAGGTAATGAGATTTACTGGGGTAGGCACATTACCAGCTGATGAGGTTGACTAGTGTAGGCACTTTACCAGGTGATGAGATTGACTAGGTAGACACATTACCAGGTGATGAGGTTGACTGGGCTATGCACATTACCGGGAGATAAGGTTGACTGGACTAGGCACATTACCAGGTGATGAGGTTGACTAGACTAGGCATATTATCTGGTGATAAGGTTGACTAGGCTAGGCACATTATCTGGTGATGAAGTTGACTGGGGTAGGCACATTATCAGGTGATAAGGTTGACTGGTGTAGGCACATTATCAGGTGATGAGGTTGACTGGGGTAGGCACATTATCAGGTGATGAGGTTGACTGGGGTAGGCTCATTATCAGGTAATGAGGTTGATGTTGAGAGGTAACTTATCTCCTCGTTGTGAGATATTTATAATTAAAAGTACACTAAACTGATAACACTTATCATTACGAGTTGGTTGACCGTTATGGAAAAACCGTTTCACAGATGATATCGGATATTTTCCTTATGTCGTAACTACAATACCCTTTCCCTTTTCACGAATGTGACCTACCGAATTAGACTGTTTACCGGATTTGTAAAATATAAGCAACACGACGGGTGCCACATGTGGAGCAGGATCTGCTTACCCTTCCGGAGCACCTGAGATCACCCCCAGTTTTTTTGGTGGGGTTCGTGTTGCTTAGTCTTTAGCTATCTATGTTGTGTCTTCTGTACTTTTATTTGTCTGTTTGTCTTTTTATTTTTAGCCATTGTCAGTTTATTTTCTATCTATGAGTTTGACTCTCCTTGTGGTATTTTTCGTCCCTCTTTTATCAATAAGGTAATCGAACAAAAGGAAACAAGACTAGTTTGAAGGTCATTTATGTTGTAATGTAATCAACTTTTTAATTATGCCGTGCCTGAAGCTTAACTTATAACTACTGACTATAAAATTGTATAGCTGAAGAACGGTGGCCTACTAAGATAGCCAATATCATTATATATTTTTATTTCAGAATCTGCTAAGCAGACAACAATAATAGACAAGCGGGGATAGAAGTCAGTGATATCATTATTATTTATTTCTGAAGCCATCACGTTTTACAATCATATGAGAATGGATAATAAAGTGATTATTATAATTTATAATATAAAATCAATCTAATGCGTTTCAAAATTTTTCTGTTTACATTTTCAGGAAAATGATGGACATTGGAAGTAATTTGGAAATTCATATCAAGTCGACGAGTAATGAAAACGAAACTTTTATAGCAGTAGTTGATACTGTACGTAAAGACAATGACGACATAGGTGCTCTGTATTATGTTGTAGCAGTGGTGCTAATCTATGGATTATCAATCGTAATGATGATAGCTTCACACATCCGCAAAAACAAGCAAGATAATCAGCTACGTACGTACGTCAAGGAAATGGCCATGTTACGGAAAACAGATCGACGTGAAAAATTGGTAGATAAAATTCAGAATTTGCCAAATATAGCAAAAAGCTTAATGCACATGGATCTGATAGAGAAAGCGGATACTAATATAAACGAAGAAGATGAAGATTCACGAGAAATGTTATTGTGTAAAAATAGTACATTTAACAGTAGTGATTCGGTTTTTCAAGGTCAGTATGAGGATAATCCAGACCCCAATGTCAATGTGACTCCAAAGTCAGATCACAGCAAATCAAATATGTACATACAAGTCATAAATGAAAATGTTCCTTTGTGAGCTCTTTGATCTGTGTCGCTTTGGTGCTAGCTAAGCAACTATTGTGTCTGTTAAATATTGTCGTCGTATTTGAATGGTACAATTCTTGGATAAAAAATTTGAAAAAAACAACTTTAATGGTACACGGGAGAATGTTAATTGTTTATCAATATGACATTCTATTGCAATTCAGATATGTAAGTTGGGATCTTAACTTGCTTTTACAGTTTTAATTATAGATACACTTGTAACAATGTGTGTGTCGATATAGTATGAAATTCAAAACAGTGTAGCTGTGGCCATTGATTGACACATTAAAATCATTCATTGACTGGGACAATTTAGGTGAACGTTTGTATGTAACGACCAATGCTCACTATGTACTTTTTAAAGACACTTAAACTATGGGGTCACCAAAGGTTCTCAACACCTAAATAAAGTAATTCGAAAAATTAATCAGAAATAACACGATATTTTGATTTATATCAATTATATAAATCAAAACACAAAGGTTATTCCTGATTAATTTTTCGAATTATTTTATAATTAAAGGCGTTAAGAAACCTTTGTTGACCCCACAGTTTAAATGTCTATCGTAGGTACGTCATGAACAGTGGTTGTTACAGACAAACGTTCACGTAAATTGTCACAGTCAATGGATGATTTTGATGGGTCAATCAATGGCCACAGCTACACTGTTTTGAATTTCATACTATATATTAACTTGAAATATAATAGATTGATAACTATGGACATGTTTTCGATTATCGTCTAGAGAGAAATTACATTACATCTAGACAACTAAAACATTCTTGATTGGTGCTTCGTTTTCAAGAAGACATTCTTTGTATTACATAATTCCATGTATGCCATGTTACTGTTAAGGTTGTGATTTGTTGTGTTTCAATCCCTGAGTGCCTATTGGGAAATTAATTCATTTTTCAATAAAATAATGTGTATTTATTTTTGAGATAATAAATAATACCCACTGTTATGATGAATTGATTTAGTTAAAGAAATTTCCATTTAATCATATTTCTATGTGAAATATAACATTATGCAAACACATAGGTTTTTTTTTTCATTTAAGAGAAAAATAACGAGAATGGATTATAATTTTGTAAAAGTTAATTTGGAAAAAAAGTTTGATTATCAAAACCGTTGAGCTTTATCTAAAATATATTTCCAATTTGTTACAATGAATACGGCGTTCACGCAAAATTATGCTATCAATGGTTTCTGTTTGAGATCAGACATGTCAGAGCGACGTACAGCGCTGCATGTACGACACAAGCAGTGAAAATGTCAGATTCAAATCCTAAATGATCTGAAATATCCTATCATTGTCTGAACACAGTCGTATACGATCTTTACTTAGTCCTACGAAACGGGAATGGCCAGGAGAGGTGGATTAAGCATTTCCAACTGTTAGGTGCGTTCTTTTGGGAAACTTATCCGATTTTGCTAGCCGGATTATAATCGTAACTACGTCTGACAGATGCTGCTGTGTCGCAATATGGTAACAATGTCTAGTTTTTCTCTCACAAGAATCATATATTATTGATAGGGTGTCCCGATTATTCCGTTCTAATTCCGATTTTTATTTTCCCCATGACAAAAAATCGCCCGAATCTGCCCCGACAGATTATCGATTCTTCCGAATGCGCTCCAACAGAAATCAGACAGTGAACCGACGTAGCAGGAATCTGTCACGATTGTAATCTAACAAGACAAAATTGGCTCAGTTTCCCGAAAATTGTTCATTTTTACCTTGTCAACATTGTACGATCTCATTCAAATACGAATATGAAGATAGTTTATTACCATTAATCAACATATTCGTTCCTACACTCATCTCTGTCGACATCTTTTCTGATCAAGTTTCATTCTAACACCTTGTTTTCTTTTGTATGTACATTCTTCCTCGATTGGTATTGTCTCTTCATTTAATCGTAGGTATACTTTAAGCTTAAAGTATGTTAAAACAAATTAAAAGATCTGGTATGATTTGTTATGAGACAGCTATCCACCATTCTAAAGACAAATCTTAGACTTTTTATGGTGATAAGTTTTAATTAAAATACTCGTGTGGGTTTGTTCGCAATATTTTCCACCCGTATATAATTTACAGAGGTGAACCAATGGTCTCTATTTGTCTTCTTTATATCCGTCAGAAAAAAAAACACGATAATGAGTAGAGTCTGTGGCTAAGCATGGTGTATTAAAACACAGCCACGTCCAATCGGAATTGGAACGTTAAATCCGATGCCTCGTGTATGAGATTGCCACACTGACTGAAAATGGACGTCACACTAAACTACGAAACATATAAATGAACAGAAGTTATAAAAAAAACAAGCACGGCTAACAAAGAACAGAGTCTCCTGAATTGGGACAGGTGTAAAAATGCAGCGGGGTAAAACATGTTTTAGTATATCTCAACCCACCCCTACACCTCTACCCATGTAGAATACACAAAAACAGCTACGCACGGTAAAGCTCTGTTTAAAAGAAGTACGAGTCCGATTTCAGAATAGGTAACCAAAGAAACTATGCATAATGACAATGAAACATAAACTAACAATACTACAAGGAGTTACTGATATGCTCCAGACCTGATTAAACTAACTGAAAGATTAATTCTTCATCATATGAAAATCAAACACAACTCCTCCCGTTAGGGGTTTAGTATCATGCCATCATAAAATATACGATAAGAACCTAACCCGTATAAGAGTCGTATAATTCCATCAACTGGATTTAGAATAAATGTGTGTATTTCCGATGCAAAGACCATATGAGTGAATCAAATTTAATACGTAATTACGCCATCTTAATGATACACGAGCGAATAGAACACGTTGGATATATACACCATCAGATGGTGACAAGGGAACGTCATCATCTAAAAATGAATAATTAGCAATACACACTGTATTCGGAGATCAAAAGCTTCAAAGCATAGATGGGTATTCAAGACAGTTCTCTGGATGTCATTTGACAACCAGGATACGAGAAAATAATGAATATACAACATAAATATTCTATCCCTCATAGAACTTAAAATAAAGACCAAATCTCATTCAAAACTATTGCGAATCCCAATCAAAAATATACTGCGTTGATAGAAACATCGAAATTTCGCAAACCAATTCGCAAATATGTCATACATTTTTTAGACAAGAACAAATTGGTTATAGTCCATATGGGTTAGTTCTTTAGGGGATTGACCCGAATAAAGGACAGACGCTTGCAATTGAAATGAAGGTATTTTGGATATGGACAGAAAATTCCACCTGCAGAACAGCCATAAATAAAAAAAAAAAAAAATGAAGAATTCTTAACGTGAAAACAGTATTGCATTTTCCTAACATATAACAATATTTAATATCTCCAAATAATGAAAATTTTAATGTCATACACCCACATCTAAACAGATTTCCCTCTGCAATATGGGTTTTGCCATACAAGGCTGTGTTTTGATGTGATGCAAAGATATGGTTGGTTGTGTCGTCGGATACAGTTTTCAATCAAAATAGCCTATTGAAAATTGTGGCTAGGTTTACATTTATTTGTGAAAAAGATTACAAACATTTTAAAAAAAATGTTGAAAATTTACTATAAAGAGCAATAACTCCATAAGGGGTCAATTGACAATTGCTTATTGCGAATGTGTGATGATTCAAGTTTCTCCATATATGGTTGAAGTGCTAAAACCAGATTTTACAGCAAACAATTATTTATTTACAAACGTTCAGGACAAATATTGTGTAACAGTTCTGTCATCAAACATTTTGGGAAATGATAAATAATTGTCGAGTTTTTTTTAAATAATTCAGTAAAATTTGTTTTTCAGTTTTTAAACTCTTCTTTTTTCATTCAGTAATAATTATCATAAATAAAACCGTTCTGGTGTTCAAATCTTTCATTTGTTTTTATTTTTGATATTTCTTTCTTTGAAATAATTTCAGGCATTTTGTAAAATGCCTTGTAACTTTTCCAGGTATTTTGTAAAATGCCTAGAAAAATTAGTCATTATGTAAAATGACTGAATCTTGCAGGCATTTTATATATTAAACACTGATATAGACATCTAAGAGTGACAGTTTTATATACCTGTTATTATTAAACTGACGGTATTGACAAGACGGATAACCAGGCTGTCAATTCCAAATAAATGTCTAGGGTGAGAATCGAATTCCTTAGAATGAAGGTTTTGATCAAGCTTTCTAGTTAAACTGTATGGGGAATAATGAGAATGTATGACAATATTAACACTGATCAACACAGCAATTATTTTATCAGGTTGTTATAGAATGTTAACTTAAATTTTAAGCATTACAATGTTAAGTATTCTGTGAAACTGAAATAAAAAATACCTTTCTTTTAATTTTTGAGTTTATAAATCATACGAAGGCAAACTATCAAAAATCCTTATTTTTTTTATTCCTAAATGTGCTTTGACACTTTATTTCATCATTTCTTAGTATGGCTTGTGAAATAAAACAGACTTTATGAGACCCTTATAGACAGGTAGTCAAAGTTGTTGAAGGGACGGCCATTCTATATCTTTTGGTGGATATTTGTTCCGCCTGCTATAACGCCGCGAGAATATGTTTTTTCACCAAGTTTTGTGCATATTTGTTTCCTGCATTTGTGTTGCAGAATATTCAGTGTTAATCTGTCGAAAACAAAGTTAGTGTTTTTTTAATTTTTTACCAGGCCATGTTTTAAATTTTCAATACCCTCATACAATGCCCCAAGGAAAATCATACGGACGTCCCCAAACAATTTTTAATATTTGGTTGCCACAGGGTTCATTATGCTTTCTCAAATTGAGTAAAATAGATGCCGAGGGAATGCTAAAGCCAGATATTATAGATATCAAATCTTATCAAATTGTTGAAACAAATGACTTTTCCTAAACATTCATTTTCAATCTCTCTCTACTATACGAAATCATCAGTGAAGGAATCAATTATTGAGTTAATATCATATATCATATTTCTGCTGCTAGATTTGCCAAGTCCATTCTCCAAACTGTAGCATAGAAACATAGAAAATACAGATTAGTTATCTGATCTCCTTGTTGACACATTTTGTTAGATTCTAAGTGAATAGTGAGATTCATTCATCAGGTTTCGGAATTACCACGAGAAGATAAAATAACAACATACGATGCATAGAGACATGTATACAGGTTTCTACATAAGGATATGTTTACAATCATACTCTAGATTCGTGATTTAAGTATTAAGATTATATTGCAGCGACATCGAATTTTAGAAAAAGAGTACAAAGGAAACAAAATATTTAGGGAAAGACATCGTCCGTAATATAAAAGAGTAAAATGTGAAAAAATAAAAAAAAATAAGGCAACCACATGTTATTGACGCTCACCACAAACATCTTCATAGAGTTCACTATCATATTCACAGATTGAACATTTCAAACATGTTGAATATTTCGAGTTTTCTCGTTAGAATTGTTTACATTTTGTCATTTCGGGATCTTCTACAGCTGTCTATGCGGTAATGGCTTTGTTCATTGTTGAAGGCCATACGTTTGTCATTTCGGGGTCTTTTACAGCTGTCTATGCGGTAATGGCTTTGTTCATTGTTGAAGGCCATACGTTGACCCATAGATGTTAATTTCTGTATCTCTTGAGGATAGAGATTTTTTTGTATCATTGGCAATCATACCACGTATTCTTTTTTATGCCCCACCTACGATAGTAGAAGGGCATTTTGTTTTCTGGTCTGTGCGTCCGTTCGTTCGTCCCGCTTCAGGTTAAAGTTTTTGGTCAAGGTAGTTTTTGATGAAGTTGAAGTCCAATCAACTTGAAACTCAGTACACATGTGCCCTATGATATGTGTTTAACTTTGTCAGATGATGAAAAATTAATATTTTTATTCAAAAATGAAAATGTTTGTAGTTCTGTTGCCAAAACCTGTTATGTTTTATTGCGACTAAATAGTATCTTATACTGTTAAATATCATTGTTATTTTTATTATGTACATGTATCAGGTTTTATCATTGAATGTGCATGGTGATATTGCACTTTTATGTTTTGTGTAAATAACAAAACTATGTTTTAATTCTGTTGTTTTATAATTGTATATAACAGTCTCTCATAAGCCTTCGGCTGCTGACTGCTCTATGGTCGGGTTGTTGTCGCTTTGACACATTCCCCATTTCCTTTCTCAATGTTATCTCATAGTTCTTTTAAGAATAGCACTTGCATTCTAAATTTTTATATTGTGTACTTGATATTATATTGTGTTTATACTTGTATTTATGTGGTGAGACTTTAATAAACTATTGAATCTGAAACTGAATCTATGATCTTTCTAATTTTAATGCCAAATTAGTGTTTTGACCCCAATTTCACGGTTCACTGAACATAGAAAATGACAGTGCGAACTTCAGGTTAAAGTTTTTGGTCAAGGTAGTTTTTGATGAAGTTGAAGTCCAATCAACTTGAAACTTATATGATCTTTCTAATTTAAATGCCAAATTAGAATTGTTACCCTAATTTCATGGTCCACTGAACACAGAAAATGATAGTACGAGTGGGGCATCTGTGTACTATGGACACATTCTTGTTTTATATATATCAAAAGGCAATGGACTGGATTCATTGGTTTAATTGAGTTGTTGGGATGTTGTCTCATTGACGTACACTTTTTATTTTCTTGTATTCACATCAAAGAATAGAACTATTCTTACAGTTACGTAGTTTTAATAATAAATATACAAATATCACAGACTTTGGCTTCTAACAATTGTATATTAAGAGCACTTGTTTGGTAGTTTAAATACAACAATGAATATAGACTGGACCATAAAGCGACGTTTCCGAAATATACGAAACATTTCAACCTATATTTTCCTGTTTTTACAAATAAATATTTCATCTTACTTATATATAAGAAAGCGAGTTTTAAATTGCCAGACCACTGTATCTTCGGCTATGCATCTTGAATAATAAAAGGGCAATTAGCTTTCATGAAATAGGATGTTAAATATACTGTATATAATGTATGCATTGTCTCAACATATTCTGTAAGGCAAATGCACGTGATTGCAGTGATCTATTTCGTTAAAAAGCCAATGATATATAAAAAGGCTGCTTTAAAAAAAAATATTATATCAATTATAAAATTGGAACAGACCAAACAGTAATTATTAAGCATGTTGAGCAATGCAAGTCCCTATGTAAAGTAGTATACATTAATATGTGGCATGAATGCCGTATGCATAAAATACAAGCAAAGAAAACCGAAGTTTCTGAACATAAAATAAGACTAGACTATGAATTACATAACAGAACATGTTTTTGAGTTTGCATTAAGGTACAAAAGTGTATCAGAGCTCGGCCTAACTACTGGCATGTGTTCGACTTTGTTCAAGAGTATTCTTTCTTTGGGTCCATTGCTCATTGCAGATGGTGGTCGAGACAGATTTGCTTCACTTGACACTTTATCCCACGATCGGGACATACGCCCATCCATTTCACCGCTATTTTCAACTTGCCTACTGCCTAGATGTTGGACGATTGATTCGGGATCATCTGCTTCCGGGTCAATAATGACGTATGAGGCTATGGTTCCGTCTTCACATCCGGCAATTAGAGTTCTCTCATTTGGACATAATTTTAACTTGCACAATCGGGAATGAACGTCGCATGCAGCGATTAACTTTCCATCACGCACACGCACTACAAGCAGTTTTGTGCTATCACAATAAACAATGACGTCACCATTTAATGCCGTTAAGCATGGCATAACGCCAATATCTGTAAGTCGGCCAATATAGTCTTGTTGCCCTATGTCGAATATATTTGACAGATCGTCGAGGCAAAATGAAAAGTCGTCCGCAAAAAGAATGCCCCTATCAACTCTTGGTTCATTCGGCATGAATGGGTAACAAATGCTTATCAAAGACCCACTGCAGATGTCAAGAATCAGAAATCCGCGACCCATTCCGGATTCACTTGCGTAATAATTTTTGTTGATATCATCACTTGATTCGTAAAGTACTGCAATCGTATATGGATTGTTCTTGCAAGGCATTAACTTTAGTATTGACCCGATATTGACAGAACCTTCGAAACTTTCCGGTGTAAAATACGCAACCTTCATATCTTCTTCCATTGAAAATGTACAGATGGTTGGGGTATCATACGCTGCTTTTGTCTGTATGTGGTCCTGTGCTGTAAGAACTACTAAATATTTGTCATCATAGGTCAAAAACGGTTTGTCGAGGACGAATTTCAAAGCCAACGGATGAACGTATTCGTGGAAAGCGTCTCCGATGAATCTAAACATGGTGACGGAGTAGGGAGCTTGATATTTCATATTTTCTTGAGACACAAACAAAATGTATGATTCTTGGTGTGGAGATATACAAAACCCGACGGCATTTCCAAACTCCTTAATAATTTGTCTTTCTGACATATCCCACAGTTTGTTCGAAATATCTTTCTTCTTGGTTGATGTAGATACCAGGGCGTAACTTCCGGTTGGAGTGATAGCAAAATCCTTTACGTTGCTATCATGTGTGAGTAAATCCAACATGACACCACTGCACATGTCGATTACACCTATTTCGTCGCTATTTTTGCATACAACATATGCAATGGAGTTGTCGGAAGTGACTTGGACGTCAACTATTGGTCCTGATAACTTGTCAAGCATATCTACCTGGTTTACGGCATCACCTATATTCCAAACTTGTATCTCGTTAGAGTGATCCAGCTGCGTTACGACGTGACTACTCTTTTGACAAACCATAAGCCTTGCAATGATACCGACTGGTGCTTGTATTGTAGTGATAAGATTGCTTGTTGATATCTGCCAAAGATAAATGTTTCTAAATATTGTACCAATAACAAATTTGCCGTCTCTTGAAAATTCTGCTTGTTTATAGCTCAGTTCTACAATATTCCTCTTTGGCAGTTTGAATTCTTTTGGGACATCCTTTGGTCGAGGAAACCTTGCAATAACCTTTTCATTTGAACGTCCATACACCACAATGTTCTCTAGACCTCTTACAAGCACCATCTCGTCATTTGGTGAAATGCACAGATTTTGAAGTCTGTCGTTAGGCATGTCTTCATCTAGTACTGTTTTGTACACCATTTCAACCGACCCACGATGCAAATGAATGATGGTCAGTTTCGTTTCCGATTCATTGCACAGATAAGCTCTGCATCCATCTTTGGTAAAGGCCATTGAGACTGGTCGATAAGCTATTGCTAGGGTATAAATATGTTCGAGTGAGTACACGTCGTATGATAGAAGAAACTCATTAGAATTGCAGAACACAAACTGACCATCATTCGAGATCCTACACATGTCCGAACGTCCATCTAGACAAATGATCTGTAAGAAGTGGCAAGACTCTATGTCAGCTATGCACAGGTAACTTACATCGGTAGTTACTAACACACACAGTCTGTCATTGGTCAGACAAATGTCGCTTATCTTGTATTTCTCCTTTGGTTTCACATCGATGTTATTAAGTACGATTAACTGACCAATGAACTCTCCCGTTTCAGATTTGTGAACTTTAATGGCCTTTTCGGTCACATGGTCTACAATGAGAAATTTTGCACCGTCAGGCGTAACATAAAGCGCGCCATTTGATGTAAAAATGTTCTTCTTGGTTTCACCTGTGATCATGTCAAATACATTAATGTATGGAGAATCCCTGTGCTTTGACAGAAGAAATCGTTCATCTTTCATAAAACGGAAGTAATCAGACGGAACTTCGGTGCTAAATGTAAACTGAAGAGAGCTTCCAGGAACTTGCAAGTAAGAAAAATTTGGCACCATTGCACAGTGTTTTAACCCGGCCGTATCACACTGATATACTAAAGCTTTAATGTTAGGAAGAGTTTTGTAGTATGGTAGGAGATGCCCAGATATCTCAGGTGCCATATTATTGATATCGGTCTCGATTGTAGCTTCGGCAACACGCAAAGCTTCTTCAACTAAATGAGCCTCCACACCTGGGTTTAAAGCAAAGTCTGCAAAAATATGCTGAAGTGACAAAGCTTTCGTTTTGCTATATATCCATTCATAATTAAACAAAATCAGTTTATTAAGTTCATCAAATCTCTCTGCTTTATACAAATTTCTAGGTACCTGGTCGTACATCCTGCGATTAAATCTTACTGGACTGTTATCAAGTTGAAAAGTCAAAGGTTGTTCCGGTACAAAACGTTCGCTGTTGGTTCCAGACGCTTTAATCACCGCGCTGCGTTCATTTGACATTGGCGAAATGGGTTTGGGTTTATTTGCCCATGTTCCAAGGAAATAATCGGCTAGCAACGAGTGAACGGTTTTCACTATGCTTTCATCTTTCATATATCGTTCTCGAATGACGTCCGCAAACTGGTCATGCCGCCAATAGTAAAATGTTACACCATTTGTTACCCTCTCTAGAAGGAACCTATTGATTACTTCCTTTAAACGCAACCATTTTATAAACGGTATACGTCTTGTTGGTGGATGGTGCGTGACATAAATAGAATTTAGAACATCGTCATCCATTGAAAGAACATCTTCCATTTCCAGATCACCTAATCCCGTCATTGATGCCACCAGATAGCACATTGCGCGGGAAACTAACGTGGTTCCATGATCCGTTTCTAATTCATCGAACAATCTATTTATTGCATCAACAGTATTTTCTGGAAAAATAACGTTTTCCATCGTTTCAGTGGATTTCAAGTGACGAGCTTTCTCAGCACAAAGACTAATGTAAAGAAGACATGGATGTTTTGAAAATGCACTTTGAAATGCCATTTTCTGTTGATCAGTTAGTTTCCGTCCATAGCGAAACAGAAAAAAGTCAAGTGTAAGTACGCATGATTCAAGATCTAAATCTCGGAGTTCAATGAATGAAGATTCATTTGTAACGACGTCTTTCTTCAGTTTCTCCAGAATTTTGTTAGAAACCGGATCAGTTGTTAAAATTATTTTAACATTTGTTGGCAATTGTCCAGGTAGCCATGACAACAAGTGAGCGTTGTAGTCCTTTGAAATCTGCTCTATTCCATCCAATAATAGTATCAACAGTTTGTCATCTGGAATGTTCTTCAATAAATTGTGGAACAGGTTTTGTTGGTCTTTGAAATCTTTTGGAATTTCGTTATTCTCTTTCCCCAACGCAACTAAGATCTGTGTACAAAGACTGCTTAGCAACTGTTTGATATCAGAACTCCTAGACGTATATCCAACATATCGTACAACAGTTATTGCATTCTTGTTGAACACTTCTGGTATCTAAAAACAGAAAACAAGAATGGAATTTGAACACACCATTATGTAAAATTGTTGACTGTTATTAATTCATTTCAATTTTTAGAAGCATACATACATTGCTTATAAAATGTTTTTTTTTCAATGTTCGATTAACGTCCGTCCATTGGCAAATGTCTCATGTATATTCGGGGCGATGTGTTTGTTTGTGAATAACTTACAAACTTTCTAACTCATCCTAATCACACGATATTGATAGTCTAGTGGTACTATACAAAATTGTGATTTATCGTGATACATCCATGCATATATTAATTTACAGTACATGTAGAATAGTTACCTTTTCCAATAGAATCAAAGTATAAAATGATATATTTGGTTTTGAAATGGGGTTTTCTCTCTCTTCGCCTAATGCATTTTAACTGTTGTTATAATGTAACATGTTCGGAATCACGAAATACTTAGTAAAAATGAGTCTATATATTAAAATGTGATAAAAACATAATGTAAAGGTAGAAGACGTGTTTTTCAACAGACTGTCGGCATCCCAATGAGAACAAACTGTGCCCCTCTACTTGCCGACTCGTTTCTTTATTATTATGAGGCCGACTTCATGCAGGAACTTCTTAGGAAGGAAGATAAGAAGTTAGCAATATCCTTTAACTCTACTTTCCGCTATATAGATGACGTTCTTTCACTAAACAATTCAAAATTTGGTGACTATGTGGAACGCATCTATCCCATCGAATTGGAGATAAAGGATACTACAGATACAGTTAAGTCGGCTTCATATCTTGACTTACATCTAGAAATTGACAATGAGGGTTGGTTGAAAACAAAACTTTACGACAAAAGAGATGATTTCAGATTTCCAATTGTGAACTTTCCATTTCTAAGTAGCAACATTCCAGCAGCACCTGCATACGGGGTATATATCTCCCAATTGATACGATATTCCCGTGCTTGCATTTCCTATCATGATTTTCTTGATAGAGGGTTACTGCTCACAAGGAAGCTTTTAAACCAAGAGTTCCAAATGGTGAAGTTGAAATCATCCCGTCGTAAATTTTACGGACGCCATCACGAGTTGGTTGACCGTTATGGAATAACCGTTTCACAAATGATATCGGATATGTTCCTTACGTCGTAACTACAATCCCCTTCCCTTTCATGGATGTGACCTACCGAATTAGACTATTTACCGGATTTGTAATCACATAAGCAACACGACGGGTGCCACATGTGGAGCAGGATCTGCTTACCCTTCCGGAGCACCTGAGATCACCCCTAGTTTTTGGTGGGGTTCGTGTTGTTTATTCTTTAGTTTTCTATGTTGTGTCATGTGTACTATTGTTTTTCTGTTTGTCTTTTTCATTTTTAGCCATGGTGTTGTCAGTTTGTTTTAGATTTATGAGTTTGACTGTCCCTTTGGTATCTTTCGTCCCTCTTCTAGAACTACTTATCCTTTTTAAACACGATTCAATACATGATTACTTGTAATACCTGTAAACAATTGCCATGGATGCACATTACTTTACTTATTGCTATATTTATCTGGTTATTACTGACCTCAACACACAACTTTGAAATCAGTGTACTTTTCCCTGATCCTGAGGCACCATGGATGACAATGGGATGGTTGTAATTATTTTGGAGGTAGTTTTGCAAGGCAACTAATTCTTCAGCTCGGACACAGAAATCATCAGCCAAATCACGGCATCGCATGAGATGACTTAACGCCTCTTCACATATTTCTGGTTCTACGTCTACTGGTAGTTTGGAAGCCTCGTTGTCAATAAGAGTTATCAATTTGTTTTTGAAATTATCACAGAATGATTTCAGATAATCTTTGTGTAGTTCTGGGCTGATGACATCATCATATCTCCACAAAACGTCGAATGACGTTGTGTTGTTTTCTGATACTAGATTTCTGAGTCTGTTTGCCATTTTACTGAGTAGATGACTGGATACTGTATCCGTTTCATACTCTTCGGTCTTATCGTTGTATAATATCTCGGTAAATATAGGTGCTTTAGGGTCATCTATATAGTTTGTCAAATCTACAATTTTTCGTAGAAGAACAACACCAAGAGAAGATGGACAGCTGCTTTCTTCAATTCCGATCTGTGTTTGATTTTCAAATTCTAAAATATCAAAACAGTACATTGAGACATTAATAAATCCAATACAATCAACATTTCTAATTAAGATGAAACTGCTTACTATTTCAATTTCACAAGTATAATATACACGTTTCTTTACTAAGAATCATTTGATGTGGTATACCAATTAACCCTCTATAACAATAAAATTTCCATATACTTTTACACCTTTTTAAAATTTTCAACATAATGTACTGTAAATACCCATTTAAAACCAAGGAAACTAAAAGTGTACCCTAAATCTCACTTTATTCATATGCTGCACTTAATAAGGGTGAAAAATAGAGAAGATGGGTATGAACCATGCATTTAGACACTAAACCTTAAAGGACAAACGTAGGCAATTTCGTTCTAGAAATAAGTAATTTGGAACAAAAGTACATATCTTGCCACCAATAATTTTCGTAAGTATAACAATGTTCTTCCGTATCCTTAAGCATTAAAGATGGAGACGTTACAAAGGAAGCAATCAAAACCAATAGTCGGAAGAACCAAGAGAACTCCATGGCTAAAAATAGTACAGACACAGAGGAAAACAAAACGGTAAACAAAACACTTCTCAGACAGATAAATACATGAACAAAATATAGAGGTAAACGCAAGTGCACCAAAAGGGATAGACAGTTCCTGTTCCACAAGTAAAACCCACATGTTGTTCATTGTAAGTATACATATTCGGTGATAAGTCACGTTTGGTGATGGAATTAGGACAGGAGCTCTTTTAACAACAACAAAATCTTACTATAAAAAAAGAAAAAGATTGTAAAATATGCTCAAATGACTTACAAGTGTTTACGTAAGGAAATTAATAGAGGTCAACCAAATCATAATTTCAATGTAATGGTATAGAACAACTGCCCATCAAAGACGAGAAGAAATAAATAAACGATCAAACTAGAACGTAATTATAATTCAACACACAAATTAGATTACTCTCAGTAAAAGTTCAACCAATTATTTTAAAATTAGTAACTATATAAAGCAATAACTATCCTATATGTAACATGAATCCCTTCACAACTACTAAGGAGATTACCCTAATCTGATACATACCTGACATAGTGTACTTTTGTTTTGTATCTGAGTCAATTAGACCTTCGAGGTAACAAAATTCTGCTCCTTTATTCAACAATCTTTTCATCTCAGTTTCAGTTTCTTTCCATTCTTGATCAGCTTTTTTCTGCTTCTCCTTGTCGTTCTTTAAAAAAATATATAAAAGCATTAAAATAGATAATCTCATAGATATAGCTAAAAACTAATTAAATCCCAGATATTTAGGTTGATTGAAAAAGAAATTCTAAAATAATCAATTACTCTTTTTCAAAATACAAGTTTAAAACATCTCCAGCTGCAAATAAAATCAACATAAGTTGCATAAAGGGACATATTTCCTGACATTTAGAAACACATGATTGTCGAACAACGATCTGTTAATGCTTACTGATATTATGTCCGGAATGACTGAAGCGACATCTTGTAACATAAAGACTGGAGCAATAGAGTTGTTGTCCTTTATGTACCACTTATCCAGTATTGGTGCTGCCCTTGTTTCTCTACCTTTGTGTTTATGGAGTACCATTCTAATAAGGTCATATTCCTCAGCCGGGATTGACGTCTGCAAGACTTTGTTGCCATATCTCTGACCAATTATTGCCTGAAAAAAAGGGTATTTTGTCAAAAAGAAATACTCTTATACTGTAATTATTCATTTATATAAAATGTTTTGGTATTGCACTAGCCTACTGGACGTGTAAACACGAAAAAATCAATTTATATCAGTAGACATATTCTGTCTTTACGAAAATGTTTCAAACCTGTAAACATTTGGTAATTTGATACACAATTTGTTCTCACTTGCATGTTTGGACATATCTCGAATTCCTTAATTGTAATGTAATAGATTGTTTAGTTGTTTTAAAATTTTGGCATGCCACAAAACCAGGTTCAACCCACCATTTTTTTCTTTAAAAATGTCCTGTACCAAGTCAGGAATATGGCCATTGTTATATTATAGTTCGTTTCTGTGTGTGTTATAATTTAACGTTGCGTCGTTTGTTTTCTCTTATTTTTGAGTGTAAATTGACATTACGATAAGACGTGTCACGGTACTTGTCTATCCCAAATTCATGTATTTGGTTTTGATGTTATATTTGTTATTCTCGTGGGATTTTGTCTGATGCTTGGTCCGTTTCTGTGTGTGTTAGTTACATTGTAGTGTTGTGTCGTTGTTCTCCTCTTATATTTATGCGTTTCCGTCAGTTTTAGTTTGTTACCCCGATTTTGTTTTTTGTCCATGGATTTATGAGTTTGAACAGCGGTATACTACTGTTGCCTTTATTTACATTTCTCATCATTATGATATGAGGGTGATATGTGTGTCATATTTAAATAAAACTTCTACAATAAGGATATAGATACCATAAATTGGTAAAAACGTTTAATATATTTATAACATGTGCTATGTGTAGCTCTAAATGCTTCAATGCGATTAAATAAATGAACAAAACAAACTAAATATATACGGCTACTAACAACAAAAGTGGGTCCAGCGGTATATCTTTGGCATCGTCTTATTTCACGAAGTTTGAAGTCTGTAAGGCTTTGGTCTGCATGCAAACTATCTGTCGGTAGTCCCCAGTCCAGATCCACAATCTAAAACATAAAGGAATAACATGATTTTTTTGACATAATACTAGTATTTCAACTTTCAACTTGTATACACATATTCATAAACAAAAATATATATTTACATATAAACTGTATCCGTCAGTCAAGACCAACAAAACAATGTTTAGCCGTCGAAAACTATTTCTTTAAAGTTTTACTACAAATGTATATGAAAGACAAGAAATTCTGAAGACATGGTGACAATCGAAGCAATTATAATGTAAAGGAAAGGAAACAATTAAAACGGCTGCAACAAATGATTCCCTCACAGCATACTTCACGATTTTAATAAATTAAAACTGAACAATGGAACTTGACTGGCCCTTTATTTGGATTCTAAAGCGGAAAATATAGGATTAAAACATAAGATTCTAGTGAAAAAAAAATAATGATACAACATGAGCATTGTATCTTGTCAAAACCATTAGTTATACCTATATACCATTGACAACGTTTTATTACCACAGAAAGTGTATATGAAATTGTTACATCGTTGTAAGCACCAACTCATGTGTGCACCTTAATTTTTATGTTATCATCAGAACATTGTTCTGACCCTATTGAGACTTTAAATAGTATGTATATATCCAAAATCAAACACGACTTGCGTTTCATGATTGGAATCTTTTAAAAATTATATACTATACCTCTTTCCCTCTTAACAAATTGGGACGAATAAATCTCTATAGATAACCGGGAAAAAAGCAATGAATCAAGCAGATATATATATACTGTGGGTGTTAAGCGACTTCAAATCAATCAACCGACACATTACATACACGTACCTAAATCTAGTCCTTTCGAAGTTATAGCAGTTACATCCTCTTTTATATCAATACTTGTATTTCAAATGTGTATAAAACATTTAAGATTTATTATGAGTTTAACTTTATTTATAGATTTAACTGATTTTCGTAGATTTTGAACTATAGATAACGTTGGTGCAGTATTTGTTTTAAACTCTGTAATGAATTAAATTTAAAATGAAGAAGAAGAAAAAAGGCGACAGGTCATAAAGATATCTATTTATTGAATTTTAATTGTTTTACGTGTGTGAATTACAAATTTAAAAATCCACCGCATGAAAAGATTTATACAAGACGACAATGCTGTTAAGGGTGAAGAGAAAACATGCTGCGACGTTTCTTACTATATCCATATATAAAGACAGTTTCTAAATCAGTACGTTTTGTGCTCAATTAATTTGATAATGGGGTTTCCATAGAAAATCCATCAAACTTCAGCTTAATAAATGCTTCAACTTGTTTCTTTGGTAAATGGAAAGACGTATGGTTCTCAGAGTGCAATTAAGAGACAATCAACGTTGTTATTCTCGAGCTAATTTCATCTTTGTGCGTCTAAATAAGACAGCAAGCCGATGAACACATAAAAAAGTTTTCATTAAAACCTTCGTGCGTCATGATGCTGTTGATTCTTTTAAACAAATTTTCCTGATTTTAAGAACCATATGCTAAAATGTCAGACACGGAATGCTGTGCATGGTTTACTGCTTATAATTCTCATCTTGTTGGTTGAGAGCAGACCACTTACAGAGTAAACAAAACAAAGACTAGCATCTTGTTTGTAAATAGATAGAAATATAAGGAAGCGACAAAAATCATATATACATGTACATGTATATTACATTTAGGAGTTTTTACAAATACACATTTTTGGTCTTAAAACCCCCATGAAACTGTATTTTAGTGGGGTTTTTTTCTACTGTGGGAGACAAACCCCAAGAATTTTTTTTAAAAAGAGAACAAATAATGGTGATTCAGTACGTAGAAATGTGGTAAGCCTTAAAGAAGTGAGTTAGGTGTATAACTGTAGGGAATGGCTGCTTTGAAGACGACAACATGTATTGATGGATGCATTGATAAAACTATTTTGATTGTAAATTGATTAACATCCAAAAGCAAATATGCTATGTGTTTTCAGACTGGTTTATATATACAAATCAAACAAATAATTTAGATTGCAATGGTTCTCCTTGGGGTCCACAAGGGTGCAATGTGCGGAAAATGTAATGACACAAAATATATTCACTCACGGATCCTACAAAAAAAGGGGGTCTTATAAGTGTCGTAACAATAAATAAAATGTAACATTGTAAGCTCCATTCGAGTTATACCCAACTTGGCGTCCTTTTCGTCTTAAAGTTCCCCTTTAGGAGGGTGTAACTGACTAGAGAATTCCATCTGTCAGGACACTTCTATACTCTAGTTATCCTTGAAGGTTTCCGCCTTCATCGAAGCAGAAATAATATGTGTGTCATGAGGAAAATGTATCCATGATATGTCTTTTATTTCAAAATCAATTTTGGTGAGCTTTAAAATGGTTGAAAATGTTCTACATAGAGACATTTATTGATCGTATGATATTGACTGACGTCTATTCACCATATGTCTATAAATTTGAATTCATATTTTGTTCTTTGCTGGCATATTGCGATCATATTAAAGGGGTATCACCAAAACTGATTTTGAAACAAGTCATAATTTTTTATATTATCGATACTTTTGACTTCTTCTGCTGATCATACTCTTTCAAGAGATAAATTATAATACTTGTAAAGAAATTATTTTGTTTATTCTTAATTAACTAATTTTAAGATCTTAGATAGAAACTCCTCTATTAGCCGTCTTAAAATGACTCGAATGCTTAATAGTATTATAATTAAGTATTTTGACCTAATATTTACACCTTAATCCTGTATGTTACCTGGAATTCTAATCCGTATTTCTGTCTACAATACTGTCGTAACTGAGGGTAGACTTCTCTAACTAATGTATTCCTCTCTGTCACTGTGTCTGTCAAGGAGAGAGATAATGAACAATTTAAAACTATGCATGTAACTTACTGAATAACCAGTTACTTTCTTCAAGAGGGGTAAAAGATATCAGAGGGACATTCAAACTCATAAATAGAAAATAAACTGACAACGCCATGGCTATATAAGAAAAAACAAACAGACAAATATTAGTACACAAGACACAACAGACAAAAACTAGAGACTAGGTAACACGAACCCCATCAAAAATTGTGATCTCAGTCTTAGGTGGACTCAGTCTCAAATATGACTGACTGTAAAAAGGCCTACAATATTATTGTTTATTGGTGTTTAACGCCACGTAGTCATATTGACTAATTTGGATATATTTGCAATAAAGATATATTGGAATACCATGGTTGTAAAAATAAAGAGTTAAAGGGTACGGATTTGCGTTAGTGTGTTTTTGTTTGTGCAGTTTACCAGTAGGATCTACGGTTCATATAGACAATAATCCGTGAAGATTTGCATCGGCAATAAATTCAAGTTATTAACCAACGTGAATGGGTTGTTTAACTTGATATAGTACCTATTTTGTAATGAAAGTCACAAACACAACTAAATTAAAATGTCCATGCATTAATATCGACACTATATCAATATGGAATCTTAAATTTTCAAAGCAATTCAACTATAAAACTGAACTCGGTCGGTCAAAAGTATCAAGCAAACTTAAGGTAAACTCGATTAAAGTTTTCATGAGAAAGTTTTAAATTTGAAGTTCAAATATACCTTTTAATATTAATGTTTATTCAAGTTTATTGCTTTTTGAAATTTGGAACTTTATGTTCTGTATTGACAGAGTGCCAAATTGTTTAGTTTAAAACATTAATTTGAATTTTCTTTATTTAAATTTAAAGGGACCTAGTAAGACACTGTTGACAACACACATCGTCCTACCATGCTTATGTTTCATTTATTTTCCTATATACACACTACAATTGAAGTGGTAAATTTCGATAGTTGATTTATTATTAAATCATTATTAAGCCTGTAATGGTCTTGATTCAAGTGAAATTCAAATGTGGACCTTAGACCCAATGTATAGATATATACATATTTTCCACATCTTGAATACAATTGCGAATGCAAAAGTTTTATTTTGATTCGGTTCAGTCACGTATAACAATACAAACATAAGCTCGAAGCATTTTTTCCCAAAATATTAATAACATAATATACATATTGACATTAAAACACCCCTTTTATTCCTATCTGCATCTATAATATTTTGCCAACTATAAAATGAGGTCAAATTACTAGTGTTTACTATTCTAAAGTTTATGACTTGTTATACTTTAGTATAAAAATGTTTAAAAAAAAGGAGGATAATAAAGTACATGGCTAAGATTAGCTCTGAAAAATCATTCCTATATAGTGCTGAATATTTAATATATATCAATACTCCCTGCGCAAAGAATAATGACAAAATGTGTTCTCAGTGCAATCAATGTATTTACTGCAAATAGTATGAAATTCAAAACAGTGTAGCTGTGGCCATTGATTGACACATTAAAATCATTCATTGACTGGGACAATTTAGGTGAACGTTTGTATGTAACGACCAATGCTCACTATGTACTTTTTAAAGACACTTAAACTATGGGGTCACCAAAGGTTCTCAACACCTAAATAAAGTAATTCGAAAAATTAATCAGAAATAACACGATATTTTGATTTATATCAATTATATAAATCAAAACACAAAGGTTATTCCTGATTAATTTTTCGAATTATTTTATAATTAAAGGCGTTAAGAAACCTTTGTTGACCCCACAGTTTAAATGTCTATCGTAGGTACGTCATGAACAGTGGTTGTTACAGACAAACGTTCACGTAAATTGTCCCAGTCAATGGATGATTTTGATGGGTCAATCAATGGCCACAGCTACACTGTTTTGAATTTCATACTATTAATATCTAGTTTCCCTAGCAGCATGTCATCGAGCATGTCATAGATTTTATATTACATTATCTTTCAATAAAAATCGTTAAATATTGACAGAAAAATGCATTGATAAAAACAAGATTGCATTAAACATCAGGGTCAGCTTACCTTGTCCTGTAGAGGCCAGAAAAACTCGAACAACTTTTGGTGGGATGTTTGGAATCTCATATCCTCGTAAATGTCCTGACAAGATCGCCTTCACCGGAAGGTGTCCTCCGTTAGTAGTTGCCATTTTGAATGAGCACCCCTTATGTTTAGGGGTTCCTGAAATTACAGCTAGCACTCCCTTTCAGTCATCGAGAAAACTTGATGTCAGAAAATAAAAAAATAAAGCTTTCAAAACCCCATGTTTGTGTGAAATTACATCAACACGAGTATGTCAACGACTCGTTAGGGCATGGATCAACGGTTGCCAAGGACGCTTTGAATCGAATTTAAATGTCTCAGGTAGAAGGCTATTTTACCTGTCCTAATCAACCGAGAGATTCTATAAAATATACTTTCGGTGTGATTTGAATTTTAACCATAAAAATATCACGTAAATGACTTAATGCTTCCTTATTTAATGGAAAAATATAGATTTATATTTTAAATAACTTTTTTTTTAAATTTAAATATATTTTGTATACTGCATATTGATTAATGTAATCTTTATCATTTCTGTCATCCGATTTAATTCTTTAAATTTGTTAGATATTGATCGATATTTCTATTTCCAGATTTTTAAAAGGATTAGTATAAAACGTCATGCATAACTCAGCTACATGTAATACAAGAAGTAAATGGTAGAATTACATAAGTTTAATTTCCGTTTCACCTTCATTACTCCAAATATAAGTAATTAAAAAGGCACAACTAAATTGGCATGATCTATTACCGACTAATTATAATGACTATAAAGAATCGCTAATTATATCACGTTAATGACCGAGACTTTTCAGAAAAACAATCAATCTGTATTGGGGAAAACTAATCTTTTCTATTTAGTTACAGTTGTTAAGTTTGTGCATGTACCTCACTTGGATACCATTTCCCTGTAGAAAAGTATAAACAAATTCGTGATTTTGTACGGAAATAGTTCCATTTGACGTCGCCCAGAAGTAAACTGCAATGTGTTGATTTGGTATGTGGTATGTGTCATACGGAACTCTTGCGTATTTTACAGTTAAGACGTTGAATTAATTTTGTATTTGCGCCAGACTCGCGTTTCGTCTACAAAAAACTCACCAGTGATGCTCGAATAACTAAAATGCGTGAAAAAGGCCAAATAAAGTACGAAGTTGAAGAGAATTGAGGACCAAAAATTCCTAAACGTTTTGCCAAATACAGCCAAGGTTATCTATTCCTGACATAGAAAACTTAAGCCTTATATTTTTTCAAAAATTAAAATAATTGTAAACAGTTAATTTAAGTACAGTAGTTCGTGTACTGTATCAATAGCCTGTCAACACTAGGCGCGGATCCAGCCATTTCTAAAAGGGGTCCAACATATGCAAGTCATATAAAAGGGGAGGGGGTTAAACCATACACAATCATAATTGTCAATCAAAAAAGAGGAGGTTCCAAACAACTGAAACTCCGCTGGAACCGCCACTGAACACCGATGATATAAACAAGAATATGCGGTATGACTACCAATGAGACAACTTTTCACAAGAGACCAAATAACACAGAGAATAACTATGGAAAGCCAACAAATAACAACTATTATAGTTTACCGTACGGCTTCAACAATTTTTAAAGCTCATTCCGCATAGTATGCTACAAAAAGCCCCGAAATGACAAATGTAAAACAATAAATTATTCACTAGATGAAACTAACGGCCTAACTTATGTACAAAATAATGAACAAATAACAAATATGTAACACAGCAACAAACGAAAACCACAGGATTACAGGCTCCTGATTCGGGACAGGCACATATATCATGTGGCAGGATTAAACATGTTAGCGGATGCCCAACCCTCCCATAACCTACGACAGTGGTGTAACAGTATACAACATAAGAACAAACTATAAAAATCAGTTGAAAAAGGCTGAACTCAACAGAGATACAAATAGAAATACACAAAACTGACGCGGAAGGGTACATCCCAACAACAAAAAGACACTAAGTACAGATTTGAGAGTACTCGCAGTTACTGAAAGCTAGTTCAAAGCCAATAACAACTAATAAAATATAAACATAATCAGACTAATTTTATCATACATTCGATGGATCTTTAAAATATAAAGACGTCATAAACATGACATTGTGCAACGCCATTATACATGTATCGACAGATTGTAGAGCCATGAATGTGCATATGTTTATAACAATGATATTAATTTACTGATAACAAAATCAATAGTGATACAAATAAAAACAATATTCAAACATCTTATTACAATGTTAAATAGGTTACAGGGGCGGATCCATGATTTAAGAAAGGGGTCGAAATTGTTTTAAGATCGCCAAATTTTTTTGGGACTCTTTAGAAACATAAAATAAGTGTAAAATGCACATTTTAAACGGTTCCTAATGTGAGCATGTATATTTTATAGTTGCTGTAAAGTGTAAGGGTTGGACATTTTTGATGCTGTATTCTCCCTATTAATTGTCTATCATAAAATGATAGTATGGATCCAAAGCTATGTACTGCTATATTACATTTGGCACTTGTCAGTAAATAATAGACATGGAAAATTCTCGTTTGTTGTATGTTAAGTTAGAATAACCTCAAAGATTTCTTTTTGTAAACCAGATATACGCCGGGCTATTCAATGAAATTTACGATACGACCGACACGATTTAAGAAAGACAAACAAGTACTTTTTATCCAAATCTTTTGTTGAGATGTTTCATCCAACCAAATTAAGGGAATTGAGGGGTTCCAAATTAACCAAAAAGGTGGACAAGATTATTGTTTTCAATCCAGATACGGCCTGAATTTTTGTTTTTAAAAGGCAAAAACCAGAGTCAGATGTTTTCTTTCAAATATATATCTCGCACTGCCTTTTCAAACAAATGGTTCGTTCCTTAGACTTTAAATTTATCTAGAGCTTATACTGACTGGGGATCATCATTCAGCTATGTTATTTCTAGTTAAAATAGGCTGGGGCGTTTGGGGTTACACATGTTTTCGTAGTTTACCGTACGGCTTCAACAATTTTTAAAGCTCATTCCGCATAGTATGCTACAAAAAGCCCCGAAATGACAAATGTAAAACAATAAATTATTCACTAGATGAAACTAACGGCCTAACTTATGTACAAAATAATGAACAAATAACAAATATGTAACACAGCAACAAACGAAAACCACAGGATTACAGGCTCCTGATTCGGGACAGGCACATATATCATGTGGCAGGATTAAACATGTTAGCGGATGCCCAACCCTCCCATAACCTACGACAGTGGTGTTACAGAATACAACATAAGAACAAACTATAAAAATCAGTTGAAAAAGGCTTAACTCAACAGATAGATACAAATAGAAATACACAAAACTGACGCGGAAGGGTACATCCCAACAACAAAAAGACACTAAGTACAGATTTGAGAGTACTCGCAGTTACTGAAAGCTAGTTCAAAGCCAATAACAACTAATAAAATATAAACATAATCAGACTAATTTTATCATACATTCGATGGATCTTTAAAATATAAAGACGTCATAAACATGACATTGTGCAACGCCATTATACATGTATCGACAGATTGTAGAGCCATGAATGTGCATATGTTTATAACAATGATATTAATTTACTGATAACAAAATCAATAGTGATACAAATAAAAACAATATTCAAACATCTTATTACAATGTTAAATAGGTTACAGGGGCGGATCCATGATTTAAGAAAGGGGTCGAAATTGTTTTAAGATCGCCAAATTTTTTTGGGACTCTTTAGAAACATAAAATAAGTGTAAAATGCACATTTTAAACGGTTCCTAATGTGAGCATGTATATTTTATAGTTGCTGTAAAGTGTAAGGGTTGGACATTTTTGATGCTGTATTCTCCCTATTAATTGTCTATCATAAAATGATAGTATGGATCCAAAGCTATGTACTGCTATATTACATTTGGCACTTGTCAGTAAATAATAGACATGGAAAATTCTCGTTTGTTGTATGTTAAGTTAGAATAACCTCAAAGATTTCTTTTTGTAAACCAGATATACGCCGGGCTATTCAATGAAATTTACGATACGACCGACACGATTTAAGAAAGACAAACAAGTACTTTTTATCCAAATCTTTTGTTGAGATGTTTCATCCAACCAAATTAAGGGAATTGAGGGGTTCCAAATTAACCAAAAAGGTGGACAAGATTATTGTTTTCAATCCAGATACGGCCTGAATTTTTGTTTTTAAAAGGCAAAAACCAGAGTCAGATGTTTTCTTTCAAATATATATCTCGCACTGCCTTTTCAAACAAATGGTTCGTTCCTTAGACTTTAAATTTATCTAGAGCTTATACTGACTGGGGATCATCATTCAGCTATGTTATTTCTAGTTAAAATAGGCTGGGGCGTTTGGGGTTACACATGTTTTCGTAGTTTACCGTACGGCTTCAACAATTTTTAAAGCTCATTCCGCATAGTATGCTACAAAAAGCCCCGAAATGACAAATGTAAAACAATAAATTATTCACTAGATGAAACTAACGGCCTAACTTATGTACAAAATAATGAACAAATAACAAATATGTAACACAGCAACAAACGAAAACCACAGGATTACAGGCTCCTGATTCGGGACAGGCACATATATCATGTGGCAGGATTAAACATGTTAGCGGATGCCCAACCCTCCCATAACCTACGACAGTGGTGTTACAGAATACAACATAAGAACAAACTATAAAAATCAGTTGAAAAAGGCTTAACTCAACAGATAGATACAAATAGAAATACACAAAACTGACGCGGAAGGGTACATCCCAACAACAAAAAGACACTAAGTACAGATTTGAGAGTACTCGCAGTTACTGAAAGCTAGTTCAAAGCCAATAACAACTAATAAAATATAAACATAATCAGACTAATTTTATCATACATTCGATGGATCTTTAAAATATAAAGACGTCATAAACATGACATTGTGCAACGCCATTATACATGTATCGACAGATTGTAGAGCCATGAATGTGCATATGTTTATAACAATGATATTAATTTACTGATAACAAAATCAATAGTGATACAAATAAAAACAATATTCAAACATCTTATTACAATGTTAAATAGGTTACAGGGGCGGATCCATGATTTAAGAAAGGGGTCGAAATTGTTTTAAGATCGCCAAATTTTTTTGGGACTCTTTAGAAACATAAAATAAGTGTAAAATGCACATTTTAAACGGTTCCTAATGTGAGCATGTATATTTTATAGTTGCTGTAAAGTGTAAGGGTTGGACATTTTTGATGCTGTATTCTCCCTATTAATTGTCTATCATAAAATGATAGTATGGATCCAAAGCTATGTACTGCTATATTACATTTGGCACTTGTCAGTAAATAATAGACATGGAAAATTCTCGTTTGTTGTATGTTAAGTTAGAATAACCTCAAAGATTTCTTTTTGTAAACCAGATATACGCCGGGCTATTCAATGAAATTTACGATACGACCGACACGATTTAAGAAAGACAAACAAGTACTTTTTATCCAAATCTTTTGTTGAGATGTTTCATCCAACCAAATTAAGGGAATTGAGGGGTTCCAAATTAACCAAAAAGGTGGACAAGATTATTGTTTTCAATCCAGATACGGCCTGAATTTTTGTTTTTAAAAGGCAAAAACCAGAGTCAGATGTTTTCTTTCAAATATATATCTCGCACTGCCTTTTCAAACAAATGGTTCGTTCCTTAGACTTTAAATTTATCTAGAGCTTATACTGACTGGGGATCATCATTCAGCTATGTTATTTCTAGTTAAAATAGGCTGGGGCGTTTGGGGTTACACATGTTTTCGTAGTTTACCGTACGGCTTCAACAATTTTTAAAGCTCATTCCGCATAGTATGCTACAAAAAGCCCCGAAATGACAAATGTAAAACAATAAATTATTCACTAGATGAAACTAACGGCCTAACTTATGTACAAAATAATGAACAAATAACAAATATGTAACACAGCAACAAACGAAAACCACAGGATTACAGGCTCCTGATTCGGGACAGGCACATATATCATGTGGCAGGATTAAACATGTTAGCGGATGCCCAACCCTCCCATAACCTACGACAGTGGTGTTACAGAATACAACATAAGAACAAACTATAAAAATCAGTTGAAAAAGGCTTAACTCAACAGATAGATACAAATAGAAATACACAAAACTGACGCGGAAGGGTACATCCCAACAACAAAAAGACACTAAGTACAGATTTGAGAGTACTCGCAGTTACTGAAAGCTAGTTCAAAGCCAATAACAACTAATAAAATATAAACATAATCAGACTAATTTTATCATACATTCGATGGATCTTTAAAATATAAAGACGTCATAAACATGACATTGTGCAACGCCATTATACATGTATCGACAGATTGTAGAGCCATGAATGTGCATATGTTTATAACAATGATATTAATTTACTGATAACAAAATCAATAGTGATACAAATAAAAACAATATTCAAACATCTTATTACAATGTTAAATAGGTTACAGGGGCGGATCCATGATTTAAGAAAGGGGTCGAAATTGTTTTAAGATCGCCAAATTTTTTTGGGACTCTTTAGAAACATAAAATAAGTGTAAAATGCACATTTTAAACGGTTCCTAATGTGAGCATGTATATTTTATAGTTGCTGTAAAGTGTAAGGGTTGGACATTTTTGATGCTGTATTCTCCCTATTAATTGTCTATCATAAAATGATAGTATGGATCCAAAGCTATGTACTGCTATATTACATTTGGCACTTGTCAGTAAATAATAGACATGGAAAATTCTCGTTTGTTGTATGTTAAGTTAGAATAACCTCAAAGATTTCTTTTTGTAAACCAGATATACGCCGGGCTATTCAATGAAATTTACGATACGACCGACACGATTTAAGAAAGACAAACAAGTACTTTTTATCCAAATCTTTTGTTGAGATGTTTCATCCAACCAAATTAAGGGAATTGAGGGGTTCCAAATTAACCAAAAAGGTGGACAAGATTATTGTTTTCAATCCAGATACGGCCTGAATTTTTGTTTTTAAAAGGCAAAAACCAGAGTCAGATGTTTTCTTTCAAATATATATCTCGCACTGCCTTTTCAAACAAATGGTTCGTTCCTTAGACTTTAAATTTATCTAGAGCTTATACTGACTGGGGATCATCATTCAGCTATGTTATTTCTAGTTAAAATAGGCTGGGGCGTTTGGGGTTACACATGTTTTCGTAGTTTACCGTACGGCTTCAACAATTTTTAAAGCTCATTCCGCATAGTATGCTACAAAAAGCCCCGAAATGACAAATGTAAAACAATAAATTATTCACTAGATGAAACTAACGGCCTAACTTATGTACAAAATAATGAACAAATAACAAATATGTAACACAGCAACAAACGAAAACCACAGGATTACAGGCTCCTGATTCGGGACAGGCACATATATCATGTGGCAGGATTAAACATGTTAGCGGATGCCCAACCCTCCCATAACCTACGACAGTGGTGTTACAGAATACAACATAAGAACAAACTATAAAAATCAGTTGAAAAAGGCTTAACTCAACAGATAGATACAAATAGAAATACACAAAACTGACGCGGAAGGGTACATCCCAACAACAAAAAGACACTAAGTACAGATTTGAGAGTACTCGCAGTTACTGAAAGCTAGTTCAAAGCCAATAACAACTAATAAAATATAAACATAATCAGACTAATTTTATCATACATTCGATGGATCTTTAAAATATAAAGACGTCATAAACATGACATTGTGCAACGCCATTATACATGTATCGACAGATTGTAGAGCCATGAATGTGCATATGTTTATAACAATGATATTAATTTACTGATAACAAAATCAATAGTGATACAAATAAAAACAATATTCAAACATCTTATTACAATGTTAAATAGGTTACAGGGGCGGATCCATGATTTAAGAAAGGGGTCGAAATTGTTTTAAGATCGCCAAATTTTTTTGGGACTCTTTAGAAACATAAAATAAGTGTAAAATGCACATTTTAAACGGTTCCTAATGTGAGCATGTATATTTTATAGTTGCTGTAAAGTGTAAGGGTTGGACATTTTTGATGCTGTATTCTCCCTATTAATTGTCTATCATAAAATGATAGTATGGATCCAAAGCTATGTACTGCTATATTACATTTGGCACTTGTCAGTAAATAATAGACATGGAAAATTCTCGTTTGTTGTATGTTAAGTTAGAATAACCTCAAAGATTTCTTTTTGTAAACCAGATATACGCCGGGCTATTCAATGAAATTTACGATACGACCGACACGATTTAAGAAAGACAAACAAGTACTTTTTATCCAAATCTTTTGTTGAGATGTTTCATCCAACCAAATTAAGGGAATTGAGGGGTTCCAAATTAACCAAAAAGGTGGACAAGATTATTGTTTTCAATCCAGATACGGCCTGAATTTTTGTTTTTAAAAGGCAAAAACCAGAGTCAGATGTTTTCTTTCAAATATATATCTCGCACTGCCTTTTCAAACAAATGGTTCGTTCCTTAGACTTTAAATTTATCTAGAGCTTATACTGACTGGGGATCATCATTCAGCTATGTTATTTCTAGTTAAAATAGGCTGGGGCGTTTGGGGTTACACATGTTTTCGTAGGTAAACAATATTGCTGTGGAACTTTTTATCATGAAAGTGTAAAAGAGTATAACTTTCTGTCTCGTGGAATTGTGAAATAGAAGTCAATACGTTCTTGCTCAATCCTGTTTCGCTTTGACGATGTCATGATTGTCATCCTCAGTCTATCCATGTGTAACTGTAATTTGAATTTCAAAATGACTGAGCGACGTTTTTACGGCGAACTGGTCAACTCCACCATAGCGAATCACATGAGTTTGGCATAATCAGTAAATAACATATCATTATAAGTAAAGAATTGTCGCATAAAAAATAAATACACGGGAAATGGCAAAGTTCTCGAAGTCTTGTCTGATTAATCAATTTACAAAAAAAAAGGTCCAAACAAAAGAGGGGGGGGGGCGTACGCCCTCTACGCCCCTCGGGATCCGCCACTGGGTTACCTTTCAGAATGAGTTTATCTAAAGGATCGATAAGTTTACCAGGATCGTTTCTAAATGTCTGTAGACAGTAAATAACATCTCCGTTATAATGAGGGTGTGCTATCTCGTTTGAAATAAAGTTTATTTCTATGGAAGAATTTAGAAAAGATTTTAAGTAATTTGTGCTATAATAATCCTTTACTGAATAATTAACCACTAATACATATATTAGACCGGTGTGTTCGACTCTAATCTCAATTGATCAAGATTGTCAGTTTTCCTCTCGAAGTACATGTACGTCTATATACGTACAAAATGTATATAATCAAAGTACGTAAGTATTGAACATCAGATAACCACAAGTTCTGGTGGATGATCATAAGCACTTGTATCAGAAAAATAAACATCTCTATCACCGAAAGTTTATAGATAAGGAACCTAAATATATTTTTTTCCTTTGGCATTTTCGATTGTGGATTAAGAAATAATTCATGAAGCTACAGATTTGTTGGAAATTTAAACATGGCCTGGTGCTCTTGAATTGTATATCTAAGCAGTTTATGCCAGAGTTTAAAAGCCGTTTGTTTTTGGTGATCGTGTGCTGTTTGGTTGCGGTCTCGTTTATGTATATCTATCTATACTTTTTTCGATCGAAATTAAGATTTTATCAAAATTTACATTTTAAAAATAAATTTCAATCTTTGAGTTTCTCCTGAAAATGTATAATGCGAGGTTCACACATTGCCGATTATTGCTTCCGTTTTAGATCAGACAGCGATACGACACGAAAAGTGAAAAAGTCGGATTAGTATCCTCAATTATCTGGAATGTCCTATTATTGTCTGAACGCAGTCGTTTTAGTTCGTAACAGATTCCTACTGGACGGGAAGGGTCCGAATAGTTCGGCAAAGCACCCCGACAGATAGGTGCGTCCCGTAACATTCGGGGAAACTCAGCCGATTTTGTCTGGTCGGATTACATTCGTGCCTATGTCGTGACAGATTCTGCTGTATCGGATAGAATTCCTAACAATGTTCTGTGTATTCGGGACGGTGTTCTGTGGAACGGGAATGATCTGGAGAAATTTTTCATTGCTGTTTTTCTGCCGATTGAGTCCAGATTGCATCCAGATCTTGTCGATTGCGAACCGTTTTTGCCGAAACCGTTCCGAAACAGTCCCGTTATTAATTCTAAATTCGTCAATGATACCCACGTCAGAGTCCCGACAATTACAGAATACAATACGACTGAGACCAGACAAAGCCGTTTGCAATGCGATAGAGCGGACCGTGATAGGATTACGTTCCGACAGTACCCGATCATCCCGAGTATGCCGACAGTTTTCAAACGGATAACTTCCGTCAGCGTCGTTCAATGTCTTGTCACTATCTGATCTCTGTCGGATTACATTCGGTAGAATCGGGACGCAGTCGTGACAGACTCGGTCGAATTTTACCTGGCGAAACATACAAATCGGATTAGAAGCGGAGTTAGAACGGGATTATCGGGATAAATTCACTTGGAAACGGTTGAATATCGACGCTTCCTGAACAATATTCGATTCTTGTCGTGATTAAATTTTTTTTTTTACAAATTTTAATTAAAGTTTGAATTTCCATCCACGATTCATAGGATCTTGATCAGACTTTTAATAAATTTTAATCGGGAATGGTCCTGTCAAGGACGCAGTAAAAATCGTGAATGTGTGACCCCAGCTTAAGATCATTGCTATTAGAAACCACAATTAATTATATCAGAAGTTAAGCTATGTGTTGTCTTTCGAAAACTAATACAATCATTTTGTTAAGTGATGCGAAGTTTGATAAAAAATATTATAAAAGTTGCATTGCCTCAGTAAACAATTGTTGTACGCTGAATAACTGTTTGAGTCAGAGAAAGATGTGAAGTAATATTTTATCTATTATATTATATGTAAACATAGATACTTAATTTCCAGGAGGATTTTCAAATTTGAAGAGTTTGACTATGTGAGTGAAAAATTGGCCATATTCCTTTCAAAATATTTTAATGTTCAAATGTATCAAAAGGGAGGCGAAAGATACGCTACATTCAAACCCATAAGTCGAAAATAAGCCTGATAACGCCATTGCAAAAATACAGAAAAAGACCAAAAGAGAATTAACAGTATACAAAACACAACGTAGCGTGAAAACCAATGACTGAGCAACACGTACACCATAAAAAACCACGAGTCATCTCATGTGCTCCGGAAGGTTACACTGTAAACAGATCCTGATTCAAATGTGGTACTTGTCGTGTTGCTCTTGTAAGTACATATCCGGTAATTAATCATTAAAATGTCAATGATTTGACTTACATATTCATTATATTGAATTATACGTTTAATGTCTACGAAAACTATTAGACAATGTTTGCGAAAATACTTCTTTCGAGACGCGTAAAATTGGAAGCTACCAATTCATGTCATTTTCGTTGTCAATCTTTTAAAACTGCTGCCATGGCAAAGTAACTTTTGATAACCGTTTTTTTTTCTGTGTGCCTCATGGCTTGTTTTAAAATATCAACGACAAAACAAAGAAAAGAAAAAAGTATGACAATAGTTTGCCATTATAAACCTTGTTGAAGACAAACAAGGAAATGTAATAGGATTGCAAATGATAAACTTATCCAACAGAATCGAAATGGAGCGGATATAAATCAATAATAATTGACATGTCCGAGCCAGTTTCCTGTTGCGTGCAATACATATGTCTGTGATGCAACTGTCATACAAGTGAGAGGTTTACCTAGCTATAAAATTAGGTTTAATCCACGTCTTTTCTACATAAGAGAATTATTGTACCAAGTCAGGAATAAGACAGATGTTATCCATTCGTTGTGCGTTTGAGCTTTTGATTTTGTCATTTGAATTTTGAATTTTCTCCGGTGTTCAGTATTTTTCTGATTTTACTTTGAGATTGAACTGCATATTGCTGACCAATCTTAAAATACCCGATGTATTTAAAACAAGTATTGTAATGCGATCGATATTGCAGAAATTTGATAGAAAGTGGTAGACATAGAAGCATACAAAAACGACATATTGTAGGGATGGATATTTAAAACGATGACAATCCACACAGACAAAACAAATTAACATGAATAGAACATCAAAATTGAAAATCATACAACACAAACCACTACCAAAATAAAGCTACTAAATCTCAATCAATTCGTTAATGCATTAAACTCAAAGTTTTGTCGTTTTCTCGTACCTTTAAAGGGTAACCAATCTATACAGAGGATCAATAGTCAATAAACCATAGTTATATCTAGTATTCAAAAGATAACACTTTGTTAAAATGTCAAAAAACGGATCCTCTAATAAATATTCAGTTATCTTTTTAAGCTTTTATTTTGTGAAAAAATCGATTTCCAATACCTTACATGACATGTATAAGTTGACCCTGTATTGAGAGATTTGTAATAAACATGTATTTGCACTGTACGACTTGATTTACAGATCAAATGCATTCAGTCAGTTTATAGACTCATATATACAGTGAGTAAAACGGTATACTCTACAAATAACATCCATCTTTAAAAGTAACATTTACTCAAGTGAGTTCTAGGTGAAAAAATACATGTAAATTACAATAAAGAAGAGCACTGTGACTATAGCGGTAGTGGATATGTCGTCAGTCAACCACTTTTTGTCGTCGGTCGAACTTTTCTTGGCGTCACTTCTGTTCCAGGGAAATGACGTTTCTGACAAGGAAGATAAGCTTCGTTGCCATGCTGTTTTGATGCATTCCCTAGCTCCATCCCATTTACACGGACCAACAAGTCTGTACTGGGCAGGAATACAGGGACTGCAAAAACAGTGGAATGCCAAGACGGGGTCTTTGAAAATCATTCGGAACAAGTTTGGTTTCGCGCCAATTTCCTTTGCAACCTCATCCATATATTCAATATAAAATGACTAAAAAATATAAACAGATAATAAATAAATACTACATTCAATAATCTAAATAAAAAAAAAACACAATTCAGTATTTTTTTTACTACCATTTTATCAAGTTACAGTGCAACCGATTTACACACCATTTGGTATACTGTAACAATTAAATTTAACTTCCGAAATAACAAGTTTCAGTGGGATAGACATTTACTGAATCAAATCTAAAACAAAAACACCTACTTTTTTCAACTCGCGACGATATAAAGTTTGACACATTATATATTTGTTCAAGAAGACCAAATCATGGAAATATTATAGTGACATCACGTTACTATAATGCTTCCATGGTTGTATTAATTAAATCCAAAATTGTGTTTGTCATTTGGTTGCTTTCTAACGGTTGTGTACCTTTATCTGTATTTATTAATACATACATAATTGAAAGGTGAATATCAGATTATAAGATATATTGATTCAGATTCAGATTCAGATTCAATATTTTATTAACGCAAAAAACTCTATGAGGACTGGGGTCCACTAAAGACATCACACGATTACAGGGCAGTTCTTAATTAGATTTGAATTTAACTAGGGGAAGGCAGCAGGTGCCCCTGCATGGTATTTGCATATTTTGAGTTAATATAAAAGTATGTTAAAAATACTAAAAAATATCAGGCAGGGAAGTGCTTAAAGAATCATTCTGAAAAAAAATCATTGACTTGATTAGTGTACTACGATCCTATAACAACGAAGTTGCCAGTTAAAAAAATCTATTTGCGACATATTGTTAAATGTCAACAAAAACTTTTTAACTTTCACACTACCCTTGAACATTCAACCATTACATGTTTATTCCTTAAAGTAATCGCATTACAACCTATAGCTGTATTTTATTAATAACACATAATATGACAATTTAAAACAGATTAACCATGTTTTATTTATGTTTGCACTTTTAAATTTTAATTCCCGTTTGATTTAATCCCATAATCCCATTTTTCATGTTCATTACTGCACATGTAACTGTCTTATATTTTTGCACTACCATTCACCAAAAAAAAAACAACCCACTAAGCCTTATATTTGATGACAGCTGTGTGTTATTTGTTACATGATTTTGAAAATGTCGGCTCCGAATAAGATAATAATGTCTTTTGCATTGTTGATGATCGAAAAGCAATGTTTAAGATCCATCGGTTAATCTCTAGTTAATGTACTACGCAAATATCTTACGTATATATACCCTTACACTGTACATGTCAATAACAAAAAAATAAATATTTTTAATGCAGATTTATTTTACATTTGCTCTAATACAAAATCATCAGAAAATAAGTAGAAACTAGTTATTTGAAAAGAAATGAAACATTGTCCGGAGTCATCGTAAAGAACTACAACTCATTGTCATTGACATTCAAGATAAACTATAGATGACAAGAACACACTTAAACTATTGATCAATTGTACCATGAAACTTGCACTTCAATGGTTTCTGTAGAAAACGTTCATATGACATCAGTCTAAAGTACTTTCTATTGCGATCGATAACAGTTGCTCTTCAAGACAAAGACCTATCTTTGTGACAGATAAGACTGGGAGATAATTTGATTGACACAGCATATTGACAGATGTACTTGCGTCTTTGTAGATGTATTCTAATTCGTTATACTAGTAATTGTTTATGTATCTTGTTTCAGCAATAAGTTTTATCTTCATAAGAACCATGACTCCTTCATCATTAAACCATGACAATTTTTGAATCCCGCGAAATAAGCCTTATAACTCTGTCCAATATGGTATTAAACGAATGTATACTTAGTTTTAGAACTGGAGCCGATAGAAAGTACAATTTTTGTATAGAAAATAGTTTTTTTGAGAATCACTCAACGAATTGAAACCTTACATGAAATAATTATTAATTCGTAGAAGTATGTATCACTAAGTTAACTCTGCAATCGTATAACTTTTCATTTGTGAAATACAAAAATCAAACTTAAAACTCGTTACTACAGAGTATTGTAATTTTAGAGCTAACGAATCTGACCTCCAGCAGAAATCTTAGTGTTATATTCGAAGCCATTGAATATTCTATAGAAGATATTCCAGATGAAAATCAATCCCTGACACTGAAGCATTTAAAAAAAACTACAAAAGAAAGGTTCCTTGTGTAAATGAAAACGAGCTAGACAGATATTCCAGGTTATTAATGAGGATGAATGAGAGCTTCAGAGATATTTGTTAAAGTTTGCACACAAATATTTTTGGCATTGGCTTTTGATTGATTTTCTAAAGCTATAAAACATATCATATTGTATGCATAATCAAAAAAAGATCAAGCTGACGATGTTTGAATAGTATTAACCCCCGAGAAAGGATTTGAATGGAAAGTTAAGGATAATTTGAGTAGATTAAAAGTTTAGTTCCCCCATAAAGTCGCTTATGGATTGTTATTGTTCGGTTGTTTTAACATGTTCTACGGATTCTTCCAAAAGAGGGATGAAAGATACCAGAGGTACAGTTAAACTCAAAGATCTAAAATAAACTGACAACGACATGGCTAAAAATGAAAAAGACAAACAGACAAATAATAGTACTCAACTTGTGACAAGACACAACATTGAAAACTAAAGACTAAAGCCTCGGTCACACCTTACCGGATAAGACGAACGGACGTCTAACGGATGAAAATAAAAGTTGTCCGTTGACAAAATTGTTATCCGTTGGGAGTCCGTTGATGTACTGACCAAATAAAACGGACGCTTAACGAATGCATAACGGACTTGTAACGGATATGCAACGTACGAGAAACGGAAACGTACCGGACAGAACGGATGTCGAACGCGTACAACCAACGGACGAATACCGCATAAAACGGACACCTAACGGAAGCGTACCGGATAAAACGGATGAACAAGATATACGGAAAAATTAAAGGCGACAATAATAATACATGTATATGTAAATCGCATTATTATTCAAAATGTTCTGTGTAACTGGTTTTGGTTTGTTCTTCAAAATACCAGTCTGGCCTGAATAAAAGCTGCTTGATTGTGAAGACGTCCCCTTACTCTAAGATCGATTATAAATAATAAGAATTCATGAATCTTAAGAAATCTAATTGGCATTTCTGATTCGAAATTTGCAATTGGTATTTATTCGTTTCAGATCCGTTCATCATCCGTTTTATCCGTTATACGTCCGGTAGAAGTCCGTTTCAAATTCGTTCAATATTCGTTTTATCCGTTAGACATCCGATGGTAACTTTATCTGCCAGACCTCCAACGGATGTATAACGGACACGTAACGGATACAAAACGGAAACGAAACGGACGAGTACCGTACAAAACGGACGCCTATCGGACGTTCAACGGACATTTCATCCGTTAGACGTCCGTTCAAAGTTTTGAACATGCTCAACATTTTCCACCGGACAGAACGGATGTCGACGGATAAAACGTACGCTTAACGAACATGCAAAAAAGTAAAATCACAAGAATACTGAACTTAGAGGAAAATCAATTCGGAAAGTCCATAATCACATGGTAAAATCAAATAACAAAACGCATCAAAAACGAATGGACAAGAACTGTCATATTCCTGACTTGGTACAGGCATTTTCAAATGTAGAAAATGGTGGATTAAACATGGTTTTATAGCGCTAACCCTCTCACTTTGATGACAGTCTCATCAATTTCCGTTATATTTACATTGATGCGATGCAACGGATATGTACGGACGTCTAACCGATAAGAACGGACGTCTAACGGACATGAACGGATTGAAAAAAGTTATTCGTTAGGCATCCGTTCGAGTTATTCGTTAAGCCTCGGTCACACCTTACCGGATAGCTTGAACGGACGCCTAACGGATAATTTTTTTTTCAATCCGTTCATGTCCGTTAGACGTCCGTTCTTATCCGTTAGACGTCCGTCCATATCCGTTGCATGTCCGTTACGCGTACGTTTTATCCGTTGACGTCCGTTCTGTCCGGTGGAAAATTTTGAGCATGTTCAAAACTTTGAACGGACGTCCAACGGATAAAATGTCCGTTGAACGTCCGTTAGGCGTCCGTTTTGTACGGTACTCGTCCATTTCGTTTCCGTTTTGTATCCGTTACGTGTCCGTTATACATCCGTTGAAGGTCTGGAAGATAAATTCACCAACGGACTTCTACCGGACGTTTAACGGATAAAACGGATGTTGAACGGATGAGAAACGGACTTCTACCGGACGTATAACGGATAAAACGGATGATGAACGGATCTGAAACGGATAAATGCCAATTGAAAATTATGCGTCAGAAATGCCAATTATTGGTTTGTCAGATTTCTTAAGGTTCATGAATTCTTATTATTCATAATCGATCTTAGAGTATAGGCACGTCAACACAATCAAGCAGTTCTTATTCCGGCCAGACACTGCCCTTTGGCGGAATTTTGAAGAACAAACTAAAACCAGTTACACATAAACATTTTGAATATTCATGCGATTTACATGTGTTATTATTGTCGCCTTTGATTTTTCCGTGTATCTTGTATCGTGTTCATCCGTTTTATCCGGTACGCTTCCGTTAGGTGTCCGTTTTATGCGGTACTCGTCCGTTGGATGTACGTTCGACATCCGTTCTGTCAGGTACATGTACGTGTCCGTTTCTCGTACGTTACATATCCGGTGTGTGTCCGTTATGCATCCGTTACACGTCCGTTTTATTCGGTCAGTACATCAACGGACTCCCAACGGATAACAATTTTGTCAACGGACAACTTTTATTTTCCTCCGTTAGGCGTCCGTTAGTACTATCCGGTAAGGTGTGACCGAGGCTTTAATCTTGTTCATCCGTTTTATCCGGTACGCTTCCGTTAGGTGTTCGTTTTATGCGGTACTCGTCCGTTGGATGTACGTTCGACATCCGTTCTGTCCGGTACGTGTCCGTTTCTCGTACGTTGCATATCCGGTGTGTGTCTGTTATGCATCCGTTACACGTCCGTTTTATTCGGTCAGTAAATCAACGGACTCCCAACGGATAACAATTTTGTCAACGGACAACTTTTATTTTCATCCGTTAGGCGTCCGTTCGTGCTATCCGGTAAGGTGTGACCGAGGCTTAAGCAAAACAAACCCCACCAAAAACTGGGGATGATCTCAGGTGCTCCGGGAGGGTAGGCATTGTGTTGCTCATGTTATTACAAATCAAATTAGACACTATTATGTTTGTGTAGATGTATATCCTCCACAACCAAAAAGTTGCATCTTTAGCAAATATCTCACTACAGATGGAAAGTAAAATTGAGAAAGGAAATTGGGAATGGGTCAAAGCGACAACAACCCGACCATAGAGCAGACAACAGCCGAAGTCTACCTATGGGTCTTCAATGTAGCGAGAAACTCCCGTACCCTTAGGTGTCCTTCGGCTGGTCCCTTACAAAATATGTATACTAGTACAGTAATAATGGTCATCATACTAAACTCCAAATTATACACAAGAAACTAAAATTAAAAATCATATAAGACTAACAAAGGCCAGAGGCTCCTGACTTGGGACAGGCGCAACATTGCGGCGCGGTTAAACATGTTTATGAGATCTCAATCCTCCCCCATACCTCTAGCCAATGTAGAAAAGTAAACGCATAACAATACGCACATTAAAATTCAGTTCAAGAGAAGTCCGAGTCCGATGTCAGAAGATGTAACAAAAGAAAATAAATAAAATGGCAATAGTACATAAATAACAAAATACTACTAGCAGTTAAATGACATGCCAGCTCCAGACCTCAATTAAAGTTAGTTACTAGTAGTTAACATTACAGGTACCTGTATTGTATGTCGTTGTGTTTTTATAAAGCTGGAACGTTTTCTCTTCTGTTCTATGTCTTCCTCCATTATTTCTCGGCACGGTAATGTATTCTGTCCTGTTAAATGATACATGTTTGTAATATGATATTCAATCACGTAAATTTTTTACGCAAAAGGAAATAACTATCGTTAAATCGCAATACACATTCGTCATTCAATTTTCTGTAAAATGAACTGATATTAGTTTCTCAGCGTAATCGAAGATAGTCATTAGATCTTTAATCAAAGCATTATCGTTTTTTTATAGATAATACATGTAATTCCATTTCAACCGCTTACAGAAGCCATTTGGTTGAGGGAAAAGAAAGTAAATCACAAATTAGTATTTAAAAATGGAATATGTGAAAAATTGACATAGAAAAGAACTTTTTTTTTGTTCTATCGTGTAACTTCCTTGATATTTCACCAGTTCAAATCTTATATCGTATATTATCATTAGTTGAATATCATTTAGGATAGGTAATCTTCTAATCTCCATAATAATTAGCGACATTACTGTGTAGCAAAGTTGTTTCCTGAAATTTTACTGAAGGTGTTAAAAATTATATTTTTTATAAATATTATTGAAGTGCCGTTGTAATGTAAAACAAAAAGAAAAAAATATATATTTTGTAAATACATTATCTTCCGAGCTGTGTTAATAATTATTTTTATTTATTTTTAAGTGTAAATAAGCACTTATGTTTTCTTTTCGTTAATTAACCAGAAATGGGTTAGGTTTTTTTTCTGTCAAAGGTAATATATATATTATAATTTTTATTTTTTTTTCATATATAAAAGTCAGTCGACCAAAGGGAGATAACTCAAATTGTCTCGTATAATACAACAACGAATAATCTTCATAATAAAATTTATGATATACAGGAAGAGGAAAACTTAATCGTGTGCTTAAAATAATTAATGCGAGTCGGTAATTTTTTTTTATCAACAAACCAAAGGAAGAGTTACAGAAATTCTATTACTACCTTCACATACCTTTTAAGAGTCTTGTAAACCAACGACATTGCATTTCTGACACTGGCATGACAGCACCAATAACCTGGACAAGTCCAATGAATGCCAGTGTAGGGTAAGGAAGGTGGGGCGGGAACATATACTTGTACAGATAGACTTTGTTCTTGTCCACTGATATCACTTGATCATCAAAAAACGGAAACTTAAAATCATACCCTAAAGATAAAGTGTAAACTTGCATGGGATGAACGCATATACATATGTCTCTAATGTTGTTGAACTAGGTGTATTGCTGTAGCCCGTTTCTATAATGCTTTTATTTGTTATACATATATTTATATACATATGAGTATACCCATTGTAATTGGTGAGTTATTGTTCCAGTTAAAGTGTTGTTTGATACAGTTAAAACTTTTAAAAAGTAATAAATAACAAAAATACTGAACTCCAAGGCAGACAATTGGTAAATTTAAGTAAACGAACTAAGAGTTATCTGAAATATGATCGTAATATAACAATACAAATCGCTTTTGATATCATTCACATCTTTTCACCTTTTTCTAAATTCAGAGGGTAGAAATCTTTAAATATTGTATCGACACTTTTCTATTGTCGAAACCGTATGTTGGCCTCTCTAGGTTGGTGCATACAATGTGTGTGTTTTTTTCTAGGTCGCTGGAATACGATTTAATTGACATACACACACATCTGTATTGGTCATAATAACATCATCGAAAGACATAAAGTCTGAGATACCGACATGTATCTTCAATGATGAGTGTTCACATCATGGAAAGCTCTAAATGTAAAAGAAGCATGTCTTCATATGCAAACAGAGTAATCACATCATCTTACACAGTGCATAACGTTATTATTGATAAATTGTAAAAACACAATTAACATTATCTCTTCTATATGCCTTTGGTCAGATTTACGGTGTTCAAATAAAGTATTTTCTAACCTTTTTTTTATTGTAACTCACGAAAATAAACTGGTTTAAGGGGAATAATTCAACATGAGTTTAATACATGTCGTTTTTTTTCAATATTATTTTCATTGAGATTATAACAAGTATTTTTGATATTTTTACCTATTATGTCTGTTTGTGTTGTTCATGCATCGATGTCAATATAATGGAATTAGATGCGACTGTCATACAAGTGAGAGGTTTGGTTTAAACAATATTTTATTTTTCAAAAGTGCACAAAATACAATAGAAATACTGGTATTCGGAAACAAGAAGAACTTAGATAAATCCGTCTCCTTTAAAAAAAAAAAAAAAAGAGGAGAAAACTAGAAACTCGTATAATATAATTTTCAATTCACATTGCATGTTTATTCGGTGGTTTGCCCGTTACTCAGAAGTAAGTTTGATCGAAAAATGTAATCAACTCATTGTTTTATAGTTGTGGTCACGCATGTAACTGAGGAATATGTAGATATTTCTAAAATGAGGTTACATTAAAATAAAGTTTCAACATCTTAATCGACATAAAAACAATTGTTTATGAACCAAATACCTGTTTCTAAAATAAATCTTTGTACAACTTTGAATATATTTTCGTTTTCCTCATCACTGATGAGTTCAATACCTGATAATAATATTTGTACACATGGTTTGTGTCCTGATTTGTCTATAATTATGACATTCTAGCAGATACAGTTTTAGCTGGCTATAAAAAAAGGTTCAATCCCCCATTTTCTTCATTAGAAAAGGCCTGTACCAAATAAAGGCAACAGTAGTATACCGCTGTTCAAACTCATAAATCCATGGACAAAAAACAAAATCGGGGTAACAAACTAAAACTGACGGAAACGCATAAATATAAGAGGAGAACAACGACACAACACTACAATGTAACTAACACACACAGAAACGGACCAAGCATCAGACAAAATCCCACGAGAATAACAAATATAACATCAAAACCAAATACATGAATTTGGGATAGACAAGTACCATGACACGTCTTATCGCAATGTCAATTTACACTCAAAAATTAGAGAAAACAAACGACGCAACGTTAAATTGTAACACACACAGAAACGAACTATAATATAACAATGGCCATATTTCTGACTTGGTACAGAACATTTTTAAAGGAAAAAATGGTGGGTTGAACCTGGTTTTGTGGCATGCCAAACCTCGCACTTTAATGGCAATGTTAAATATAACATCAGGAATATGACAGTTGTTATCCATTTTTTTGATGTGATTGAGTTTTTGATTTTGCCATTTGACTAGGAACTTTCCTTTTTAAATCATCCTCGGAGTTCAGTATTTTTGTGATTTAACTTCCAATTAAAAGTAGCTGTTACCACAATATTTGGGAATCAACAGTACATCCGTTTATTTACCTGTTGCAAAGATAACATCATCAACTTCAATACATTCACTGTTGTCTAGAATAACACCAGTTTCTGTGAAATGCTGGACGTTTGGTTTAAGGATCACCTGTCCTGATAACATTTTTACTGGAAGGTCATCGCTGATTGTAGGGTGAGTTTCAAGACCTCTAAAACAAATATCTCAGTTCAGCAAATAAGTTATAAAGATTAGTTTCCTAATATAATCTAGGAATGCCCACTTCCTTATCCGATAGAGAACGTCTGTCGAAAAATTCATTACATAGAAAATTTAAAAAGAAAAAGAAAATTAAGGGTTAATATGTATAACTAATCAACAGGAGATGGCTAAAATTTGACATATACTACACGGTATAGAAACATTGTAAATATATGTTTAAAAAGTAAAAGAAATGGAAAAGGAAAAAATACAGATAAAAATGTTTACCAAACAAATGTGTAAAAGTCAAAACCTTAAAGAAGATTTTTAATCAATGCATTGTATATGTTCTGCAAATATTGGAAATCCAAGGAATTATAAGAACCGAATCAATCGAACAGTTATGTGATCAAAAATAACCTAATATAATAGCCAAATCCATCTAAGGACACTTTTGAGGGAGGAGTTGAAACCTATCTTTATAATTTAAAAATTTATAAACGGAAAAAGTTTAAGAAAGGTTGTTATAAAAACCATGTTTAATTTCTGACAATGATATAACATTATAATATCTAAAGTGTTTTAGTCCCAGATTGCGTATTAAAAAAAAACTTTATTTGATAAGATTAAAGATTGTATTTACCTGTTTTGTGGTTTTAAACCATATAATCCATGGTTAAAATGTAAATTTGCAAAGAATTGAAATGCCCACTTCAGGAAAGATTTAGGCAAGGAAAATAATAATCTGGTGTTTGCAAATGCATCAGCTGGAATGCCACATAGAAATTTTCGGCTTATAACCCATGCACCTCTTCTTGAACTTAAATATACCTAGGACAAAAAGAAGTTTTGCACTAATTGAATGAACAATTTCTCGTCAAATTCAGAATAGTTTATATTCTTATAAGACTTAGTTAAACAAAAGAATGCACTATAGTTGAATTGTATTGTTGATGTTTTGAAAGATAATATGCGGGAAGCATAAATGGTAAACTGACGTCGAGGTCTGAAATTTATGTCTATAAAAACCTCGAACAACAGGGCGGCGATATAAAACTTTCCGATTTTCATTTTTTTACAAACTCAAAATAAGGTGTAGGTACTTTGATCCAACGATAGTGCGGGTGTGTTTTAGTAAAGATCTTAAATTTAGACAACAATTTAAAAGACATATTTCGCAATTCTATTGGAATAGTTATCAAAGGTACCAGGATCATAATTTGATACGCAAGACGCGCGTTTTGTCTAAATAAGACTCATCAGTGAGGCTCAGATAAAAAAAAGTTATAAAGGCAAACAATAACAAAGTTGAAGAGCATTAAGGACCCAAAATATAAAAATGTGCCAAATACGGCTAAGGTAATCTATTCCTGGGCTTAGTTTTTCAACAGGAAATTTATTAAAATGACCATTTAATTGATATTCTTGTCAACACCGAAGTGCTAACTACTGGGCTTGTGATACCCTCGGGGATGAAACGTCCACAAGCATTGACATCGACCGACAATTTGCTTTATTTTTTGTAGATTATAGTGCATATTTGAAACTATGTCTTCAACATTAACATTTCGATTGAAGCAAATGATCAAAGAGGGGCGAGCAATACAATAGGGAATTTAAACTCATAGACCGAAACTAAACTGACAACGCCATGGCTAAAAAAAGTTAAACAAACAGTCAAAAAATAGTACAAAAGACACAACATAGAAAACTAAAGACTAAGGAACACGAATCCCACTAAAAACTAGGAATTATCTCAGGGAAGAGGATTGTAGTTACGTCATAAGAAACCGATATCATCGGTGAAACGGATATTCCATAACGGTCAACCAACTCGTAATGGCGTCAGTAAAATTTACGAAGGGATGACTTCAACTTCAACATTTGGAATAGCTTCCTTGTGAGCAGCAACCCTCTATCAAGTAAATAATGATAGGAAACACAAGCCCTTGAATATCGTATCAAATAGGATATATATACTCCGTATGCAGGCGCTGCTGGAATATTGCTACATAGAAATGGAAAGTTCACATTTGGAAAACTGAAATAATCTCTTTTGTCGTAAAGTTTTGTTTTCAACCGACCCTCATTGTCAATTTCTATATGTAAGTCAAGATATGAAGCAGACGTAACTGTATCTGTTGTATCTGCTAGTTCTAGTTCGATGGGATAGATGTGTTCAACATAGTCACACAATTGTGAATTATTTAGTGAGAGAACATCATCAATATAGCGGAAATAAATTAAAGAATAACTTCTTTTCTTTCTTTCTAAGTAGTTCCTGTATGGAGTCAGCCTCATAAGAATAAATGAACAAATCGGCAAGAAGAGGGGCACAATTTGTTCCCATGGGAATCGCCATTTATTTAACTCTCTTTTTGTAACACGACGTGAGTACCACTAAAAAGAGAAGAAACTGTCTGCCTTTCTGGAGTACCAGAATACAAATTTAAAAGGACATTATAGGCCAGTTAATACCATCTAAGACCAACTTTGCTTGAGAGCGTTATAGCATCAGAATTTATGAACTGGAAATTTCAACAAAACGCATTACTTGAATCACATCAAAAAGATATAATGGACACACGGCGGATGAAATCCTGTGATCTAAAAACTTCTTGACCAATATTAGCGAATGTAGGCTTCTTCCAAAGAGAAATATAAAACGACGTAATTTAAAGTCATATACAGTATTAACACGACCTTGTGCAAAGCAGGAAGTAAAATTTGTAGACAATACCTTTTCCTAATCGGCTCTTATAATTTCTTAGTTATTGTTAAGACTAACTATTAATAATAGATGTAGTCATATAAATATTCACCAGTGTTTGTTGTTTCTAAGCTTTCACTTGTACCTATGGCTCATCTTTGCTAATACTTGCAAATTTTTAATTGGTCCGAATCTAAATCTTATCACTCGTAAAGATTGAATCAAGCCATCTCGTTTTATTTGTCCTGAAACAGGCCATCTCGTTTTATTTGTGTTCTGTAAATTTTGTTGATATCAAATTAAACTGTAACACATATATGGATCAAAATTGAGTCAACTCATTTCATTCATTTTTTTGTATAGTTAAAGTATGCACCGAAACTTCATTGTTTCGTTGATAATCCCAAAACAATTGCTCCTAATATAATTATTTTTGTAATAGCCAAATAGTTAAACAATCTGTCTCCGAAGATACATTTTTGCACGATAAAGAATCAATTAGTCGACATTAGTTAGCTGCTATTAAATGTTAAATGAAACACATTATACGACCAAAAATGATATAATGATAAGGATATTTCTATTGGGAAAGTCTAAGTGAAAGAAAAGATATGAATAGTTAATTTACTGCGGTTAAAGACTCGCAATCGTGTGTTATCTTGTAATGTGGTTTACTATGAACTGTTCAAATAATCACCCGATATAACAAAACATAAAAGTCATGTGAGCTCAGTTGCATTGTCTCATTGGCAATCATATCACATATGGTCTAGACTGAAATAAACTAAACAATATTATAACTGAAATGTGGCGAAAACCAAAACGTGTTATTACTTCTTGAAAAACATGAAAATAATGAGAAATTTACAAATTCTTTTATTCTCAAACTGCAATTAAAAAAAAAACGTAAGTCATGAACAATTCAGTATACTTACTTACGATCAATCTTAGTCGTTAGCATTTTTGTGAAATTTACTAAATATCTAAAAAAAAAAAATAAAAAAAAAATAATAATAATAGTGTCTGTATACAAATAAATAATCTAGAATAGGAAAACTACAGTGTACCTGCTTTGCATGTTTACACAGATCTACAGCTATATCAACTCCCGAATTTCCCAAACCTATAAATAAAAAAAACCATAGAGAAAATAAATCTGATTTCAATTGAAACAATATATTTTTATAGACATAAGAACGAGAACGTGAAAGTAAAAAAATCAACGGCCATCATCTGGTCCTTTAAAATTTGCAATGACAATACCCAACTCATTATTTAAAGCATTACACAACAGAAAACATACATATTCTATCAGTGCTATTGGAGAAATATATGACGAAAATTATATTTCAACATATTGTAAAAAAGTATTGGGAAACCAATAGTAGGTATCTTAAAGATCTGAACAGTGTTTACACATTACAAATCATTAAAGCCAATCTACTTGCCGCATATGAAGTGGTTATGAGAAAATTGTGACCTAATAAATACAGAAAAAAACAGAGAAGAAGTTTCAGACGTGATTTTGTAACAATCAGTTTGGTACCGTGAATATATGTGAGGTTGGGTTCGAATACGTTTAAAATAATTTTTAATATTTAAACACAACAAATAATGAAAAGAAAATACAAGTTAAAATCTAACAATAACACTTCACTTGAAAATAGAAAGTATGAGGACCAACTCACCAACTACAAGAACTTTTTTGTCTGCAAATTCTGTGCTGTCTCTGTAACTATGTGAATGCATTATTCTTCCTCTGAATTGTCGTTTCCCATAAAATATTGGCATGTGAGGGAATGTATGATGTCCAGTGCATACCATTACGCCGTCAAATGTTTCTGTTTTGACGTCATCAGTTGTCTCACTTCGATAGATCACTGTCCATCGCCCTGTCTCTTCATAGTCGTCTGCCTGTTCAACTTTCTCAACGCTTGTGTTAAATCTAATAAACTCCGGCAGTCCAAAGTTTTCTGCATACAACTTGAAGTAATCCAAGACTTGACGATGAGGAGCAAACGTAGCGTGATGTCTTGATGGCGGGAAATCACTGAACGCCATCATTTCTTTACTAACATTGATAACAGTACTTTTGAACACGCTCCCTTTTCCAAGCTTGGGCTCATCGTTGTAGTTCCACAGTCCTCCAACATCATCTTCACACTCAAAGCAGACAGGTTGTAAATGTTCCTCCAGACAAGCTTTTATTGCCGTAAGACCACTACAACCGGCACCAATAATTGCTACACGTCTCTTCATGTCTGACGTTTTCACATATGTAACACTTTTCTTTCTCATTGTATTGCACCTAATGTTAAAACAACCTTGAACATGGCGGGAGTATGGTGGTGCTATCAATGCTATACCAGCATAACAGACAAATCTATCAATGTTAAGGGTTAATCGAGAAATTTTATTTATCTTTTGAAATCAAGATCTTCTTATACACAGATTTACAATCAAATAAATACTAGAATAGGGAAGCCCATATATCTGTATTAAAGTTATGTAAAATGTTTGACCAATTTATGATATAAAAAATTTGTTGCAATATATTTAGCTAGGATATTTTTATTATATTTCTTTGTTTTATTCACACATCGTTGTCAATATTATGGAACTGTATGTGACTATCGTATGATCAGTCTTATGTAGACGAAACGTGCGTCTGGCGTACTAAATTATAATCCTGGTACCTTTGATAACTTTTTATACCACTGGGTCGATGCCACTGCTGGTGGACGTTTCGTCCTCGAGGGTATCACCAGCCCAGTAGTCAACACTTTGGTGTTGACATGAATATCAATAATGTGGTCATTTTTATAAATTTCCTGTTTACAAAACTTTGAATTTTTCGAAAAACTAAGGATTTTCTTATCCCAGGCATAGATTACCTTAGCCGTATTTGGCTCAACTGTTTGGAATTTTGAATCCTCAATGCTCTTCAACTTTGTACTTGTTTGGCTTTATAAATATTTTGATATGAGCGTCACTGATGAGTCTCATGTAGACGAAACGCGCGTCTGGCGTACAAAATAATAATCCTGGTACCTTTGATAACTTTTTCGTATAAGTGAGAGAGTTAGATAGCAATAAAACCAGCTCTAATTCCCTATTGTCTTCATTAGAAATGACGATTGCTATCCAAAAGTTTGCTGTTTTTGATCTTTTGATTTTGCCATTTGATATGGGACTTTCAGTTTTGAATTTTTCTACGAGTTTTTGTTAATTTACTTTTTGCCTGCTTATCATATCATCGTTGACCTGTTTTGTCATTTGTTCACTAACGCGTAGGGACAGGTTGCCTGTGTTTTACGTCTGTCATATCAAGAATTGCAGACTACCTAGGAATAGGAAACCAGCATTAAGTCAAACATTATTTTTGTGTAGCTTAAACAATCTTTTTATCGGTTTCATGTTTATTTTTTTTCTAATATCAGAATTGTAAACAAGTTACCATTTATAATAATGTGTAATATCTGATGTGTGGGTAGATTGAGTAAAGATGTGAGTTAATCAAAATCACTGGGACACAAGAGTATACAGGTATTTCAGAATGGTGATATTCAGCTTCAACCTACTCCAAGATAACAAGGCATAACTGTGTATTTTTGTGAATATCAAATAAAGCAAAATTAATACATATCTTTTAAACAAGGGTATATGGGTATTTCAGAACCGCGATATCCAGTTTGGACCTCCTTCAAGTGTTATAAACATGATTGTAGCTGACTATGCGGTATGGGCTTTACTCATTGTTGAAGGCCGTACGGTGACCTATAGTTGTTAATGTTTGTGTCATTTTGATCTTTTGTGGATAGTTGTCTCATTGGCAATCATACCACATCTTCTTTTTTATATTGTGTACTTATCGTATATATCATATGCAGCAAAATTAATACATGTCTTTTTCCTGCTGGTAGAAATTAAGATATGACTGTTTCTACAACTAGTACATCCCTTAATTCCTTTCACAAATTTGACTTTGAGTGTTACTGGAGTAGGTTTGTTCAGACAAGCGCTTCTGACAAATACCATATATAATTAGGACTTTCCACCTTTCCGTGTGGAAAGACCTATTGAATTTCTTCTGATTATTAGGTCTTTCCACTTTTCGTGGAAAAACCTTTTGTTTTTCTTCTGATTTTTTTTTGGTCTTACAACCTATCGAATGGATTTTTTGGTCAATGATGTTGTACAGTAATGGAGATTTTAAAACTCACCCTGTGTGACCGAACACGTATTCTTATAGGAGTTATCTCCCCGCGTCCCTTTTTTCTTGTTATCACTATATCTCTAAAACCGTAAATCATAAGCCTAGGGTCTTTCGATTTGAGGTCCTTGGTCCAAAAAAATATGAAAATGAGGTCAAGGTCAAAGGTCAAGGTCATGATTAAAGTTTTGATTTTAGCTTGTTATCTCTTATTTTCAGAAATCATATAAGATATCGACAAAATAATTTCACAAAATTGTTAGTTACGACATGTCGTAACACCTAAATCTTAGACGAAAGGGTACGTAGACATTTGACGCGAGTTTTCCCCTTTTTTATATCTAATATCATATGTATGACAATATAACTCATTAACAATATAAAGTAGAGGACTACGAGTCTTTTGATTTGAGGTCCTTGGTTTATGACCTTGAAATTAAGCTCAAGGTCATAGGTAAATTTAACGTTCTAGATTTTGACTTTTGATTTTACCTCATATGTTTACATGATAAAGCCATGGGACTTTTGCATTCAGGTTGCAAACAACATCACCTTGAAAAAGGCAACCGGAAGTGACCTTTTGTAAACCGGAAGTAGCTATTTTTTGTACTAAATTAATGTAAAAGTGTGTAGAACCATATATTTTTGGAATCAGTGTCAAGTAAACTTTCAAACAATACCAAACTACCAAAGTGACATCTTTTGAACCGGAAGTTAAACATTTATCTCCCTTATTTATATTTTTTTGTATAGAAACCATATATTTTTGGAATCAGCGTACAATAAGCTGTCATTTGACGCTAAAATTGACATTTGGAACCAAATTTTAATGTTTTCATATCAAAATAGATCCTTAATGGTGGAAAGACCTTCAATTGTTCTCTGAACAATTGGTTTTTAATTGTTTTGTTTTTGTTTTCTTTTTTATTGCACTGGATTTTTACCTCTGTTGATGTTAAACTCCAAGATTTTAAGACATGGCTGTGCATTTATTGTATACTAAGTATATCATATGCAGCAAAATTAATACATGGCTTCTTTCTGGTGATCGAAATTCAGATGTGACTGTTTCTACAACTAGCACATCTTTGCCTTTCATAAATACCTGTGACTGTTCCTAGTACAGGTAAATTCATACAAGCGCATCTGACACATACCATTTATTAGTGTTGTTTCTTTTAATCTTTATTGCACTGAGTGGATTCCTCCTCTGCTGGTGGACTATTAGTTCCAACGGGTATCATGAGCTCAGCAGTAGTCAGTGATTCTGTTATCTGATCTTGTACTACATGTATTGTCTTTTACTTAGCTTTATGTTTTGTCCTATAGATCCTTGCATGTTTCTGTATGTTTTCATCCTTGGCTTTCCAATACTAGGTTCTGACACATCGTGCTGGAAATACATCCAAGAAAGAGCTTCGATCGCTCGCATTTTCATTTCTTATAGTCTTTATGATGAGCCTAGTAATATTTAGCTTCTATATCAAAAGGTTGAACATCGATCTATAGTCATCATCTAATTGTTAACTGAAGCTCGTGTTGCTCTGTCTAGAGTTAATGCAATTATTTCCAGGTCCTTCTGAGTTCGCATTTGAATGTACAACTGTTAAACATCGCAATCGATGCTACGTATCTACCTTTTACCTGGATGGCATGAAAATAACATTTTATAGACTTGGTGCGTTCTTTTCGTTTTTCTGGATTTACTTCATCAGAAAATTTGAATACAACCAATTAAAAATGTCATGCACCTGAAAACGCTTAATCGATTTACATTTATATACAAGGCTTAAAGCCGAATATTTGAAAGCCGTTGATGTTTAAGAGCCTAAATAAAACAGTTCAATAGCTACATGGTTAAAAAGATTTAAAATTAACCAAATCTATCTAAGATAAGGTCTGTTTTGTTTTTTCTTTGCTGACATATTTGGGCAGCAGTCCTTTTGCGCCAATTACTGTTTTTCAGGGGTATCATTTGAGCCAAATTTTATTTTCAAAATGTATCAATTGCGCCAATATTCGGAACTCATTTGCGCCAATTTACCTGTACACATATCTATCATAAATATTAATAATTACTATATATGTATTCTTATTTTTGCCCCAAAAGGTATCACATGTTAGGAGATATTTCGCCATAAAGACGAGTTTCTGAAGAGAATTAAATGACTTAAGCAGCATTAGACAGTCAATGTACAGAGAGAGAATAAAACTTATTGCTTTGCTTAACAAAGATATGCCAATATAGAAAATAGAAGTTTTTACTCTTTATGTTTAAGCCACAAATGTTGATGACACAGAGCTTTGTTCCCACCATGCGTATGGGCTTTATTATTATTATGAACTATTATTAACTATTTTATGGATTTCATCCTTCAATGTTTGTGTTTTTGGACAATAAAAAGAAGTTAAAAGCTACTACATACATTAAATTGGGAAGTACCCATGCAGCAGCAGTAATAAAAACATATGTTTCAGAAAAGGAAACATGTGCCGTGTTACACTGCCGATTCCAAGTCCGAATAAAGGAGTAAGGAAGTTATTTTCTTTTAACTGGCGCAATCGCATGTTTTATTTTTGGCGCAAATGAAACCATCTAATTTTAAAACATGTGGCGCAAACGTAGCATTTGAGAAAAAAAGTTGTGGCGCAAAAGGACACATTTTTGGCGCAAACGGATCTCTCCCCATATTTGTTTGTTTTATAGTGATTACCATTATAAAACAATTTTGACTGCTGTACCTCTATATTTGACATTTATACCTAGTATGCCCGTTTGATTTATTTACACATTATTGTCAATTTAATGGAATTCTATGCAACTGTTATATAAGTGAGAGGTTCAGTTTGCTATAAAGCCAGGTTTGGTCCACCATTTTCTATACAAGGAAATGCCTGTACCAATTCAGGAGTATTACTGTTGTTTGCATTTGTTTAATGTGTTTTAGCCTATGATTTTGCCATTTGATAAGGGATTTTTGGAGAAATATTCAGAATATGTGGAAAGTGGGAAGTGACGATGTGCCAAACATTGTGAGTGTATGGATTATAAATCGATCTTTTCCGTCGAAGTTAACAGAGGAAGGGCTATAGTGAGCAGAAAATATAGCTAAACTGAAAGTAAGTCACTAAGAGGGGCTGGAGTAAAGCGTCTCCTGCTGCACCACTCACTATTCGAATCCAAATTCAGTTAACCATGTCATCAAAGAAAAGAACCACTTAAATTTCAGACAAGACGACTATTTTAGACTCTTTAAGTTGTTAGATGGCGAAACATGTATCTTTTAGGAATATATTAAGATGTTGAAATCCGCTGGATTGCAAAGTATCTTGGGGATTGGTGACATGATATATCAACATGTTAAGGAACACGTTAATTAACACAAATTTTGTCAATAGTTGGTCCATACGAGGACTGTTGTTAAACCTACTTTTTTTCTCATAACATTAAGAATACTTTCACGGGGATTAAATCGAAATATAAGCAAAGATTTGTGATTATTTAGAATAAGGAGGACGTCCCAATCAAAAGAGTGAGTGAATCTTAAACCATTAATGCTAATTCACTCAGAAAAAGCTGGTCATTATAATTGCGCCAATGTTTAAAGTAGAAATGAGAAAGTATGTAAGTGGACATACTTCAGCTTACACAAGAATAAGTGATGATACTTAATTTAGTTAATACCATCAGATTATAACTTTCATACTGATATAATTTTGACAGATTAAATAAATCTTAAAATAGAATTAAAATCAAGATAAGTGTTATAAATACGTAAATCGTGTTACCAAAGGCTTATAATAATATTACACAGTATTAATAATGCATGTTTATAACTGTATTGTACTATGTTATTATAAGACCAAATATACCTATGTACGATTTTGAAAATTACTTAATAACCCCCCACCCCCCACTCGTCACATTTCGTCTCAATTTGAACCATTTTTTGTTGGTAATAAAAAGATCTTGTGTATCATATCATAGAGTGCATCAGATTATCATTTGTACATTTGAATATAATTGTTTGTTGTAATTCAGGTGGCACTTTAATATTATAATATTCAATAAATCATTCATTCGTTCATTCTCTTTGTGCCTGACACAAAGGAGCGTGTCTTCTTTTGGTATACAATATTCCATCGACATCCGATGATTACAACTATACTGTTCGCATACGTGGACTATCTACAAAATTTTTACCCCAATTTAAACAAATGTAATTGAAGTGCAATGAAAAATTCACATTTTTTTTAATTAAAACTATGTACAATTTAAATTAATGCTTTTAATTAATAGGACAGACAACAGCTGAAGTGAGCTGTTCCTTGAAGCTATCAATGGATGATTCCTGAATTAGGGAGCTGGTTCCACTGTGGTATTGTGTACGGGAAGTATGAATGTCTGTAGGAGTCTTTTGATATATGGATATGTCTATAAGAGAGTGGATGTTTATTTTTTCTTGTTCTTGAGTCTGCTTTTATGAGTATGACTGATGGAATAGCAATAAGATGGTATGATATTTTGTTCATCATTAAAAATCTTGGACGTACATGTAGTCTTCGTTCTGTAGGTGATGGTAAATTTAATGTATTAAGCATGGTCGAGTTGTTGTCTCTTTGACACATTCTCCATTCCCATTCACAATTTTATTGTAACACTAATTGTATTATGGTATTTATTGCAGACACACCGAGCAGCTCGTCGTTGGACCATCTCAATTTCGGATACCGATTCGGTTGTGTGAGGGTCCCAAACAGAACAAGAACATTCAAGTTTGGGTCTGACGAGTGCTTGGTATGGCTGGGATTTTATGTGTGGGTTTGTTGTTTTTAAATTTCGTTTTAGAAAACCCAATGATTTGTTACCTTTGGATGTATAAATGTCATTTATATGTTTGTTCCACTTGAGGTCTGACTGTATTGTGACACCAATGTACTTAGGTGATGTTACTGATTCAAGTGAATTACCATTTAAAATGTAGTTGTGCTGTATAGGTTTTTTTTTGTTTGTGATAGATAGAACAGTACATTTATATGGATGGAAAGCCATCAGCCAGTCATTATACTGTAACTTATAGAGAAGTCTTCGCTGTGGAACCTTAATAAATGCCTTAGCAAAATCAAGAATAATTAAATCTGTTTGAATATTTTTATTGTCTGTTTCTGATAATTCTTGTATGAAGGAAGGTACTTAGCAGTTGAGTTCCACATGAGCGTGAATTTTGGAAGCCGTGAGATCATTGAGGATGTTGTTATTTTCGAGATGGTTCATACGATGGTTTGTGACTATGTGTTCCATTAACTTGCAACAGATTTAAGTTGAAGAAATAGGTCGATAGTTTACTGCTTTGTGTTTGTCTTCCTTTTTAAAAGCTGGAGCGACGTTAGTATGCTTCCAATCTATTGTTCCGGTATGTTGGTCCATGTCTTTCATATTGTTTTCCGTAAATTGTTTTGTTATAGATAAGGCTGTTTGTTTTCTAAATTGAAATGCTTCATATATTTTTTTTATGCCAATCGATGCATTGTATAGCCGACAATACGATATGGTTTTTTTTCATTTTTGAAGGCCTTACGGTTTCCTATCAATTTGCTTACATCCACTCATTCGAATTTTAGTAGATTGTTCTCTCATTGACAGTCTTACCACATCTCTTTATTTTTATATAAAAATAAAATGTGCTTTTGTAAATCGGAAATGTTTCCGATTTTCATTGGATTGCAAACTATTCAGGCATCTACAACTCACACTAAAAATCGAAAGAAATGATTCATTAATTTAAGTGAAACCCATGCTACTAAGTTTAACATTCTCCAAAAAGTTAAGGAGTGCTTCAGAGAGGGGTTGGTCGGATTGGAGAAGAGACAAGACAAAGGTTTTCGCTGCTTTATGAGCAAGAGCCTTTCATGTCAGGAACGAGCTCTGTAGTTGTCTTTTGTTTTTCACGGAAATTTTGTACGGTTACGCCACTGTCCAATGTTATATAAAGGTTTGGCGCCTTCAAAATTGTTTAACCACTCCACATTCTGTATGTGCCTATCCTAAGTCAGGAACTTATATTCAGTGGTTGTAGTTTGTTTCTGTGTTACATATTTGTTTTTCTTTTCGTTAATCATTATGTACATGAATTATACTGTTAGTTTTCTTGTTTGAATTGTTAAAAACATTTGTCTTTTCGTGGCCTTTTATAACTGACTATGTGGTATTGGCTTTGCTCATTGTTGAAGGTCGTACGTTGACCTGTTAATTTTTGTGTCATTCTGGTCCATAGTGGAGAGTTGTATCATTGTATATCAAATTACATTTTCTTTATATAAGTAAATGTGATATAAAGTCGCATGGTTGTATATAAAATAACATAGAACTATGCGCTCGACTGATGAGCGTTTTACCCAACTACAAATATTGCTGGGTTTCTGCATCGTTGACGAATACTCCAGTGCTACTTTTATCTATTTTGGTTTACCATATCTTCAATTAATACATAAATGGTTTTTTTTTATTAACTTCCAAAAAGTACTGACCATTTGGTTGTGTTGCTTACTAGGCAAGGAAAAACGTGTCTTTGAATATGTTAAAAGTTTGAAGCATTCGGAGTTAAATTTGGTTAATGATAGTTCGATATCTATGGAAGTTGAAAAAACATATATTTGATAAAAAAACAAAACAATTGTCTTTGATATTTCACTAAAATAGGGGGCCTACAATGTATCCATGGTGTTTAGCATTACCTTCTCCTTTAAGCGTATGGAATATTATACTATTCAAATTAAACGAATACATATCTAACAGAAGAATCATACATTATCACTTTATATTTGACGTAGTTTGGTCACATGTTCCACCACTTATTACTTAGTTGTATCTGTTAACAAACAAGTACAATTATCTATAGAATAAATTAGTTATTCCAGGCAGGACTTTACAATCGAAATGACTGAAATAGAGTTCTGTCTTTTAACCATTTCTAGCATACACTTTGTACCATACACTTTGTATGTACAAAGTGTATGTACATTTCTTGTAATGGTCAACAGGTGTCCGAATTTATGACCAGTCAATAAGCGTGTACACCCATAAGATAAATATTGACTTTCAATATGGGTAGTTTGTTTGCCATACAGTATACTTTTGTATAGTTTTTTCAATAGTATCTCGCTAGACTGGATAACATATTTGAACATGTTGATATCATTTCAGAAAATATATATAAAGAAAAAACGTTTTAAAATGTTTATTTAAACAGTTTGAGTACCGTTCATCCGTGAACACATCATATCTGCTGCAAATTCATAGCATGGTTAGGTCATGTTAATCAATGATACGCCTGCTCAAATGTGACTATATCGAAATTGTCCCACGTCATCTGGATGGCAGTAAATTAAAACTGACTAAACAACTGCTTAATTGGTTTGAATTTGCCATAACTAATTCATTGACTATATCGCTTTCTTTCTCATTCAGCCAAATCAATGTACACTTTCAGGCTAATTTGTATATCAAATAACAAAAAGGAGAAACTAATTTGCTTATATTCATAACTATCTATTCTGACTTCGTCCACTTATTCGCCCCCTTCATAACCATACTCTTGGATTTGATTGTCTATATGCTCTTTAGTCAATACAAATACACGTTCAATTTATTGCCCGCTGTTTATTGTATTATATTTATTTATTCATTTGTCTTTGTTGTCTATTCAAGAGAAGGTTTAGATTCTTAGAACACCAAGTAAAGTTCTGTGCGCATGTACTTGTCATTAAATATTGATCCTTTGTGTCCTTCAATGGCATCAAATGTAAAAGCAAACCCTAGCTTCAAGTCCGTTAACATTGCTAATGTTAAAGTAATCAATGTTAATATTTCTGATCACTAAAAACAATTCGCAATTAACATCTTTTATGCTGTATTTAATTTTCAAGTTAGTGATATGAACTTGTTTTGTTAAATATTTTTACAAATGTTGTTTTTAAAACTAAACCTGATGTGTGGTGATGCAGTTATACATTTCTAGAAAATTGCTTAAAATCAAGTATTTATTCCAGCAATCAACATAATGACCGACGACAACTACAAAGATTTATTCATCTGTCCACCGACAACTACCGACAAAGACTGATTCGTCATGTGAAAAACTTGTTGCCCACCCCTCCCCCTCAAATAAAAATACGAGATAGAATGTAAAACATTAATTAATTATCTTTAAAAGAACAGAAAGGTAGACTGTGAACATAGCATCTTCGCTATTTACATATTGTTCATCGAAACAAGTCTGTAATTGCTATTTTTGCCAGTGCCAATTTACGCTCTTTGTTTGTGTAATCTTTACTACATGTAGATTTCTGAACTACATATCGACTAATATTTTATTAATATGTGCAGTACTTGTACAGATCGTTATTGTATTCATTTAGAATATTGAAATACTAATTTCTATGCGTGAATAAAAGTCTCTAATTTTCTTCCACGACCATACAAGTCTTCTCTTTAGCCGATACATTTAATCACCCGTTGTGTATTATATTATTTATAATAATCTGCCTAGGTATGTTATTCAAGTATTGTTTGTGTAATCAAACAATTTCTAGTGGTCAGTTTATCGATAGAGGATGGTCAGTTAACGCATGCGTTAAAATCCCTTTGATTGATTTCATGTTTTGAACATCTACATGTATACATTTTAAATTTTCAAGATAAAAGGGACATAATTTTAAATAAGAGTTTTATGTTTTAGTGAAATATTTTGGATTACACAATGGTGATAATATGGAGTGACAGCTAATATACCAGGTTAGTGGTCAACAGGTGATTCCTTATATACAGGTGAAATGGCTCTAAACCAAAAATGAAAATATAGAAACCTAGACATGTTGATATAATAAGTAAATTCTGAAAATTCATATGGCGCATATAATTGTCAAAACAAGAAAGCGAAATAGACATGTCTTAGACTAGGTAAAATCAGAGACATATATACACATGTATATCTGTTATTTTTCTGGTAGAATAAAACATTTCAAATGAATGATTTATAGTTTTGGAAATATTTGGGTTTTTTAACGTAGGATTTGGATACGCTACTATACTAACTTATGCGTGTTCGAAATATTAGCATATGTCAAAAAAGAAATGTCTTAAGACTAGGTAGAATAAAACATTTCAAATGAATGATCTATAGTTTTTAAAATATTTGGGTTTTTTAAGGTGCTCTGTACCTAAGAGTGTTCGACATATTGATGTTATAAGTACAGCTAATCTAGATGTCCTCACATTTTCATTTGCAAGAGCAACACTTCTCTCGATTGACTTCTCACATGTATGTCAAAGCTAGGTGCATCGACACCAATACTAATACACGAACCAACATATATCTTGTTTTATAAATATAATTATTTATAATTTTTATTATCATTTATTACAAATGTATTATATATAGTGAAAATATAAAAAACCAAATGACGTATATATATATTAGAGAGATTAATATTGTGTTTGTTTTAAAATACGTAGTTTTTATTATGTTTTTTGTGCTGCTAACAAATGAATATGAAGGAACATCTGTTCTATTATTAAAAAACCCGATTTTCATAATAAAAATTACCGTGATCAACTCGCAATCGTAAATTTAAACAAGAAATAAATTCAACATAAGGTTAATGTTGCGACTCGAATGCCACTCAGTGTTAAATATTCAAAGTAAGGTTACGTAAACAACTGAAAAAAATATATTTCATTACCCTTGAAGAATAATTCTTGATACATGTATTTCAAAACCTAATCCCTACAATTTTTTTGGATTATTGTATTAGTAAGCTAAGGGAATTGTCGTCAAGGTTTAACGGAACTTTATATTTCTGTTAGAATAAGTTAAAGGTCACGATCAGTTTAAACGGATTTAAGATTTATGTATACATGTACATGTAAACAAATGCGGTTAAAGTCATTGACATGAAAATAGAAAACGATAAGAAATAACTAGAAATTATTAAACCTTAATACTTATTGAGTAAATATTTTATTTTGTCAATTCTTATAGCATTTTATGACCCTTATCCTAAATAAATATAATATTGTGTAGCTTTTAGAAGGTCAAATAATAACTTTAAAAGGCTTTAAAACGATACAAGAATGTGGCAAAGTGTAAGAAATGACACTTAACTTTTTTTTTCTTCTTATCCTTTTAATTTTGTCATTTCAAAGTTGCAAAATGCAATATCTGACAGTTCTTTGCAATGTTCTTTACATGAATCATACCAAAATGACTTGCTTCTTGGTTTTCGGTCACTATTTATTTTATATGCATATACATGTATATATATGTAACACTTTCTCTGCTTGTACAAATCTTCAGTATACACTAAGGATTATATAAAACAGTGACGAATAAGTGATAGCCTTGAAGTGATATTAGTAGACATCACTGTCAAGGGCATACGATACAGTTACAGGGAAGGTAATGACGTTGCTAACGTAAAATGTAATTTTCGCGATATCAAACTATGACATATCGGTAAAAGATGCATTTTTCGACGGATTTTTATCATTCAAACTGATTTAATTTGAAAACGAGTGCATGGACCCCTATAAAATACAGAAATTACCGATTATTTAACAAAAAAAACAATTTGTGTTTATCTTTTAAAACAAAAAAGTTATGTCTTTCTTTCGAAAAAGAAAATACGGACACAAATCTGAATTTTGAGCAAATATACAAAATTTCGACCTTATTTTACTCAAAATGTAGCACATGAAGGTATATTTTTTATTACATATTTGATTTGATCAGGTAAAAAATAGCCTACATGTATATGCAAATTTTCATCAACTTGTAAATACAGGTTCAAAACTGTATCGTATGCCCTTAACAAGTTTACAATGCAGGCTTTCAGTCCATTTTTTTACAATCTAGATTTTTGAATAACCCAAAGTCGATTGCATACTGTATTAAGATATAGGTTTTGAAATCGACGAAACGAGACACGTAATATATGTTAAAACGACTAAAACCAAACTACATATTTTAATTAAATCAGAAAATAGTGAAATGTTTAGAGGTGTGAAAAACGGTTTCAACATCAAATAAGTGATATACCTTGTACATTCTCAATCTTTTATTATGAAAATTGCGTACTTGTTTAATTTAGAGAGAGATACCTCTTAAGGTAAATATAACTAGTTGCTTTACACAGCTTTGTCTATTTCGTAGTAAACTGATTTTAAACACGCACCAAATTGTAACAGGCAGAATATGTGCCATATATCTATTTCCATATATGTAACATCGCAGTTTTGCACGCCATAATTAAAAGCAGTTAATATTTATTAACCAAGACTTTAAGGTCATCATGTATCACCGAATTTTAATTAAATACCACCCTACATTGGATTTTAAAGGAAACACGGGTGATGGCATACACCTGTTCCACACCAAGTTGTGAAAATGCCACTATCCATTATAGAAAATACGGATGATGCCTACGCCTCTATGTTATGCAAAGTTGTGAACATATCACTCGTTGTGAACTAATTTTAAGATGCAAGAATTGTTTACATTAACCTGTTAACACAATGAAGTTTCAAAAATATTTGCTGTTCAATATGTCTATACATGTATTTATCTCGATTTGCACATTAAAGTGCTTTATATAAGAACTTGACCATAAAAATTCTTTTTTTTTTTTTTTTAACGTAACAATATCTTTATTGCAATCTTGCTGTAACAAATTACTAAGTTTACAGCTTTAACTTAGTATCCCTCATGTTAGCTTACCAAATAGTTAAGGGAAGCACTATTTGGCAAGGTATTATTTATTCATAATATTAGTATTCATAACATAAAATTTTCACAAAATATATACTATAAATTAATGTGATTATACACATACATTACATTTTGTTTCTCTTTTTCATAGTATTTATTTTTTCCGGAATCAACTCCGTTATCGGTATGATCCGTGTTTCCATTAGTATTGGGCACAGTATGTGTTGTTTTTCGCATGTGCGTTATCGGGTATAGTTAGGATGTGTGTCTAAATTATATAAAAATTATCCACTGGATTTAACGATTATATATGGTGAGTTTACTATTTAAGTTTTCTTAAGTTATCTACTGATGTTTTTGTCGAAATGTATGTGTGTAATTCACAAATAGGTAATTTAAGTGTAACAAGTTGAAACACTCGACATCCGAAATGATACATTACTTTTCCACATATATTAATAAACGAACGGATACATTTATACTATAACTTTTTTTAATCATTGTAAATACACATTTTAAAATTTAAAAAAAAATGTTGTATAATTTACATGTGGTGACTCATGCATGGCTGAACATGCTTACAAACATTGAACATGCATGGTTGAACTTGATCATAAATATTACCATATTTGGCTTGTGTACAAACAATGTTTTGTTTTTCGCAAAAAGATTAGTCCTGATTCAATTGAATCTTTGCAATGAATCTATTTGTTTTTAGAATTATCTGATTAGTTTTTTTGTTATTAAATTTGTTTATTTCAATAATTTCTGAAATTTCTTTCTGGAAAATTTTTAAAATGTTTATTTTTTTTGTCTTCTTTTCTGAGACAAAATGTGATTTGTATATTGAGAAGGATATTATAGTCAATATGTAATTAATATCAAAGTATGCTAAATCATCAATTTTGTACCCTGTTACCAAATTTTCAAGGTTTATAATATCTTTTTCAATACCTAGGGATTTCATTAATGTCATTATTATTTTTAGAAAATCATTATTATAACAGCAATTGATAAAAAAATGTTCATAGTCTTCCTTTTTTTTACAATGCTTACATAAGTTGTCTTCAGTTATTTTCCACTTTTTTAAGAGTTCATTACTTGGCAGTATGTAGTGAATAAGTTTCCATCTAAATATTTTCAATCTATTATCAGTTAGATATTGAAAAATGAAAGCAAAAGTATTTTTCAATTTAGAATTCAAGTTTTTCTCAAATATTTTTTCCCACATAAGAAAACCATTTGGTTTATCACAACTATTTTTCAGTGTGAATATTTTATACAGTTCTTTTGTACTCATCAAGGGAGTAATTGTCCTGTGCATAATTTTTAAGTCGTTTATAAATTTAACTTTAGTTTTGAATGAATCTTCAGTGCAAAGATCTGTTTTCCAATCAATTGGTATTGCTTTTTTTAACATATATATTTGCCTTATCCAATTTTGCTTATATTTTAGTTTCTTTAAAATGGTTGTTTCAGAGATATTGCCTTGTTCATCAATTACATCATTTATATTGATAATGTCACTTTTTATCCAATCATCAAAGTTTAAACATTTTCCATTAAACCGGATATTATCATTTCCCCACAAAACTTGTTTTCTAATTTCAAGAAAATTTTTAGGATATTTTGTATTACCTCCCTTTACACTTATCCAATCTTTAAGTAGTTGTTTATAGAATTCCGGTAAATACTGTAACTTACTTTTATCAATGTCGTTTATATTCTTTAAATTCATTTTAAATACAAGAAGATTTTTTCCTAATTTGTTGAAGTAAAATTTGGGAATTATTGTCCAGTTGTCATTTTTATTTTCACTTAATTTAAGAATCCAGTTGATATGTAATGATTTTATATAAGCATCAATGTCCGTCATTTTAAGTCCACCTTCTAGAAAATTGTTTGAAAGTGTTGATCTTTTTATTCTATCTCTTTTGCCTTTCCAAATAAAATTGTATATTATAGTTTTAAAGTCTTGCAACATTTCCTTAGGAATAATAGTGTTTGATGCAACATATGTTAGGTTTGGTAAAACTAAAGATTTGATGACAACTATTTTTCCTATGATAGTAAGGTTTCTTCTATTCCAATCAGATATTATTTTTTTACTTTTTAACAGTTGTTTTTCAAAGTTAAGTTTTTGACATTCTTGTTTATTGTAACCAAAGTAAATTCCGAGGCTTTTGATTGGTGCAGTACACCAATTTATATTTTCAAATTTTTCCCGACTGTGTTTTAATTGACCAAGCCATATTCCTTCAGTTTTTGTTTTATTCAATTTCAAACCGGAGAGAGTACCAAATGTTTCTATTAGATTAATTGCTAGAGATACATCTTTTTTTGATTGAAGAAATAGAGTAGTGTCGTCAGCTAATTGGCAGATTTTCAGGGTGTTACTCTTACCATCTAATTTTATTTCTATGCCTTTTAAGTTTTTATTTTCCCTTATCTTTATTGCCATAACTTCTACAGCTAGAACAAATAGTAATGATGATAACGGACATCCTTGTCGGATCCCGCGAGATGCCCTAAAGCGAGAGGAAACCCATCCATTATTAATAATGCATCCTTTAATATCAGAGTACATTGTCTGAACCCACCTTATAAAATTATCTTTAAATCCAAATTTTTTTAAAGTCTCAAACATGAAGTCCCATTCTAATGAGTCGAATGCTTTTGTAAAATCCAGAAATAAAATTGCCCCATCAATTTTGAAAGTTTCAGAATAGTCGATGACATCTTGTATTTGTCTAATGTTGAAACCAATATATCTATTTTTGACATATCCTTTTTGATCTGTATTTATTATCTTTGGTAGCAGGGGTTTTAATCTTTGTGCTAAGGCATAAGCAAGTAATTTAGCATCATAGTTTAAAAGAGTAATAGGTCTATAATTGTCAAGTGAAAAGGGGTCATTCTTTTTATAAATTAGAGATATTAAGCCAACTTTCTGAGTGTTAGATAGTTCTCTTTTTTCATAGCAGTAATTGAATGTGGAGACTATAAAAGATTTAAGTTCATCCCAGAATGTTCTATAAAATTCCACATTAAGTCCGTCAAGCCCAGGCGCTTTATTAAGTTTCATTTTAAAAATTGCATCAGTACATTCATCAACAGTTATTTCCCCTTCGCAAGAATTACTTTCACAATCATTTAATTTTTTATATTCCTTGAGAGAATCTAAATACTTTTTAGTTGCTTCTATTTCAGGGTTTTTTGTAGAATATAATTTTTTATAATAATTTGCTTCTAATTGTAATATTTTGTCTTGATCCCTTGTAATTTGACCTTTATCATCATATAATTGGGTTATTGTTTTTCTACTCTGTCTTGATTTTTCCATCCCTAGAAAATATGCAGAATTTTTTTCTCCTTCTTCAACCCATTTTACCCTTGCTCTTATTTGATTCCCTTTTATTTTTTCGTTATAGAGTTTTCCTATTTCATTTTCTATATTATCTATTTCTTTTAATATATTATTATTGTTTTTATTGTTACATGTATCAATAATATCATTTAATTGTGTTAAATTTTTTTCCAATTTGCTGATAAGGTTTTTTTTATTCTTAGCTTTTGTTTTGCAATAGCTTATTGTCTGGTCTCTAACTTCTATTTTGAAATTGTCCCACAGTATGTCAAGATCTGTTCTTGTTTTAGCTTTGTTTTTAAATTTTTTAATTAATTTCCTAATTATTTCAGTAAAGTCTTCATTTTGAAGTACACTGCTGTTTAATTTCCAGTATCCTTTTCCTTTTTGGCCTCTGTTAAGATTTATTTTTAAAGAAACACAGTTGTGGTCTGTGTATTGTAATACTATTGGTCTAATGTCACATGAAACACAGTTTTTGAATACTTCTGGAGTTATTAAAAAATAATCTATTCTTGTTGACTCTGACCTATCTTTTCTGCTCCATGTAAATTGAACTTTATTTGGATTTTTTGTTCTCCATACATCATTGAGTTTTAATGACTTTATAAGTTTATTTAAATTGTGAACTTTTTTCCTATTTTTTTGTTGTTTAGTTTTACTTTTTGAATCAATTTGTGATAAAATTTCATTATGATCTCCTCCTAGAATAAGTTGACCTAAACTTTTTTCTTCTATTAATGTATGGACAGTTTTGAAAAAAGTATTTCTGCTTTTAGGATTGTTTGGTGCATAAATATTAACTATTGTTATTATAGTATCATTTATTTCAATATTAACAAGTAAAAGTCTTCCTTCTTTATCTTTAAAGTCATCAATTATTTTAAAGTTTAAATTTTTATTCAGCCATATGGCAATACCTCTTGAATTGCTAGAACCATTACTCAGTAAAAGTTTACCTTCAAATTCAGTATTTAAATTATTTATTAAACTATCTGTAAAGTGTGTTTCTTGCATTAGAAGAATGTCACATTTTTGGGATTTAGACCATTCAATTAATCTTTTTCTTTTATCAGATTGTTGCAGACCTTTACAATTAACTGTACAGATATGAAGATGTTTGTTAAATACCATGGTTGGTGAGTAGTTAATTTTATTTGTAGTCTCTTACTGTGTTATGTGTATTTTAAAAAATTAACATAGGTAAATTCCCGTTTAGTGATACAATTGGGTCACACTGAAGTTGACCTTCACAGAGCACGAGACTATAAATAGACATCTTTTCAGTTGTTTTATTTTTATTACTTTTGTCTGTTCTAGGACATTTATCTACGATTTGTCTAATGAATAAGCATAAGCTACTGTTTTTTCTTCTACATTTGAAACTTAAATTGTTTATTTTAAAGTTTATACAATTTTTACTTTTGACAATGTTCTGATTGTCATGATTGTTATCTTTGTAAATAATGTTTATAAATAGGGTAAAATTTTTACCTGTATTTGTCTTTACAATCCTTTTGCAAAAAGGAAGAAAAGCGTATTTCATTTGAATGTTTTTACATGTATTCACAAGTAAAGTGTTAACACAATTTGTTTCTATTAAAAACATACAACAAGTTACATTCGTAAATAAATACAATCTATTGTTTTCTTTTACATATACCCCATGGGTCATTATTTGGGTCATCCATGTGACTTCAAAAACAGACATTGACATGTGCCTCTTAATTTTAGCACACTCAATGTTTGTTAAACAAATACAAGTACAATTATTTATGTGTTTCATATTGAAATACATATGCAAATCAATTTTAAAAAAAAGAACAATTTTTATATACATACATGGTAAAAAATATTTATTTTTATTTGTAGGATAAGAAGACCTCTCTGACTGAATTTGAATGAAGAAACATGAACAGATTAATAAAAATTGGATTTTTTCCAATGTAGCATTACTGGAAACATTTAACAGTGTGTTTGATAATAATGATTGTAAAAAATAAGTAGTTTGATACCAATTAAATGTTTTGTATTTTACAGTTTCTTTACTTTTTAATCTGTGATAGGTATCACTTGCCAAAATCAGAAAATTAGAATACAGCGGACTACATTCTAAATATATACCAATAATGAGAAAAGAAAAAGTGAAAAGTGTTATATACAGTGACATTTTTTTATATATTTTTTTTTATATGATAAAAATTACATATAATATCAACTAGATTGAAATAGATTAAGTGTTAATTTCAATGTTCAATATAATGATCACTCTAGGTTTTCGTTGTTTTCGATTTTTTACTTTTGTTGTTACTGGCACCATCATGTAGTTTCTCTGTGGGCGTCACTGGAGACTTCTCTAAACCACTTCTGTTTGAAGTTTTGACCGGAGTATCTTGATGTTGGTTTCTACGTGTAGACTGGTTTGGACCGTTAATAAAACTGGTGATTTGTGATTGACCACGGGAATTTCTGCTGGTAGCCTCACTGGATGTATGTGAGGATTTGTTCGTTTCCCTTCTACCTGGTTTTATTTTCGGTCTTGCTGACAGAGGTTGATTTTGTTGATCACATATAGGACTAGAGATCTGGTCATCGAAGAAGATTGATTGTGATCTTATAAAATCATCGTGATTGTTTGTATCTGAGGCAGAATCATTTTCTGCATGAGCTTCATGTTCAGTTGGTTGCATAGCTTCAATGTTTTCATTGTTGTTTGTTGGTTGTTGTGTGTTTACATCACTCGGGTCATAATGATTTTCATGATGTGTGCTTGTGGCACCTTCTTGCTCCTGTTCAGAAGGCATTTCACTGGTGCATTCATTTTGCCTGTGGCCTGATTCACCACAGATTCTACACTTCCAATCATTTTCACAATTTTTGGTTGTGTGTCCGAGCTCCATGCACTTGTTGCATTTAATGTTGTCATTTTGTTGACCTCTGTATATAACCGTTGCTCTATATTTCCCAATTGGAATGGACTTTGGAATAGCAGAGATCAATGGACCTTCACAATAAACTATTCTGTCACCAGTTTGACAGTTTGTTATCATATCATTGTAACGTAACCTTTCTCTTAAGTGCTTCAAAATTACACAATTGTACCCCTCTAAGGCTCTCAAAATCTGTCCATCGTCAGCCGAGAGTGGTACATCTTTAATGCGAATTTTCACATCTGTTGAATTTTCTTGTATGCGAACTCTAGGATTGATAGAGTATATAGAGATAGATTTGCCTCGAATTTCAAGACCTTCTGAAAGGAGAAATTCTTTTCCTTTTAATGTGTCGAGATATATCCTCCACAGACCTTTAATTCTCTGAAGGCCCATAACTGATCTGTCTGGCACGACTGCACCTACAGCCTTGTACATTTCAGATATGGTTAAAAATAAGCCTCTAGTGGCTTCTTTGGGGATATGACTAAAGACGTCTGATTCTTCAACAAACACTGGTTTAACAGAGGACAGAGAGTCAGTTGTTTCTGATTTAGGACCTCTTTTAAATGCTTCGGCATACGACGCCATATTGGATTCTTCTTGCGTGTTTGATTTGGTCATGTTCACTGAAATATCTTGGTAGTTTTAAATTGCAAATGCAATTTTACGAGTGAATGTTTATCATTACTTGTATTCTTTACGATTTTAAATAATCTGCATTCGATATTCACCGAGAATTGATACTAAAAGTCTATTTTTTGCAGAGCTACTCACAGACCCGTTACCTTAGTCAGGGGCCGCAACTCAAACCATAAAAATTCCAATTTTTTTTCTATAAATGATTCATGATCATTCCTGATACACGTGATAATGGGTAAGACAAATGCCTCCGTACACAGACAGGGGCTGAAATAAATAAAGGTAAGGTCGTAACTTGGTCTTGTAGCGGAATTGTTGCTTGCTTTTTCTCGTCAGAAGATTTTTTTTTAAAAGAGATGAAACCTGCAAATTTTGAATATTAATCATAATTTTTGTTAAGCATTGTTTCGATTCAAGTAAATTTTCGTCAAATTAGTTTGACTTAAAGGAACTGTTCTATGGTGTTGCCCTGAATCGTACTTTTAAAGACTAATGCCCCATTCACGGAGTCTTTCTTATGATTGTCACGGGCAGAAGTAATGTAACCAAAAGTAATGTTTAAGATCATGCTCATGTAATATATCTCAATGTTTGTGTCGCTATCCGCATTGATGTCAGTTTGAACTGGAATAAATATAAAACTGACATTTATCTTAGCTTTCATACGATTATTAGTTAAAAAAAAACATTACCAGCATTGCTGGATACCTAGTATACTTTATAAATTATTGAATTTGAAATTAAATCAGTTATTCTCCATAAGCATCTTAAAGGTCAAAAGTGAGATACAAATTAGATATTTTAACACAGAAGGCAGTTGTCTATGTGTCCGTTATTATTTCAAATGTCAGCATTCAGCTGGACACCATTAACATAATTACAGGTCTATTAAAGGCCTATAGATATGATAGTCAGTGGTTGTCAATTTTTCACAGAAAATCGTTTCTGTATTATAAGCTTGAAATTACTTTATAATAATTCATATAGCATTTACTGTACATGAATATTAATGATGGGATTGATAGTTTTGAAATTAGTGAGCTGATTGTTTGAACTTGGATATATTTCGGCATTATTTATAAGTCTTTAAATCTGAAGCGTATATAATATTATAGGGTAACATCGTTAAGTTTTCTCTGAACAATTATTACTGAATTCGAAAATCATGGTTTATCATGTTGATCAAGGATTTGTATAGAAGGATTGGAATCTCGCGGTATCTCATTAGTTCTCGCGTATCGTGAGAAGTCGTAAACTCGCCACTTATACCATGATACTCGCTTGTATTGTAAATATCCGGTTTTATCGCTTGGTTAACAACGTTATGAAAATACACATGGTAAGCTACGATCTTACGATCTTTTTACGATATTAGTTTTGTGTAGACTTACCGATAAAACAATTCTTATTTCTCTTAAATTACAAAGTGATAATTACCTAAATAGACCAAAAGGAAAAGTTGGCGTTTATAAAGTTTATTTGTGAAATTTTCGTATTAAAATTAAATTAAGTTTGTAAATTTGATATTCATCCCGGAAAAAGATAAAAAATATTGAGTTTTCCCCCTCATGTGACCGCAGTTTTGGTAGTCATTTATTATCTTCATAATAATCATTTACTCAAAGAGGAAGATGAAATAATTATTTGATTGTCACAGCTTGTTGTTTGACTTTCTGTTTTTTTTAATAGTTCTTTGTTTTTTTATTAATTATGCAAGGAACTGTTTGTAATTGAAATATACTTTTGTGGTGATTAGATTAATTAGTGAAGAATATATATAATTAAATAAATTACAACCTTTAATCTCAAAACATAACATTTAATTTAAAAAAAATCAAGATGATTAATTAAATGAAGTCTTTGATCTCAGTATCAGAACAAGCTTAGATATATTATAAAATGGAATATTTAGTAATCAACTTTCAGTACAAATTATTATTCAATGTTACAACCATGTCAGATTTTTTATCCTGGGACCAAGATATTGACCTTGATCTTTTGTTAGGTGAATATACTGAGTATGATCCAGAACCCAGTGACAGTGATGAAGAATGTTACATTGCCAAAAAGAAAAAGTCTGAACCTGTACCAGATACATGTATTAAACCTTCATACACTTGTCCTGTTTGCAAAAAGACTCTGAAAACAATTTCAGGCTTCCGTGGTCATGTCCAGAAACAACATGGACAGAATTTGAGAGCAACAGACCATCGCACACATGCAGATAGTAAACTACCTAGCACAGTCCGTGACGCCTTAAATGAAAGTTCATTTGCTGAAATATTCCCTACAGCTTTGCAGTCCAGTTTGTCCAACATTGCTAATGATCCATTTACCATCAATGACAGCATAACAGACATTTGCAAATTTGTGAGCAATTCAGCAGTAGTGCAAGACATTTTGTTGAAATATTTTCAGCCGATATTTGTTGAAACTACAAGCAACATATCTTCCTCATGTGACAAAGAGCAAATGTTTCGCCGTTTACACATAAGTAGAGTAAAGCCAGAATTGACAAACACTTTTCACTCGCATTGTCCATCTCACTCATTGAACCATACCAACTTATTCCTACAGATGGTACATGAGGATATTGTTGGTGAAATTTTTAAAGTTCAAACAATGACAGCTGTTCAGAAATCAACATCAAATCAGGAAAAGTTAACAGAAAATGACCAAAGCATTCTGTATTATATTGCTGGTTACACCATTCGTGCTCTACAGAAGAGATACACCAGGTACTCTACTAAGAAGTTGTCCGTCATAAATAAATTTACAGACAATTCTTCAGGTGTTAACTTTGTGAAACAATATGACAAGTGGTATAAGACACAAGACCGTGGTGGCCTTCAGAAACCATCAGATTCCCTGTTCTTATTAATCCGTGAATTAGAGACAATTATTCGCAAAACAGTTGAACCTTCATATAGTGCTAGTTCGCTTCTTATTGATCCTTTAAAAGAAGCTATGATGGAAGGGTTCATGGTAAAACATTATTGTGACATTCTTATGCAAGGTGAAACTGCAGATATTGTGTCAGCTATAACTGAAGACATCATTCATTTGTTTTTAACCATCCGTGGCTTTGCTGTTACTCGTATAGAACGCAATAAACTGACCAAGAAAGCAAAATCTCAACCCTCATCCAGTCTAAGACAAGCCTTAAAGGAGAAATCTTTAAACTGTTGACACTGTGACATTTAGTTTTGTTCTGTTCATACATGAAATATAATTATTTAAATTGTTTCCACATGATCTTGATGTAACTGTTGTATGAATATTTAAAAAAAAGTGAAATGTGTAAATGTCTTTTTATTTATTGTCTTTCATAACACTGCTTTACAACTACTACTGTCACTCTAAAATATTTCAATTGACCTTTAAAAATATGTTATACAGGAGATGTGAGGTCTAAACATGTCAATATTAAAGACAGCAAACCAACAACCAAAGTAACTGAAAGAAAATTTAGCTGCAATCCAACTACAAAACTTATCTCATACGGCCTACACTAAACAGGAACAATATAAGGTCTTCAACAATACAAATCCTTGTGTTGATATAACAAAATCACGATTTGAAAAGTTTTGGAAATATAAATTTATTTCACCTGTGGCACCTGTGGTTTTTATTACTTAGATTAGCTCCTGCTTATCGTCTTATGTTTACAACCCAGAGTTGAAGGTCAGTTTAAGTTTGACGTGGACAATGTTATCGATAATGTAATTAATGAAACAAGAGTTCTCTGGCGAACACTTATATCACTAGAACTATTGCATAATTGATCGTGAAATCGTCTATTATTATTTTTGTTGACCGTTTGTTGATCCCACATTCCATATAAACGTGTGGTCAATAGGAATCTATATGCACGTACGAAAGCATTATTGATACCTCCATTGACACTGAAAACAGTCAAAAGTCAAACAACATGGAGTGGAAAATAAACATATCGTCGTGTGAATATTATAATGTTTTATGTCCCCTTTTTCTAAAACTGAGAAAATGGCATTTAAAGTTGGACAGTCTGATATCCAGTCATATAAAACAAGAGCTATGCAAAAAGTATGCGTAATACTAGTTCCAACACATCTGATTAAATTGTCCTTTTCAGAAATCTGATCAAGTATATATTATTTCGGCAATTTCATATTTCAAGTTTGGAGATAGTACATTTTAATCTTGTGATAAGTAAAGTTGAAAGAATTAAAATGGTATTGGACATAAAACATTATAATATTATTACTGGGCAATGTATATGCCATTAAAATTGAATAAAATCGGCAGTAGAAACAAAGGCCATACACAATCTTGTTGGTTAAAATAGTGTCTTATGTTTTCTTTGAACTATAAAGCTATGCCTGCAAGGCAAACTGGACGTATAGTTCTTCTGTCTATGCGTCTGTCCTTGCAAGGTTAAGGTACACGTTGACTTTGTCTTTCTTAATAGAATTTCAATATTAAAAAACCAGGTTAAGTTTCAGGTTTAAGTTTTTGATATAAGAGTTATGATATCATCAAGCAGCTTTGTACATAGATAGCTTATGATGTGGACTGTTTGATGCAAAGTTGATGCTTGGGTCGTAATAAGTCAAGACTTATTGACTTTGTCTTTTGTAATAAAAAGTCAATGCTAAAGACCCAAAGTTAGGGTAAGGCCAGATCAAGTTAATTGATAGATTCTCATCCACCTAAATTGAAAATATTGGGTTGAGTTGGACTCTTATATTTTATTTTTACGTATTTTTATTACAGATTCAAAAGAACTTTGTAAAAATACATAAAAAACCTAATTGGTTGGAACGGATGGGGATAAGAATGTAAAAATCAATTTGATATGATCTTAAGGTTAAGTCTGTAATGGGTCTGTGTCTGAACAAACTGTTAGTCATTTTAAATACAGATCATTGGCGGGCATGTAGTGTCATTGGACATTCTTTTTCTAAAAGGACAGTAATAAAATGACACATAATAATTAGACAATGACTTTATGAATATAAAACTAAAGAATTACAAAAATGGCACCTTTACTCCTTATAGGATGATGATTTATAAACAAATCATAATTAGCACATCATCATAACAGTTGGACATTAAGTTCATGACATGATATGAAAGGGATCTGTATATGTTTCAGCTAAACAAAATGTATATTTTTTGCTATTATTCATTAAAAAGCTGTCACTTGGACCATTTGAAAATTTCTATATTTTGTCAATAATATTAACAACATGTAAAGACTATATTTATGTATGAAAGTGCCATAAAGTCCTATTAAATTATAATGCCCTCATTTCATATTATCTCCATTGGTAAACTTTTGTCATGTGACCCAGAATCCGTCAATTTCATTGGTTTGTACTTAGATCACTATAATTCTGAATACAACATTGTATTTGGAGATATATCATTTTAATACTACTGTTTTAGGCAAATTTGAAGATAATTAAGCCTGGTTAAATATATAGGGAGATAAAACATTGCAGCACGAAACTATTGACACCCATAACTCATTTCCACTGTAAAATGGACTTATAACATTATAATATTCACACGACGATATCTCGACAGGAAAATAAAATACAAATAATCACTGCCAATATCGTTTCCTTCGCTACTGGACCACTTTCCGCTGTTGTTATTTAAACGAATGTAAGACAAATGAGTATTTCACAAACATGTTTAACCCCGCCGCTTTTCTGTGCCTGTCCCAAGTCAGGAGCCTCTGGCCTTTGTTAGTCTTGTATTATTTTAACTTTTAGTTTCTTGTGTACAATTTGGAGTTTAGTATGGGGTTCATTATCACTGAACCAGTATATATTTGTTTAGGGGCCTGCTGAAGGACGTCTCCGGGTGCGAGAATTTCTCGTTGCATTGAAGACCTGTTGGTGACCTTCTGCTGTTGTCTGCTCTATGGTCGGCTTGTTGTCTCTTTGGCACATTCCCCATTTCCATTCTCAATTTTATTTTATATTGTAAGTTGAAATTCTTAATTCTGGTTGTTCGCGTTGTTCGTAACAGCATCTTTACGAAAATAACCTTCACGGTATTCGAAGTTTTGCTATCCTATTTTAACTCCTTCCATAAATCTCGTAGTAGTTTTATTTCAATCTCAGACTCAAAACTCAAATCCGTTTCGCTTATACCACGTAACAGTTCAAGGAAAATAGTAGTTTTGAATTTTCCTGGCGTTATCTTGCCCCTTTGCGTACCCACTCGTGAAAAGGAGGTCAACTTTGGTTCCTTGCGTTATCTTGCCCTTTTGCGTACCCACTCGTGTGAAGAAGGTCAACTTTGGTCCCTCGCGTTATCTTGCCTTTTTGCGTACCCACTTGTGTGAAGGCAGTCAATTTTGGTACGCTGGGATTGAATGTGGTAGTAGGATTTTTTCGTCTTCAAATATGCTTCTTAAATAAAGGTTGCTATGGAAACAATTCAAAAAGAATACGGTCGTTCTATTTCAATTTTTTTTAAACAGAATGATAAAGAGCACGACTACCACACATAACTATCTTGTTTTTCTTGGATTTTTTATTTTATGAAGAAGTAAATTCATAAAACATGTAAAATGATAGTATTGTCTCTTATGGTGGTAGTGAGTACTATCGTTTTCCCCATCACTAAATATAACTGGAGTATTACAGAGCACGTACGGAACGATTATGAACCATGCGCGAATAGTTGGTTTATTTTTATTGTGGCGTTTTTTGGAAGATGAAGGCCGGGTTCCAAATAGATCGGTAATCATTCTGACAGGGTTATCGTCATGCTACCAACTGCTACACAATTAAACTTCCCACATGCTTTTAAGTGTGACTGATTATACGCATCTAAATACATTTTTTTGATATTCGAGAATCGATTATATGTTATTATGTCGGGTCATATTTGCTCTGAGTGTTATATATCGAGATTTGATACGCAGCAAATTAGCAAGTTAGCAAGTAATTTTATGACCAAAATGATTTCATATTATGTTAACGATCTATTAAGCATAATTAAGTACTTTAGGTACCTGTGGACTTAAAATCCTATGTTTTACTGGAAACCATCTGACTAAACACATGTGGTTAAACACCAACCGGCTAGTGCGGCTACATGTACTTTTAAAACTAGATGCTGAAACTTAAAATTTTACTATAAAACTACTGATTGATCTAATGTTTAGTGAGTATACGATGTGAATTTGCTCTCACCCCATATGGAATTTACTGACCCTGTATATATCATATTAGGTCACTAACACACTATGTTACTAATAATATTCAACTTATGCGTTTGAATGTCCCTCTGGTATCTTTCGCTTTTTTTTTTAACACTGCACTTCAATTAAACACCACTAACTCAGTTGCTGCTTATCGTATTCAGTGAGATTGCAGTCCCTATTATTAACTCGTCTGTCAACATATCTTTGGACAATCCGAGTTAACTGTAAGTCAGTTCTTTGATTTTCGGTAAAACGGATAAAATACGTATGTTTCGAACATGTTTTAGTAGAATTGATTGAGAAACTTATCGACTTACAGACAAATACATGTGCAGGTTGTGTGACTTCAAGTGTTTTTTGTCCTTCGTGACCATGAACCAGCAAAATATAATTCACCTTCTTTGTTTAGTTTAGAGCAAGCTGAGTGTTGCTTTCCAGATTATTACAAGAAAATAAACATGTTTACTAACGATCTTTACAGACTTCTTAATCATGTTATTTCTAAAGTTAGATGAATATGTTAAGGTCTGTCGTAATTGATCAGAATAATTGAATTTAACAATTGACATCTTACACATGCACTTATATATATATACATATTCCGGCGTTGAAGAACATAATTTGACCTATAGTAGTTTACTTTTATAAATTTTGACTTGGATGGAGAGTTGTCTCATTGACACTCATACCACATCTTCTTATTTCTATATACGAAGTCTTTTGTTTTGAAAGAGACTGAGAAAGAGATATTTTATAAATTCATGTTTTAAATTATATCCGTTGATGAAGATCTTCTGTTAAAGTCTTCATAAATTATTCAGTTACATTCGAATGTAAACCTATATTTGTCATTGAATAACACAGGAATGCTTTCTTTATAATATCACAAGGGTTTTGTCTTTTTAATATTTGCTCTTATAAAAGAAATAAAATTTTAACTCGATCTAGAAACATGATGATTCGGACGTGTGTTATTAGACTATAAGAGGCGCTCGTTTGTTCGCGCGGGTTTATAAGTTACCTATGCAGATTTGTGTACCTACTAAGCATAGATGTGCCTTGTCCTTTTATTCAATTCAGTTTTGCTCAGCAGATGAAAGTAAACTTTTCAAATGTTTGCACCTGTCCTAAGTAAGGAATCTGATGTACGGTAGTTGTCGTTTGTTTATGTAATTTATACGTGTTTCTCGTTTCTCGTTTTTTTTTATATAGATTAGACCGTTGGTTTTCTCGTTTGAATGGTTTTACACTTGTAATTTTGGGGCCCGTTATAGCTTGATTTTCGGTGTGAGCCAAGGCTCCGTGTTGAAGGCCGTATATTGACCTTTAATGGTTTACTTTTATAAATTGTTATTTAGATGAAGAGTTGTCTCATTGGCACTCACGCCACATTTTCTTATATCTATTTATTGCACAAATAGTTGTAAATATTACGTATAAACTATTGAGATAAATGATTCTACTCTGGACATCATTTATCAATACCAAGGTTCTAACCTATGAATAAATGAGTCCACTGACGATAATCTATTGTATCGAGGAAGCCAATGAATTATTATCAAGGATTGAGCTTATCAACTGACAAAGAAGAGAGCAATTAAACACAGGTACTTAAGACGCAACCCAGCAACCTATGTCACCCTGGGGTCATCTCGCATTAATTTTACAAAATTCTGGAGTCATGTCATGTTGGTTACCTGACTATTGGTTTCCTGACTATGAATTATCTCTGCAATTTTTGTTCCTGGTCGAAAACTTCGGTCTCTATTAATGGGTTAAACTACGTACTTGGTTTATATTGGAAATTTTGAATTTTAACTCACAAAAATATCTAAATTCAATTGCAAATTTAAGTATATAATATGATAAAATCTAAATTACGTAAAATGCTGCCTATATTAATATGATAGTTTTACAAACCTGTCTTTGCTTTTACAGAATACATATGTGCGCATTGTTTGCTTTAGCCCATTGATTTAGTGGGTTTAGCCTTTGTCTTAATGCGTTTAGCCTATTGTTACTATCCGGTACAAAACGATTTGGTTTTTAGTGATACCCGTTTAGGTTGTGTTCTGACTGTCTTTGAGGTAAGTAAACCCTTAACATATAGATATTGTAGGTAAAGATTTTGTAACCATGTGTAAAAAGCAATTGAATTATCTAGACTTGTGTGATACAAACATGTATGTTTTGAATTCACCTACATCTGAATTGATGAATACGTCCGAAGGTTATAAACCTTTGAAATAATTCGTCTGATAAGGGGATATTTTACCCAAAATGTAGGATATAAGTTTCAGTATTAACCCACGTCAGTGAAAACACTTACCATTTATACAGTATCTGTATACGATATATAATACAGATGTACGATGTACTTAATATATATTCCTGTTATTAATTACCTATACTGTAAATTGATCAGTACACGACCGAAATTGACATCTTAAAATTGAAATTGAGATGTGCTATTGTAATAAAATATTGAATCTGAATCTGTGAACTTAAAATATATAAGTGGGACACAGACAAACTTTTTTCATCTATCCTCAAAAAGTACAGTGTAAACTTTGTGTATCGTACATTGATTGGTGATTTTTTTTTTACTATGAGGATAAAATTTCATGAATGTAATAGAAAAAGAACAATTTAAATCAGCACAGATTGCATTTGGTGACACCAGAGATATAAATCACACCTATAGTATCTATAATTGTTTCTAGGTCGACACAGAATCCCCTTACATCAAAGATATCCGATATTCTTTGGAAATTAAAGACAACTCGTTTTGATTTTTGGCTTTAACAGATAGGTTTCTTCGGAATCCATATTGATTTCAAATAAAACTCATTGATATTAAACAGTCGTTTAATTTATTTTATTAAACCCTCATTGCCAAAAAGGTAAGAAAGCTTTTTAATAGATTTAAGTAGTTCATTTATAAAGTTCTTCCAATTTTAGGAATATTGTAGTTGTTTTTCACTTGTTCTGTTGGTTAATATAGCGTTTAATTGTGTCAGTTTTTATGGACTTTTTGATTTTGAAATAGGCTTTGAGTTGGGTATTTTTGTTATACATTTTAGCTACTTGATATTATGTTTTCCCTAACGTAATAATTATCACATTATATAATTCTATATTGAGCTTTTATTTGTTCTATATTGTAAATATTTATTATACTAATGATTGTACCGATTTTGCCAGTGATTGATTTTCTATCGAAAATTTCAAAAATATCAATGCAATTTTAGGCTAAACATGTACATCACGTTCCTTTTAAGTTCTATTTTACACAGTATTTACAGTAACAGTCTAAACCCACGTATTGTATGCTGTAGTGGTTAGTTGTTTCTTTGACGATCATACCAAATCTCTTTATTTATATACATATATAACTTGATATCGTCGTACACATATATTAAGGTGGTGTCATGTACATGACCCAAGAGTCGATTTTAAGTCATTGATTTCGAAGACCACTTTGCTGTTTATTCCAATAATCTAATATGACGATGGTGCATTGTAGCGTCATTAAATTAATAAAGGAAACATATAAACATTTTACAATCTTCACAATAAGGTTTATTCATTAAATGTCTACTAGTACCAGTATAGAACAACTGTCTGTAAGATTTTTGGAGCTTTTTTTTGTTGGGAATTAATAAATTCGTTTAGTATAAAGACATGACAAATTTAAAATTCAGTCTTTATTTTGACGAACTTGTACGGCTGTTCTCCATCTTTTTACCATGTGTATTCAGACCTTTATTAACATTTGATGTTTATGTTGCAACGATGGCTTGAGATGGTAAAATGATTGAGGGCAGGGTTTTAAATCCGGGTACAATTTCAAAATTGCTCATGAATACCGACATTGTATATTTAAAATACTGTAACAACCTAAAATAAACTATATATTGCTTAAATATTCAATTGTTCAATTAAAATAAATGAATGGGACCTATATGCGTTTCTTTTTGTGCACTTTTATATAAATAGTGATTTATGTTCAATATGAAAATGAATTGTACTGCAACTGCGATTTTCAATTTCACTCCTATAGACCACTTTCGAGTTCATCCGTCACCGGCAAAAACTCGTCAATTATGAACGCCTTTATGACGTCATTTACCAGATAGAGGGGGTCGCCTGTATCCCTGCACTATTTACGTTCATCAAGCGTCTTAGTGATCGTCTTTGTGCAGGATAAACTAGAAATAATGGTTGCTCTGTAGGTACTTACTGACAATTCCCTAATGACAGCAGTGTTGATTGTCAATTTTGAGAATTCAATTTGCCGAATAATTCGTATAATATAGAATTATAGTTTTCCAACCACTCGCTCAACATTGGGAGGGAAGTGGTGACGCCCCTAAACGCACAAATGACGGTGATAAAAGCGCGTATAATTGACGAGTTTTTTCCGGTGACGGATGAACTCGAAAGTGGTCTATTGAATAGGACTTTTATAAAACATTTATATGTCAATTATGTCAGAATATTTTTTTTTTTTGACAAAGTTGATAAAAATTATAATTTGAATTAGAATAAAATTGAGAATGGAAATGGGGAATGTGTCAAAGAGACAACAACCCGACCATAGAAAAAACAACAGCAGAAGGTCACCAACAGGTCTTCAATGTAGCGAGAAATTCCCGAACTCGGAGGCGTCCCTCAGCTGGCCCCATAACAAATATATACAAGTTCAGTGATAATGAACGCCATACTAATTTCCAAATTGTACACAAGAAACTAAAATTGAAATAATACAAGACAAACAAAGGCCAGAGGCTCCTGACTTGGGACAGGCGCAAAAATGCGGCGGGGTTAAACATGTTTAAAAATTCTATTCTCAATTTTATTATGAAATCTCAACCCTCCCCTATACATCTAGCCAATGTAGAAAAGTAAACGCATAACAATAAGCACATTTAAAATTCAATTCAAGAGAAGTCCGAGTCTGATTTCAGAAGATGTAACCAAAGAAAATAAACAAAATGGCAATAATACATAAATTTTAACAACAGACTACTAGCAGTTAACTGACATGCCATTAAACTGATTGAAAGATTATGATTTCATCATATGAATATCAGGCACAATCCTTAATCCCGTCAGGGGTTTAGTATCATACCATCATAACATATATGAGAAGAACATAACCCGTGTCATGCCAATAACTGGTTTTTGAATTAATGTGTTTAGTTCCGATGCAAAGATGCAAAGTTCCGATGCAAAGTTGATATATACATGTATTTACATTTGCATTCGCATGCTCATTGATGCTATGTATGTGATGTATTTCGTGAACCATGTTTTAAATCTTAACGCCTTTGTGTAGAAAATAATAATTTACTACATTAAACCATGCATATATTATGGTGATTTACACAGTAAATCAACTAGTTAAACATATTTTGATTTATCAATGCATTCTTATTCTTATATACTAATTATACGCTTGTACTCGTCTCGAGTGCAAAAAGTTGATAGTGCTTTCATTAAAACGTCGAGAAACTGTATATAGATAGGTAAGCTGTTATAGTCGATCTGACGTGTTACAGGAAACATATTGAAATATACAATGTGTAGTATAAATAACAATTAACCAAAAGAGTTGACATAGGTTAGGCATATGGTCACCCTCACATTCTATGACGAGGAAGGGAATGAATACACAGTATCATAGTATGAGTGCGTGTGTATTGGCAGATTTTCAGATTGTCTAATGTACATGACATGACAGTGACTACAATGACATATTTTTTATGAATTGTAGGCAGTTGTATAATTGACATGCCAAGCCTATATTTCATGTTACCTAACTCTGGTCACAATGAGGTTAATATTGCATAATTAACCCGATAATACGTTTTTTATTGCAATTTCAGCACATCCATTCGATAAGATATATCAATAGTTGAATATTCTAAGCTTTATGAATGCATTTACTGAAAATAAATTGTTTTTATCTCAATGACCGAAATATGTATCTTTAGCAAAATATGTTTGTCTAAGTGGCCGAAATGTACCACTACTAGGATATTTTGTCTAAGTGGCCGAAATATTTGTTCATAGCAAGACATTTTTCAATTACATAACCGTTGACGGGATTTCACATGACAATGTATTCTCGCCTGTTTCACCATGTGCCAGTTTATTTAAATAGATTCCTTTTCAATGAATATCTGAGCAATTTGCAAATAACAGAACTATTCTCGATATCTTTTATGAGCTGTTTGATTTACTCGAAAATATTATAGTCTCGTTATATTAAAAGTTTCAAGTTGACATCTTGTATAATAACCTGTCTTTTGTCATTGCATAAACACATATGTCTGTTGACATAATATATATCGACACATGGCTGTTCAAATATTGCATAGACACATGTCTGTTGACATAGTATATAGACACATGTCTGTTGAAGTATTGTATCGACACATGTCTGTTGACATATTACATAGACACAAGTCTGTTGATATAGTATATATAGACACATGTCTGTTCAAATATTGCATAGACACATGTATGTTGACATATTGTATCGACACATGTCTGTTGACATAGTATATAGTATATATCAACACATGTCTGTCAAAATATTCCAAAGACACATGTCTGTTGACATAGTATATAGACACATGTCTGTTGAAATATTGTATCGACACCTGTCTGGTGACATTATATAGACACATGTCTGTTGACATATTGCATAAACACATGTATGTTGACATAGTATATAGACACATGTCTGTTGAAATATTGTATCTACATATGTCTGTTGACATAATATATAGACACATGTCTGTTGAAATATTGTATCGACACATGTCTATTGACATATTGCATAGACACGTGTCTGTTGACATAGTATATAGACACATGTCTGTTGAAATATTGTATCGACACATGTCTGTTGACATAATATATAGACACATGTCTGTTGAAATATTTTATCGGCACATGTCTGTTGAAATAGTATATAGACACCTGTCTGTTGAGAAAATATATAGACACATGTCTGTTCACATATTATATCGACACATGTCTGTTGACATACTGTATTGACACATTACTGTTGACATAGTAATTAGACACATGTATGTTGACATAGTAAATAGACACATGTCTAATGAAATATTGTATCGACACATGTCTGTTGACATATTGCATAGACACATGTCTGTTGACATAGTATATAGACACATGTCTACTGCTTAAATCGAATCATTGAAATAAACAGAAAATATTTATTGGCACATTTACAGTCAATTTTAAATTGTGTATTTTACAGCTACTAAACTTCATTATAGTGAAAAGAAATTCGATATATATAGTCATTACATTTCTTCTAATTAAGTAATTGAAATACATTTGGAAAAATTAAAAGTTCACAGCTGACGTTGCCATATCAAAGATGGTCGTATAGAGAAACAATTCATTCTACTAGGATTAGCCTTTTTCTACTCTGTTTTAAATGTTAGGATACATGCAATGGATTTTTAAATTAGTCGTTAGAATTGGAATCAGAATGCCTGAATTCGGGTGAATGTGGTTATATCCTCTTTTTTTTTTAATAGTAGATGTACGATCTCTGTGTTTTATGCATATGTAGCTTATAACTTATAGGAAATTAACAATATTGTTATGAACAGTGAATGTTAACACTTAACTAATTGTCAAAACAATTTATTATTAATAGTATTGCACCTCACAAACGGAAATATGAAGTTGATTATATGCTTGATAACGTTAGATATCATGAATCTTATTGTTTCATCTGTTACAGAATATTTAGACAGACAACAAGAACTAACGACAGCTGATCGCTTCCCATCCAACCATGAACATTCAAAATGACACTATATAGAAATGTCTGAGCGACCAGGACGACATGACATCGTGTACCATGACCATCGTTAAGCTAGTGACGTTGATATTGATGATATATGTTTTGATATCGGTGTGTAGTGGTCAATATAATCGATGTGGTGGTCGGTTAACACAGAAACAAGGAGTAATACAGTCACCTAATTATCCTGGACCTTTCGAGACACCCGTGTTTTGTGAATGGGTTATACAAGCTCCACCAAAACTCAAAATTGTTTTATATTTGACACAGTATTACCTTAAAGGATTTTTCCATGTTTATGAATTCGATCACTATACTAACAAAGATGAGTGGATAGGAGAACGCAAACTAGCCACGGTCAACTGTGAAGATGAAATCTGGTCAATCGTCGCCCACAAACCGTTCATGGTATTACGATTCGCCGTTCAAGAGATGGGCAATATTCACCTTCGTGTGTTGGACCATTTAATTGATGTTTATGGATTTAACATTACCTATGAAATGGTCAGTAAACATGAAGTGGACAGTAAATGGACTTGCTCGGCTTTTGATTGTTCATACCTTGGTAACTGTTATGCTAGTGCGGACTACTCCGAATATAAATGTCATTGCTTTCCGAACTTCTCTGGGGAGGAGTGTCAGTATGGTCCACATTGTAACCCTATGATTGAGAAGAATATGTGTCAAAACAATGGCAGCTGTAGGTAAGTCATGTAACAAGTCGTGTACAAATCACATAAATGTTATATTCAAGTTACACATCTGACAAGTTTTAAAAACCATAAATCTTAATCGGGTATTCACAAGTAATTGTAATTCATAACTGAAAAGATGTAATGTATATTATATAATTGTTAAATGCAATTGTATACTAGGAGACATACACATCCTTTTCAAAACCCTGTCTTTATTTATTCATCATACTATACATATAGTGTTATTCCTAATGTTTGGCTCTTACTTCTTTCAACCAATATTCCGTTTTGTAGACCACCATTGTGTTAGCAATTGGTTCAATTTACAGATTGCATATGATAATATATGTAGAAGTAATTAAATCAAGCCGTTAGTTTTCGCTTTGAATTGTTTTACATTCGTCGTGTCGGTACCATTCAAAGTTTGTCGTGCAGTATGGAATTTTCTCATTGTTAAAGGAGGCACGGTTACCTATATTTGATAACTTTCTACGTCATTGGAACTCTGGTGGAGAGTTTTCTCATTTTCAATCATACCACAACTTCTCATTTTTCTCAAGAATGGTTATTATTTTTGACGTATTCGAGAAGAAGGCAAATAACTGCATTTTGTTATATTCCAAATCTAATAGCTTTCTCTTCCTGATAAACGATCTTATTAGGAAAGTTTTACATTCCAATTTATACCAAGTATCTCCTATTGATCACACAATTCACACTTTAAAATCGATATTAGCCCACATTTTTTTTCAAGAAAATTGAATTCAACATCAGCCTGTTTGGCTTTTATCTGTATTTCAAGATTACAAGAAAAATCTTGGGAAATCGATCGGCGTTAAATATTATTGTACTTAGCAATAAATGACTTACACATGCAAGAAATCAGAAAAGAAATCTTTCAATTGCCATTTAACTTTGTATTGATACTTTTTAACATACGAATCAACCTGTTTTCTTCTAGATACCTGTATGGTGACTACGTGAATATATGCCAGTGTGTTCCTGGCTACCTTGGTTCAATGTGCGAACAGAAGATAAACGGGATTCATCCAAGTGGTAAATTCTAGATTTATCTGTCATTCAAAATTGCATATGAAACTCTATTAAGAAACATCTACATATACAGGTAGAAGCGTCACCATTTAATGATTATATTTACGTCTATAGCGTCATGATCAGGAGAATGTAAGGTTTATATTTCCACCATGCTTCCACTTTATGATTTAAAATATTTCAGTGTATATACCCATCTCTTAATTAGATTAATTGCAGTTAATAAAGCTGGCAAAAATATTTGAAATATTATATACAAAGCACAGCCCCCCAAAAAAACCCAGTTCAATGGACTTCTTTAATTCTATCCTCACTATATGTTTTGTATTTGATAGAATTAGATTACTACGGTAAGTACAAGTTAATAATGCAATTAAAGTCGACTGCCACTATTTTAACAATATAATTATAGCTAATCAACTGCCTCACTTCTAACATCTCAGAACACTACGTATGCATTTGGTGATTATAATAAAGATTCATGTCACTTTCAGTGTAAAAACGTCTGTCATCACTGTTTACTAATGATCACAAACGTTAAAGTTTCACTATCAGCGTTTTATATGCAAAATAAGTCATTTTTACTGATTGGTATTACATTGTAGAATTAAAGTTTAATTATTCATTAATTGCATCTTGTATAAAAGGCAATTTATCCTTTTCTCTATCAGCCACATCGAGCGATTATATTGATCAGTATTATGCTGCATTGTTTTACTTTTTGATCTGTATAAGGTTTATTTTTTGTCGTTTAATCATTCTGATAGTCACTTCAATTGGTTTATTGGTATTGTATGGATGTGAGTTGGCGGTTAGCTAAATACTATTTCGTTCTGGCCATGAATATGTATCCAGGCTTAAACTGTTGTATTGGTATAAATCTGTACTGCTTAATCTAAAGAGCGTTTTTTTTTTCACCTGATAAACGTATAACCGAAGAAAGCTTCAAGTCAAACTTATATAAGGATATCTATACTTGATAGGGTATACTGAAAATTTTACCCTTTTATATCGATTACTATTTCAAACGATAAGCAATAAGACAAATTAATAAGTTCCAGAACTATCTGATGCGATTTCCTTGTATTCATATGCCACATGTTACCTACATGTATTACCTTATCTGTATGTACCGCAAACGGTGTATTTGGGATTTGTTGTATACACGGGTCATAACCACAGGGTTGACAATACATTTTAACTTCAGTCACGGACCCGCGATATCGCGGGTGTGTTCTTTCTTGTTGTTAAAAAATCATGTCTATGAAGTTAAGATTAAACGGAAACAACACTATAGTAGGCAGGTGCTTCGAAATTGTGACTTTCGATAGGGCGAAACAGAGACGCCAATATCTGATTTTTTATCATTTCATTGGTTAAAATGTTTTTGAAGATGACACGGGGACAATGAATGAATACCAAGGCTTTGATTTTATAGAATTCACTATTGGAACCTATTTTAGCAAGAAAAAAACAAAAGGAAGAGATATTTGAATGAGGTTTTATATTAACTTAGAACATGTGTCCGTATATTTTGTATCTGTTTGTCTTTTCGTTTTATTTTGAAATAGGGAGTGTTTGTTTGTTGGCCTGTTGTTGAACGTACTTTGGTCCTTCTTATTCTTTTAAAATTCATGTTTTAATGTAATTATTTGACGAAGAATCTTTATGTAGACAAATGAATACCTGACTATTGAGAAGTTTCATAAGCAGTCTAATGGCTGTGCACTATTTGTAAACTAGATACACTACTTTCAAAATACTAGGTGAATAAATGCTATTAACTTGTACAATATTTGACTTTTCATCATACATCATTGTACATGCGGTACTCATTAACTCAATTTAATCTTCTCTTTGAGATCTGTTGGGTACGTTTGCAATATAAATTAACTGGCTTAGGAAATACATATACATAAATGTAGTACATGTTTACTGAAATTTTTCTAACATTCATCCAACGCATAATAATTTAAATATTATAAAACTGCTTCAAAACATCATCATTTTAGTGCAGCTGGTAACAAAATGAAGAGTTTTTAAGTAAGAATGACAGTGTTCATAAAGAAAACAAATGATGGTTCTTATAGTTCTATATTTATCATACAATTCACCACAAAATGTTAAACAGTTTAAACGATTGTCAACAAAAGGCATATATAGATAAATATGTATTGATTTCTAGAGAAACCCCATTGTTAACCTCTATCTAGAGTCGCAGTAACCACGGAATGCAAAGCTATGATGCGGTTTCTAAGAAATTACTGAGATAATTTTGATCATGTTTATTGAGTTGAAAAAGTAATTAATAAAAATACTGTAATTTTCACTGCTACATTAAGCTGAACTTTGAAACGAAAACTCATCTTTAGATACTTGCGAGTTCATGGACATTTTTTTAGATACCACTAAAATGTAATAGTACAAGTGTTTTTATCAGATATTAAAATATTGCTCTCAATATTTATTGGTTAAACAACTATGAATTGTTTATAATGTTAATGATATAAATTTTTTAGATGTGTATAATATTCAGACTTTTAAAAGGCTGTTTGCCTATTTCAGGATGTGTTTGAAGAAAAAATATGCTGTAATACTCAAAATATTATTTGTCAATGAAACTGTGAAACCTATTAAACTTTCATTCAAAGTTTTGAATAGTTTCATGCCGCAATTTGCAAACATTTGCTGTTTTGGTGGGTGCCTTGTCTAACCTTGCCACTTATCTCCTTTTGTTTTATGGTCGTATCTAATCATAATATTTTATTTATAGCATGCGCAGTATTAGACTGTGAACAGACCTGTATAACAAGCAAGATTTCTACTGCTTCTTGTGGCTGTAACCATGGATTTAGACTTAACAGAGATAAAAGAACGTGTGTTCATATTGGTGAGTAGCTGTAACCATGGATTCAGACTTAACAGAAATAAAAGAACGTGTGTTCATATTGGTAAGTAGCTGTAGCCATGGATTTAGACTTAACAGAGATAAAAGAACGTGTGTTCATATTGGTAAGTAGCTGTAACCATGGATTTATACATACCAGAAATAAAAGAACATGTGTTCATATTGGTAAGTAGCTGTAACCATGGATTTAGACTTAACAGAAATAAAAGAACATGTGTTCATATTGATGAGTAGCTGTAACCATGGATTCAGACTTAACAGAGATAAAAGAACGTGTGTTCATATTGGTAAGTAGCTGTAACCATGGATTTAGACATAACAGAAATAAAAGAACATGTGTTCATATTGATGAGTAGCTGTAGCCATGGATTCAGACTTAACAGAGATAAAAGAACATGTGTTCATATTGGTAAGTAGCTGTAACCATGGATTTAGACTTAACAGAAATAAAAGAACATGTGTTCATATTGGTGAGTAGCTGTAACCATGGATTCAGACTTAACAGAAATAAAAGAACGTGTGTTCATATTGGTAAGTAGCTGTAGCCATGGATTTAGACTTAACAGAGATAAAAGAACGTGTGTTCATATTGGTAAGTAGCTGTAACCATGGATTTATACATAACAGAAATAAAAGAACATGTGTTCATATTGGTAAGTAGCTGTAACCATGGATTTAGACTTAACAGAAATAAAAGAACATGTGTTCATATTGATGAGTAGCTGTAACCATGGATTCAGACTTAACAGAGATAAAAGAACGTGTGTTCATATTGGTAAGTAGCTGTAACCATGGATTTAGACATAACAGAAATAAAAGAACATGTGTTCATATTGATGAGTAGCTGTAGCCATGGATTCAGACTTAACAGAGATAAAAGAACATGTGTTCATATTGGTAAGTAGCTGTAACCATGGATTTAGACTTAACAGAAATAAAAGAACATGTGTTCATATTGGTAAGTAGCTGTAACCAATGGATTTAGACTTAACAGAGATAAAAGAACGTGTGTTCATATTGGTAAGTAGCTGTAACCATGGATTTAGACTTAACAGAGATAAAAGGACGTGTGTTCATATTGGTAAGTAGCTATAACCATGGATTAAGACTTAACAGAGATAAAAGAACATGTGTTCATATTGGTAAGTAGCTGTAACCATGATTTCAGACTTAACATAGATAAAAGAACGTGTGTTCATATTAAAGGTAAAGCATCTCAGTATTTTAAAGTAAAGTGTATTGTGTAATGCACATTTCTGGATCAACCTTAAATGTCACAAACTGATTTACAAAAACGCAAAAAACGGAACATGAAAAAAAAACATCAACCGAGATATTGCCCGAGTTTATTAAATTTATCATATTTATATTCGTGCGTTTTCAGATCGTCACAAATATGACATCAGATGTGATTTGCAAAACAGTTCAACATTGCTGACTTCAGGAGAACGTAATGCTATTCAACAGAAAGTAAGTCTATTCTTTTATTGACCCTGAAAATTATTGACATTTTTGTATTGAAATTGCTTTGAGAGACATTTGTACAATAAAAAGAAGTTCACTGCGTGAAATCAGAAAAGGAACAAGTAAGTGGATTATCATATTCAATATAAGACAGTCATCCAACAGGACATAACAATCAAAGTGAACATGTTCTTAATGTCTGTACCAAAATAGGGATGTAACAGTTGTTATCAATTCGTTTGATGTGTTTGAGCTTTTGATTTTGCCCTTTGATTAGGGACTTTTCGTTTTGAATTTTCATCGGAGTTTTGATATATTTTGTGATTTTTTCTTTTTGATTTTTAAATCAATTGTTATTATTAAACAGTAATATCCTTTTACAATAATTTTTGATTTTGTTGTTGTAGATAAACATCATGTTACAACAGAGAGGAGTATTTTCAGTAGAAAACGTAACCATAAGGTAAGTAATGAAACCATTGCCACATACAATTTACAATTGACAGATAGTATTGCATAACTTTATGTATATAAACTGGATAGAATTATCTCATCTTTTAACGTGTTGTTTTATTCAGGCGTGAACTCACATACTTTAGAAGGGTCAGGATTCCTGCTATAGTTGTGACACCATCCAGGTTACTACTCTTAAAATATGCTGATGAATCGGTTCCGGTTCATTGGTTATTTGTTAAAGGGAAAGGGGAATTTACAGATTGAACTTTTTTAAGCTCACTTTGCCTAATGAGTCATATGAACTATTGCTTTTACATGCGTCGTCATCAGTGGCCCGTCGTTGTAATCTTTTTCAAAACTCATTTCAACGCAGAAGTGTTGACTATTGGGCTGGTGATATCCTCGGGGAATAAAAACTCCACCAACAGTGGCATCGATCCAGTGGTTGTAAATAAACTCACCATAGATACTAGGACTGAAATTTTGTATAAATTTGATTTACAGCACAGATCAAGCTTTTTTCTCATCAGATTTGAACTCTTCAGTTAGCCGCAAAAACGTTGAGCAAAAAGACAATGGTAAATAGGACTGAAAACACCAACAATTATTTCTACCCCTTCATGATTGAGCAGATGACCTTGTTAACATTCGTATGACAATTAAACTTAGTTTCTCCGTAAGAATGTTGAGAGAATGATTCTTTAGAATACATTTAGATGAAAACTTGAAAAGGTTTCAATACAAGAATAAAAATCGACATGACCGATTGTAGATTCATTTTTCTCACGCTCTCCGTTTTGAAAAGCGTAAATTCAAGTTTCCAAAATTATTTGTTTATTTGTTTTTCATATTAAATTTCAATCAACAGACAAGATTCAGAAGACTACATTGACATAAGACTATACATAGAATCAATTGAAAGATCAATATTAGACAGCAACTTACCAGAAGTGTTACGGAGATTAGAGGGAGTTAACTTGGATATGGAAACACTTCAAATAACGTCAGTACCAGGTAAGGTATTCAATAAAGATAAAGAATGTGCCGAATGGACTTAACAAATTTTATTGATTCATTTGAATGGACAATGCATCTTGTATGAAATTATTTATCTGGGTGCAACACATAAGATTACTGAGTGAAGCATGATAAGACAGTAACATTCTGAATAATTGTCTCTTATTCTTTGGCTTGGTTTCAGCTAATGATATTTTCAAACCCAGTTTATATTATAGACGTTAATAACATAAATTCTAAGATGGGCAAAAATGAGCCAAAGTTTATTTAAAGCTCTAAAAGCCATGCCAAAGTTTTGCGTCCCTAATATTGTCACTCTCAAATTATTGTAATCTAACGATTGATATTCTTACAGCAGTTATTTCCAATAGATGTCTTATAGATTAAAAAAAAATCTTTCTCCTTAAAGAAGGAACTAATTTTCTTTATGTATGCCGATTCACAAAACTTTCGAAATGCAACTTATAAAAGAGCCAGTTTCCAAATTTCCCAAACTATTCGAATTTAAGAACAAATGAATTTTTATTACAAACATGTTTATAAGTAAATCGCAACGAGGATTTTTAAAACAGTACGTTCATATTCCTAGAACTGTAGTTAATTACAGAGGATTTCATACACATGTATACACTGCTTTCCAGTCCGGAAGATGTAAGATCATTCTCGAAAGATGGGTTTATGAAGTTAAGCATTTATTTAGTGTCTTATAATACTTTGGGCAATATGTTTTTACAATTCGACTTCCTTTACCAGATGTAATAACTTTTAAATGAATTACTATAAGGCATTTTGAGGTAAATATTCAGCAACTTTGACACAAGATTGAGTTGCTGTCTGTTTTATAAGCAGATAAAAACTATATGTAATTAAAACCAAACTATTGTAGACCGACTAGAGAGTAAGTATACTTGCTTGCATGTGACTAACAAGAATTGTGTTGTTTTAAAGATGTATGAGTTGCGTATCTCACTCGAGTTAAAGTGAAATATTGCATTGCACTCATTAAAATATATCCACAATACTTATATAACACTTAACGAAGAAATTGCTTTCAATTTTGAATTAAGATAAATTAAACACATTTTTTTTAAATGATTGATAAATTTTAATTACTAGCATGAACAAACTATTATTAAAGGAAAAAATGTTTTCATGTATAACTAGATTGTCTGGTAATTTGTTGTTTTATAGACGCATGCAAGTGTATGGTGCATAGTACACACGAATTTCGAAACCAACAATATTTGTTAAATTCCTATAACCTGACACAGGAACGTTTGTCCTCGAAGATTCTCTTTTCAGTTTGCTTTCGGAAACGTAAAAAGAATACATGTTACTTTACCTTCATAACCGGTACAATGTCCTAAAAGGGTATTAATTGTTCATTAGTAACCAAAATTAAACTTTGAAACCAGCATATCATTGAAATACATGGAGAAAACTTAAAATAAATAGGATTATAATAATAATAAAGGCAACAGTAGTATACCGGCATTCAAAAGTCCTAAATCGATTGAGAGAAAACAAATCTGGGTTACAAACCAAAACCGAGAGAACATTAATTCCTTATCCTCAGGTAGCCTCTACTATTTTTAGATTCATAGAAGTACTGAGAATCTGCTGTTCTTTTAGATCAACATTGAAGTAATTTTAAGACTTTGGTGTGGTCATACAGTGCAAAACAAATGCTCTATGAAAATAAAGTTATACTAATAAAACAAATCATTGGTGTCTTGTACTGCTTTATTTCAAACTTTATTATAATAAAGGGCTTACTTGATTTCAAACTCTAAAGGGCTATCATTAACATCAATAAATATTCGTCTTTTCCTTTTTTCTGACTTTTTAAGAAGTAAATTGATAATTCTCAATTAAAACGATTAATTACGTGCACATTTTTGTCATTGTCTTACATACCAATATGTTGAAGCTACATACTATGGTTACTTACACCTAATTGATAAAGTCGCCAAATAAAAAGAACAGTCAGATTAAGCAATCTTATTTGAGTAGCTTCAGATATATCGTCGCTTTCAGAATACCTAAAGTTATATTAATATTATGATTAATGGAAATCGTTCAATATATCTGTGAAAATATACATAAATTTTGACAGTAAAGCATACTTGTTAATATATTATCATTTGCTTAATCAAACAATGCAATTTTACATTATATATTTTATATGTCTACGTAATGGTGTTTTAATATCTGTACGTTATGTTGAATGTTTTTGTGGTGGAGTAAATTAACATTATTGTCTCTGTTTACAATTACACCAATAAATTGCTATATGAGAACAACAGAATATTTAAATGTCAGAAGTACATTAAGAATGCCTTTAACTCACTGTGCATTGTATATATGTTGTACAAAACAAACTATTATATGTTACCGTTACAGATGGAAGAAAGAATTTATGTCGACGTCGATGTTTATATACAAGACCTTAATAGTTTTCGAAGTCTGATCTATAATATATTATTGATTGACAGATCAAACGATGCTATGCCATACATAACTTGACTGGCGATACTTCTAAAACGAAACAGCCACCAAAAGTGGTATTGAACGTCAAATATGCCGGTCTTATCATTTAGGAAACCGGACACTCGTTTCGTCAGTGACACACGAATCCTTTAGATGCAGCAAACTCAAATTCGTTAGAGGCAACAGTTGTTGACCAATGTTCAAATGTCAATAAATTTAGTATGAGATACACATCAAGATACCAAAAAGAGCTGTACAGATATAAGATCACTGAAACATGTCTATAGCGAGTTAAGACACAACACTTCGTATCGGTCAACCAGTTCGTGAATGATAGTGTCTTATAAAGGATCGCTTTAAGTAGTTCAATAAAAATAAAAAAAATGTCAAATTAAAAATGAAGATACAAATGAGCATTTAAAATTGAAAAATACAACAAAAAAGAACATCTATGCCTGAAAGTATAGAAACCATTGTGTTTCCAATGCTTTTAAACATTTTAAGAATAGTAAAAGTACAGAAATTGCCCATACCAATTGTATATGATGTTAGCAAATAAGTGCTGACCAATGGGACATTGAGTTAATAATACGCACGAGAACGTAACGTGGTAGCGACCGCTCTATTGTAATAAAAGATCATCAAAGATACAAGGTTTAAAACTATGTATGACAACCGAGTGTTCAAAAAAAAAATCATCAGTATAATTTAAACAAAAACATTGGCAGTTTAAATCAATATTCAAAATGAAATACTGAAAACCCCAAAAAATAAAAATTAAATTGCCTTAGCAAATCTGCTAATGCAATTTATGCATGGAGATAAAAACATCTGTTTCTAATAGTTTTAACAATTTTATGAACTGCAACACGCCGTTGATATGCTATTTAATGCAGACAAAACAAGTCAGGAGCCTGTAATTCAGTGGTTGTCGTTTGTTTATGTGTTACATTTTTGTTTTTCGTTCATTTTTTTGGTAAATAAATGAGGCTGTTAGTTTTCTCGTTTAAATTGTTTTACATGATAATTTCGGGGCCTTTATAGTGGACTATGCGGTATGGGCTTTGCTCATTGTTTAAGGCCGTACGATGACCTATAGTTGTTAATTTCTGTGTCATTTTGGTCTCTTGCAGAGAGTTGTCTCATTGGCAATCATATATCCTCTGGGCTAGCACACAACTGTGCCTTTTAAAATAGCAGTTGAAAACTTTTCAAACTAATGGTGTACAAAATTAAAGTTACTTTTAATAAAAAATTATTACACCATGAAATGTTTAATTAAAAAAACCTATGATTTCACAAGATCGCATTTGCTTTTATTACAGTAGCGGTCGTCTGAGTAATTTTGATGAGCCATTCGATGTTGCTAAACATAATTTGCCTTTTTGTTCATTTTGTTAGATGTAACTTCTTTTTCTATAAGTTTCATAAAGAATATTTTTATTATCTGTTTGGGTATAATGCCCTTTTGCATATATGTGTGGTATATGTTGATTATTCAGATATGATACTATTTTTCATTCTTTGTCGTTTAAAGGTGTAAAGTGAGTGTGAAATTCGTTTTGTCTGATCAATTTATTTTTTAAACTTTAGAATTGTATCTACTGAGTGTTACAATGAGAGTAGACACAGGATCGGGATTAGCAGCATTAGAAGACAAAAGTATGACACTATCTTGTGTGGCTAGAGGTCGACCAAGTATAACCTTCAAATGGTTCAAGGATGGATATTTACTTGACTTACGCTTTGACGTAAGCTTATTTCGTAAACGTGCACAAGAAACGTTAATTCCAGCAAGCAGAGATGGTATTCTGAGATCTGTTATAACATTTGACCATGTTAGTCCATTAGATAGAGGCAAGTTGTAAGAAATTATCTGAGGGGCGGCGATATGTAATGTATCTTAATGTTAAAATATAAACCATATCAGTATTCTTAAATATTTTTATCCTAACCTAAACCTACTATAAATGTCGTTTAATGCTTTCAATTTTATTAAACCTACTTTAAAAGCACATTGAAAGAAAAATAAATAATAATATAAGAGTCTAGATATCGTTGTTAACTTTTTAATCTCTTTGAAATTGCACATCGTCATCTTCAACCACCTGATTACCTAGTCAACAATAATTTTGATATAAAGATTCTTCAAAATTTTATTTCACGACTTTTGAAACCTACTTGTTAATACGGCTTTAGTTTTATATATTTTTTGTATTTTCTGACAGGAACTTTTACCTGTGAAGCACGAGATGGCGAAAAAGCAGAAAACAAATCCATATCGGTAAATGTGCTCACAGTTCCTCTGGTTGACCTTTACCCTTTGTCTATCTCCGTAGTGGAGGGAGAGAGTATGAGTATTATATGTATGTCACCTGAGGATACTGCCAAAAACTTTACTTATACTTGGCACAGTGGGAGAACGTACATACCACCGGGACAACCAGATCAAATTGTTGAAGATTTATTTCCTACTGGAACGAGACTGTTTGTCCGGAAAATTAATAAATCTGCAAACTTCTCCTGTACCGTTGAGAATAAAGCCGGCGCATTTACACTAACGTCACATGTCTTCGTACAAAAAGGTAAGGTTGTGTATACTTAGTTTTTTAACAAGTTTGCATTTTTGAAATTTAGAACATTATTACAGTACTGTTAAATGAACAAATCAAATACATATAAAACTGAAACGGGAAATGTGTCAAATAGACAACAACCCGACTACAGAACAGAAAACATCAAAAGTCTAAAAATGGGTTTTTAACATATCGACATAATATCCCTCATACGGAGGCGGGATGTACATATTCTTGATTTTAAATTGGTCTACTGTCAATATAAACTATAAGGGATACGCATAACAAAAAAAAAACACAAAAAAAAGAAGGTAAAATCTAAAACATTGTTAGTCGGACAGTGACGAACAATATTTATCATGTCAACTAACGATAAATCGACAAAATGCCAGACAATATCCTTCTTGGACATGATGACATTATTACTTCGACGTTTTTGAAACTGGAAGTCTCAACATAATGTCTATACAATTTGCTTTTAGCTTCAGCTGCTAATATGACATGTGGAAAAAGTTATCATAAACAAGTTATGTGGACAAAAACCGCAGGAAATCATTTTGACAAAGAACGCTGTCCATCAGAAACTGGAGGTAAAGTTATATACACAACAAGAGTTGTTTGCATTTACTGGCATTTCTAAAACAGTCTTACTAGTTGCACGACTCAACTTTGTTCACTTCCTTCCTAAAATACCACAAAACATATATTTTTATATACTAGTAGAATTTCTTTATTCTAAAGATACCTATATGTCATTACCTTAGCCCTCCATGTAACAGGCTATGCTGACGAAAGATACTGACACTTTCTGTTTATACCTTCAATTTACAATTAAATAGACATGCATGTCAACACAATATTAAGAGTGTAATACCATAAGCATTCACATAATTATGACGGCAGTAAAGTTCCATACGATTTGCACAAATACAAAACAAATATGATACATTTATAATACAACATAACTATTTTTATATTTCAAATGATTTATAATACTTCCCACTGATAATAAAATAGTTGATTCCAAACGCAAATACAAATTATAAGATAAAGAATTTCATTTTCTCCATGATGCTCTTTGAATTTTAATTAAAAACATGTAAGGTATAATTTTATAGTGACTGCGGGGTTTGTTACTGTATGTGATTGAGTGCAGTAGAACGTGTCCCCGTAATTGTGGTATATACTCATATATTTTTTTCAGTTTTTAGTTAAGTACGTGTTTGCTATATGTGCATTATGTGTTGCCCATGTTCTAAAGTGTGACATTTTTTTATTATTTGTTTACTTATAAAATGATAAGCCTGGTATCTCTGATATGTAACAAACTTTTTTTTCTGCTTAATTCGGCTGTTGGTTTGGCATTTCGATTTTTTTTGTAACGTTGAAATATGATGAAAATTTACGATGCGGCAACTTATATCGAGTGACTCTTTAAGTTATATCGTTTTATAGATGAGATCACTCAACTTACAGTTCAATTACACCTTTATACTATATAACACAGTATCTTCCATACATAAGAAGCACAAAATTCAAAATTGTTCGGAACAAATGAATAACGATATATCATTGATTTAGATTACATACCTTGTACACTAATAGTGTGATATAAATTCACATTTTTTTATTATCGTTTTTTCTTCTTTCATATCTTATCAAATACATTATGATTCCTTTATCCGTAACATTTTCGGTTTCGGTTTTAGTTAACCTTAATGTGTTTGTTATAATAGAAGAGGCATTGCTTAATTTAGATTTCAGTGTTTATGGTCCAATTAATAATGGTAAGTGGTAGACAATAATCCACTATGTTCACGTCCTTAATGTTCACAAAGGCTGTAATATGGTGAGTGGAGATAAATGGAAATGGCTTTTCCTTTTCTTGGACTGGCTCGCGAAAAAGTTTTAATTATGCTAATTGTTAACCATTTCTGATACGATTTAACCTTGATTTGATAAAACGAACACATCATACTGGAATTCAATTTTGATATTTGATATTTTGTATTTTTATCTTAAAAAGTAAAATCACAAGGAAATTTCAAAACGGAAAGTCCCTTTTCAAATGGCAAAATTAAATGATAAAACGTATCAAACGAATGGACAACAACTGTCACATTCCTGACTTGGAACAGGCATTTTCAAATGTAGAACACGACAGTTTAAACCTTTGGTGTTATTTGTAAGGGTCTACATCGATAAGCCTGGTGAAATTTGAAATAATTTTGATAATTCATTTTTAAATCATTCCAATTTTAGAATATGAATATATAACCTTTCTTTATGAAATTCTTTCTTGAATTTGAAAGTTCATTTAGTTTTTTTTTTCAATTAAACAGCTATGATTCTTATCTATAACAACTGTTTCACAAATTGCCTTGGACTAGCTGGTTTTTTTTTCAATGTGAAATCAATTTAAAACTAATTGTTTGATATAAAGCGAAGTCAATTTTCTGAAGTAACAAGTTTGATGATTTTGTAATTATAACGATGATAAAAAAAAATGCAGTTGAAATGGCTTCGTTACTTAGTCTTATTTTCATAGTCTTCACTCATTTGTATTGTAGTCGCAGTTAACTACGAGCTGATACGTTTTAACCAACTAATGTTATATTGTTGCATGTATTTGTAGACTGATGCATGGTCAAATGTTGAAACTAATGGTATATTCAAAGAGAAAGTTGACAATAACTCAAAATATATTTGACTGTTTACATGCGATGTTTATTATTGCAATGTTCTATTAAAGAGTATCGAGTATTTGAGTGAGAAAGGAAATTCCACATATTTACATATAGTCTCTAATTATAATTGCGCTGCTAGAAAATTCAAATCAAGTGAATTATGTACAAAAATAAACTCTTCCTGTATTATTTTAAATTATAACAGTCTTGCAGTTTGGTAATTAAATGTAATGTAGAGTCTTGTGACGTGGAAGCCAAATTAACATGACTATGTATATGTAAAGGTGCGACTCTCACAATTAATACACCATAACTTCAGTTGTTCAACAACCAATCGATTTGTAAAATAAAAATAAAAAGATACTTTTCATTTCAAGATAGGTTCAATTCGACTTATCATTGGCTTGTGTGAAATAGTGATACTATTATAATTAATTGAAATTATCCTTATCTGTACTTTGATGAAAAACAATAAAACACCCGTCCAGCCATTTTTGGGGTAATTTTGGTAAGATTCGACAAAACGTTTCTTCGATATATTTCCCATGAATTAACAGAGTCAACATTACGAGATACATCGTGTAGCAAAGTATGACGACATTTTCTTTGAAAAGTTTTGTGGTAGTTATTTCATTAGATCTTGACGATTTTGTATCTGATAATGAACCCTTTTAAATGCTCATATTTAATATATGATATTTGTAAAGTTTTTATTTTGATCCAATATAACTAAATTGCGTCCTGAACAAAAGATTTATAAGAAAAAAGAAATGTAGATTGCTTGTGAATGGAATGAATTGTATAAAAGTTGGAAGACACCATCGATGTTTTATGTCACGATAATGAATATATAAGTATACACAATTCAAGTGAAAAACCTTTTCAAAACAAACATTTGTTTGTTTGATTGTATTGTATAGATCGTTCGGTTTTAGTTAGATTATTTTGTTTCGATGTCCATTAGAAACACAAGTAGTGAAAAAGACAGACGAAATATAGCAAAGAGACATTCATACTCGAAAGTCAAAAATAAATTGACAAACACATGGAAAAAAAGAAGAAAAAGACAAAAAGACAAACAGCAGTACCAAATCACAACATAGGAAACTAAAGACCAAACCCTATAATTGTAATCTCTGGTGATCAGGAAAAGTAAACAAATCCTGTTCCACATGAAATATGTTCGTTTATTTCATAACAATTCGTCGTTCTACTCTTTTGTGTTCTGAATGAGTAAACAGTTACGTGCCGAGTTTAAAGTTTAAATATAGTCTCACAAATGTCATAGCTTTGCACACACGTCTTTTGTTCAAAAAGTGAAAAAAAATCATGGTACGAAAAACCTCATGTTGTGTAGTTGACACCAGAAAGACTGTTAGTTTGTTGTCACGTGATGTTCCTTAGTATATTGGCTGATGTATGATATTTTCGTATAAATTAATTATGCTTTAGCATATATTTAAAGAAATTAATAAATTAAGCTTAAAGTAATAATTATACTACAAAAGTATATACAGTGTAAGAATGCTAACTAATGTGCTTGTTAAATTATGTGTACGAAATGTTAGCTTGTATAATCAAATAGCATATAAGAGTCACAGAGGCAGTCTATTCATTTTTATAAGATTAATAAAATAATTTCCCAGACATTCCATGTAACGGGAACATAGCACTGTATATAAGGTGAATGATTCAAAATCGGGATAACCTAATATACGAATATTTAACATACGGATATTTACATCTATTTGGATCGGGTTGAAAAAAGAGCAGTCAGTACTAAAAGAAAAAAAGAAATACTCATCGTGTAGAATTTAGAGATAACACAAATACATTTTTGATTTGTTAACTATTTCCTCAGCAAAGTTTACAAAGGCTCATGTATTCAGGCTAGATTTATTGATAGTAAACTCCAATTAAGGCTAGTTATCAAACGGTTATTTAGTCAAAGTTAATTGGTGTGAAAGGTTGATATAGTTTTGGCTTTTCTTAAAAAAAATTCACGCACGAAGAGGTTATTCCACCCAAAAAACAACCATTTTTCCGTACGAAGTAACATCATTTGTTTTACATGATATACAATTAATACCTTGTTCACACGGACATTTAATTCGAATTGAATTCGTATCGAATGCGAATCGAATTCCCTAATCGCGTTCACACACTCTTCTTTTTTTAATTCGAATTGATTCGAATTAGCTAATTCGAATTAGCCAATTCGCATTAGAAATACGTTTTTGTTAATACGAATTAAAATTTAACGTCGTTTGGACAGTAAAGCGAACTTGACGCGCATTGCAATTCGAATTAGAATTGACGTTAGGACGTAAAACGTTTCGAATGCGAATTAAACTAATTCGAATTAGTTAATGCGAATCGAATTCGAATTACGTGTGAACATATTGCTACACGAGTTATTCGGAGGTTAAGCTCAAAACTTGCATGCTACGTTTGGTTAAGTAACCGTCGATATCTGTGTTTTGTTAAAAAAAAAAAAACTTATATAAATAGAGTTTTAATTTCAATACTGCAGTTTTAACAAAAACTAAGATGTCTTTGTTGTTAATATTATATTGTTTTCCTTTGGTTTTATTAAATGTTTTTCTGTGATGACAGTTGTATTGTTTCCAGTTTTAAAAAAATCAAGACGCCCTTTATGAAATCATTACAAACCGATAATTCACCTTTTTTGTAACAATGGCCGATAACCCAGCTTAGTTTATTAGATTGATGTACATCAGTAAAGTTGCCTTAATACCAAAACATAGTGCACTACGAAACAATATGTGTAAAGATATTTTGTTCCTGTGATATATCAGCGTGTTCCAACAAGATTTTCACTCTCTTATATTTTCTTCTGAACATTACATCTGCTTTGTAGGATATGCTACAAGACAATGTGTGTGCTCTGGTGAGACTTGTACCTGGGCTGAACCAAACTATGCAAAATGTCAGTCTGTTTACTTAGTCTATGAGGTTTATGATAAGGTAGGTACTAATGTGGTTCTGCCTGGTTAGTTCTACTTTCCATTGGGACCACTTCCATTGGGTTAATTTAACCTGAATTTCCCAATCATTGAAACGTAAACAAATAATGTCTTGTTCGAGTTGCTCGCATGATATTGTCAAAATGCTGGAACTATGGACAACAGTCATACAAGATGAAGGTTAAGCTAGGTATAAAACCATGTTCAACCCACCATATTGTTTTTTGAAAGATGCATGTACCAATTCAGGAATATGACAGCTGATTTCTATTTGTTCGTTTTGTTATTATAGACATGTATTTTGTTTTGTCAGGTTTGATGGACTCCCCGTTTCTTTAATTCACATTGGAGTTTGGTATAATTGTTTAGCTATTTTCTCTTAACTGAAAGAAGTTTTGTTTTAAATATATAACAGAATAGCAACTTTTACTAAATATTTGCTTTAACAAGACAGCATGTTAAAAATGCAATAATTTGCGTTTTGAATTTATTGTAAATCCGTTATGATCATGACAAGACAATCTGAAAGAACGAACATCTTGCAGTGTGCACTAGACTGCTATTGTTATTATCATCCTAATGATATAATGATATACTATAACTTATATTATTGTATTATCTTCCAGCTGGAGATGCTTCGGCTTGGCTATCAGCAAACAACCATCAAGTACGTTTATGATCGTTTATGTGAGTTTATCATTAAAAGAAATAATAACCACTTGTATTCTGGAGATGTTGAGTTAGCTGTTAGCATTCTTCATGAGCTACTGAGACATTTGGAACAATATCCACAATTGTCAGCCCGAGATGACAAGATTACTTTGAAGGTTAGTAGTTACTTAGTCCTGTGTATTATAATATTCTTAACTTAAAAAATATCTGCCATAGCGTGACAATTAACATATACATATACAATGTACTTGTAAGAACTATCGGATCTCTCTTAAAAAAATGTTTACATAGTCAAATCTAAAGTTATAAGATTAATAACTAGAACAAGAACCATGCAATATATATGCATCTTACATTTTGATTTTCTATCGTGCAAGGAGTTTATCCTGTAGATAAACTTTTCGAACAAATTTTAAGTAAACATATATATTATTTGGTGGTGTTTTGTTGCCCAATATTATAGAACTGGTTCGGACATAAAAACAATCTCATTAAAAATACCGGGTGTATAATTTTGTACGTTGGACATTGTCTACAATAGATTTATCGATGACTCTCAATTTGAAAAAGGTTAAAAGCAAATTGGTTGCTTATTAGTTAGGTTATTCTGATCATCGGGCAGTCACTGAATATTAGATACTTCAGCTATTTTATGACTGTTTGACAGCAGTCGCAAGAAATTATGAATAGTAAAATACGTACGTGATATGTTTAGATCATTTGTATACTTAGACGGACTCTTAACTTGAGGGTTTCCCATACTAATATTTGACACTTCTGGCGAAATTATATCATCATTAAACTTATCTTTTTGTCAAGAGGAAACATGCTTTTATGCGAGATCACTAAATACGTTTTTTATTGTCCCTAATTATTGTCGTACGTTTTTCATCTTTAAAGACATTAGAGCAATTATATTGTCATTATTTCAATATGTTCATTGTGATGTTGTTTACTGCGTCTTACAAAACAAAACACTAACTTGTTATATAATTATTTATTTCAGTCACTCATAGATCTAATGAACGTGATGTTGTTATATAATTATTTATTTCAGTCACTCATAGATCTAATGAACGTGATGTTGTTCGCAGCAAACCAATCAACATGGGAGGAAAAACAGGTGAAATTAAATATTTCAAAACTTTTCCCGAAATCATTATTAGTGAAATAAAGAAATGCATCACACTGCCGAAAAGAACCAAATTACGTTCATATCGTACGAACCTGTAAGCTCTCGAAAATCCCTTAACGAATCGAAATATTACTGCATTAATTTGACTAATACATGAGAACGAATATTATTCATATTGTAATATTCCTTATTGATTATTCTCTTCTCCATGGCATACCAAATCATGTAATATACTTATTAATTTATTAACCTCATTTTATTTTATTTGCATTTTGCAGGATCTTTTCATCAAAACTGATACTTCTAAAGCAAAAACGTAACTATAATTTACATTAACATAAAATTGAAAATGAATACATAGATGTACAATTATTAGAATCTATGCTCAATTATAATTTTGTGATCAATATGCATTATATGTTATGATTAGGATATGAAGGCAGCACCGTACTTCTTGAAGATAAATCAGATTATATCCAGAAGCATTTCAAGTGTTCTGTACATGGAACCTGATTCCAAGTATACTTCAGAGTCGATAGGTAAGATATATATAGATTATCGCTATTTTGTGCATTTTTCCTTTTATCTCTTTTTGTGATATTTTTTTATATCATGCTACTCGCTTGAGATGTAAAATTAAGTACATCACTACATCAAGTGTGATACGATATTTCTCCACTTGAAATGGATAAATACTCATATTAGTAACACGCGGCTTGTCGTTCTTTTATTAGTTTATCATGTTCAACTGCCATATGTAGATAAATACCATTTTGCACGAGTTCATGTGACTGAATCTGTTTTTCTAACGAAATTAGGACTAAAATTCCTATGATATACCCAAAACAAATGTTTAAGTATGACGTCATCATGTATTGTTTTGACCAATAAAGAACTGAGACCACACAAACTACAAGTTTACTAAAACAAAACTATCCGGAAAAACTAAATCGGGTAACAATTCAAAAGTAAATTCACAAAAATACTGAACTCAGAGGAAAATCAATTCGGAAAGTCAATAATCACATTGCAAAATCAAAAAACAAAACTCATCAAAAACGAATGGACAAGAACTGTCATATTCCTGACTTGGTACAGGCATTTTCAAATGTAGAACCTGGTTTAATAGCTAGCTAAACCTCTCACACTTGTGTGTACAAGTGTGTATCTTCAACATATATATTTTGTACATATATGCAGTATGTAAACGAGTGCAAATGCCTTATATATACCTACAATGTTGAGAACAAAGCAAATGTTTCTGTGCACTCATACAGAATATAAAAATGGTGATTTCCAAAAACTATTTGAAGGATGTTATTTTTTTCATAGAAGTTTTACGAATTTGCCATCGAATTTTAAGAAGATCTGAGGGTTAATGAAATTCGATGATATTTAAGAACAAGAAATGTTTTCTTATAAGTTTGTGGTTTAGTTCGAAATGTGTTCTATTTACAGATGTAAAAACAGATTTATTACCTGTACAAATCGATACTGGAAATAATTCAAACACAAGTATTGCTGATTCTGCAGAATCAGGAGAACCAGAATACTTAACTGGTAAGTTGTAGTTTGTATGTTGATATTACTAATTTGTAACTTTTTGACTGGAAGCCAATGTTCGATGAAACACTGGTCAAGCGTATAAAATTTTTAATCTTGCTATCTTTGATCAGTTTTGTTACAATACTTCTTGAATATTATACCAGTAAAAATTGACATTGGCAGAAATCTGCACATCTTTTTCTGCCAACAAAGTTTTTTTTCAAATATAAGAATAAAAAAAGTAAAATCACAAAAACACTGAACTCAGAGGAAAATTCAAAAAGAAAAGTCACTAATCAAATGACAAAATGAAAATCTCAAAAACATCAAAAGAATGAATAACAATTGTCGTATTATGAACTTAGTGCAGGTATCTTCTTATGTAGAAAATTGGTTTTAAAAAAATATAGAGCGAAAGCATAGAGACTATTACATATTGATTCTTTTCGACAGAAAATCCCCTTTATACTTTTCATCAGACCAAGCCTCTCCAAAATGATTACAGAAAAAAAAAATATTCATGAAAGTTATAAAAAAGGAAACTTCATCAGCAGGTTATTTTGACCTATTTTAATTTATGTAAGGGGGTAGTGGCATAAGACATGTTAGTTTCTCAATATAGGTTCTACATGTTGTCTCTGTGATCAAAATAGGAAAAAATGTCTATTTTATTTAAGTCGCATTTGTTACTAAATAATCATAGTCAGGTTTTTTTTTCTTTCTACGCTATGACCATCGAGACCCTTGTAGTGCATACCTATTTGTCTAAAATATGTGTATTTCAATAAATAATTCGATCTTTTATAAACTAGTTTTTGTAAGTGATAAACACAATCTGCAACTCAGAGGTTTGAGAAAGTGCAGACAAATAATCAGTTTATTAAAATTTGTTTTCAGACATGGAGAAACTGCAGGTTCTCTCATTTAAAAACAAAGCTATTGTGTCTATGCTATCAGCAAAAGAACAAAACCCAAGGTTTGTGAATACTTTTGAACTTGACATATGATTAAAAAAAAATTATTGTGAATAAGAACATTTGGATGTTCAATTATTGTCAATATAAATTTTAGCACAATAGATATATCAATATAAACACAAATGTGACACCAACCGAATGAGATTAATGTGCCAAATATAGTATACATGTCAATCATGAACCCGAATATATATTGTAAGCTTTGGATTACAATTGGGCTTCGAAAATAAACCCTTTTACAATATTCAGCCTCAAAAGGTACATAAATATTATACTAAAATAAGATATTTGTTTGTGTTCTTACTTTTTGTAAAACCTTTGCTCCAGTTCAAATGATGAATGTGATATCAATAATAGCAGATACTTGCTATTATAAAACAATATTTATATCTTAGTGGTTCTTTTGGTTATAATAGGAAATCGTAGCACACTTATATTCAGTTAACGTACAATGCTCAGATATAAGACCGACAAAAAGTTTTTTATTATAAGCAATGGTAATCGAACGAGCTCCAAGTATTTTGTAATTTATAGTTTATTTTGATCTTAATTAGACAAGTACATAAAGTTTAAATTGTAAAGCATTGAAAGTGTGATCACTTTAAAATATTTCAGCATTAAGTTCCTGTCTCCTATCTCCGATGTCCATTCGATATTCCTTATGCAAGGCAGCAGTCTACATCCAGAGAATCTCATCGCTTACATTCCAATCAAACATACTACTCAGGTAAGTAGTCTTGGATAAATAGACAGGTAGATTAAGTCTTCCTCGTGTGTTACTATTGTTTTGAGCAAGATATTAATGTTAAAAAAAGCATGTATTGTGATGCTCTTAATTTTTCAAGCATACAAGTTATTACTATTATATAACGTTAGTCAACTTTAAATGACATTAAAAATTTTTCCGGATGTTTTCCTTACGTGATTCATTTTATTTTCATAACATATCCATATTCTTTTTTTGCAGTCATCCACAAATAAATATAATCAAACAGTCTGTGTTTCATGGGAGTTTGATCAACGGTAAGCTTTAATATCTTTGCAATGCTGTTATTTTGTTTTTGTACCAGAACGTTTTACCAACATTGAGACTGGTAGAACCGACAACACAGAACTATAATAGTAAAATAACAAGTATATGTGCAGGCGTAAGACATAATCTTTAATTTCTGATTATTTCCAAAATTGATACTACAAATTTTAGTAACACAATATACGTATGTTCATGCTAGTACCGATGTACTGACTACTGTGTTGGGGATACGTCCGTGGATTAATCGTACACCAACAGAGGTATCAACCCAGTGGTAGTAATAACATTAACGGTATCAATTTTCTACACCAGATGCGCATTACGTCAATACATAATAAGAATGAATAATAAAAAAAAAGATTCGAAAATGATATTTCATTTTTTCTACTACTAGTAATATAGATTTGGTTTTTTTTACAAGCGTCTAATAGTTCAGCTTTTCAATTGACGACACAACATGCTTTGTTTCTCTTGCTTTTGTATTGGTAATCTGCTCTTTTATGAATTATTGCTCATGAGTGATACATTTGAAATCATTGAGACATAATAAATCAGATTGTAAAATAAAAATAATCAACATCTTTGTTAGAAAAATATATATATCCTTATCTTTTTAATTATAGAGAACCCCAGTTTGGTCGTTGGACTAAAAATCAATGTACAGTTTCAAGAACAGATGAAAGTCAGACTGTTTGTAAATGTTCACTTCCAGGTCATTTCATGGTTGTATCTATATCCACTAATATCAAAGTGAGTGTATTATTTTGATTTTATACCTTAATACATTACTTAATACAATGTACAATAATAGATCTTAATGCAACATACAATAATATATCTAAATACAATATAAAATAACATATCTTGATACAATATACAATAATATATCTTAATACAATATAATTGTATGTGATAAGGTCAAATTATCCTTCATTTTGTAGATTTAAGATGGGCATTTTTTTTTTTAAATGTCAATAGTTTCAAGAAATAACTTTTTATAAATTGCATGAGTTCGTAAATCTTTCCTTGGTTTACCGTCACTATGAATGCGTATTCCAACCCATAGAAAAGTCAAGACTATGTAAAGAAACTGAAAATTGAGAAGCTTTCTTACAAAACTGAATATCAACATTGCGTGAGGCAGTTGAAACTCCAGTTTTTTTTTTAATTATTTCCATATTTATCAATCTGCAGTTTTGACAGGTCAGAATAGTACTTCTTTATTTCATATATATTTTCACCGTCAAATACACTTTGTGTTTTAGCTTATACAATGTTTTTATTCTTCAATTTGCCTGTCTATTTTAAAGATATTTTTTCACTTTTTACACTTATTTTTTGTTCTGATTTTCAGATACCAAAAGTTGTCACTGAACCTAATCCTGCTCTACCTATTATCATAGCCTGTATAATTAACATCGTCGTACTTGGAATCGGTGTTTTTATTTACATTCTGAAGAGAAAGTAAGTGTATCGGGGTTTTGATTGTATAATGTTAAAATATGTTGCGTTTTGTTAATATATTTGTTTCCTCTTATATTTTACATAAAATATACATAATCTGTACTACATTTTACTTTTTTTATTTGATTTGAACAAAAGTTTTACATGAATTTAATTTTCACAAACAATGGAATATTCACACTTCTTTGTTTGTATTTGCAGATGGTTGGTTGGTGATGAATATCCCATACATTTCAGCTTTATGGTGTCAATTTTGTTACAAAGTATAACATTCCTGGTTTGCCTTAAAAATGTACACAACACAGTAAGTTACATGTATAGTATGAATACAGACAGCTGATGTGTAGATACTTTTCTTTGTAGCCTTTTTACACTATGTAGCCCCATACGGCTATGTAGTCTTTACTGTAAAATTATAAAACGCCAGGATTTCTTTGGGTGTTCCAAGTAAATACCTGCACATAGATCGAACATTTTTTTCTAATGTTTTTTACACATATAACAGACTTAAAAGTTTTAACAGATTTCCCGGAATTCATATTATTTATAAAAAGTTAAATCACAAAAATTCTGAACTCCAAGTAAAATTCAAAACGGAAAGTCCCTAATCATCCGGCAAAATCAAAAGCACAAAAAAGTCAAACGAATGGACAACAACTGCCATATTCCTGACTGAGTACAGGCAATGAATAATGAAGTAGATGAAATAGTATGACCTTAACAAAATCTGAAAATTAACATTAATTGTATTTATGTTTAGTTACATTAGCTATTTAGTGAAATAATAAGAATATTTAAGAAAACAAATGTATGTATAAATTCAACAAATGATACATTGTGTGTGCTTAAAATAAAAACTGAAAGCAATAGCTGCTTTCATAAACAAAATTATGGGAATGTATGCTAGTTAGAAATTTGTGGTTAGAAATTGCAGCACTTTTTCTAGTTGAAAATAATTTAACTTTCATTTTTAATGTGGAAAATATTGTTCTTGGGTCAGAGTCTTGGGATATTTCCCTAAACTTATTCACTATTCTGGTTAAATATTATATTTATACATGTCGCTTTAATAATTCATTACCAACTCTTAAAGGTGTCATAGCTATGATTAAAAATTCCTACCAAATAGAAAAAATATCTACCTCCTTTTACAGATCCCCTAGAGCAAGAGAGAAATTTGATAGTAAATAGGAATTAATTAAAAACTTAGTTCACATTTGAGGAGAGATCTTTCTATTTATGTACTTACTTAAGGCTTTATAATAGTTCATGTAGAATTAATAATATGTTGATGCACATCACAACTGGACAGTGATTTGTTTGCATCTTACAAGTACTATCTATGTTTATTGCTATTGTTATATATATATATTGATATACTAGTTTTTGTTTGATTGTATTTGAATTATCTCCCCTTGACTTAGGTTGACATTTATTATGTGACTCTGTCCAACATATTGTCCAATATGTTATCTGTTAATGATCTCTGGTGGCCTCTCCTGGTACCTCTCATGTTTTACATCACTGTATAGGCAGTGATGCATGTGGCTATAGGAGAGGGCTGATGCAATCATTAACCTTATCAGCATATTCAGATATTCTAATCCAGAGTGATAAAGGATGTGTATGATCCAGTAGAAAATTTAGAACAATTAGCATAACTAACTTTTTAATTTTAGACTGTTATTGAAAAATTTAATATCATTATATGTATTATGAATTAATTATATAATTATGTATCACAATATATACTTGGTGTATTGTCAGATGAAATAAAAATAAATTACAAAAAAAAAAAATTATGCAAGACGTTAACAAAATTCTTGTTTACTACGCGATGAAATTCATTAGTTTGAAGTTAATTACAGGTTATTCAATATGAAATTAGAAGATACTTTTTGATTGCAAATTAGAAAAAATTACCAGTAATCAAAATTATTTGGATGTTAGTAAAGCATATTAATGGATTGTCATATTGAATATTTATGAAATTACTGATTGGAAACAAATTATTGATGTATTTCTTCACAAAATTTCTTTTCCGTGTTTAAAATAATTAAAAAGGTACCTTGAAGTAAGTTTACACAATACCATTTTAGTTTAATGAGAAAAAAACATTGTTCATAAAAAGTAGTTTCAATTTGTGTTTTAGGCATTGTGTTCTGTGGGCAGAATAGTTGTTTATTTCTGTTTTCTGGCAGCATTTTCATGTTTGTTTGCTGAATCTATGCACATTTATATTTCCACTGCAAGGAAGCAGCAGATTAGCAAGCAGTGGTATAAATATTTATTAATTGGTTGGGGTGAGTTCTTTGTTTTACATGTAGTTTTTCATTTACATAAATTTTATATACTGAATTAGACAACAATGGCAAATATTAAGATATCAACGTATCAGACACACTCTATGTTGCGTTTTGTGTTCTGTTGGTCTTTTTTCTATTTTAGCCATGGCGTTGTCATTTTATTTTCAACTAATGTTTAATGTCCCTTTGGATTCTTTCACCTCTTTTTTTTTTAAATAAATCATTTATATGAAAAGATATTAAAAAATATATATTTAGCTTCCATGAGTAAAAGATAAAACAAAAAAAAAGTTAACAAATATAAAAAGGACAAACAAAACCAAATAGATTCACGCAGATACGCTAAAAAAATAAGAATATATCGACGACTAAACATTTTTAAAACAAAATAAAAAAGGAAATTGTATGGTGATCTACATGCGGCAATTATCATCATTTTCAAAATCAGATAGAGACTAACCACGATTGAGTAAAATCCTTTGAACAAAAGTGAGCATCTTATGATCATCAGATTAACATCCAAAGATCGAAAGCTATGGAATTTTGAAACAAAGGATATAAGGTATCCATCCATAACATAAAACAGTACATGCACAGCGAAAAACCGACAACGTTCAAAAGAAACTCGCTTTTATAGATGATCTTCATCTTCGGAATTTATTTACATTAAAATCATTACTAGCATCACCATGAAAGAGACTGAAATCAGCAAAGACAGGGTTCAGTCCTACATTAAGGATTTGTAATCATGGTTTATATTAAACTAATGAATATGTTTTTGTTTTTTCTATAGTGATACCAGTGATTCTGGCAATTTTCTTTGGTGTTGCATCAAAAATATTTCCAGCAAATGATAACAGCTTACTTGTGTAAGATTACATATAATTATGTAAAATGCATTTATGAAGTGCAAGATTCCTCTGTAAAAATACGTTTAAAGGTAGTTAGATTGGGAAAAAAAGTTTTAAACATTTCATTTTTACCTTTTAAATCGTACATTATTTTTTATACCATCTTAAAGTATAAGTGTGAAAAAGATATATATTGATAATAATTCATAGACAGAAAAAAACAAAGTGTATCGTAAACTGATGTTGCTTTTATTCTATACATGTACTGTATAGTTTAATATTTTCAATAGATGCTGGATTGAAGGTGACCAGTGGCATTTTTATGGATTCATCATTCCTATTGTAGCCTTAGATATTGTAAGTAAATTGTTCTTGGCGTGGGTGTAAGGTCTGTCATTTGATATTAATAATGTACAAACAAAATAATCGTCAAAAAACCCTTATGTATTTACCTATTATTTCAATATCACGGAACTACATATAAGCAATTGTCATACAAATTTGAGATTATGCTAGCTATAAAACTAAGCTAACCCAACATTCTCTTCGGAAATTTCCTGTACCAAATGAGGAATATGTCAGTTGTTTTCAATTCGTTCTGTTTGTTTATAAATTAATCTTTATTACGTCAGTGATTGTAGTTTTCACTGTAATTGTGTTTTACCAACACTTACAATATTTGAAAACTTGTTATTTGTCGAGCTTTTTTATTATAAGTAATTGAGATTTGTTTGAATACCGATGTTTGACGTTCTATCATTAAAAATACATTGTATTTCAATCAGGTTAATTAAAAAACAAATATTAAGAAATAAGGGGTTACTAAAAATCATAATCTATGATATTCTTGGCGCTAACGACTATCTTCATTTTGTTCAGTTTATAATAAATGAAATCTAGTGTAACAGTGCTGTTTATCTTCATTTTAGGCCATTTTATTCATGCTGATATTTGCCTTGCACTCATGCATACGACACCAAGATGAAGCCAGATATACGTCAAAGCGAACATTCTGGTGAGAAAATTTTAAATCATACTTTCAAAACAATTTGAAATATGTACAGAAAGATTTAAGATGGAAACTTGATTAGATGAATACTTCAACAAAAAGTGTTTTTGAAATATTATTTTTCATGTTTTATTCATTATTTCATATTAATTAAGAGACCGCAGCAGTTTACCAATGTGAAAAAGAAATTAAATAAATGAAGAAAAAACGCTTCATAAAGATAAATCGTCCGAAGCGCTTTTCAAGATGCATCTTCACTAGGAACGATCAACGTCAAAGTACCGAACGCGTAATAAGCGATATAACCGAAAGTAACATAAAAAAAAATAGTAATCAGCTGTGTCATTTTAAAGGAGCAAAATTATGAAGTAATGTTATTTCGTTTTGACCTTAAAAAGATCTTTTGTCAATTCTGCTTCAAATGAACACAAACACATTGTGGGGAATACATTCAGTGACAATAAAAAGAATACTGACTGTTCGTAGAAATATCAATTTACAGAAGTTGACAAATATGTAGTTGAACGATAGTCAATTCACCTTGATGTATTTGCTACCTGAATCGCCTTGTATTTTCCTTTTCGCAACCTAAATCAAACAATTTGTAGCTTCAATTACCTTCATGCCGAACAATATGGTTGAGCCAATCTTTAAAATAATGGTGACCAATTGTAGTATCGTGTATAGAAAAACATGTTTTATAGTCTATATTATTGCAAAATTGCAATGATTGTAAATAAATCTTTCAATTTTTACGAATCCGTTTTGATCGTTCTGCGGGGTTGTCGTTTTTTTTGTTTTGTTTTTTTTTATCTTTCTGTGATCATGGATACATTAAATCTTCTTTTAATAACTACTAAGTAAGTAAGAGAGCGGAGAGTGGTGTTTTTTGAGAAACATTAAAATATTTTTTCTCAATGATACAGAGATTTGTAGTGAATTTATGATTCCTTTATTTCTGTAATCTGAGATGAAACATTACATGTAGCGTATACATGTATGTACCACTTTTTTCAATTTTACCTTTTCTGAATTTCAGTGTTACTTGCCTGAAATCCATTTCAATTTTACTTTTACTAAATGTTGTGAGTTACCTCAGTACTGGTATAGGTAGAGGTGACCATGATGGATACGTAATCTCATATTCAATTCTCGTCATCTTATTGGTAAGTTTATCTTGGCATATATTCAGTTCTCGTGATCTTATTGGTAAGTATATCTAGGTATCTCATTACTTAGTTCTGGTTGTTGTTTGGTATGTTCTATTTTGAATGTTTACTGTTTTGTGCACATAAATTAAGCTTACTCTAGAAATTCAAGTTTAGGAGGAAAATTAATATGCTTCTATAAATAAAACTTGAAAAATACATCATATTTCTTCTTTACTCTAATTCAATAATTGAAATTACTTCTCAAATCAATATTCCAATGTTACAAAGATTATACTCTTATATTTGATTTTTTTTTAGCAAATTCATTATTGGACGATCTCGAAATAATTAAACAACATGGGAAGCTGTAACATTTATATTCTCGGTACATGCTTGTTTATTCCTGCACGTTATCAGATAAATTGTGTCAATGGCGCATTGTCTTAGTTTATATATTGAAAATAATGTTTTTGAGATCACATTATTTACATCACTTATTCAATATAAAACCGAATTGGAAGTATACGTAAAATGTTAATAGAAAATATATATATTACATCAAACAAATAAGTGAGATGTTTCTTAAAACATTTTTTTTCAATTTCTTTGTAGGTGATGGTTATTTTCATATCACGATGCGTTATTGATAAGGAGGTACGGTACTACTACCTTTAATAAGTTATTTAATATTAATGAAACAAATGTTTCGATATTTAACTAGTGTACATATCTACTCGAATTATGAAACGGTGTAAACAGTTCATTGTCAATATATTTGTCCCTGATGTATAACTATTAGTGAGTTTTTATTATAAATCATAAGTAACCAGTTACTTGATTCATAGAGTCCTTTAAGGTAGATTCATGGTATACCGCCATCTTGGATTGTACAATCACAGTACAAAATCGGTCTAGTTATTTGCCCAAATCAGCAAATTTGGAAACAGATTTGCAATTTAATGGTTAGACTGTTTATTTATATAAAGAAAACTTGCTGATTTATTGTATTATTCAAAATATCTTAACAAATATCAACCTTTTTGGTTTTTAAAATCATTTTTTTCAAATGAGCCATTTAAGGGGAGATAACTTTTTTAGCACAAAATTTATACTGGGCTAATAGGGAAATTTTTTATTTTTACTTGTGGCAAGAAAACAAGTTCGGAGACACCATGTTTTCTTTTTATTTTCTTAAAACATATTATAAAACCTATCTTCTCACAATTTTTTTCAAAATTCTATCTCATAGAATTTGTTTTATGCACTGTTATGTGTTTTTTCATGAACAAACTAACCAAATTTAGGCAATTTTCAATGACTCATAGCTTGAAAAATAGCACGGTGACCCATACTTTTTATTATATTTTTGAAAACAGCATAAGAAAATCTTCATTTTGTCAAATTACAAGAAAATTCTGTCTCAAAAAACATATACTTATGATCTACCTTAAACCATAACGTATTATTTTATTATCACCGCACTGGTAAGACAACACATATTTTTTAGTTGCAAAAGAGGGGCAGTCAAACTCATATATCGAAAATAAACTGACAACGCCATGGCCACAAAATACAAAAATCAAACCGACAAATAATAGTACACAAGACACAACATAGAAAACTAAAGACTTAGTAACACGAACCCCACCAAAACTTAGGGGTGATCTCAGGTGCTCCAGAAGTATTATATCATTAGAGGCGTGTGTCCTAGTTTCTGTGGTCGTTATTCTTTGCATAGTTTTTGTCAGTTTTTTCTTGTTATTTCTTGTCAAAAGTTTTTTTTTTTATAAAAAGTAGTCTATTGCAAAAATTTAGAAGAAAAATATTGCAATATATACTAAGTAGTTGAATAACGAATATATTTATCTGTCTTCAGATAATGACAATTCTTTGGAGAAGGCTGTCACCGTTTAAAAATAAACCACCAATGCAACAAATGGTAGGTATCGTGTGTGGCTGATACTTGATATTGATCTACATTCCATATACAACAAAAGGCGGGAGGTACTGTCTGGTTAAATGAGAAAAAAAGGCAGTTTCACAACAATTTTTATTCAAATATTAGATTTTCATGATATTAGCGTTAAAAATCAATTGAATGTGGGATATTGAATATGACTTAAAAAATTTCTTTTCCGGTAACCCTTATTTTTATAAAAGAAATGGTGTAATTGTCACGAATTGATGGAAAAATATATGTGTTAGAAATATGTATGCAATTAAGTTTTCATCTCAAAAGTAACAGCCATGAAATCGAACCGAACTCTCAATATGAGTGCAATTTAATATGTCAGCCGTGTGCATTCTTCTTTAGATGTAGATCACGCCACGCACACTAATACCGAATAAGAAAAAAACATTTTGGATGGTCTGTATTTCAATTTCGATAAACAGAGGAAGGTAAAAATAAAATGGTATATATAACAGACTCAAGAAACATACTCGAGCATTGAAGAAATATAAGTGTATTTACATTAAATTCAAAAGTGTTTTTATTTGATTTTCAGAATCGTAACCAAAGCAGCAGCTCATTTAAAGGTAATTTATAATTCGAAAGGTCAGACAAAAGAAATAATAATTCGATAAGTCAGACAAAAGCAATAATAATTCGATAAGTCAGACAAAAGAATTAATTATTCGATAAGTCAGACAAAAGCAATAATAATTCGATATAACATATAGAAATAGAAAATACGTGAAATTTACCATTTTTCGAAAAGATGTACTTTTTATTTGTATTAAACCATGCAATATTAAAGATATACTTTTAGTATCTTCGCATGTGCTATTGTACGTTTTTGCTCTTCCGTGTAGCCTATAATTTGAGTAATATAGGGTTATTGCATGAATATTGGGGAATATTGTCCAGAGTAGAATTTTATATTGCACGAGCTTGCGAGTGCAATATATGTTTTACGAGGGACAATATTCCCCAATATTCAAGCAATAACCCTTTTATTGTATAGCAATATAATATTTAAAAGTAAGAATTGGTTTAAACTAAGATTTTGTCGTTGATAACGTCATTAATTTTAAAGATTTATTGCACTAGTGCAATATTGGAATTTATTGCACGCTAACTTTTGGTTACTTTTTGTGGGAATTATTATATTGCTATGCAATAATTTCTTATACAGTTTAGTTTATAATATTATCAACTTCTATATGCTTGATAGCTTGATAGGTTTACTATGGTCCAAATAATAAAATGGAGTGTTCTTTACAACGACAGCAGTATGTTATTTCCTTCCAATAATAATTATTAAATTTAAGAGAAGTAACAATTCTACAGTTACATCACTTTTATTTACACGAGACTTTTATACTGTTTAGCGAACCAGGTTTCGATCTCTTGGAGTACATATAATTTCCGATCTCTTGGAGTACATATAATTCCCGATCTCTTGGAGTACATATAATTCCCGCAACTACTTTTTGTTACCATGATTTTTCCGATTAACCGATACATCAGTAAACTACTGCAAAACAAATTTACTGTATATATATATATATCTTAATTGTAGGTTATATGAAACCCGAGCTCCCAGAACAATTCATACCTGAGAGACATGAGTCGAATATGCATTATGATCAAGTAAATCGTATGAAATTTACCCATGAACGCAAAAGACAGCTTTCAGACCTTTTAGGGAGTTCTCAGACTGGGGTAAATTTAGTTGCTTATAATCAAGACCGACGTTCTAACAGAAGTTTGCCACAAGACAATGGTGCTGCTGATAGTGGTATCTTTGGGTCTGAAACTGAAAGGTTTTTAAATAGCGATCTTGAACAATTCAGTCAAAGGTCATCGTTTAGTAAAATAGCCATTACAGTAGCAGATGTTCATTCGCCTATTTTACAAAATGGATCCTTTATGACAGAAAGCTTGGAACCTTTTCCAGAACTTATTCAACGACGGGCTTGTAAAGATGTATTTATTCAATCATCGACACCATCTAATGGAATTGTTCGTCCAAAATATAGTTATTACATAGACCCCAAAGCGAATAAAGTTATTTCGGAATCTGGTGAATCTACAACTTTGTTAATTCAAGAAAAGAAACCAGATGATAAAAGCGAAGAAAATGAATCTGATAGTGTGTGATGTATATTGATAGTATGTGATGTATGACGTAATCTAATAGTATGTGATGCTATGTGATGTAACATGATTGGATGTGATTTAAGCTGATAGTATTTAATATAGTGTAATATGTGGTAATGTGAAGCTATATGATAGTATGGGATGCAATTAGATGATATCTAAAAGTATGCGAGGAAGTGTATTATATGATAGAATGTTATGTAATATGATGGTATCTGAAAGTATCTGATGATCTCATTGTATGTTAAGTTATATGATAGTATGTTTTAGCATCTGATAGTATGTTAAGATATAGGAATGCATGAACGGGTATCTGATAGTATGTGATGATATATGATAGTATGTGAGGATAAAGATAGTATGTGATGATATCTTTTAGTATGTGATGATATCTTGTAGTATGTGATGATATCTGATAGTATGTGTTGATATATGATAGTATGTGATGATATCTGATAGTATGTTATAATATCTGGTAGTATATGATGTTATCCCCGGCTGAGTATATATCTAGGATTTTGGTTGGTTAACGCAAGTCGTTACAAAACCCATGTATGAGGTCAATACAGGATTTATCGACCCAAAGAAGTATATCGACCTCGGACTTCGTATTCAGTCAGTATACTTCTTTCGGATCAATATATCCTTGTATCGACCTCATACAAAGGCTATATTTGTATAGTATGTGATGATATCTGATTGTATGTTATGATATTTGATAGTATGTTATGTTGTTTGATAGTATGTGATGGTGTTTGATAGTATGTGATGGTGTTTGATAGTATGTGATTATATCTGATAGTATATGATGATATCTGATTGTATGTGATGGTGTTTGATAGTATGTGATGGTGTTTGAGAGTATGTGATGATATCTGATAGTATGTAATGATATCTGATAGTATATGGTGGTGTTTGATAGTATGTGATGATATCTGATAGTAAGTGATGATATCTGATAGTATGTGATGATATCTAATAGTATATGATAATATATGATTGCCTGAACAGATATCTGATAGTATTTGATTAAATCTGGTATATATCTTTATATCTTTATTAGTATGTGATGATATCTGGTAGTATGTGAGGTAATGTGATGGTATGATAATTATTTCAAACTAATAGTGATAGATGCAGAATAATATTTTAACAATTAGATATAGACGTAGCATTTTTGGTGAATCATAGAAATAATTGTGATCGGTTGTGTGCCTTCATTAGAATATACTTATACATGTATGTAAGACAAACTTATAAAGTGAAGTGTAATGTATATAAAACCAGATCTTATTGGTCGTGTAGTACACCAGAAAGGTATGATGAACATATTAAGAAGCATTGAGTCTTAAACTGTTTTGAAAATTTAGCTTTATGAATTCGTTGAAGACTAAGGCACGATTTTTAAGCCTTCCAGTTGGGTTTTTTTCATACAAGCATGTATTCATTAAAAAGTGACATATTTATTTTGTATTTCATTTAGTATTGTAAATGTACTATTTCTTGCTAGTTTTTGTTGTCAAAATTGTGATCAAATTTAATAAGACAATCATAACTGCATTCCATTTTCGAAAATTGTTCGATGCAATAATCTTAACTAGTCAAATGTTTTCTTTTTTCACGAAATCCATCTATAGACAATTACGAGTATATATTATCCATAATTGTGACAAAACGAGATTTACAGAATAGAGTTCAAAATTTATTGTAAAAATCTTTAATTCCTGATTGTTTTATTTCTTTCTTTATCGACACTTTGAAGAAAAAACGTCCAATCCATTTTCTGCTTAGGGTCAGTCGTATAGTTTGAAGTATAAAATATGTTTGCTCAATACAATGGCCTTTATAATCTACGTTTTTTTGGTAATTTTATGATCTGATGAAATAGAAATCCGGTGTATGTGGTGCACTTTTTGTACAGAAAATTGTAATTTATTTAAAATATTAACGTGCCTTTTCTATGATAAAACAAGGTAGGAATTCCGTTCAAACCGGTGGTATGAACGTTCTTAAACCTTCGCGGAGTTTTTATGAACGAGATAATTTTACTATGCACTGAATAAAATTCAGCAAATTAAGTGCTCTTTGGATAATCATAATGATTATTTTCAATACCTTTAGATTCTACAAGATGTCGAAGCGTATATTAGCAATTCTATTTTTTATCTAAGTAATCTATAAGTCGTATCGTTACTTGTTTGTATATATGTTGATATGCATTGTAATAAACACATGTATCTTTAATGTAACATAACGACAAATGATTTAATATTTTAGCCGGTAAACCCGGTTGTGATATGAATTTTCGTAACAGATGTTGTCGAATTATGATGATGATGATTTTGCATATAAAAGGGAGCTTAAACGTTATTGTTCCGATTTTTGTGGAAACCATACTATAAAAAGAGGGAGGTTTTTTTTTCTGAATATTTACGCCATTATTTATTGAATCTATTCTCTAACATACAATTTTTGTATGGTTATTTCAGTTTTTCTCTCATTTAAATAAAATTTAACTGTTGTGTTTTAATGATATTTTTTTTTACAATATCTACAAAAAAGTAAAAGTCTTAAATATTTACAAAATTTTATTCACGAAACGAATTGGTTCATAAAAACAATACCTTGATATTATTTCATCAATCCGTTTGAGCCATTTCATAGGAATGTGGAAAGTTTTTCGTCAGATGAAATTAAATAGTTTACAGTACTTAAATCATATTGATTCGAAATAAATAAAATAAACTGATAAAAAAACTGTCAAAATCAAATCATTCAAATTTCTGAATTTTGTTTAAAACCCTGTCTAATTAATTGTTATTATTACACGATGTAACTGAAACATAATTCTGTTTCCAATACTTCCTTATTCAACTCAATATGTTCGCGAGGCGTAGGATTCATTTATCTAAAAAAAAAATTATTAATAAAAACTCAATGTATGAGACGGAATGGAGCGTTCTAACCATTTTACACGTAATAGATACAATACCTTTACAGCTCGGACTTTATCAATAATCATTTGGTTTCTTATCATTCCTACTTTATAATTACCTTTAGAAAAACCAACATTCCGACACTTTACAGTATGTACAATGAAGAAATATCATCATAATAAATTATATTTTACTATTGTTACTTTTGTTTCATGTCACCATTACAAATTTTATTACCATTAAACTACTTTCATTATTTATTTTGATGTTTATTTTATTTCAAATATATTTGTGTTCATACATACTCAATTTTCTATGGCGTTACCCAAATTACAAAAGCTATACTTGTTTAAAACCTAGTTGGACGAGTGGTATATGGTGTTGAACTCTGTGTAGCAATGGTGACACAATGTTACATATTATTAAGCATTATGTAAATTTATCAATTCAGTTGTTCAGAGGGGGAAAAAGATGTGTGTTGACTACTTTCATCTCTTGTCTCTTTTACTGGGAGAGGAAATATCAATAATAAATCAAATGCGTTAAACAATGATGCAAAGTGGTCATAAAATATGTATACTGTCATTTGAATACAGTCTTTGATTCATTTATAGTTGCAACCGTTCAATAAATATTTATCAGTACCATACAATTTTTGAAAAATTAAAAGCGTTTGACGAACAAATGGTGCCCATCGTGATTCCAAATGTTTGTTTGAAGAAGCAGTTGATGAATATAGAAGGTAATATATTAAGTATACTTGTTTTGAAAAAAGAGAAATTTAGGAGTAAGAGAACAGGCTGGTCGCCTCGGAAGCGTATTAATGTGTACGGGTAAGGTGACATGTATTGTTGCGGACTATCATCTTTGTGATTAAACACATTAAAATCCAGCACAGCTTGTCCATCTAAAACAAATTAGGGTTAATATTCATTTCGTATTATCATGTTCTCGGTCTGACAGTTAAACAGCCATCTTGAGCGGCATAGATTGATTGAAATATGCCCTCATTTCGATCGCAAGTATTTGGAATAATTCAAATTCAATGCTAGTGTGTGTTAGAGAATTACTATGAAATCTTTAAAAAAAAAACCTTTGTGCCTGAAATATTGTGAATAAATATATAATCTTGGATGGGGGATTCTTTTTAAATCACAGAGATAGCATGTGATATAAAAACTATATATACATCGAGTATAACTAAACATATATCTGTCATATCAAGAACTTGGTCATTGCTTACACGAAACAAAACGAAATATATATCATATTTATTGTATTATCTAGATTGTACATAAATAGAGATACATATTTTGTACATATATACAAGGATAACAGAGTAACCATAAATTATGCATTAGCGTCAAAACTGGGACAAAACCGTATCATTCATTTACATCAACCTGCAAAAAAGAGTGAAAAATAATTTGTCAATATATATAGAGGTCAGTCTTTTTATTGTGGCTCTTTTTTAGTGGTTGTGAATACAATTTGGAAGGTAGATATCTTAAATGAATTGCTGCTAGTTGTGCCTTTCACATGTTCCTGTGTCTGTCCCAACAATTTCCATTTTTAGCTCACCTGGCCCGAAGGGCCAAGTGAGCTTTTCCCATCACTTTGCGTCCGTCGTCCGGCGTCCGTCGTCCGTCGTCGTCCGTCGTCCGTCGTCGTCCGTCGTCCGTCGTCGTCCGTCGTCCGTCGTCGTTAACTTTTACAAAAATCTTCTCCTCTGAAACTACTGGGCCAAATTAAACCAAACTTGGCCACAATCATCATTGGGCTATCTAGTTTAAAAAATGTGTGACGTGACCCGGCCAACCAACCAAGATGGCCGCCATGGCTAAAAATAGAACATAGGGGTAAAATGCAGTTTTTGGCTTATAACTCAAAAACCAAAGCATTTAGACGAATCTGACAGGGGTAAAATTGTTTATCAGGTCAAGATCTATCTGCCCTGCAATTTTCAGATGAATCGGACAACCCGTTGTTGGGTTACTGCCCCTAAATTGGTAATTTTAAGGAAATTTTGCTGTTTTTGGTTATTATCTTGAATATTATTATAGATAGAGATAAACTGTAAACAGCAATAATGTTCAGTAAAGTAAGATTTACAAATAAGTCAACATGACCGAAAAGGTCAGTTGACCCCTTTAGGAGTTATTGCCCTTTATAGTCAATTTTTAACCATTTTTCGTAAATCTTAGTAATCTTTTACAAAAATCTTCTTCTCTGAAACTACTGTGCCAAATTAAACCAAACTTGGCCATAATCACAATTGGGGTATCTAGTTTAAAAAAAGTGTGGCGTGACCCGGCCAACCAACCAAGATGGCCGCCATAGCTAAAAATAGAACATAGGGGTAAAATTCAGGTTTTGGCTTATAACTCAAAAACCAAAGCATTTAGAGCAAATCTGACATGAAGTATAATTGATTATCAGGTCAAGATCTATCTGCCCTGAAATTTACAGATGAATCGGACAACCTGTTAGTGGGTTGCTGCCACTGAATTGGTATTTTTAAGGAAATTTTGCTGTTTTTGGTTATTTATTTTGAATATTATTATAGATAGAGATAAACTGTAAACAGCAATAATGTTCAGCAAAGTAAGATTTACAAATAAGTCAACATGACTGAAATGGTCAGTTGACCCCTTTAGGAGTTATTGCCCTTTATAGTCAATTTTTAACCATTTTTCGTAAATCTTAGTAATCTATTACAAAAATCTTCTACTCTGAAACCACTGGGCCAAATTAAACCAAACTTGGCCACAATCATCATTGGGGTATTTAGTTTAAAAAATGTGTGGCTTGACCCGGTCAACCAACCAAGATGGCCACCACAGCTTAAAATAGAACATAGGGGTAAAATTCAGTGTTTGGCTTATAACTCAAAAACCAAAGCATTTAGAGCAAATCTGACATGGGGTAAAAGTGTTTATCAGGTCAAGATCTATCTGCCCGGAAATTTTCAGACAATTCAGACAACCCCTTGTTGGGTTGCTGCCCCCAAATTAGTAATTTTAAATACAATTTTGCAGTTTTTGGTTATTATCTTGAATATTATTATAGATAGAGACAAACTGTAAGCAGCCAAATGTTCAGCAAAATAAGATCTACAAGTAAGTCAACATGACCAAAATTGTCAACTGACCCCTTAAGGAGTTATTGCCCTTTGTAGTCAATTTTATAACAATTTTCATAAATTTTTGTAAATTTTTAGAAAATAATATCCACTGTAATGACTGGGCCAAGTTCATTATAGATAGAGATAGTTGTAGCATCAAAATGTTCAGTAAAGTTAGATCTACAAACACATCACCATCGCCAAAACTCAATTTTGTCATGAATTTATCTGTGTCCATTGTTTAATATGCACAAAGACCAAGGTGAGCGACACAGGCTCTTGAGAGCCTCTAGTTATTTACGTTTTAACAGTTGATTCATCTCTACATCTGTTACCTATTTTTGTTTTTCAGTCGTGTTTTGTTTTTGTTGTTGTTGTTATAGATCATGCCGTGAGATTTATCATTCGAACTGTTTCACATCTCAATACTTTTTAATGGTTGACTATACGGTGTGAGATTTGCTCATTGTTGAAAGCTTTATAGTGACATACAATTGCTTATAGTTTGATCTAAACTCAGTTTGATAAATTCTTATCAAAACTAATTAATATCAATCATATCAGATCTCTCTAATTCAATCGTCAGTGTCATCCGAGAAAAGTAGAGTGACGTATCGATGTGTTTGAAAAATACCTTCATTTTCTGATGAGCATTTTGTTGGGCATTTTTCTGGAACATTTGGCGATGAACATTTTACTTTTGGTGACTGGCACATCCAAGATTCAGTAATAGCAGCACTTCTACGAAATCTTCTCGCTATATCTGTAATAACAAATGCTGAATTTGTAAAAAAAATCATGAAGTGACTCGCTATACTACAGCCGGTTAAAAAGATGCGGTGTGATTGCCAATGAGATAATTATCAACCGAAGATGAAAGGAAAAAGTAACATAACACAGAATAAGATTTTTTTAATATACATAAAGCTGGAGAGATATAAGTACCCTGCAACGTCTACTCTATGTTTTGTCAGATGTATTTCTGCTTGTATGATGATGAGTTAAGGTCTTAAGAACTGGTTTTTATAGTTTGTTCTTATATTGTACTCTTATACCACTGTCCCAAAGAGGGAGGTTTGGCGCGCCGTTAAACTAGTTTAGTCCCGCCACATTCTGTGTGTAGATATGAAAAGATGTGGTATGAGTGTCAATCAGTGCCTGTTCCAAGTTAGAAGCGTGTAACTCAGTGATTGTCGTGTGTTGGTGTATATCATTTTTTTTCTTCGTTTACTATTTTGTACATAAATCAGTTCGTTAGTTTTTTTTTTGTTTAAATTGTTTTACGTTTGTCATTTTGAGGCATATATAGCTGATTATGCGGTAAGGGTTTTATTCATTGTTGAAGGACGAACGGTAAGATATAGTTGTTAATTCTCGGGTCATTTGGTCTTATTTGGAATTGTATCATTGTGGCAATCATACCACATCTACTTATCTTTACATTTAATTTATATCATCATCTTTAAAGGATAGGTTCAGTAAGACCCCTTTTTGGCCCCAAAATTAAGCAGTTTTGCAAAATTGTGAAAATGTAATCTTTTAGCTATTTTTTGGAAAGTAGAATGCTTCTGCTACAGAAATATGTGCTGTTTTTGACAATACAATGCACATATATCGTGTACTAGCATCATAAAGTCATGCTAAATTACTGAAATCTTCACAATTATAGCATTTTAGTTAAATTTTGGACGGTTTCCGTCTTAAATGAAAGTGGCCGCATTCGTGTTCATTCATAATATTGAAATGCAAATTGTATTTGATGATAATACATAACATGTATAAAGGTTGAGGATGAACACGGATGCGGCCACTTTCATTTTTGACGAAAACCATCTGAAAAGTGACGTTTTTTGGCATATTTGAAAGATTTGTCATATTTAAGCTTCAATCGGAGCGTTTTTAATGACTGAATCAGTTAAAATCATTAACAGAAACTAATCGAATCAATTGAAATAGACACTTAAGTGTTTAAATAGTGTCCTAAATATCTCGTTAGATGAAACTGAAATTTGGGGCCAAAATCGCCCCTTACCGGACCTACTACATACATTTGAAGGTTGAAAACAGAATGATAAACTTTAGAAGAGACATTTTCACTATATTAGAGCATATATACCATACTCTTAATCTCTGAGAAGCACTTTCACAGAATGGAAATATAAACGAATTGAAAAATAGTTAAAAGAGTATCCTTCAATTAATCTAGAAAATATAGCAGTCAATTTCAAAGGGTAACGCAATGTATTGAGTATTTTTTCTTTTGTTTAAACCCTGATTTGCACACAATTTATTATCTTTAAATTTACCTGGTCCTGCACATAAACCGTTTCTGCAAGGTTCTCTGCCTCCCGGACATCTGGTGCATGGGGGACCTGGAGTGAAAACAGGCTGTCCCACTATATTTCCTCTAAAAATACGAATAACAGTCAACATGTCTTAAATGATCTAGAAAAAGCAACTGTAGGTCAACTATACTGTCCTTACAGTAAACAAAAGTACAAAAAACATATTTTTAGAAAAAGAGAGGGAAAAAACAAGAAGAAAAAACGACATTTTAGCAGAAAATAGTATAAAACATTTTAACATAGCCACAAGCTCATGTAAATGAGCCTCGCCAGTAGTTATCATTAGTTCAATGCTCATTGTAATACAACTTGAAGATCTATTATCGTTACTGAAGTCCACAAAAACATTAATAGATGACTTAAAACAAACACATTGAGATTACTATCATTGGACATGCACATTATCATATGTTTAATTTTGTGTTAATCATATTTTTGTATAATCTGAATTACACAATGTAATTTGTTCGTTATTCTTCGAAAGTATGAATTATTTTGTGTTGTTTTCTTTTTTAGTCTAGATTCGGTTAAGCGAAGAGTAATTAATCAATGAAGACTTTATGGTTAATTCTTATACATAATGATTATTTCGATATTTATTGTGATAGGTTGCTGTCTCCTTGACGTTTATCCTATATATAATTTATATCATCACAGTTAGAATCAAACAGAAAAGCCTATACTCACTGTGGGTCATAAAAGCAGACAAAGTACATGGCATTTCGATAGGTCGATCCTCTATCGTCCACCAACACTGGACAATAACTCAGAGTACATCCTAGTCGACTCGTTCGTGACCATACCAACTAAAAATAAGAGTTGCATGACATGAAATGATTGTAATATTACACACTCAAATATGAAATATAAACTATTCGTAGATGATACGGCTTCTTGATTCTGATGACACAACATGTGAGTGCAGTTTCGATACACAGATTAAACCAATCGCTACTTCTACTCATTTGCTCATTAAGTCAAGATATCCTATGTGTCGATCAGTCGTCTACACAGCTAAGTTTCCCCGTTTGGTGTTCTTATTTTTAAGCTTGATATATCTAATATCAATTTCCATAATTTTGTTTATTGTTTTGCCAGTTTGATGTCAGAATCTCTTATATAGACGAAACGTTCGTCTATTGTACTTTATAATAATAAGCATGAATATAAGTCTTTTCGGACAAACATTTTTTATACATGTACCATTTGCAGACTACAAGTAATATATGTTTTCTCGTCAACAAATTAAACGAAAGAATTGATTTCATATCTACAATTGTATTTAAGGTAGCACAATACAAAGATTTTATAACTCCAACTCCCAAGTTTTAAACTGCTGTTACTTTCTTAATAATGCTTGAAAGTTTATAAAAGTGGTAGTTATGGATAGCTTACAGATTACTCTTTCAAGTTAATGCAATGTTAGTATTATGCAACAATTATGTAACCAATTATAATATTAACTGTGTCTAAAATATTTTCCCCCAAATTTCCACTTTCAATTGAAATTAGCTTCTGCATAGGTTTTCCTAGAGGGTTGATTTTATTATATCTTGTTCCTATGACCATCATCTACAAGAGTGTGTCTCAGATTTCAGATAGAATGTATAGAACAAATTTTACACCTAATTAAACATTATCTTCTTTTATGTGGTTAGATTGTTTACACTAATTAGAGATTTATGAGAGAATGGAATACCATAGGGACAATTTGAGACACCCTTTTGAAGCCCATGATGTGTTGATTAAGATTTCGTTAAAATTTTCTATATACATTTGTAGTTAAAGAAATGGTAGAGCTAAATTCATTCAAGTGAACTGACCGAGATTTTGCCACTAATTACATAATAATTGATAACATAATGATTGCACAATACAAATATTTCACTCATTTTAAAGATTAATCTTTTATCTATCTAAATATACCTCTTTTATTATTTTGTATGCATTCATAAGAAAGTTACAGCATTTTCAAGGTTAGTGATTGGATGTAAAAAAATCTTTTTATTGTGCTACCTTAACCTATCAATTACCTGGGTATAATGACAAGCTGCACCACAAAATTGTAGCCTCTGTTGTGGACTTCTGCGCTGCCACAAACTGATCTCATTATACCAATTCCTTATACCGTCCATAATTGTTTCCCGAGGCCTAGGTGCAGGACCAGTGCTAGACATGAAAGCTAAATTTTCTCCATAACCACGCATCTGGTGTTCAAACCTACATCCTTCTGACCACTGTCCGGCACGAGCTTCCAAATCGCTATCCCAGTACTTAAATAAAATAATGAGGTTATGTGAAATTAAGAAATGAATTAACTACCCGGAATTCTCTTCACTGGGTCAAGGTCTAGAATGAGATTTATGTAATTTTACTTTACGCTTGCTTTATTGCTTTGAAAAGAACATTAAACAGTATCAAAAGATACACATGTTGCCTTACAATACTATAGTATTGTAAGGCAACATGTTTACACTTTCTTGCGAAATTGAAGATTTAATTCATGTAGCTTTTTCTGTCATGAGACGAGTTTGTCTCATACCACTAATTCCTATAGATTAACATATTACATTTACTAGTCGAATAAATGTACCTTCACTGTATTCATATTTTCAGTACTTTTTACATCTTAACTGATTAAATTGATTATTATGAGTATTTGAATGAAGAACTTACCATATATTTCATATCTGCAGCATTTTGCCATGATCTGAGCATATTATGAGTCCTTTGGATTTCCCCTTTATACCGGTCTATATTCACCAATACAGCCGCGACTTGAATGAAGAGTAAACACAAGCCGACGAATAGGTGTGATAACATTGTGGTTAGAAAAAACGAATACATCATTCGTTGATTGGTTTCCTGAAATTATAAAATTTTAAAATTTATTAAAGTGATTTTTAAGTTAAGTTTTAAATTCAATTACATTTGTTTTTTATGTATTTTACAGATTCATTTTAACTTGTTTAGAATTAGAAAATGTTCTAATATCCCATATGATTTTCAATATAAATCCAAGTAGAATTACTTACTAAGAATTACTTATTACTTGCTTCCTTTTCTTCACTTCTTCAACTTTATGAATGAAAGGATCAAAACCTGGTCAGTATTTATACAACAAGAGCCAATCATGTAAACAGGGAAAAAACTATCCAAGGTCTTGTCACAATTAACATTGCCAACCGCAAATTTGTGTTTCCTTGTTTGTTTTGAGCACATAAGGTTCCGACACTTTCTGCATTATTCATAACAAAAGCTTTGAATGTTTTGTTTATGTTGCCATTGAACCGTGCAAACCTCGTTTCGAAGACTTTTCGTGGCAAATGCATTTATATATTTATACACGTCGTCTCAAATTTATCCCATCAACTTAAGTCTGCACATTTTGTTCTTCCGTCGGATAAGATATTTAAAGTGATTTTATTCAATGAAAGTTAAATATCTTACCTGCAGTGGCGCAACTTTGACAATTCAAAAACAATATAGTTATTGATATAAATAAATAGGCATATTTTTTAATACTAGGCAAGACAAGATACAAGGCATTCTATAATGAATATAAAAAAGAAGATGTGGTATAATTCCTAATGAGACAACTCTCCACAAGAGACCAAATTACACAGAAATTAACAACTATATGTCACCGTACGGCCTTCATCAATGAGCAAAGCCAATACCGCATTTTCAGCTATAAAAGGCCCAAAAATGACAAATGTAAAACGATGCAACCGAGAAAACTAACAGCCTAATTTATATTAAAAAATGAACGAAAAACAAATATGTTTCACGTCAACAAACGATAACCACGGAATCCTGACTTGGGACGACAGGCACATACATTCAGAATGTGGCGGGGTTAAACATTTTAGCGGCATCCAAACCCTCCCCCTAACCTGGGACAGTGGTGTAACATTACAACATAAGAACGAACTATAAAAATGAACTATAAAAATAAATTGAAAAAGGCTCGACTCATCAGATTGATACAAATAGAAACACTACACAGAGTAGACGTTGATGTTTTGTTCATCTTGTGAAATTGCTTAATCTTTTATTTGGTCTGAAGTTAAAAGTAAGGAAATTTTTGTTCGTTATTTCTGATTCCAGCAGTATAAATAATGTGTTTTAATATCTCATTCAAGTCCTTATTTACTTGTGCGTGAAGAAAACTTACAAAACTATTTTAGAACAAACTCTATATTAGCTTTTTGTAGTGCCCTCATTTTTCTCTATAAATATATTTATGAATGGCCATTCGCTCTGTTGAAACAACTTTCCATTCATATTTTGGTGTACAATTACACAAAAAATGAATGACCATTGTCCAGTGTCAGGTTTTAGATAACACATATAATATGTACTACAACAGTAATACATCGTTAACCACTGACCACTACAACGATTTCCTGTTGTGAACAAGCCTAATAACAGGCAATTAGCTAGTCAGTAGCCCGTATGCAAGGTGCTCAAAACACAATGCTTAATTAATATTTCTAAGTTTAGGTACAGGAAGTATTTCTTTCGTAGCGCATTTACAAATAATTATAGACTAAATAAGACAAAAATTTAATACTGAAGTAAAAAACAGATACCAAGTACTCCGTGAAATTGATGACAATAATGAAAACATGGGTGAAAACATAACTGAAATTTGGGATAACATCAAGGACATTTTTACTAAAACAGCTGAGAAAGTATTGGGTTTAAAGAACAGAAAAAGAAGCAGTGGCTGTCAGACAAGACTTGGGAAAACATCAAGGAAAGGAAAGCCATAAAAATAAAACTTAATGCATCTAAATCTAACAGATTGAAAACCAAATTGCAATCAGACTATAGAGATAAAGACAAAGAAGTTAAAAAAGGGGCAAAGAATGATAGGAGAAACTATGTTGAAGAACTTGCAAATGAAGCTGAAGAAGCGTCAAAGCGTGGAGGGCTCAGTGTAGTATATAAAATCACTAGACAGCTCTGTGGAAAGTCCAGGAATAATGATGCACCAGTACTATCCAAAGAGGGGAATCTACTAACTACAGACAAGAAAAAGTTAGATCGTTGGGCCGAACACTTTAAAACTATCCTGAATAGGGCTGAAACCAACAAAGATATACCAGACATTCAACCGTTTGGAGATGCACTTGAAATAGACACAGAAGCTGTATGCAAAGATGAGATCCAAAAGGCAATAAGACAACTGAAAAATGGTAAAGCACCAGGCATAGATAACATCAGTGCAGAATTATTAAAATCAGACATACAATCAACAAGTGAAATACTACATTATCTATTTACGAACATATGGATAGATGAAGAAATACCAACTGAATGGGACAAAGGAATCATTATAAAACTGCAAAAGAAGGGAGATCTGAAACTTTGCAACAACTGGCGAGGAATATCACTACTTTCAATCCCTAGTAAAGTATTCCTTAGAGTCATCAAGAATAGAATAACTGATTCCATTAACAGTAAGCTGCGTGAAGAACAGGCAGGTTTTAGAAATAACAGAGGCTGCATCGACCATCTATTTACCCTCCGAAACATCATAGAACAATCCATAGAGTGGCAGAACAAAATAGTACTAAACTTCATTGACTTCCAAAGAGCATTTGACAGTGTTATGAGAGAATATATTTGGGACATACTAAGAGCATATGGAGTACCATCGAAAATAATCAAGCTGATAAAGATATTCTACGACAAGTATGAATGTAGTGTATTGCACAATGGACAGCTTTCTGATTGGTTCTCAGTGGATACAGGCGTCATACAAGGATGCGTAATCTCTCCTCTTCTCTTCTTAATAGTTGTTGATTGGTGTATGAGATCAACCTTAGGAAATGGAAACACTGGAATAAGATGGACACTCAACTCCTTTCTTGAAGATTTAGACTTTGCAGATGACATTTGCTTACTATCCAGCAACAGAGCACAAATGCAAAAGAAAACATCAAGACTGAACACCATGTCAAACAAACTTGGGCTCAAAATAATCATCGAGAAAACGAAAGTCATGTCAATCAACGACCAATCAAATAAAATTCCAATAAAGATTGGATCCGTGAACATCGAGGAAATAGAAGACTTTACATACCTAGGCAGCATAATAAGCAGTGATAATGGGACCACCAAAGACATCAAAGCAAGACTGAGTAAGGCTAGAACATCCTTTTGTCTACTCAGACCAATCTGGAAATCGTCATCCCTTGCAAGAAACACAAAACTCAAAATCTACAACAGCAATGTCAAATCTGTACTGCTTTATGGATCAGAATGTTGGAGAATTATACAAACTGACTTCAACAAACTGGCCGCATTCCACAATACCTGCCTGAGAAGAATATGCAAAATCTTTTGGCCAACCAAAATATCCAACCAGGAACTTTTCAAACTGACAGCACAAAGAGATATAAGAGACGAAATAAAAACAAGAAGATGGAAATGGATAGGCCATGTCTTAAGGAAGGAACCAGCATCGCTAAAGTGTCACTGAGGTGGACTCCAACTGGTTAGAGTAAAAGGGGGAGACCTAAAGAAACATGGAGAAGAACAGTGGAAAGCGAGATGAAGGAGGTTGGGATGTCTTGGCGAGAAGTAGAGAAGAAAGCACAAGACAGAGTGTTATGGAGAGAGCTAGTGTCGGCCTTATGTGCATCAAAGCACGAAGAGGATTAAGTAAGTAAGTAAAGACGCCATGGGTGCGGCATGTTAAATCCTAAAATTTATGTTGAGGAAGCTCTTAGTTGAAAATTGATGAAACAGTAACAACCGCTTAAAAAGAACAGAAAAAGCGCTGTTCTCTGCTCTTTCGTCGGGTTGTTGTCTCTTTGAAACATTCCCTGTTTTCATTCTTAATTTTATTATATAAATGTTGAAATACTTTAATATGGGATAATAAACTTGTTTTCTCAAAATTTACAATGCATAAAACTTCACAGAAATCGTCAGATATACCAGATATATAGTCGCTTGTATTTCGCTAGAGATTGTACGCTGACCTCTTGATGTAAGTGTTCTTATTACACTTCAATTATGCAATGGGATCGCCACCTCATTCAACTGTCATTTCCATCTTTTAAATGTATTACAAATAATAGCACTGAAGAAACATATACATGTTGTGTCTGTACCTCTGTACAGACTCTTCTTACCATGTGTTGTTTGTTTGTTTGGTTGGTGGTCGATAATTGCTGCTGTATATACAGTTTTGCTACACAAACAGTTGTGTATGCTTTAGAAAATTCTCCCTTAGACTAAAAATTAACAAAAGTTTTATAAGTCGAATTCATGATCAATGATTGCTGGATATCCTGAATTCGAACTATGGAGATCAACTATTTGAGGGGCCTTTTATTTACAATGATTATGATTTTAAAATACGTGCTACATAATAAAATGTCACACATTAATATTCAAATTGGAAAATGAGTGGGTAATCGAATATTTTGTGTGCGTTATTTGAACGTGTGTCCTGTCCTGTTTAAAAAACTAAAGTTATAAAATTGAAGTTTGCTAAAACGTGATCATCTATAAATAGAAACTAGGAACACCATTAAGATTCCTTATAGATTCTCATTATATGAATAACCACTGTCAGATTGTATAACAGAATTGTGTCAAACCATATTAGGTTTTTGGTTAACACATAAACCATGTTCTACAACACAATATAACGTTAACAACTGACCACTACAATAGCTTCCTGTTGTTAACAAACTTTAGTACAAGCAATTAAATGGTCAGTAGCACGCACGCGCCAGAGCAATGGCAAAGAGCTGATCAATAGCACGTGCCACGTAGTCATTAAAAAAACAAGTAAAAATATTTCTAAATGCGAATACAGGATATCAAAACATTTCTGCATTACAAAACACTAAAAGTTAGCAATATTGGCTCTTAAGGATATAGTTATTCGGGACAAACGCATCATTATATAAAATTATGAAGCATACCCTTGCTACACTTTAGAAATAATTTATAAACACTAGTTCATAGATTCATACGAAGCCAGTGAGTGAAAAGTACTTTTTTTACATGCTGAATATTCTCCTAATAAAGTAATTGTCTATCTAACCATCACCTTTAATTCATTCTTCATTGTTTTGATATCTTTTCGGGTGAGACAATTGCAGGAATTAAGACAAATCAACAGATAAATGCGAGAGATCTTTGGAGCAACATCGGAAGATAAATAATGCTCAACTGAGCGACCTACGCATTTAACCGTGTCATCTTTGATTTGCTAATAGTTTTATAAAAATATATAGTTGTCCTTTGTTTCTTTACAATAACAGTACAAACATGTGCTATAAAGTATGTATACATAACAATAAGATCTTAGAGAACCATGTAACATATGTCCTTTACTAATTAAACAACAAAAATAGTTCCTTGTAGTTGAAATCAAATTCATGTCAATATAAGAGAAGTTTTTATAAGTTATTGGATAAAAGTTTGCTTTATGTCTCCAAAAAAGCTTTTATATCACCTGTTAGCGAATAATATTTCTTCAAACTACGGTCGAAACTATATCGTAATATTTCTCATAAAAAGAGCTAAAGTTCCTTACTAGTATTTGATTTCAAGAAGAAAAATCGACGTGTTTTGCGAAATATTTGTTTTTGTTTTTGTTTTTTACTTTTTACATATGTGGCATTTTGATGTAATCCGTATATCTTTAAGAGTAAACTAACATTTCTATAGCTTTAAAATCCTGATGTTTGAATGAAATATATGCACTATTACTTTTATCTTAACATAATTATTAATACTTTCAGTTGGTTTAAGAATAATTGATAAATATACTGATTATGAAATTCAACATCGCTTAAATAACAACAACCAATAGAAATAAAGTTGATAACTTGTACAAGGTTGATTTTTGTAATTCTCCATATTATTTGGAAATAAAAGCAAGCTTTTTGTTTGATAAATATTTCATAATTAGTATTAAAAAAAAGAAGATGCAGTATGATTGCCAATAAGACAACTATACACAAGTGACCTAATGACACAGAAATTAACAACTATACATGTAGGTCACCGTACGGCCTTCAACAATATGGAAGCTCATACCACATATTCAGTTATAAAAAAAAAACGAAATGACAAATGTAAAACAATTCAAACGAGAAAACTAACGGTCAAATTTAAGTACAAAATAATACATGAAAAACAAATATAGACTTAGGACAGGTGCAAACATTTGCAGCGGGATTAAACGTTTTAATGGTACCAAACCTTCTCCTTTTTTTGTGAAACAATAGTATAACATCACAACATAGAAAAAGGTATGCATACAATGATTTAAACATAGTACCAGTGAAATTAATTAGAATTGAGAATGGAAATGGGAAATGTGTCAAAGAGACAACAACCCGACCATAGACCAGACAACCGCCTTAACTTCTCATTTAAAATAAGTAAAAGGTATTGACAATTCATCAAAAACATAACATATAATAAAACTCCACAGTCTCAACTTCACTGCTAAAGAGATGATTATATGTTCTATTGGTATGTTTCTATTTGTATGTAGCTTAATTTGACAAGCTTGTACAAATGGGTGTATGAAGAGGCTGCTTACAATAAAGTTTTTGAATGAATAATAATAGACGAATGAAGTCATCTTTCAAAACGCGATCATTATAGTTCAGGAAATAAATGTGTCGCATATATGACTTGTAATATTTTCAATGGTTAAACCCAAGGTCGCTATCTGTTTCTCATATCTATCTAACGTCTAGAAGGGGGACGAGTTTCCCCCCCCCCCAAAAAAAAATATTCTGTGATCCCCAAGTTAATGAAAACAAATATTGTGATAAAAAAGATGACACAAATTATATTCTGAATCCAGATTTTCGCCAACCTTATAGTGTTAAATTTTGAAAAAAAAGTTTGACAGCGTCGAAAAAACTCAAACCCCCTTGAAGTTAAATGGTTGCTCCCTTATCATTGGATTTTCAGTTGCAACTAGTGGAGGAGTAACTAGTTATTCTTCTGAAGCAACCAAAGTCACCCTTTTTGAAGAACTTGTGTACAGAAGATAAAAGTTTAAAAATATGTTAGTAAGTTTGAAACATAAATAAACCAATAGTTAATTCTCAACCAAAATTTCTTAATCATACACACTGAATTCTGTATTTAAAATGAATAAATAAAAACAAACCTCTTGTGTGACCTGCAAACACGTGCCATTTAAGTTCTTGCATTCGCTTTATATAGTGTCCAAAAACATTGACATCACAATTACTACACTTTCATGTCCCAGCTTTTTAGTGTTTTCGTGTTGAGTATTTTTTTCACCTGTTATTCACGTAAAGATTGCGTCATATGATATGAACCAGCATTGGTTTACCAATTTTATTTGTTTAACATCGATTTAATTTTTTTCGTGATAAAAAAAAGATTTCTGTTTGACACTTTCGAAATGACAAAAAACAAAACCATATTATTTTTGGAGACAGTATTTAATATTTTACTATGCTTGTCTGTCTGTTCGTGTTCTCTCACCAAAGTCTCCATATCTGATCTTGTATAAGTAGCCTATTTTTTTAATTTATATTTTGTTGTTGCTTTTAAATATATTTATCTATGTATTAAACTTTTATTGAATAGTGGGATCTTGTTTAACTATGGTTTCTTTTTAATAACATATCATTTATGTATAAGTATGTACAAAAATTGAGATAATGATTCGTACGGTGTATGTGTTCCATACATATGCATTTCAACTTGTTGTCAATTTCCAGAGTGCATGCCTCTTAAATTTGTATGTAATGTAGCATTTTATTTTAGAAATCTTTTTTTTTTAAGAATTCATATTTTCTCTCCTATTATATGTAATTGGTGTAGAAATGTATTACTTCCTCAATTTTAAAGTCTGATTCAATAGTCCGAAATATAGTTTAGTCATAATAGCATGTATATCCGACGTATTTGCATGTGTGTGTTCTTCAGTTAACATAATATATTAAAAAAGTGAACATTGGACAAGACAGCTTTTTCTTGTTAATCACATATATAACACGATATTTCTGTCATATTTTCGTTTGGGTTTTTTTTCTTTTCATTTCTCCAATTTATGATGTTTTGTCCTCGATATCTATCGGCATGCATTTGGAACGCTGTCCTTAATTGAAGACAGTTTTTTATTAGGTCATATTAGTAAGATGACATAGAACAATGACAGAGGTCCGATCATCAAGGAGGTCATCAAGTAGATCAAAATGTCACAGCGCTCGGATCATAGAGGTCATTCACCTTACGTCTCAACTCATCGACCAGTATCTCAGCTAAAATATTTGGATACCACGCTTTTTATTAAGTATTTTCGAGTATTCTTACGGCCCAGGCTTACACACAAGTGCACAAAAAGTGAAACCAGATAGTTTAGTAGGCTTAAGAAAATATTTTACGTTAACAATATATATACTTGTGTGAAATCTATTGGAATCCATTCAGGCATTTTGAAGGAGTTGCATCTACGAGAAGTACCACTATATTTATAAGAATGAAAATGTAAAGCGAATTCGAAGTGTTGAGTGCTCGCAAAATGTGTATCGCAACTATCTTTAAAGTGAACAAGTACACACCCGTGATATCGGGGGTCCGTGACTGAATTAAAGTATATAACTTTGCCTAAGCCTTATTTTAGTAATTAGTATTGTCATCTGATAAAGTCATGTCGATTATAAGATACAAAGTTTTCTCTGCTTTCAAATCTTTCTGTTTGAACCCGTCGACCTGGAACTTATCAATTATTGGTAATATTAATTATTTGGAAAACAAAAGGTCCTGGCTATCCAGGAATGGAGTATTTTTTAATCAACAGCATTGTCCTATATTAGTTATCTTAGAAAGTCTTGCTGATTGCTGAATAAAATTACAATAGGGAACAATTTGACAATGATTGAATTTAGTAGTGTCAGACCTTTGATTATGACCCGTGTATATAGCAAAATCCTAAAAACACCGTTTGGTGGTGCGCCTGTCAAATGCGGAACGTACAGATAAGGTAATAGCTAACAGGTGAATATACTATTGGTATCGGTATCGGATTCCACCCGGAACTTGTTAATTATTGGCAATATTAATTATGTTGAAAACAAAAGGGTCTGGAGTGGTGTAATTTTTAATCTACACCATTGTCCTATATTAGTTATATATAGAGTTAAATTCTTTGATTTGTCGTTTTTACCCGATGACGGCTGACAAATTGAACCTCGTAATTTTAGTATTATAGATGTTCAATGCCAGGAGTCGTGTCCTGTATACAAGTTTTATCGTTGGTTGTTGTCTTAGCATGAACCGGGTTTGTGTTTTGTTCTTCATTTGGATCGTTTCATATTTTGTCATACTCAAGTTTTATCCTTTTGTACAAGTTGTAAGAGTTTAAAAGTCCTTTGGTTTCTTCTGGCTCTTTTTCATATGACTCTCAGTTAGACAAAGAGGTTGACACCAATGTTTTCATTAGGAAGGACACAACTGTTATGGCTATTTAAACTCTTCCGATGACAGATTTAAAATGCTTTTTATTAATTATTTATGAGCATTCTTAATACACATAAGTGCACACAAAATGAAAGCAGAAAGTTGAGTAGGCTTAAGAAAATGTTTTATGTCAGCAAAATATATACTTTTTTCAAAAGTAAAATAACAAAAATATCGAACTCCAAAGAAAACTCAAAACGAAAAATCCTTTATCAAAAATTAACGACATGATAGTGGCAAAATTATCAAGTTGTCTAATATATATTATATGATAATTGCTGTATACAAGTTGTGAGTTCATTTGATTTGTTCATGTAATGTTTAAAAATATCAGCTTCCTTCATTGTGAATTACAAATAAGAAGAATGTATCTCGGGATTTAATCTGAGCGTTTTATTATGCATTGAAAGGTAATTGATAGTTGTTCAAATCGTCATTTAATCTAAAAATAGTAAAATAATTTTAACCTCACAGTTAGTTCAAATCTATTCATTACATATTTAACCGCAAGTTTTCCTTTCTGTGGTTTGATCTGGTTTTTTTTTTTTTTTTTTGTATCGGATTACTTTGTTGTGGCCAGATTTAAGAGAGTTCGTTTCCCATTTAATTTGACCCTATTGTTTACAATACTAGCTGCCACGTGCAGGTATAACGTATACAAATGTTGGTCGTAAATCATACCTATATATATCTCGTGGACAAAACTGTACACTCACAGACCTGAAAATGTATTTGTGAACATCGAAAAGAGCCCCCAAAAAAAAGATGTTATGTGCCCTTTGGGTTCTACAAAACACTGTGGAAGAAACTTACTCTTCCGGAGCACACAATATCATCCCGGTATTTGGTTGGGTACGTGTTGCTCAGTCTATAGTTTTGTAGGTTGTGTTTTGTATTCTATTGTGGCTGTTTGGATTATAGTTATTTAAGTCATGGCGTTTTCAGTTTACTTTCGACTTACCAGTTTGCATGTTGCTCTCTCGAGGTTGCTCTAGCATCTTTCGCCTCTCTTTCATAACAAAGGATGATATAAAAAAGAAGATGTGGTATGATTGCCAATGAGACAACTGTCCACAAGAAACCAAAATGACACAGACATTAACAACAATATGTCACTGTACGGCCTTTAACAATGAGCAAAGCCCATACCGCATAGTCAGCTATAAAAGGCCCCGATATGACAATGTAAAACAATTCAAACGAGAAAACTAACGGCCTTATTTATATAAAAAAAAATAATGAAAAACAAATATATAACACATAAACAAACGACAACCACTGAGTTACAGGCTCCTGGCTTGGGACAGGCACATACATAAATAATGTGGCGGGGTTAAACATGTTAGCGGGATCCCAACCCTTCCCCTAACCTGGGACAGTGGTATAACAGTACAACATAAGAACGAACTATAAAAATGATGTACGCATTGTATTGAGAACTAAATATATATAATATATAACGATTGAAAGACTATCATGATTGAAGTATCGTAACATTGAAATCTTATGATAAATCAAAATTTACGTCGGACTCCTGAGAATCACGCGATGACATCATTTCTATCCTTTTCCTCCTCTAAGATTATGTGATGTAAATTTATAGATTCCACAACTGCAACAAGTGTATTACGATATTTCTCCACTCGAGACATTTAAATTTTAATATTTATGCCGAGCTTTTTAAATAAATCTGTTGAGAGTGGAGAAATATCGTAATTACATGAGTTACAGTGGTGGAATCTGTTTCTCTTAAGATTTTTATCGGGTCCTACTAAAAAGCGCCCGGGAGCGCCCGGGGAAAATATTTGAGGAAATTTGTGTACTTTTGATGTGACGTCATCAGGCATGGTCGCCTTTTTCCGTGACGTCACAATAAGAAGAAAACAAGAAAATTTAACGTCACAATTAGATTTCAACCAATCATTTGCCGAGAACAGATTTTTCACTAGTATTATTTTTCTCACACCGGTCAGGAAATGTGAAAATAGCACAAAAATTAAAGAAACAAAGTTCTAGTAAATTGTGTTTTGTTTTTTGTGTTTGAAATTTGAATACTGAGTTCAAACGTATCAAATGTATTTCAGCAAATTCTTGGATTAACAATAACCGATCCTTTAATGTCCATAACGTCGAGCTATTTACACATGTCATTTTATTGGAAATCTCTTATACTTTTTGTGTATTCACTATAAGAATACTTTCATTATCTATACTAACATTAATTTGTTGGTCCATTTTTCCTCTTGAGTCATCAGCATACATGTAAATTTGACTTTCATTTAATTATTTATAAACAAAATTAACAAAACGCACCCAGTATTGACCCTTGAAGCACTCCAAATTTAACAGGCCCAGAGTTAGTCGTTAAGACATTGTTTGTCAGACACAAACCCTTTGTGTTCTTAAAGAAAGACGAGATTTAAACCAACAAAGTGAAACATCATTTGAGATCTTGTAACATCTTGAAGTTTTTGACAGAGCATGTTATGATCTACCATACCAAAAGCTTCTTTAGATATGTGTGAAGTGTATATATCATTGTCAAATCTGATCTGATGGAAATCACGTTTTGCAATTAAAAAATTATCACATTATGTATGAAAAGGACACCATTGCCTCTTTTCAGGAACAGTCAGAGTTTTCCCTTTAGAGATCAATACTGTATTGTTTTAACTAAATCTTGTTAAGAATATTGATGAAATATTTCTGACTGAACATTAAATGCAAACGAAAAAGATTTGTTGTTCAATTTACCATGATGAAATGGTCAAATCAATATTAAAGAAAGCTTATTTTTGTCCATTAATTCGAGTGTTTTCTGGTTTGAGCGAAGTTTATTTGTGTGTCTCATCTTTAAAAGTGACCGTTTGATTTATCACACAAGTTTCTATGTCTTTCCTTTGTTGTTTTACATTGAATTCATAATTACAATACGTATCAAAAGGGAGTATGTGTTTTATTAAACAAGTTTTCAGGTCTCGTAATTGTGTAGTTGTCAATGTTTGTTGTAGTCAATATATCAATATTTATATGACCTTATCCGTCAGTAACATGCAAAATAAATTACAAACTACAACTATTACTATAATGTACTCAAACACAAAAATTTGACAGATTTCACCTTAAACAATATTAACCTACTGACCGAAATATATAAAAACAAAACAGTTATATATTGTCAATAAAGTTAAAAGGTTACTAAACTTTGCATCTTTTTCATTAAAGATATGAAGGCTACTATTGATATTTGTGTAGACATATAAATAAACTTTAAATTTTGTTTACTTCAGTGTTTCTGTTGTTTCCCTCGGTTTTAGTTTGTAAACTGGATTTGTTTTTGTCTCAATCGATATATGAACTTCGAACAGCGCTATACTAATGTTGTCTTTATTTAAACCCAATATTCACCTCTTCTGTGTTGACATAAATTATCATTGATATGTTCATTTTTCTCTTGATTTACTGTTATTTTGTTTGTTAATCCGAAACACTACTGCTCTTCTTTCCCAGATAAAGATTCAATAAGCCATATTTAGAATCAGAGATAAGTTCACGGGTCTTATAATTTGCTACGCCAGACGACCAAGTTTTCTTAATAAGACTATCCAGTGGGACTCGAATCATTATCATTGGCTGTCCGATCAAAAACGAAATGGAAAAGCATTGGAAACCTAAAATTCCGAAGAGATACGACTAAGACTTTCTTTGCCTGACGGTACAAAAAATTATGCTTCGGATATTTTTGACATTGTATTAACTGTAAAGTAAACGAACATATCTATGGTATTTCTTGTCGACACAAAAGTGCTGACTACTAGGCTGATTATACCATCGAGATTGCCATTTACGCTTTTTAAAAGACTACTGGACTGAGATCAGCATAGGCGAGTTCAGACTACTTGGCTGATTATACCATCGAGATCGCCATTTACGCTTTTTAAAAGACTACTGGATTGAGATCGGCATAGACGAATTCAGACTACTTGGCTGATTATACCATCGAGGTCACCATATACGCTTTTTAAAATACTACTGGACTGAGATCGGCATAGACGAGTTCAGACTACTTGGCTGATTATACCATTGAGGTCACCATTTACGCTTTTTAAAAGACCACTAGGCTGAGATCGGCATAGACGAGTTCAAACTACTCGGCTGATTATACCATCGAGATCGCCATTGACGATTTTTAAAAGACTTCTTGACTGAGATCGGAATAGACGAGTTCAGACGACTGGACTGATTAAACCACCTAGATCGGCATAGACGAGTTCAGACGACAGGACTGATTAAACCACCTAGATCGGTTAAGACGAATTCAGACGACTGGGCTGATTAAACTACCTAGATCGGTTAAGACGAATTCAGACGACTGGACTGTTTAAACCACCTAGATCGGCATAGACGAATTCAGACGACTGGACTAATTAAACCACCTAGATCGGCTAAGACGAATTCAGACGACTGGACTGATCAAACCCACCTAGATCGGATAAGACAAATTCAGACGACTGGACTGATTAAACCACCTAGATCGGCTAAGACGAATTCAGACGACTAGGCCGAATAAACCACCTATATCGGCTAAGACGAATTCAGACTAATGGGATGATTATACCAGCAAGATCTTTTCGAATTTATAAGCCAGGATCACGATAAATGTAAGGAAACAACATTGTTAGATGATAAATGTAAACCTCAATAACCTTAAATTGGGTTCAAAGTGTTATGGGATTATTATATTAGCTTGTAAATTCTTGAGTTAAACACTTTAGAATTACAATGAAATGATTGAGATAGCGAGAGTGAAGTAGAAGTCATATTCGTTTAAGCAATTTTATTATTCAACATGAGCGCAGTAAAATAAGTAGAGAGTGGAATAATGTAAACAGAAGTTTTCTGTCGAGAGAACAAATTAAGGTACATAACAGAATACAAAGAAGATATAATCGATCACTGGTATAACATTATACATTTATTTCCCGTGCCTGAGGGAGATATGAAGATTTGTTCACCCAAGAATAATCATATTTCACGAGGGCTCTGCCCGAGGGAAATATGATTTTTCGAGGGTGAACAAATCTGTATATCTCCAGAGACCAAGGGAAATGAATGTTTTATTCCACTGCCTAAGCTTTGTATACTATCTGAACTTCAAATATTAGTTTGCATACCGGCATTTTTTTCTTATCCGTTTGTTTTTATTACTAAACACAACATACATATTGATAAACAGTACGGATAAACATTAATTGTTTAATTAGTCTTTTTGTTTTAATGTCTGAAATACGATAATGGTATTTGCTAAAAGTATTTAAATAAAGAAAATAAGAAGTTCAAGACGTTATGTACATAAACCGCGATTAACGTCGCACGATTTAGTCCCGACATTTCAGAGGGGAATATGATACTCAGAGGTGAATATGAAGTTTTGTTCGTCGTCACATGTGAAAGTTTCAACCAATCAAATTTTGATTTTACTGTCAAAATCAACATGCAGTGGAATAATATAATACTAGTATCAATTAAAGATGGACGGGCATAAACATGTGTGACATTTAATATCATTGGTAACTTTGGTTATTGTTTTCGTAAGTTTAATATGTCATTTCAGTCCAGATTTATTTAATCCCGACCAGATCACACTATAACTTTCTCATGGAACGTTCTGCTCAGTAAAATCTCCAACAGAAAATAACATTATTACTTGTGTAAAATTTATGTTCATTGTTTTATAATTAAAATAAAAATGATATGTTTGAGGGAAAAACTGAATGGAAGTCAAGTTTAAAGCATCAATGAGCAGACGAACAAACTTTGAGTTCTTTAAACTTTTAGCATCTCTTGGTAAAAGATGGATTTTTCAACACGACAAAGCCAGTTTTAAGCTTGATTCATCTTTTGTCCGTTTATTGGTCGTTTTCGCATACAGAATGTATGGCAGCATCAATTATAAAAAACTATATTAGGCCCACATCTATGTAGCATGTAATTGAATTTTACAATTTTCACTAAATAGGGTAAAATATTATTTCACAATAATGCTGGATTCCGGATGTACTTTTAGCCGGTTTAAATGATTCATACCTGTAAGGGTTTTCTATCTATACGCATTAATAAGCGGGTTGAAATTTTAGAACGCAGATCTTCGTTTTTGAATGACGTCAGCGTAAATGTTAATGCTTGTAATATTGGTATTATAAAATTGACCTATTTGGTGTAGGTTAATAGTGGTAGGATTTTTTCAGAAATAATTTCTGAATAACTAAACGTATGAGCATTAAGTTTACTGATTCAGCGATGTTATTATTTATTATATACTGAACTTACTTAGTTAATACTCTGTTAAAACAGATACCTACACAGACACTTTGTCTCTTTAAAAAAGATGATTTTGAAATTGTAGCATGTGTAGATAGTATCTCATCACACATCTGTATTTCATTAGAAAAATTACAATACAAAGGGTAAATGATCATAATCAATTCTGTAATTGCGTTCAATATTTTTGGTGGGGCTCGTGTTGCCTAGTCTTTTAATAGTTTGCTATGTTGTGTCATGTGTACTATTATTTGTCTGTTTGTCATTTTTAGCCATGGCGTTGTCAGTTTAATTTCGATCTTTGAGTTTGACTGTCCCTCTGGTATCGTTCGCCCCTCTTTTAACTAATAATCAGTTTTACAACTATTATTTTTTGAAAATTTTAGCAAGTCATTTGATCAAAAACATTGAACTAAACTAAAGCTATTTTAAATTCAAAACTGTTTTTCAATTATTACAGAAGAGGTTTTTGTTTGGCAATTCCAATACAACCGAAAAATATACACATTTGGTACATGTATACCATAAAAAAGATTAAAACAACCCTTTAAAATTTCATGCGTCCGTATGGCTTTCCTGAACTGCTTTGATAAAGTCTCGCGTTTGATTTTGTCAATTCTGATGCACTATTCCTTTTTTTTGCATTCTCCTTGGACTTCAGATATTTTTTTTATACTTTTTTTTATTTAATAGTCTTAAATTTCTTACAAAGTGAATTAAAAAATAAAATACTGACGCATGAGTTCTCGCGCGAATTGTTTTTAGAAAACATATATTAAAATGTCAAATAACCTACATTGGACGCAAATTAAAATCTGGTACCTGCGTTTAGATGCAATTAGCTTTTCTATTGGTTGTCTTTCAAATGATGCCAACGTGATAGAAATAATGCTGCATGCAGCATTTTCAATTTGATAAAATTGTTGGAAATGTGTAATGTGTACTAGGTTTTACTCCTTCAATATTTGAATGAACAGATACTAAACCCGCAATTCTCCTGTGATCAGGAAAAGTTTTCAATCTTTCACTTTATTAATTCAAACTGCTAATATAGTCCTTACGTCCTAATACCTTATCTCCTAAACAAATGAGGCTTGGTTTGTCAAATGATTGGATAAAAACAGTGATATTCCTGACTTGGTGCAAGCATTTTCTTATGTAGAAAATGGTGGATTAAACATGATTTTATAGCTAGGTAAAGCTCTCACTTGTATGGAAGTCGCATAAAATTCCATTATATTGACAACGATAGTTGAACAACACAAACAGACATAATAGATTAACGACACAACATGCACAAAATAGAATTACATGTTATAACCAACTGTGATCTTTTATTCATTGATAGCTTCTCAGTTGTCAATTGCATTTCAGTCGAAAATTCTGAATGGGTAAAACACAAACTCGTCTGCGTTTTCTTTATGGAAAGTAGTTTCAAAGTTTTGCTTTTTGCTTAGAGAAAAAAACATGACTACTAACAGAATTTATAGTGCCAAAATGTTATATTGTTAAGAAAAACAATATTTCTGAGAACACAAAAAAATAATTCAAAGGTGATGAATCATTATGTATAGGTCAGTGCTTTCAGTGGACATGCAAACAAACTTTGAGTTCATTTATCTTTTTAACATCCCTAACATCCCGACAAGAACCGTTGGTCAACAAGACAGACCCAGTTTGTAGACTTGATTCACCTTTTTATTAATTCAATGTTCGTGTTCACATACACAAGGTGTAGCAAAATCAATGACAACACAGCATGATTTGCTTCTGTAAAATTGCATGTACCGCTGCATAATCAAAATTGGGTTTAAAACAACTTTAATTAAATAATAAAAAGAAAAAAAAACCCAGTTGAACAATAATGCAGGAACACGGATGTACTTCTAACTATAATTTTCCGTTTTAAATGATTCATGCCTGTGATTAAAAATGTGTTTTCCAAGTATTCACTACAGCACGTGTCAAGGCTTCGTACGTATATATATAAGTATGCCCGTGTTAACTGTGCTCATATCATTGGCATTACAAAATTGTCCTATCTTGTAAAAGTGTGTACTTGAGAGGATATTCGCAGAAATAATCGCAGAATAACTAAAGGTATGGAATTTTCTTGATATGGTATGGTGTTATGTCCAATTGACTATATTACACCACGCGTCCGTTAGGAAGCGAAAGTTCAAATACCCTCTTACTAACAATGTTCTTTATTATAATTTATTAAACTGACCAAAATAAGTGTTACAAAAAGCACATACACTGACCCTTTTGGTGGTCACTTTTACTAAGAAGATTTTGCAATTTCAGCATGTACGTAGTATGACCCCCCCTCTTTTGTATTTTATTAGCAAAACCAAGAACACAATTAGTAAATGTTTGATAGTGAGTGTAACTATATATAAGTATTTCATTAGGAATCAGTGTTACAACGGGTTCTAAATCTTGCTTTATTGTGACAAACTCAGTTTAATAAAAAAAATTAAAAAATTAATGAAATCAATCTAATTGAAATTTTAATATTTACTTTTTTACTATGATGACGAATTCGTTAATTGCAAATTTCAATACATAATCAAAATAGGTACTCGTTGGGTATTAAATATTTGTTTACGATACACCAAGGGAACAACTACTATAATGCTGTATCTCATTCTTTCATGGTCTTGCTGGAATGTCTCAATATAAGACGAGATCTTGTATGATTGTCAAGGAAATGTATATCTCTTGTAGAGAATTATCTCATTGGCAATCATACCACATCTTTTTTTATAGCTAGAAAGTTCTATGACAGATATTTAAGATCATTTGATAATCAAATAAAAGTTAGGCGAAAAATACCAAAGGGACAGTCAAATTTATATGTCAAAAATTAACTAACAACGCCATAGCAAAGAAAAGGAAAACGATAAAAAGACCAACAACAATATAATTAGCACAACATGAGAACTAGTTGTATATCATCTGTCTTATACAACTGTCTTAAAAAATCTTAAACTTACAAGTCGATATTAAACATGTAAAATTACTTTTGGATTAGATTAACATTTAAAGAGTTCTATGAATGTTTTCACTAACATGAACTTCATATGTTGATGTCGTATCAAGGACAAAGACGAAATGTATATTGCTTTTATTACCATCAAATATCATTGTCATTTTGGGATAGTGTTTAGAAACACAACATTAAAACGGACTGCCAAAATCATTTTCATCAGGCTTGACGCATTAGATCTGTATCATAACCATTTGAAGTCTCACCAAAAAATTGAAAAGCATTGAAACCCTAAAACTACGAACTCTGCAAAATACGTCTTAGGCTATTTTTGCCTAGGAGCAGAACAAAAACCGGTTCTTTGGATAATTGTGTGCAATATATATATATAGTAAATATATATATAGAATGATCATAATGTTTATTGTTTACGAATAGACGATGCATTTTAACAAAGTAATTCAAAAACTATAATAACTTGTCAGCACTGATATTTATTTTTAAAAAACTTTTTATATTACTTGCCAAAAAAAGTTAATTAACAAAAGTACTTGACTCCGAGGAAAATTCATAACGGAAAGTCCCTAATCAAATGGTAAAATCAAAAGATCAAAAACAGCAAACGTGTGAACAACAACAAAGTTTATGACATGTCATTTTTAACAAAATTATTCTACTCCCAGTTTTGTGAAATAGGAAAATAGTTATAACACATAGATTAGATATACGAATGCCTTTTTAGTAGTTTTTTTTCCATTCGCACGAACAGAAGAGACTTGCTGCAAAGTTTATCTGAGATCGATCTGGCTATTATTTCTATGTCCTTTCGGGTTATATAGCACCTCCCCTGTTCTGACATACAGAATATGTCGAGCTCAATATTTTATGTAGGCTTCCTACCAGCTAATAACCTTATCAGGGGTGTTAAAGCAAAACGTAAGAATAAACTGGATTTTCTCCTGAAATCGAAATGAAACACACAAACCGACTGACAGAAAAACCAAAGCCACAAAATACTCAACTCACAGTTACTGAAATCGAGATAATTATATCTCCGTATAGCATTATTTCAGTACCCTGTAAATGGAGTATAAACAATATTTACTGCTTTTGTCCTTATCACGATGCTCGTGATACAACGTTGTTCTGTTAAATACCAAGTTATTGCACCACTGGATCCCATTGATGAAGTTAAAGTCATCCACGGATAATTAAATAAAAAATACAAAAGGGACAGTCAAATTTATATGTCAACAATTAACTAACAACGCCATAGCAAAAAAACGATTAAAAGATCAACAACAATATAATTAACACAACATGAGAACCATGTGATGAATGATGAATTTTTATAATGATAGAGCATTGCTCTGAGTTAACCTCTGTTGATGTAATTTATCATAAGTTCCAGAAATTGATTCAACCGCATTTAAGAAATTACTGCCGTTTGAAAGTGTAAAACCCACTAGTTTTCTGCAGTAAACAATTGGCTTGATGTTTCTCTATTTTGAAAAATTAAATGAGGCATAAAAAGTCCTTCGGACCCCTTCCAGAGATGGACATCTAGTTTGAAAATGTTGAAGGTTTTCTTCCTCAAGTTTGCATGGCAGACAACTAGGGTCTGTACTTCCTATATTAAACATGATGATGTTCTTTCACTAAATAATTCAAAATTTGGTGACTATGTTGAAAGCATCTATCCCATCGAACTAGAGATAAAGGATACTACAGATACATTAAAGTCGGCCTCATATCTTGACTTACATCTAGAAATTGACAATGAGGGTCGGTTGAAAACAAAACTTTACAACAAAAGAGATGATTTCAGCTTTCCAATTGTGAACTTTCCATTTCTAAGTAGCAACATTCCAGCAGCACCTGCATACGGGGTATATATCTACCAATTGATACGATATTCCCGTGCTTGCATTTCCTATCATGATTTTATTGATAGAGGGTTGCTGCTCACAAGGAAGCTATTAAACCAAGAGTTCCAAATGGTGTGTAACTTACCTGTAAATTCAATTAGGAGAAAATATAAATCGGCGCAAATGAAAAAATGAAATCGGCGCAAATGAAAGAATGAACATTTTCAAAATCGGTCATTACGACCAAATTGAAATGCAATACATTTCGTATTCTACAGGTACACTTCAGGAAGAGATCACCTTTATTTGTAGTTTAATTTTTTTTATATCTATTATGTGATCTACACAATATTGAGATATCTTATCAAATATTCAACATTAAACATATGTCAGACAATATTTAGATATTTATTCAAATAAAGAGCATAAAGCTTATGTAACACAATATTTAGAAATCTAACCAAATAATAAACATAAAACACATATAACACAATATTAAGATATCTAATCGAATAATTAATATAAAACACATAACACAATATTGATATTCTAATCAAATATTTAACATTAAACATAAGTGAGACAATATGTAGATATTAATTCAAACAAATAGCATAAACATATGAAACACAACAGTTATATATTTAATTTAATAGTTAACATAAAACATAATTAACACAATAGTTAGATATTTTTATAGATTATATTAAATAGACAACATAATTCCTGGTGTTAGGATTAAATTTATCAAGTGAAGAGATGAAGAGAAAGAATCCTCATTTTACATAAAAATGATTTCTAGGGGACAGAAACATCCATAGATATCCTTGCAATAGGAGGGATTTTAGCAATATTTTTTCAAAATTCAACTTTCTATGTTACAGGCTGACAATGTTCGAATTATTGGCAGGATTCGTGTGTATGATCGGCATCATATTCATAACATCAGGTAATTTTAAATTATTCAGGAAAATAAAACAATGATACAAACGAACAAAACGAACAAACCGCAGCTACAGGAGGGTTATTGGAAATATTAACATATTTATATATCAAGAACGAATTGATCAACCAGTAGAACCGTATAGTAGATTATTATCGCGTCGTGTTTGATTGTATGGCAATAACGATATCCTCTCGCAATTTGATTATCTAAATTACGTTTGGAGAAATTTCTTATCAAATTTTAAATGCTCTTATTGCAACCAATCATTTTGGTTGTTCGTGTTCAGGCTTCAATTTGGTCTTTGGATAATTTGTTTGTCATTTTGTTGGTATCTATGATGAGTTTATTTACGCTGAAAAACTTAATATGTCAAATGAACCTAAAATTATTGTTATTGATAAGTCTAAGTAGTATTCAATATTAACGTCACATGTTACACTAGTAACATGAAATGTTAAATTTTGGATAAGTAAATGTAGTATTCAATAGTATCGTCACATGTTAGATTTTGGATAAGTCAAAGTAGATTACAATAGTAACGTCACATGTTAGATAAAAGATTTTTGAAAATATTTTGGCCTCGACTATGATTTAAAAAAATTTTTTTCGATTTGCACCTCTGGTGCAATACTGTTAGTTAGTGTTGAATGTTATATTTGCACGTTAATAATTATGCTGATGTTGGAAAAGTGAATCAGTGCTACCTATGACTGTTTTTTTTTCTATAATAGTCATCCGCTATCTGCGAGTTAGAATACGTATACATCTCGGTTTTTTAAGTCGTTATCGAATTTCAAGCTGATCAGATCCATCTGATTATCGTGCTACATTGAATTCAAAGTCATTGGCTAGTATTATATCAATTTTATTCAGATTAGGTATAGGAAGTAAATAAAGGAAACAGTAGTAAATCGATGTTCGAAATTCATAAATCGATTTAGATAAAAACAAATCCGGGCTACAAACTAAAACTGAGGGAAACACATCAAACATAAGAGGAGAACTACGACACAACAGAAACACAACACTAAGAAGTACCACACACAGACACAAACTATATTATAACAATGGCCAATTTCCTGACTTGGTACAGGACATTTAAAAAAAAAGGTGGATTGAACCAGGTTTTGTTGCTAGCCAAACCTCCCGCTTTTGTGGCAATGTTAAATATAATTAAAACGACAAGATTTCATGACAGGACTACAATAATAACAAATGGGAGAACATATTGGACAGATAAACACACAAACAATAGCTATCAAAAGGTACCAGGTTTATAATTTAATACGCCAAACGCGTATTTGTCTACACCAGACTAATTAATGACGCTCGGATCAAAAATACAAAACAAGTTCAAAGTGGAAGAGCATTGAGGCCAAAAGTTCCAAAAAGTTGTGCCTAATACGGCTAAGGTTATCTGCCTGGGATAAGAACATCCTTAGTATTTAGAATAATTATATATTTTTGCAAACAGTATATTTATAAAAATGACTATATAATAGACATACATGATAACACCGAAGTGGTGACTAACTACAGACTAAAACCATATACATAAAACAATCTAAACCAGCACATAAAAAATCACAGCCGAGTTAGCCTAAATATGCAGTTTTGAAAAAGAAAAGTACTTTAACAATTTTTTAAAGGTGAAGAATACATTCCCTGTTGAATACTTCTCTTTCGATTTTTTCAGCTAATGCTGTCGGACGACCAACAATAGTAGCTGATAATTTACCAGTAGTGCAAAGACAAGGCCAGATAGCGTATCTGAATTGTGTTGTCACAAATGTTAGGTCACCAGCACAGGTATATCAAATGCAAAATATATTACATATAATCCCTTATGAACAGAAGAAGTTTGTTGATACCTTACCATAAGGTGGAAGATACCGGTAACTTGCAGTAGTCTTTTCGCCAAAATACCTGAAAATTGTTCACCAGTGTTTTGTCGCTTGCAGCGACCTCGCGACAAAAAAATATAAAGTTTGCCGAAAGCTCTCACTAAATTATATCAATGGTAAAAAACTAATTATCAAATGCGCCAAAAGGCGCAATCAAGGACCGATCGAGCAAGGGCTATAGCCAGTCCAGGTCGTTAAAAACACCCATTTGTTGTTGTTTGCCGAAAGCTCGATCTCTTAGCTTTCTTAAAATTGAAAGAACTGTATAATCAGGCTAAACAGCAGGCCCAAAGTTTGTTGAAACTTCACTGCAAACTTTATAGCATGCCTTTACTATTATATGTAGCTTATTTCCTATACTAAGCATGCTCCATCCACTAAAACAGACTTCCTGCTTCTTTTAATTTGAAATAGGTGGTGAGTTATAATGTTGGTTTCTTATGTCAAAAGTAAATGGATGTTATTTATTATAAATGTCTGAGCTATATATGATTCAATAAGCTTCTACAACAGGTCATACATATTCATTGATCATCTCTCTGTTAGTCATTTAAGACATATATTTGCATGCAAATTTATTTAGAAATGTGAATTGATTAGCTACTAATATATTATTTTTACAAAATTTAAGTGAAAAAAACCGCCATTATTGAAAATACCAATTGTGTTACTCCCGTTCTGGTCTTAGGTTTAGCTAGCTATAAAACCTTTGTACATAATAATGTTTTGCAGGAATTGTCTGCTTATCTGCAATTTTATATATGCAAAAAAGGACCATATGTTAAAAAAATATTATTCTTTACATTGGATTAGTATTTTAAATAATGTTATGCTTAATTTGTATAAAAAGTGAAACTGTTGTCATGCCCTAATCCCAGTTTCTTTATAATTCATCACTATATAAACATTTTTTTTTCTTCTTGATTTTTATTCATATGAATCTGTTTAGAAATTAATCAGCTAATTCAGAATTCTTCATCGAGTTAATTGATAGATATACATAAATTTATATTTAGTTTTTTCGTTTTGTTTGTTGGTCAAAATTCATACTTCTCTCTTTCGCATTTATTTTTCTGCAAATTGTTTTTTTTATATCGAGAAGTCATATTTATCATACAATGTTTCCTTTCAACAGATATAACTTCTGTAAAATTTAGAAGCAAACTTTAAACAATTGAGTAATTCTTTTAAATAACAAAACTTATACAAGTGTTAGTTCATAGTCATTAATGTAATACGGTGTATATCACTTTTAAATCCTATTCAATCAACGCCATTCCAGGTTTTTTTTTTCATTAGTTTTAATTTGTTTGCGATATGAAACCTTTTTACCTGCATTGCGAAATTTAACAGAAGTGACGTGTGAATCTAGTATTAACGATTGCAAACAGATCGGATATGAAAGATTAGCTCTCAATAACATATATTCACATCCAAGAAATCCTTAAAATATCATGCATTTATACTAGTCCTTAGCTACAAACCTTGGAAATTAACGTTTATAAATGCATGTGTTCCTGCTAAGAATAGATAATGATAGACATGCAACTTCCGTTTTTGGAAACAATACGATGACACAGATATGTTAAGCATACATCAATGAAACAACTAAACAACACATTGCGTTCATAAGAGGTAATAATGCATGTTCAATTTATTATAAGATGTATGCAAATGGTGGCCACTCGACGATTTTAAAAACATTGAATGCTATTTTTTAGCATGACTAGGCGATAATGTTCATTTTAATTTCAATGAATAGCAAAATGGGAAATATACTAGTTTCTATTTGGAAGTATATAGTTTCACTCTTAAATATTATAAAATCACACTCTTCCTGTATTGTAATAGCACAATGTTGACTGCTGTATTATTGACATTCGTACATATTATGTCTGTTTGTTTTGTTCACGTATCGTTGTCAATATGATGGAATTTGATGCAACTGTCATACAAGTAGGAGGTTTAGCTGGCTATAACATCAGGTTCAATCCACCATTTTCTACATAAGAAAATGCCTGTATCAAGTCAGGAATATGACAGTTGTTATTCCTTCATTAGATGTGTTTGAGCTTTCGATTTTGCCATTTGATTAGGGACTTTCCATTGTTAATTTTCCTCAGATTTTACTTTTTTTCTTTAACAATATATCTAATTTTAAAGGTACTTTGGATTAAACGGACCACACCAACTGGGGACCCTTTGCATATTTCTTCGGACGAAACAATTCGAGTTGGTTTTGTTGTCGGAGGTAGAAGAAAATATGAAGTGATGAAATACAAATACGACAACCGTGAAATATATCAACTGATCATACAGTCAGTTACAGAGACAGACGCAGGAAATTATACATGTCAAATTTTTCTGCCTTATGATAATTATAAAGAATGGCCACAAAAGGAAATGGATTTAATTGTGTTTAGTAAGTGATTTCTAGTGCCCGAACAATTTTTAAAGCAAATTTGTGTATATAGATATTAGATATTAAGGGGACCAGAATTAAGCATGAAGGTAGCCTTTCCCAGACGCACAATAACTAGCGCTGTTTAGACTTATATGTATGATTGCCAATGAGACATTTATCTAACAAAGACCGAATAAAGTGGGAGCATCATCTATTGATAGGAGTACGGTTTAACCAAGGAGTTCCAAATAGTAACTATTAAAGAGATCGACAAGATAAAATTATTAAACAATTCAAACAAAGAAACCAACGATCTGTTTTGTTTTTGTTTTTGATTTTTTTTTCTAATTGCTTCATCAAATAAACAAAAAAAACAAATAATACAGACAGTTACCAACAACAATTTGGATAAAAGACATGCCCATTACCAATCCAGGCACATTTTACACATATTTCGATCAAGCATTTAATTCTGTTAATTAAGGTAGCACAATACAAAGATTTTTTTACTTCCAATCACTAACCTTTAAAATGCTGTAACTTTCTTATGAATGCATAGAAAATAATAAAAGAGGTATATATTGATAGATAAAAGATTAATCTTTTAAATGGTTGCAATATGTTTATTATGCAATCATTATGTAATCAATTATTATGTAATTAGTGGCAAAATCTGGGTCAGTTTACTTGAATGAATTTAGCTCCATCATCTCTTTAACTATACAGAAAATTTTAACGAAATCTTAATCAACACATCATGAGCTTCAAAAGGGTGTCTCAAATTGTCCTTATGGTATTCCATTCTCTCATAAATCTCTAATTAGTGTAAACATCCTAACCACATAAAAGAAGATAATGTTTGATTAGGTGTAAAATTTGTTCTATACATTCTATCTGAAATCTGAGACACCCTTTTGTAGATAATGGCAATAGGAACAACATATAATAAAATCAACCCTCTAGGGATACTTATGCAGAAGCTAATTTCATTTGAAAGTGGAAATTTGCTGGAAAATATTTTAGGCACAGTTAACATTATAATTGGTTACATAATTGTAGCATAATACTAACATTGCATTTATTTGAAAGAGTAATCTGTTAGCTATCCAAAACTACCACTTTTATAAATTTTCAAGCATTATTAAGAAAGTTACAGCATTTTAAAACTTGGGAGTTGGAGGTATAAAATCTTTGTATTGTGCTACCTTAAATGCCATATATATTAAATACTATTTTCTATTTTGCTGTAATATTTTGGTTGATTTCCTATTAGTTTATTTCCGACTGAAGTGCCTCAGATCTAATAAAATGAAGCAACATGTTAAGAAATGTCAAAAAAGTGCTTTTCTATATTCACCTTTTATCAGGTTCGTCAAAAGCCGAATATTTGAAAGCCAAAACCCAAACAGAGCTATATAACAACAATACAACGCTAAAATATAGCTCTATCCGTCAAAGGTCAACCTTGAATGAGAGAGTTCAATCCTTATTTTCTTTATAAATTTATAAACGGAAAATGTTATAAAGGTTTGCTATAAATAATGGCAGTATCGAAGTACTGTCTACTGAGCAAATGATACACCAATTTAGGTCAAAATTGTCTAATGAAGACGTTCATCCTAATCAGGTGTTGTAGCCTTGTAATTTTGTGTAACTTATAAAGAGGAGTACTTCAACAATATGCTTATTCTAACTTGGGACAGCAACATGCTAAAGGTAAATCATGTTTGATTAATTTGGATGATACTTTTCCATTGATATAAAATTAGACCTTTAAGCATTTCATATATAGTATAAAAAGGGTTATCCAAATTGATGAAATTATAACCAAAACAAAATATAACAACTAGGATTTCAGGTTTGGTATTTTGTTTCCCGTACATAGCACCAAATGAAATGTGCATCTAGTTTTAACAACTATTCTGTATGGATATTGATAATAAATTATATTGTAAAATAATGAAAACGAAAAGCGACATGCCAACCATGTACAACATTGTTAGTAGATAAAATGAATCATAGCAGCCTAGTAACTTAATCATGCAATCAAAAAAGAAAATAGTATAAAATTCATCTTTCATGTTACTTCTTCTGTGTTCCTGGAATAACCCTTTGTATTGCTATATTAGTTTATTTATCATGTCATCACATCAGATAGAAAAAAAGACATTTGTGAAAAGTTCACAAATTAATTCTCAAATGTACATGCATGTGCGTCGTAGGTGGATTTGTACAGAAACTAAAAATGAAAACACAGAATTTTAAATCTTTGGATTTCAATCATGAATGTTTGTGCGTGGTGTTGTGGACTGTTGGGAGTGCTCTGTGTGGCCTAAAACCACCGTCTTCAGCACTTGTCGATTTAAAAAATAAAAAATAACAAATTAAATTGGAAAATTGTTGAATTCATTCTTAATATAAAACTTTGTTTTACAGCTCCTCCTACTTTCAAACCTGACAATCCCGCCGAAATACAAGCCCACTCGGGGCACAATATCACATTGGTGTGTGAGGCTAATGGGTATCCTCTACCAAATATAACTTGGAAAAGAAACGACAGAGGACCACTGCCTAATGGTGAATTCCAGGAAAGGGTAAGTATGGGGATTGCTTTTATTGTTTTTTTTGGATATCAACACACTAACTTCACGCTTTGTATGAACAGATAGTGTACCGTAAAAGCATATACTTTGCAAAATAAATAGTAAGTTGAGAAAGGTACCAATTGTAATACACCAGAGGCGCCTTTTTCGACACTTAAAGAAAGGAAAAAGATACGAAAAAGAGGGGCGAAATATACTAGATGGACAATCGAAAATAAACTCGCAATGCCATGGCAAAATTGAAGACGAACAATGATATACAAATCACAACAAAGAAAACTTAGGACTAAACAACATGAACCCCACAAAAAAGAAGTTAATCTTAGGTGGTCCAGAAAGATAAAAAGATAATGCTCCACTTGTGTCAACCGTTATAGTACAAACACAGTGACAAATCTAGTTCGGTCAACAAAGACTTGATCTAAAAAGAAATATTATACCCCTGAACTTCTATAATGAATACACTTTGTTGTAGGGTAGTATATACACAATATACGGAATCAGTGTTACCGATTGTGGGAAGTTTATGTGCACAGCTGATAACGAGGTTAAGCCACCAGCATCCTTCACAGTACAACTCGATGTCACATTTGTTCCTGTCTGTATCGCTGTTCAGGATGTAGTCGGTCAGGGACAAAACCAGAGATTTAATGCGAAATTAGAGTGCTTAGTAGCTGGTAAGATAACAATTTGAAATCAGGCAAATTGTGTTTCTGTTCGCTACATGAAATTTAAGTTTTTCCATATATTTTTTTTAAATGCATTACAATCAATCATAATACAAGACTAGTGCCTTCTATGATAAACACTTAGGAAAAATAACATTTAGAGGGATGAACAAAACTACTGAGTAGAAAGTTGTGGGTGAAATATTTCACTAACACCTGCTTAGGAATATTCAGGGTAGGAGTGTTATCAAATTACATCTATTAGGTTTACTTTTGATTTGTTTTCTTATATATTATAAAGCAAAACAGATAAATGTAGGTTTTTCCCAAATATAAGAGTATAAAAATACAATGAAGCCACATTAAATGGTTAAACATATATTCCATCATTATAAATAGCTGTCTGAAATACTAACTGGTATTTTTTTAAAGATGAATACGATGATTGATTTTGGCAAACCTTTGACATACTTGGCAATCTTTTATTTCAATGCAGCGTTTGTGGTATATTGTTAACACTTTATTTCACTATTTAATTTTTTTTCTAATTATGATGCATTATTGCTACCTTTAAACTTACTGGTTTGTTTTATTTTTGTACAAAATGTTGCCAATTAAATCAATATTTTAAGAATACGAATTAATAATAAAAAAAATTAAATACTTTTTTTCATATTAAGCTAATCCTAGAGCAGAGGTTTCATGGTACAAGAAAAATAGAGCAACAAAAGAAAGGGAACAGATTCATGGCGGTGACAAATACAACCTTGATGAACAGTATTCAAACTACTCAAAACCGTTTGAGAGATGGTACACTCTGGCAATAAAAACTGTACAACGAAATGATTATGGAGATTACTATTGTGTAGCGAGAAATAAATACGGAGAAAATCAAGCAAAAGTTACACTTTTTAGTAGTTTTGGTTGACATTCAATTATGAGTGGTCCTACTTCAGTCTTTGTCTTGTTTATGACATCCTTGTTACTCTGAAATTGATGATTATTTTATTTATCTTTTGCATTAGTTTGAGCTCATTCAGTATCAAAAATTAACTTGTAAATCTGATTTTGTCACAATCTCAAGGAAAGTATAATTAATGCAGTTTTTTTTAAAGATTAATTTTAAAATGACATGTATTTTATCACTTTCAAAGTGCAAAGTAGTGCCTTAACCTGCTATGGTGTCGCACTTTTTGTTCCATGTTGAAGGCCTGACTGTTACTTTAAATTCATATTATATTATGTATTCTAATTGCTTACACATGTTATGGAAAGTAAAGTAAGAAACTATCAGCATCAATAATATTTCGTGTCTGCAAAACAACGTTGTTGATATTCTTGTGTCAAAACCATAAATAAAACCGTTATTTCTTAGCTCTAGGTTTTATTTCAATCGTGTAATGTTTTGTCAATGTTAGATATACTTTTGTAGCTACGACTTTTAAATTCTATAATTTTTTGTTTTAGAAACCATGAATTGCCAATGGCCGAACTGACCATCTACTGAAGCTTAGAAAAAATCTCATCATCTATTTGTAGTGTCTATGTTAACATTTGAATTACGCACGTAATAAGCCTTTTCTTCCCAAATTTTCTACCACTGCTAAATGTATAAAGACGGACAGTCTTGTTGCTCTATTGTTGATCATATATACTTGTAACAAACGCCTCTCTTTTTCTGTGTCATGAAATAAATATCTTTAATTTGAATTGTATTTAGTTTTATAGTTACATCTTGGCCGTGATACATGGTTGGATCTTTGCTCTGTCTTGTGTGCAATTTATGACAATCTTGTGTAAATGTTTTAACTATTTTTCGATTGGAACAGGTTGACTTGTTTTTGTATTTAATTTCAAGCTGTATTGTATTAAAAAAAAAAGGCAACGTAAGATGGTGATGTATTGTGAAGTAAACATCTCTATTTTATTGATGATTTTTCATGAACCAAGGCTCCATGTTGAAGGCTGTACTTTGAACTATAACGATGGTTTACTTTAACAAATTGTGATTTGGATGAAGAGTTGTCTCATTGGCATTTTTACCACATCTTGTTATATCTATTGACTACACATTTAAAGCTCACCTGATGCGATTGGACATTTCTGAATTACCTTTGAATTGTGTTTGCCTTCCATTTGTTATTTTCGAACGTTATAAAACATGCGAATTTTCCATTTGCATCAGAAGTTACCAAAAGCAACCATCTAGAGTCAAAGACAAATATGTTTATTATTATAAACAGCATTTGTTTATAAAAGAAGCAGTACAATAAATTCAAGAAAAACAATAATTTTAAAACCCTGTTACATTGACAAATAGGTAAAAAAAAAAAAACACTATTTCGTAGCCCCATTGCTTTTTACGTTAAATTCTGCAGTTTTTAGCATTACTGTTGCTTTGTTTGCAATTCAAGTAAAGTGGGAGTTATACCTCATCCTTACTTGTTCGGAATATTTCAACATATTTAATTGCATATTAGAGCATATTGGTTCCTAGAAGTTTTATAGTAAATAAAAGATGTACTTCTGGTCTAAACAACAGGGCAAATGTGCCCTCCAATTAGAATTCTGTATACTGCTTTATTATTCAAAAGAAACTTTCAACAATGGTTCTATAGTGATCCCATTGCCCCAAGCTTTCACTGGATACAAAACTCCCCAAATATTTCACCTATTGACAACGGTACAGCTATACGTAGGAACTTTTTTGTTTAAAACATAGTTATATATTCTTTCCGACCGGGTCTGAATGTTGTGGTTCAATACTAGAATGCATTTGTGATTTGTGTTTGAAAAAATGTTGATAATCTCAACAGTCATAATCAAAATTGGTGCTACTGCTATTCTACGCTGTTCTTTTTTCAAATCAACTAACAGTTCAGTTTTTCATCGGGCATTCTTAATATGCTTAGAATTGATTACATTAAATACTGCACAGCAAAGATCTTCTTAAATTTGTATAAAGGCGTGGATTTTGAGAGAAAAAAAAGAAATACAAAAAATTGCAGAATACTAAGAAATTCTAATTAATATATTTTGCCTCATAAAAAAGCTTTTTCTGGTAAACTAGATTTTAACGACGATAGTTGTTAAGTATACTTAAAAGATACAACAAACGAACGACAGAACCTAAAAGACACATCTAGGTCAACAAACAGTCTTAGATAAAGTATACCGCAGTTCAATAGTCATGAATCGATTTAACTCAAACAAATCCTGGTCACCAACCAAAACCGAGGGAAACACATCAACTATAAGAGGACAAAAACATACAAGTGAGAGGTTTAGCTAGCTACAAATCCTGGTTAAATCATACCTTTTTCCAAAAGGAAATGACTGTACCAATTTTAGGAATATGACAGTTGTTTTCCATTCGTTTGATGTGTTTGAGATTTTAATTTTACCATTTGATATGGGACTTACCGATTTGAATTTTCCTTGGAGTTCGGTTTTATGTTGTTTTACTTTTCATTGAAGAAAAGATAATTTGAAACTTACCTTGACAGAATATGATAGATTTTATTTTTAAATCAAACGGTTATTAACGATGTTGGTTCATAAAAGAAACCACTGCAAATAACAAACGATGAACGGATAAAACAGATATCCGCCAAATAAATGAAAAAATGCAAATATAAATTATTCTACAAATGAAGAATATACAATTTCGTCAAGTCAAACCTCTGGTTTGACGATTAACACACACGGATAAACCAATATATAATAATTGTTCTATATAGGGTTGATGTTAACAACTAGCTACTTGTGCAATAAAAAGTAAAATCTCAAAAAAAATACTGAACTCCGAGAAAAATTCAATCGGAAAGTCCCTAATCACATGGAAAAATCAAATGACAAAACACATCAAACGAATGGACAACAACTGTCATATTCCTGACTTGGTACATGCATTTTCAAATGTATAAGATGATGGATTAAACATTTGTTAATGTTAAAAAAAAAATGCATATATGATAATACCATCACTGCTAGTTTACCAATCAAATGTTCACCTTTTTCTGGTTTACAAGCTCAAGTAACCATGTAACCTCTAGTTTCCAAAATATATAATATAAAACCAAAATAAAAGAGAATTGTACATGCATTTGGTGGTATTACAGCTAAGACGAAGGAATCAGGTGTCATTTAATACTTTTTTTATCAGTGTAAACTGCAGGAATAAATAGAGGTTGATTGGCATTATAGAGATTACGTTTATGATTATACCTGTTTAATTAATAGGCCACAAACTGTTTTTTTTTAATATGGTGCTTCGTCTAAACAATTGTTCAGAAAGAACAATCAAGGTGAAAAAAGGCAACAGTGGTATACTGCTGTTCAATAGTCCTAATTCGTTTAATCAAAAACAAATCCGGGTAACTAACTAATACCGAGGGAATTACATCAAGTATAAGAGGAAAACAACGAAACAACAGAACACTGAACTACAACAAAATCACACACCAACAAACATAGAAATGGCATATCTGATAACAACTGTCATATTCCTGACTTGGTACAGCAGATTTTATGAAAAAAGGGCAGGTAGAATATCGTTTGACGGCTAGCCAAACCTCCCTCTAATATGGGAATTTAAAAATGCCGCTAAATTGTTTTTCACTTGTTCCGTCGATTGATAGCGTTTGCTTTTGTTGGTTTTTATGGATTTCAACTTATTGAATTTGCTTTGGAGCTCGATATTTTTTGTTGTACTTGTTTCATTTAGTTCTGTTAGTCGATTAAATTGTTGATTAGTGATTGCTTTACGCAGGATCAGCGTAAATAGGCTACATTACGGCGAGTCCGTTAGTTGAGAAAGTCTAATGTTGATTCAACCTTAAAATTCGGTATTTTTGTTCGGCGTTAAAAATAACTTAATATATAAATCATGTACACGAATGTCCTTTTTTTACATTTAAAGTCATAATATTACTTTATTCCGAAAGCTCAAATCCCCAAAAAATTATGCATAAAATTATGTTTTTATAACAAAATGGATAATTTTCATTATTAAACTTATGTACACATACTTATTTCTGAAGAAAATTCTTTAATTTGTCCACATTTAAAAGAAGTTTACTATTTTTTAATTGCTTGCTTCCAGGAAGCAATTCGCCGACATATTTTCCGTATGCAAAGTGACCTTAGCGTGAACCTCCTCGTAAAAATCTGGTGATCTGAAGGTGACAATCGGTAAACTTCGGAGTCAGAACACGGCATTTAATGAGCAGCCATATTTCGTATATCATAACAGACAGAGAGCGAAAAAAAATGACGATTATACGATATATTTACGTAAAAGATTATAAAATGGTGCATACAAGACTAAGTTTATGATAGATACATGCATTGGTTCAAGAATTGGATAAACAATATTTTCCCCAGTCACTCGTTTCATATGACTTTAAAAAGAAATGAAATTTAAATAGTAATTGTCCCGGCAAGGAATAGTCGAAAAAAAAAAAATTTCACCGTAATTATTACTTTTTGAAAGTGCAAATGTGTATAAATCTCGCATCAACTCATGTTCTTTTTTAAGTCATATGAAACCTCAAAAAAAAATGATGCATATGTTTTTTTTATAACAAAACAGATAGTTTTCATTATTAAACTTATGTACATATGCTTTTTTTCTAGAGAAAATTCTTTAGTTTGTCCACATTTTGAAGAAAATTACTTTTTTTTAATTGCTTGCTTCCAGGAAGCAATTCGCCGACATGATTTCCGTATGCAAAGTGACCTTAGCGTGACTCTCTCGTAAAAATCCGGTAATCGTAATACGCATGGATCTGTCACTAAAATAAACTATAATCTAATTGTACATGTTAAACAGGTGATCAATATCAATGTTTTTTTGTTGGTTGTTTATTATAAGGTGACAATCGATAAACTTCAGAGTCAAAACACGGCATTTAATGAGCTGTCATATTTGTTAAATCATAACAGACAGAGAGAAAAAAAATGACGATTATTACATGATATATTTGTGTAAAAAATGATAAAATCGTGCACAGAAGACTATGTTCATGTTATATACATGCATTGGTTCAAGAATTGGATAAACATTATTTTTCACCAGTCATTCGTTTCAAATGAATTTAATATTGCCTGTTTTGTTGTTTCGACAAATAAATAGAAACCATTAAAAGTTAGTTCTAAAAGACTCGAACATCTTTGTGTGATCCTCATTTCCAAAAAAATTATATCACACTGGTAGGTATATGAAGAAGTTGTACACTTTTTTTTTAAGTTTCCGGTTGAATCACTAAAACTAAAGAGTCACTAACTGTCTTCCATAGAGAAAGCTAACTGTAAACATGATCAGGTTTGTAACGTAATAAATAGGTCATAAGTTTATAGAAATTTTAAAATATAAAACTCATAATTATATTAGTATATTACGGGTGTGTATTGTGAAATATTCAGAAATAAAGTCGCAAGATTTGTTTAAAATGAGGTAAATAGAACATTAGCCTACATATGGAACAATAACAAATACACTATAGACAGTCAGTGTATTTATCTGTCAAGATCTACATCTATTTATATCAATACTCACCTACATATACATGATATTCATGTTATTCACATTTTGTTGTTATTTTGTAAATATAACCCATACGTTTACCAGTCGAAAATGTATTACTAAAATCTGTCGTCTGTGTACAATAAGGTTTCTTTTTCTTTTGCGATTATGGTGACTTGAATAACACCGGTATCACTCAGATTACAATTCTACCTTGACAGGTAAGTTTGTATTTAGCCTATAAAATACTTATTTAGCCTTGAGAATTGAAAGGTCAGTTTATCCCATTCATACAATAGAAGTTTACCTATAAGGGTCAGAATGGGGTTTACAGAATAGAGAATAAATGTAATAGCAACAAAAAATAGAGAATAGAGAAAATGAACAACAAAATAAAGAATAGAGAATAATGCGGTGCAAAAGTATAAAGAATAAATGTGCAAAATAAAAAGGAAACTTAGGTAACTGTAATGCAATACCGATAATATAATGATCAATGTGCATAATTGATAAATAATCTTGTAACAGAAAGACTATATAGTAAAATCATTTTCATGAGAATTTGCTATACAGAATGAGAGTTATTTTTAAGGCTATTAAAAGAAAAATGCCCTAAAAATTTAAAGAATACAGATATTAAAAAACCCATGCAGGTCCTCATGTCATTTACATTGTCAAAATATAGGACACATCTAGTCAAACTGGTTTTAAACTAGACATCTAGTCAAACTGGTTTGGTATAACTGACTGTTTCTTGCCCTAGATGTCTATTTCACAGTGACCTTATGTGTTTGTGCTAAGAGTACATTGTACTGTCAAATTCATTGATTTTCTGTTGGGACATGACCTACATTGTAAACATGCAAAATAGTGGCTTGAGATTTCAACTGATATTAGTATAATAAATTAAAATTTGGAATTTTATATCCTGGTTAATGATGGTTTTTTTTGGGACCAAGATGTTTTCTTCATTCTTGTTCACATTATGATTATTTTAGCCTTCAACATTGTTCAATGCACATTTAAAGATAGAAAAAAATTCAGCTCTCATTTAAAATATTTTGCAACTTAATAATAATCTGTCAGATTTGGAGTAAACAAAAAACAAGACCCTGCAAGCGTAGTCTATTTCTATAACAGTCAAGCAGATAATTTTTTTTATATCTGAAAAAAAACTACCATGTAAAGAAATATGCAATTAAAAGGCCTAAAATAACCCCTAAAATTCAACATTAACAGAATTTTAACAATTAAATCAAGATGCACAAAGTTTTATTGTACTGGTCAGAATATAGGGTTCTTTTGTACTTTAACAATATCACAATAACAATAAAGTGACCTTAATTTTGGACAAGGTAAATGGCATGAAGCCAAATTTATCAACCTCTATTGTATGAATGGGAACTGACCTTTCAATTCTCAAGGCTAAATAAGTATTTTATAGGCTAAATACAAACTTACCTGTCAGGGTAGAATTGTAATCTGAGTGATACCGGTGTTATTCAAGTCACCATAATGCTTTTGAATCGGGATATATGGTTGGAACCCCCTTTATCCTGGGTTTCAATCACCTTTTGAAATGGCTGGATCGTAGTATGTTATTAATTGTAATTTTATCCTCTAGTATCTTACAGAAGAGACAGAATGACGTAATTGGGCATATACAGACATGATTTATACCATCCTAGTCTTACTTCTTTGGGCATATACAGACCTGATTTATACCATCTTACTTCTTTCAATTGTTTGTTGTTGTCAAGCGACTACTTGTAAGTCACATTATTAATACATTACTCACATTATATTAAAATAGTGTTGGTTCTTTTTATATTAAAAAACTAGTGAATAATACAAAATAATTATATAAAGAGCAACTATTTGTACGCTGAAACTTTCAACTCATAAACTTCTGCCTAACACAACTGTTACTTTTTTTTAAATGATATTTGGAAAGTCAAAAAACTTGAAGTGATCGTTTTACAGATTTATAAAAATTGAAAACAATACTTAATATTTCATGCGTCCGGAGCACTTTTCCGGATTTATCTTCATCAGAAACGCTCAAAGCCGGATATTTGAAAGCCAATGATGGTACCAGAATCAAAACAGTTGAAGAGGTACATGACCAAAAATGGACCTAAAATAGACAAATGTAATTTGTTGGCGTGTTATAGAATACCCGATTACACTTATAATAATCCTTGTGCATTAGAATATTGACTTTTTCATATTGTATGTATCTTGTAACGATCCTCCGTGGCATAATTTTTAATTTCTTGAAGCTGTTTACTATATGGTAGAAGTAGAAATAGAAATAATTATTATATTAAGAAAGTCTTGTGTGATAGCATCTACTTTTATTGTTTTGTATTTTACAGATGCATTCGGTAAGAACTACTCAGTTGACCTTGAACGCATACATGATCACGCAGATATATTTGTTATGTATGATGGCGAACAACTTCATGAGACCTGTAATGACATGTCGTTTTCTGGTTTTGACGAAGATAACCCTGGTGATGAATACAGAGTCTGTGTGACTCCCGAATATTATGAAGATCCGGATTGTGCAGTTACACTGATATATCGTAATTCCTATTAGATGATCTCCGCTTAAGGTATACATGCAAATAACGGAACATATTAATCAGGTTGAACAAGCTTACGGAACATGTACGTAACCAATTTCTTGGATTAATTATCTGGACTTCAATAAGCCCAAATTTGCCATGGTGTAAGGCTGGCGTTAACATACCGCAACTATATAAAACAGAAGACGTGGTATGATTGCCAATGAGACAACTCTCCACAAGAGACCAATTGAGAGAGAAATTAACAACTATAGGTCAGTGTACGGCCTTCAACAACGAGCAAAGCTCACATCGCATAGTCAGCTTTAAAATGCACCGAATTGACAAATGTAAAACAATTCAAACGACAAAAAATAACAGCCTAATTTATGTACAAAAAATGAACGAAAAACAAATATGTAACACATAAACAAACAACAACCACTGAATTACAGGCTCTTGACTTTGGACAGGCACATACAGACAGAATGTGGCGGTGTTAAACGTTTTAGCAGGATTCCAACCCTACTCCAAATCTGGGACAGTAATGTAACAGTATACAACATAAGAACAAACTATAAAATTCGGTTGAAAAAGGCTTAACTCATCAGATGGTTACAAATACAAATATTACACAGAGTGGACGTGGCAGGGTACAACAACGAAAAGAGTACTCGTAATTACTGACAGCTAGTTGCAAGCCACTAACAACTAATAAAAATAATCATGCATCTAAAACTTAATTATCAATCAGTACACCTCCAACATCTAATGTAATTAGTGTAAAGACGTCATAAACAGTCAGAGAAAAACATGACCTTGTACAGTGCCAAGATACAGGTATCGACAGATTGTAGATCCATGAATGTGTATATGTATATAACAATAATATTTAGTTTGCTATATATGATATAATTAATGTGTTGAATTGGTAACCTTTCAGAATGAGTTTATTTAAAGGATGTTTATCATGTTTATCTAAAATTAGAAGAAAATTAAAAGATGTGGTGTGATTTCTAATGATATAACTCTCCACTATATATGTCATACTGAGAAGCTAACAACTGTAGGTCTGCCTGTTATAAAAGAGGGATGCATTGCCTGTTTAAAAACACATCCCAAACATGTAAGCCAATCAAGTCGTCTTCAATTTAATTTCTTTTTTTTTAGCTCACCTAGACCGGAAGGGCCAAATGAAATTTTCTCATCACTTGGATGCCCAAGCATCCGTCGCCCGTTAATTTTTCAAAAATCTTCTCCTCTGAAACTACTGACCAACTAAAAACAATATTGGCCTAAATCATCCTTAGTGTATCTAGTTTTAAAAATGTGTCCGATGATTCCGCCCATCAACCAACATGGTCGCCATGGCTAAAAATAAATCATGGGGGTGAAATGCAGATTTTGGTTATATATCTGAAATTAAAGCATTTACAGCAAATCTGACATCAGGCTAAAATGTTTATCAGGTTAAGATCTATCTGCCCTGAAATTTTCAGACGCATCAGACAACCCGTTGTTGGGTTCTGTTCCTTTATTGGTCATTTGACTGAAATTTTGCAATTTTTTGTTTTTATCTTGAATACTTATTATAATAGATAGCAATAAAATGTAAGCAATATTGTTAAGCAAAGTAAAATCTACAAATAATTCAACAAGACCAAAATATTCATTTTACCTCTTAAGGAGTTATTGTCCTTTATAGTCATTTTTAAACATTTTTTATTATTTCTTGTTATTTTTTACTGTGCTTTAAAAGCTTATTTAACTCAGACAAGCTTGGTCCGTTATTCTTTTTAATACAGAAATGCGTATGGAATTGCTATTTGATTCAGAAATAATGTATTAAGTATGTATGATATGTGTCTTATACATTTTTAGACTTATAACTGCGACATTAAACCCGATTCTAGGTATTGTGGCAAAGGAAAAGATTCTTTATTCATCGACCTTAAACTGCTGGCGGTCATGACAAGAGATGTGAGATTTAAACTACAGGTTGAGGCTGAACTGACTTTTAACTGTGAGCAATTTAAATAAAACAAAATAGAATATTTAGCCTTGAAACTATAGTCCCTATGTCTGTAAACGTAATTGAAAATAACACATCGTATATGTCAAACTATGACAGGGTGATATTACTTAGACATCACAACAAATGTTCTCCAGTTTTGAAATTCACGATCCAATCGTTCGTAACGATCAAAATAAACTGGTTCAAAAGGGAGAAATCTTTGTTGACGACATAAGAATTAAAAAAAAATAAAAACAATTTACGTTTCACTATAATTCAAATACAATGTTTGTCATGTGACAAGTTTATCAATTTCAACCGAAACTTAAAGATGGACATTGATATGATGCCTTTGTGGAGTAGAGCGACTTGCGTTTTTGTGACCTGAAAAATTAACTGATCCCTAATATGAATCTCTTATCAAAACTATGCTGACTATGTTCAATTCGGTTTTTAAGCATTTATGCAGGAGGTTAAATCAAAATAAAAATTATAAATAACTCACATACCTTTACTTAAAATACTGATGTTTCAAAACTTAAAGAAAGCATATTTAGAAATGAACATTACACTTTGAGATTTGTGCGTTTTAGAAATTTTAATTGGTCGTGTTAAAACAATTAGCAAAGCCGATACCTAACACTAAGATGAAAAGAACATACTATTATACTATGCGCGTGAGCCGAATAAACAAAAACGAAAAAAGTGTAAACCGGGATTTTGAATTGAAAGAGGAGAAATGAAAGAGAGTGTTTGGAAAGGGGTAAGATATAGACTAAATGATCTATCAAATTGTTAGTTTCTCACATGAAAACTAAAAAACAAATAAGACATATATTTTTTTTGTAACTTGTTCCACTTTTGTCGACGATTGTAATACTTTATTTTTTAAGTGAAGCATTTGAAAACAAACCTGTTTTGCAGGATTCAAGGTTCGCCCGATATAATTACATTTAATTAATAATCTTACTTTATTTAAGAAAATAGGCTTTTTACCATGGTTGTGTATTCAAAGCGTTTGAAGGACGTCGTATTATTAACTTTTCCAGATAATTCCTTTGTTGCGGCGGTTGTTGGTGGAGTAATTGGTGGATTTGTATTTATATGTATAGTTACTGGAGTCATTATATTTATGACCTGTAAAAGAAAAAGATCACCAGGACAAGTGTTAACTCCAGGTGAATATATTAATGGAGATTTCATTATCACATCAACCCGAGACCAAGAGCTCTGCTTAAGGAATACATTGGTTGATGCCTTATAAGGGGTTTGATACTTGAACAAATTTAATAATAAAATATCATAGATATAAGAAGATGTGGTATGAGTGCCAATGAGACAACTCTCCATCCAAATAACAATATATAAAAGTAAACCATTATAGGTCAAGTTACGGCCTTCAACACGGAGCCTTGGCTCACACCGAACAGCAAGCTATAAACTAATTAATGTAAAACGTTTCAAATGGGAGAACCGACGGTCTAATCTATATAAAAGCGAGAAACGAGAAACACGTATGAACTATATAAACAGACGTCAACTACTGTACATCAGATTCCTGACTTAAAACAGGTGCAAACATTTGCAGCAGGATTAAATGTTTAAATGGTACCAAACCTTCTACCTTTTCTAAAACAATAGTATAACATCACAACATAGAAAAACATACTATAAAATATCAATTGGAAGGCTTAACTCAATCAAAAAACGTATATACACATTTCTATAATAAGAGAAAAATATATCCGAAAAAAAACAGCAAAGTAACAAGACTAGACTAGATTAGAATAGCAAAGAACAAAAAATGTCTTGATGACAATAACAAAAACGCATATACACATTTCTATAATGAGAGAAAAATATATCAGAAAAAAAACCCCAGCAAAGTAACAAGACTAGACTAGATTAGAATAACAAAAACATTCTTTATGACAATAATAAACAAGAATGTGTCCAAAGTACACGGACGCCCCACTCGCACTAACATTTTCTATGTTAAGTTTGAACCGTGAAATTTGGATATAAACTCTAATTTAATACTAAAATTAGAAAGATCATATCGTAGGGAACATGTGTACTAAGTTTCAATTTGATTTGACTTCTACGTCATCAAAAACTACCTTGAACAAAAACCTGAAGCGGGACAGACGGAAGGACAAACGAACGGGCAGACGAACGAAAGGACGGACGAACGGACGCACATACCAGAAAACATAATGCCCCTCTACTATCGTAGGTGGGGCATAATAAAAAGAAATTTGTAAGTAAACAAGTTTCAATGATGTGGATAGAGATTGTAGAAGAAGTTGATCACACCGAATATGAACCGTCTTTTGTAAATTTTGCTGAGAATGACTTAAGTTTTCAATTCTGAAGAAAGAAGAAACAATACCATAACAGCAACTTCAAAATTTAGATATGTGTGCAAGTTTGCATTGCAGTTTCAAAAACATTGTTTGTTTTTACAACCGACCGCTCGCCCGACTGACTTGAACATACAAGAAAAAAAATAGGAAGTAAACAAAAAAGTTTTCAGGTAATATATATGTATTGTCAATTCATGTTTAAAGTTTGAAATTTCGTTCCAGGCCCGATATGGAAAATGCTTTGTATAATAACCCCACCCTCCCCTTTTTCTATGGCGTATCAGCCAACTGGTTTCATAAGTGCTCTTCCGTTGATACTATGTCAGCATTGCAAAAAAACGAGAAAATGTATGATAATCTTTCATCAGGTAGCAATAGAGACTACAAACGATAGAGATTTTTTTAAGTTATTATCTGGTATGCTTTGGTTTAAAGAATAAATGTTCCAGTAATAAAATGTGCATATTGGTACGAACATAAGTTTTAATAAATGCATTATGTTTATATTGCTTTTATTTCAGTGAACCGGACTGAGCGCGAGGTTTTGTGATGACAGAACATTGATTTATTATCGACTGAAGGATCGCTATCAATCACACAGACAGCAACAACATACTTAATTGATAATATGTAATACAAAGTAAATTATAATTGATACAAGAATATATATAAGAAGCATCAACCAAGGTAAACAGATATGATGTGATTGAACTATTATGCCTTCCTGAAGAAAGGAGGGTGTATATTGTTTAACTAGTTCCTGTCTCTTACTAAGATAACTACTTTGCACCAAAGACTCTTCCTGAATCATTCTGTTTTAATTTTGTTTTATATTAGCAGTATTAAATTTTGTTTTAAATATTCGTTTGCAATATGTGTGAAGCCATACCCGTAGTCTATGTTACGTTTAGTAGCATTATTTCATAGTGTCTTTATAAAAGAGAGTTGCAAGATACCAAATTGACATTCAAACGCATAAGTCAAAAATAAACTGACAACGCCATGACTACAAAAGGACAAATGAAAAACAACAGTACACAAAACACAACATAGAAAACTAAAGACTTGGCAACACCAACCCCACCAAAAACTTGGAGTGATCTTAGGTGCTCCGGAAGGGTAAGCAATTCATACTCCACATGTGGCACCCTCATATAAGTAAAAACTCGGTAACAAATCTAAATTCGTAGGTCACATTCGGGACAAAGGGGTCGGGACTGTAGAAACGACAAAAAAGACTAGTGTAAAACCATTCAAATGGAAAACCAACGATCTAATCTATATTAAAAAAATGAGAAACGAGAAACACGTATGACCCATATCAACAAACGACAACCACTGAACGTCTGGTTCCTGACTTAGGACAGGTGGAAACAATTGGAGCGAGTTTAAACGTTGTAATAGGTACCAACATTCATCCTTATCTGAAACAAAAGTGTATCCTCACAACATAGAAAGACACACTATAACCATAGTACAAGAAACACAACATAGAAAACTAAAGATTAAGCAACATGAACCCCATCAAAAATTGGGGGTGATCTCACGTGCTCAGGAAGGGAAGGCAGATCCTGCTCCAATTGTGGCATCCGTCGTGTTGCTCGTGTTAGTACAAACCCGGTATAACAAGTCTAATTCGTTTGGTCATATTCGGTATAAAGGGGACAGGACTGTAGTTACGACAATTGAAACGTCGTACCATGGTCATATAACTCTGGAATGAGAAATCAGAAAGTCTGACGGTCTTCGCCCTATAACTTTGGAATGACAGATCAGAAAATCAGGCGGTTATCTTCCTATAACTCTAAAATGACAAATCAGAAAATCGGGCGATTATCTTCCTATAACTCTGGTATGACAGATAAGAAAATCGGGCGGTTATCTTCCTATAACTCTGGAATGACAGATCAGAAAATCGGGCGGTTATCTTCCTATAACTCTGAAATGACAGATCAGAAAATCGGACGGTTATCTTTTTATAAATCTGAAATGACAGATCAGAAAATCGGACGGTTATCTTTTTATAAATCTGAAATGACAGATCAGAAAATCGGACGGTTATCTTTTTATAACTCTGGAATGACAGATCAGAAAATCTGATAGTCATAGTCATATAACTCTGGAATAACAGATCAGAAAAACTGGATACATATAAAAATCTCGTTTGTGTATATAATGAAAAGTGTGGTATTAAATGCTCGTCTTAGACGTAACGAAACATAGTATCGTAACCCATCAGTCCGCGTGTACATTCCTCTTTCGTCCAAAATTTCAAAAGTGCTCTAACAATGTCAATAAAATTCTTTTGCAACATTAGGATGGAAATAAAAAATCCTTTTTCGATTTTTTTTACACTTCGGAGTGGCACTCCTGATCCATATTGAAATTTTTTGCGCATTTACTCCAAACTGCTTGGATTGATTTCCATAAAACTTTATGCGTTTTTCTTCTTTTTTTATGGGGATGGGGTGGGGTGATATATTGAAGCCTCCTTTCGATTTTGATAAATTCTTGGCTCACTTTGCAGAGTTACAAGACTTCAGCACTCAGATTTAATTAAATTACTATTTGCATATATTATACCATAAGTTGAGTATGCTCGAAACTTTCTACAGTTGCTAAAATAAGAGACGGAAGGAGATCGATCTACATCATACATGTATTTAGAATTTTTCTGATCTGTCATTCCAGAGCTATAGGATTCACGTAAATTTAATGCTATTATCATACTGTAAAAATTATAAGTTATTTACTGTGCGTTTATTTCTACCACATGAATTGATATTTATTTTAAAACCTAAGCCAAAAGTAAAAATAAATTAATTACTTTTAAATAAACAAACGCTTTCGAAAACTTCATATGGCCAAATACAAAAAGAGCCAAAGCACAGTTATGTGAAAAAATCTGTGGAAATACATTAACATTGTGTTTTCTTTCAGGATATACTTGATAAATATACAAAAAGAACATGTTAGATTATGTTATCCCATAAGCCTAGCTAGAAATCTCCTGGCTAGGCTATCGTGAAATTCATGCGCTTAAACAGATTTTTTATCGCATCTTTAAACGTATATCCAAATAAACAAAAAAGACTGAAAAAAATGTCTAACTCGAAATTATGTATTAGCGTTTCGTGTGTATTTTAGTCTATATGCCATGTAATTAACCATCGAGGTGACCTTTTGAAGATTGACGACGGTAATTATAAATATGTGATAAAATTGTCACGTGTATCGTTGCTGTGTGTCAAAACTGTGTTCATTTACACATCCTTAAATTACTGTACTTTTTTAACATATAAAGTATATTTAGTTTGTGGGCAATATACTTATGTAAATTAACACTCTTGCGTGATATTTCGAAATAAGCAATAAATATTATGGAGGGCCAAGTTTCCATTTGATTTAGGACACTTGGTAAAATAGAATAAAAAAGTGTTCGTGTGTGCTTCAATGAGAGCTACACGACATTCTTGTTTTCTTTCAAGTGCCCTATTTTTATGAATTTCGAACGACTTGAAATCTTTCAATAATTAGTTTTCCTGTAAAAACTCTTGAATGTTCACTCATAAGATTATAGCCAAGTTCAAAATAGTTATATATAAGTTGGAAATTACATTACTCAATCGCAGATTTTCAGATCAGCCCGTCATCACTTTAAGCAAGCTTGTTGTTCGTCCGTCTGTTTAAAAAAAATTATATAATACGTATAATTGTTAAGAATGAATGTGAATCATGTTTACCTTCTTAGTAAATGATTATCTTATTGGTTAGACACCATCAATGCCAGTTATTATGAGAAAAAAAAATGAACTAGACGTTTAGCTAGTAAAATTGAAAGTTAAATTAGGGAACCATTTGACTAATTCGATACACAATAATCTGATTCTTATACAAGTAAAAACGATTATTAACATTTTGTTTTAATCTATAATAAAATAAAACAGACATTGAAAAATTCAATTGCACGAATTAGTATTATTTATGTTTCTTTTGGTTGCTCTGGTCTAGCATGTTTTCTTCATTCTATTTGTTGCTTATTTTGTTGCATGCTATGTACATGTGAGATTCAACTTTGTATTACAGGTTGTTTTATATGTCAAATTATACTGTTTTTATGTTATTTAAATGTTTTTATATTCGGTCAAAAGCTCCTTAGAGCTCGTGTTGTATATTTGTACTTGTGCAGAATCAAAATAAAGTTTTCTTATCTTATCTGATGTATATGTTAAATTTATGTTTATATCGGGCTATATAACCGTCGTCAATCTTCGAAAGGTAAACTCGGTGGTTAATAAGATGGCATATAGACTAAAATACACACGAAATGCTAATACATAATTTCGAGTTATGCATTTTTTTACGACTTTTGTTTATTGGGATACGTTTTAGTATGACTTTGTTATAAGTCGAATCTGAGAATCTGAGTCAAATCGGTTTGACAGCTTAATATAACTTTAAAAATACATAAACGGCATTTTATTTGAACATTTAGTTTTAATTACTTTACATAATGAAAAAGAGAGTGAGTAGCTGGACTATAGAGAAATGCAGTTAAGTTGTAACTCAATTTTTTACTTTATTGATTCGAACTGTAAATTAACAAAAAAATAATTCCTGAATAAAATATCGCATGATTTACATTCAAATTCACAATTAGGAAACTTATAGAATATCTACCATTGCGTCGTACTATTGTGTCATCTAATGTCTATAACACAATTTATTATAATTCAAAAAATATAAGAAAGTCATTGTATCACTAGAACGAATCAATAAACAAAATGAAATGGTTAAAAAGAAAGTCATGCAGCAATTATAAAATCGCACTGACAATGACACGAACTCTTGAATACAAGACAAGACAATAAATCATAAAGAAGGAGAAAATCATTCTCTTACATTACGTAGAAAGCAAATAATATAGCCACCCTTGGTGTTCCATACTTTAATCAGTTGTGTGTGTATTGATCATTTACCTGTGTTTACTAGTTTATCATTCTGTAACGGGTATGTAGAAGTAAAGTATAGTATATCATTTAAACAATGTTGTTATAGGATCAGCACAACAAAACACCATTTTGTATTTATTCTCCAGTTTATATATCATTGTTTTAAGATTCTACAATGAAAATAACAACACGATAATACTCCCATGTAGGGAACCCTGTACTTTTAAGGAAGAAGAAGAAGAAAATAAACGTATATATGATTTGATCATATTTAGCAGCCAAATTCATGCTTCAAACTTTCAAATTTGATTTAAAAGAAATAGTAACACTACAAAATTATAAAAACACATAGGAAACAAAACACTTTACGTGAAATTGGAGATTTGGGATCAGTATCATCTAAATATACCCATGACATGCCCTTCGCGGATTGGTGATTGGCTAGCGATCGAGGGCTAAATATAGATAAAAATAAACAGATAAATATAAATAGCACGTGTTCTATTGTAAGGACGATTTTTCTGTCTGAGGTGTCAAAAACCAGTTATTCTACTCTGAATCTTAAGAGTTTCATAAATTTATTATTTGAAAATTCATTCAAGCTAATTATATATACAAAAAAGTATGGTTCTATTAAGTAATGTTGAAATATCTAGAAAGACTAAACAGAATCAGTCAGTAACTGTATACAAAGTAATAAAAACATATACATTCTCCATACATACAGTGTGAGTGCATTTGTTTCTAATCCGAAATTTTGTCATCGATGACTATCGTTTAGTAAACGTTAAGCTGCTATAGAAACAAATACATCGTTTAATAAACTTTATCGACAGAAATAGATTACACTAACGCACTGTAAACAAACAGGTAAAAGTGCGGGAAATAAATAACCAGGACTTTGCAAAAACAACACGTGCTCGTAATTATTTAAACGACAGATGCAGAAACAAATTTATCGTTTACACGTCTCAACGATAAACGATCAACGACTACGCGACTATTTTGCGCGTACATCGTTTATGTGAACGTATGCGAGTATGGTCCCGACGAAACGATGAAAGTCCGTCGGAAGGGGACGATTAATGGTTGACCTGTCTTAAAAGAGAGCCACATCTCTTTCACGTTAACGACACCCTTGTAGATTTCGAAAAAAGAGCAGGCTAATGTCAGTACAAGGCAGCACTCGCACCCGCAAAGTGGAAAGGGATTAATATAATAACTTGTTTCCCAATCCACTATAAATAAATACAGATGTATATTTTTAAATTAAGATTAATTAAAATTAAAATAGATAACAGTAATAAGTATTATTGTGAAGTCAAAGATAACCACTGATTAAAAGAACGAGGAAAAGTATTAATATTTATCCTATGTTTATCAAATACATAGACAGACACGGTTTGATATGTGAAATAAAGCTACTTATATATTAAATTCTTAGTGTATTTTGTTTTAATATGGTAATTTTTACTTACAACTGAAGACTCGATCGACAGCTTCTAAAAGGTACATATGTTTATTAACGATGTGAACCGCAAATGTACCAAATTTAAGGAGTCCACCGCAAATACGTTTATATGGATGTATTAATCTTAAGAAAAAGGTTGATAATAACCCTTAAATTGTTTTGGTTTTCAACTCTCATTGATCTCATATGTTTGTCACGCGATTATTCCCATTTACTGCATATCTTGTATTTCTCTGGAAAGCATCTTGCCTTGTCGTTTATTTTGAAGAACACGTACAACTGGTTAACATACATTAAAAACAAATTGTGCCCCTCTTCTTGTCGACTTGTTTCTTTATTATTATGAGGCTGACTTCATACAGGACCGTCTTAAAAAGAAAGATAAGAAGTTAGCAATATTCTTTAACTCTACTTTCCGCTATATACATGATATAGATGATGTTCTTTCACTAAATAATTCAAAGTTTGGTGACTATGTTGAACGCATCTATCCAACCGAACTAGAGATAAAGGATACTACAGATACAGTTAAGTCGGCCTCATATCTTGACTTACATCTAGAAATTGACAATGAGGGTCGGTTGAAAACAAAACTTTACGATAAAGAGATAATTTCAGCTTTGCAATTGTGAACTTTCCATTTCTAAGTAGCAACATTCCATCAGCACCTGCATACGGGGTATATATCTCCCAATTGATACGATATTCCCGTGCTTGCATTTTCTATCATGATGTTTTTGATAGAGGGTTGCTGCTCAAGAGTTCCAAATGGTGAAGTTGAAATCATCCCTTCGTAAATTTTACGGACGCCATCACGAGTTTGTTGACCGTAATGGAATAACCGTTTCACAAATGATATCGGATATTTTTCCTACGTCGTAAATACAATCCCCTTCTCTTTCATGAATGTGACCTACCGAATTAAGACAATTTACCGGATTTGTTATCACATAAGCAACACGACGGGTGCCACACGTGGAGCAGGATCTGCTTACCCTTCAGGAGCACCTGAGATCTCCCCTATTTTTTGGTGGAGTTCGTGTTGCTTATTCTTAAGTTTTCTATGTTGTGTCATGTGTACTATTGTTTGTCTGTTTGTATTTTTCATTTTTAGCCATGGCGTTGTCAGTTTATTTTTCTATTTATGAGTTTGACTGTCCCCCTGATATCTTTCGTCAATCTTTTAAGTTTAACGTTTGAATAAAAGTAGACATAAAGATAAATGATAAAAAAAAAACCAAGTACAATCTTGAATGAGACAATAACCGATCTATCATGACACATTTCCTCCTTAAACATTAATGCGCAACTAGAGGCAACCATACACGAACTTCTTGACTAAGGACAGTCAGGCTCAATCAAAACTCAGTCATTAGTTCTCTTGTCCATATAAATAAAAAAAATGGAGTAAACATTTAAAATACTCCAAAAACATGGAGCAGATGTGACTCAGATTATTTAAAACGTCACCAGTGTCTGAGCAAAAAGTTGATGAACAAAAGTTATGTCAAAGAACGTCTCGTTTTTATTTGTTTGTTTGGATTTTTGTATTTGCTTGAATGTTCATCGTGAGACCTTGTTGATAAATTTTTCGTATCAACTTCCGTGTTACAAATGATACACGATTCCCTTGAAGTATAGGTTATATGTACTGACGTTGAGTATATAAGTGTTCTTTTATTTATCTATTTAAATTATTACTTTTCACTGTAAAGTCTATTTATTGCAATATCCATTTGACGTGGCTCGGTACTTATACTTTCCATCATTGTGTTAAATGAGATAGTGATTTTTTGTATCTTTGTCGTTCGATTTTTTTTCTTAATGTGCTTTGTGATTGTCTTTATGTCTTTTTATGTTTTTTTACGACTGCAAAAAATGTTAACGGTCGTATACTGGTATCAGGTCGTCGTCGTCCGAAGACGGTTAGTTTCCGGACAATAACTTTTATTAGTTTAAATTAATACAAATCCATGAAATTTAAACACAAGGTTTATAACCACAAAAGGAAGGTTTGGATTGATTTTGAGGATTAAGGTCATAACTCTGCGGTCGTATGCAGCTTCGCTCAGCTTAACAATTATGTATTCTTCCTTTGTGTTTTACTGTGATTAAGATTATAACACAATGGTGACTGTTGTAGCCCTATATGTTTGTACATTGCGTTTAATCAAAACTCCTTGCTAAATGTATTTCAAGAATATTATATTATGTTTCTTTTAGATCATACGATGAAACTCCGAATTACAACTATTATATATCTACTCAATGTTATTGTAGCAGTATGTGGAACCAGTGTGCAAATATGTAAGATTTCTGTGTTTAAGTTCTGGTCATTAATTAGAGTTCACATTTTGCACAGTCTGTTTCTGCTTTTAATGTTTATTCAACCAGAAGTATTTGTCAATATCATATTCGCTAGACAATGAAGACAAATTTGTAATAGAAATTGAAAAGATGCATGCGCCTCTCGTCTAAAAGAAATGAAATTTATTACATCACTTATTTCATTAAGAGGAGACTCATTTTGTCTCGATTACATTTCTAGGAATGGAAATTCAAATTATTAGCAACTAAAATAAACTTCTGCTTTGCATTATTTATAGAAAAGAAAGGTTAAAACAAATCATGTACATTTTGTACATCTTTGTCATTCAGATAGATTTGGTGAGGACTGTTCTGTGACCCTTGAGAATGTCAACGATGATGAATCTTTCATTGCTGAATACTATGGAAAAAAAGATTTAGACTGGTGTGATTACATGTCCTTTAATGGAAAAGATAGCGGCTATATGAATGAATATAAAATATGCATAACACCGTTAGTGTACGAAGACCCTGATTGTGCGGTAGAGTTAACGTACAAGGAGAGTTATGGTGATTTACCATTGAAGGTATTTATGTGATTAAAACTACTCCGATTTCATTTGTTACAAAAAAAATATCTCCTGAGTGACAATTACTATTCTTTTCTACAGTAAAAGATGACCTTCACAAATATTGAGATGAGATTTTATTTATAGAGTGGTTTTAATCAGATGTGGATTCTTAAAAATTCTAAAGATGTACTGCTACTTAGATGAACATTTATTGCCATGTATACTTTCTATCTATTACAATTGTAAAGGTAATAACAAAAACAGTAACATTTAATAAAAAATAAATTATTTCCAACAGTAACCCAACAAATCGGTTGTCGACCTTGTTTGCAATTGTCATAACAGATATATTATGGCCCATTAATCAATTTCACTTCCTGTCATTTTTGCTCTAACTGCTGCAGTTTTTGAAATATAAGCCAAAATGGTTGATAATGGATCAACACTTTGGATACAATTTACAAACTTAACACCCTAAGGAACGTTAAGTTAAAATATGGTATTATGCCCAGTAATATTAGAGAAGATTTTTCAACAAGAAAGAGATTTGCACGAAAAAAATGTAAAAAAAAACTTAAGTTTGTCCTTTTGACGTTCGTAAGTCGTCCGTTTCGTTTCCATTTTGTAGCCGTTACTTGTCCGTTCTACATCCGTTAGACCAACTCACCAACATACTTCTACCGTACGTTTAGGTAGCAATAAACAGTTAGGAAAAAATATTAAAATTTGCTCTTATAAACTTTACCACCCTTAAAGCCGCGGTCACACCTTATTTGATAGCGCGAACTGACGCCGAACGGATTACTGTTTTTGTTCATGTTCGTCAGACGTCTGTTCTAACTGTTAGATGTTCATCTATATTCGTTTTATGTCCGTTCAGCGTCCGTTTCATCAGTCGACGTCCGGTCTGTCTGATAGAGAATTTTAAGCAATGTTCAAAACTTTGAACGGACGTCCAACGGATGGAGTGTACATTGCACGTCCGGTATGCGCCGTTGTCGACGGTACTCGTCCGTTCCGTTTCCGTTTTTATACGACCGCAAATTTTGAAAAAAATTTCGTCGTATATTGCTATCACGTTGGCGTCGGCGTCGTCGTCGTCGTCGTCGTCGTCGTCGTCGTCGTCCGGCGTCCGAATACTTTTAGTTTTCGCACTCTAACTTTAGTAAAAGTGAATGGAAATCTATGAAATTTTAACACAAGGTTTATGACCACAAAAGGAAGGTTGGTATTGATTTTGGGAGTTTTGGTCCCAACATTTTAGGAATTAGGGGCCAAAAAGGGCCCAAATAAGCATTTTCTTGGTTTTCGCACTATAACTTTAGTTTAAGTTAATAGAAATCTATGAAATTTTGACACAAGGTTTATGACCACAAAAGAACGGTTGGGATTGATTTTGGGAGTTTTGGTCTCAACAGTTTAGGAATTAGGGGCCAAAAAAGGGCCCAAATAAGCATTATTCTTGGTTTTCGCACAATAACATTAGTTTAAGTAAATAGAAATCAATGAAATTTAAACACAATGTTAATGACTACAAAAGGAAGGTTGGTATTGATTTTGGGAGTTTAGGTCCCAACAGTTTAGGAATTAGGGGCCAAAAAGGGACCCAAATAAGCATTTTTCTTGGTTTTCGCACCATAACGTAAGTATAAGTAAATAGAAATCTATGAAATTTAAACATAAGGTTTATGACCATAAAAGAAAGGTTGGGTTTGATTTTGGGAGTTTTGGTCCCAACATAATAAGGGGCCCAAAGGGTCCAAAATCAAACTTTTGTTTGATTTCATCAAAATTGAATAATTGGGGTTCTTTGATATGCTGAATCTAACTGTCATGACTGTGTATGTAGATTCTTAACTTTTGGTCCCGTTTTCAAATTGGTCTACATTAAGGTCCAAAGGGTCCAAAATTAAACTTAGTTTGATTTTGACAAAAAATGAATCAGTTAGGTTCTTTGATATGCTGAATCTAAAAATGTACTTAGATTCTTGATTATTGGCCCAGTTTTCAAGTTGGTCCAAATCGGGGTCCAAAATTAAACTTTGTTTGATTTCATCAAAAATTGAATAAATGGGGTTCTTTGATATACCAAATCTAACTGTGTATGTAGATTCTTCATTTTTGGTCCTGTTTTCAAATTGGTCTACACTAAAGTCCAAAGGGTCCAAAATTAAACTTAGTCTGATTTTAACAAAAATTGAAATCTTGAAGTTCTTTGATATGCTGAATCCAAAAATGTACTTAGATTTTTTATTATGGGCCCAGTTTTCAAGTTGGTCCAAATCAGGATCTAAAATTATTATATTAAGTATTGTGGAATAGCAAGTCTTTTCAATTGCACAGTATTGCGCAATGGCAAGAAATATCTAATTGCACAATATTGTGAAATATCAAATTTTTTTTTAATTAGAGTTATCTTTCTTTGTCCAGAATAGTAAGCAAGAAATATCTAATTGTAAAATATTGTACAATAGCAAGATTTTTTTTTAATTGGAGTTATCTTTCTTTGTCCAGAATCAACTTAAATCTTTGTTATATACAATATACAATGTATATTCACTTTTTACTACCAACTGATAAATTAAAATAATCTTTACCATTCAGTGATAACAAGCAGTTTTTTTACATCTTAATATTTTATGATGTATTTAAATGAGTAGTTATTGTTGCAAACTCCATTAGAAATTTTAATTGAGATTAGTTTTGGAATAAGGGAAAGGGGGATGTGATTAAAAAAATTGGGTTCAATTTTTCTCATTTGAAATTTCATAAATAAAAAAGAAAATTTGTTCAAACATTTTTTTGAGAGGATTAATATTCAACAGCATAGTGAATTGCTCTAAGAGAAACAAAAATTTTAAGTTCATTAGAACACATTCATTCTGTGTCAGAAACCTATGCTGTGTCAACTATTTAATCACAATCCAAATTTAGAGCTGAATCCAGCTTGAATGTTGTGTCCATACTTGCCCTAACCGTTCAGGGTTCAACCTCTGCGGTCGTATAAAGCTACGCCCTGCGGAGCATCTGGTTGTATTCTTAATTTGGCCTTTATAATCCGTTGGAGGTCCGGTAGACCAATTCACCAACGGACTTCTACAATACGTTTAACGGCTAAAACGGATTCGAAACGGACATGACTGGGATGATAACGGATAAAACGGATACGTACCGAATGTAAATGCCAATTTTAAATTTCGCGTCAGAAATGCTATTTATCAGATTTATTGAGTGTCATGAATGTTATTTTTTCATGCTGGATCTTGGAGTAAGTTTTCACTATCTAACAGCTTTTTTCTGACATTTTATTTCCTCTTTTTTTTCACCCTTCCCCTTTTGAAGTATTTTAAAGAATAAATTCTCTGGCACGTCTTATCCGGATAGCGCAAACGGACACCGATCGGATAACTTGTTTTCAATCCGTCCATATCCGTATCATATCCGTTCAGAGTTCGTTTTATCCGTCGGCATCCGTTCTGTCTGTCAAAACTTCGAACGGTTGTCAAACGAATGAAGTGTCCTTTTGACGTCCGTAAGTCGTCCGTTTCGTTTCCATTTTGTAGCCGTTACTTGTCCGTTCTACATCAATTAGACCAACTCACCAACAGACTTCTACCGTACGTTTAGGTAGCAATAAACAGTTAGGATCAGTTAGGAAAAAATATTAAAATTTGCTCTTATAAATTTTACCATCCCCTTTTCATTGCTTTCTTGCAATATCAAGCTTACTGTTTGTGTCATATATGGGCATATGTATGTATCAGAATCTTCCATAGAGTTTATATCCAGTATATAAAATTGTAAAATATAATTTCTTTTGGGTGTATCCATGGCAATAATCTGCATTTATTTGTTAAAAGGGGGGGGGGGGGGGAAATGTCAAATATTTCCCCAAAATTTGACTAAAAGTAGAATTTCAATCGCTTGAAATAATACCTTTTCGGAAACTGTGTACATATATCATTCAGCAAATCAAATGAAAATCATATGTCTTTCGTTTCATTTTTTTTGGAAAATTGCGTCAAAAACTTCGTGTAGAAAAAAGTGTTTGTAAACATTACATTAATTTCTGGAGCGATTGCCGGTCTAGCTATGAAAATACGGATTGACAAACAGAAAACAGCCCATAAAACATGTAAAAAATAATCTTGATGCTCTTATAAACCATCTGTGAAGGCTAAATTAGCACTCAGCTGTCTAAAAATGAATTTTATTACACAATAACTTTCCTATTTGAAAAATCCACAGGGGCCAAAATGTGAAACTAAACTCCTAACTGTGTATTGCTACCTTAACGGACGTATTACAGATGTCAACGGAACCTTTTTTTATCCTTTCCGTACGTCTTTTCGAACTATCCGGTAAGGTGTGACCAGAGCTATAATCTAAAACCAGTTACACGGAAACTTTTCAATCATTTTAAGGTCACATGCTTGTGATCTACATGTTAAATTATTGCCGCCTTTAATTTTCCGCGCATCTTGTCATCCGGTTTATCCGGTACGCTTCCGTTATGTGTTCGTTTTATGCAGAACTCGTCAGTTGAATGTAAGTTCGACATCCTTTCTGTCCGGTACGTTTCCATTTCTTGTACGTATCATATTCTGTGTGTGTTCGTTACTCATTCGTTACGCGTCCGTTGTTTTTCAGTACACCAATTGACTCCAAATGGATAATAACAGAAACCTTTTCCATCCGTTCGGCGTCCGTTCAAGCTATCCGGTAAGGTTTGACTACGGCTTTAGGAGTTAATTGACTCATTTGTAGATCCTTCTTAGCTGAGCATTTTTGACATTTAATGTTTTTGTCTAAATATTTTGATATTAAAAGATAGTAATCAAAAACAGTAAAATTTCATAAAAATAATCCATTACAGACCGTAATCCTACAATGGTTGGTCCAATTGGTCTGAAAATTTCATAAACGTTACATTTTGACTTATTCATCACTTTAACTCTGTAACTTTTGCTCCAACTACTATAGTTTTTGAGATAAAGCCAAAAACTATATTTAACCCCTGTGTTCTATTTATAGCTATGACGGCCATGTTTGTTGATTGGACACAACTTTGGAAACAATTTATAGACTACTTTTGTTTTGTATTTTCTCCGAAATTCGTTTTTTTTTTCGTTCTTTTACTTTTTTGTATCTAGTCAGGAATATCATGGTAGTTGCTATCTAATAGTCTGTGTCTATTTATGTTAGCATTAATGTTTTTTGTTGCAGTTCAGTGTTTCTGTTGTTCCGTTATTTTCCGCTTATTGGTGATGTGTTTCGCTCGGTTTTTGTTTGTAACATGGATTTGTTTCGCTTAATTAAATGATGACTATAAAACAGTGGCATATTACTGTTGCCTTTATAATTCATTAATATTTCAGTATTTATTTGTTTTGTATAAAGCAGATGCCTGTATGTTTCAATTTGTATAGTGCTTTGTGTAAATATATGCTGATGTTTTATATAGCTAGCTTTGAGAGCTCTTTTGTATTATTGTTTTCTTTCGTTTTTTTTTTATTAATGTACTGACTTGAAATACCAAATTAACATTTCAACGATTGTGAATCTGAAGAAAACAACAAATTATCAAACGTTTTAAGTATTGGGTCGTCTAGAAAAGAGAGGGAGTAGAAAGATATAAAAGGGATATTCAAACTGATTGTCGAAAACAAACTGACAATTCCATGGCAAAAAAAACAATCAAACAACAGTATACAAAACTATAAACATTTAAAGCTAAAGTCTGACCTTCACGAACCCCACTAAACAAAACTTAGGGGAACATGAAAGTGAAAATTTCGATGATAAAGAAACATATAAATTGTACAGTTCTACAGAATGTTACAACGATAAAGACAAAATATACATATAGCTGGCATTAACTCGATCTATAACAAGATTGATTTTGGGTTGAAGTAGTGTACACGCAACATGTTTTTTTTTTTGTTTTAAGATGTGAATTTGTTGTACTCCCATGTTTTCACATTTAAGAGGGAATGCCACGAACCATCAAGTTAAAATAACTGAAATTGATTTCTTTTTTCTTTTTTCTATGGAGATGAGGATAGGTTGGTGGTTGTGTTTGTTTTTATTTGTTTATTGATTTTGTTTATTTATATTTTAGACATATACATGTAATGACAAACCAACAACGAAATATTGTGGAGAACAAGATGAATTTATGTATATTTATTTAACTTCTAAAAAACCCAATAATCTTCAGAATGTTCAAGTGAAACTGCAAATTGAAGCTGTTATGACCTACAATTGTAAGTTAATCATTAGAGCATAATCTATCTAAAGGAACTTTCCTTTGTTGAAACGTAATTCTAAACATTGTCTTTATCAATACTATTTTGATTTTGATATCATTGTTTCTAATGTTATTATCATACTTTCTAAGAATAAACTGACCTTATAATAGAAAATAGGTTTCTACATAATAACCATGCAGTCGTTTCAAAGCTTCTAAGATTAATATCATAGTTTCTAAAAGTATACTGACCTTATTATAGAAAAGAGGTTTCTAGATAATAACCATGCAATCGTTTTAAACTGGAATCAAACATGCATAAATGGTCACATATGATGAGATGATGATCTGTTTTGATTTCGAGGTCCATACATCAAGGTCACTAAGAAAAAAGTTTTTGATCAACGCGTTCCAAATTATATACCGTATTGTATTCCTTGTTATTATTTTTGGAGAAATCAAAACTACAGACAAACTTATCCAGTTGTTACCTGTCAAAAATGTTATAGAATTGAATAACTTAGGTATATTTTTATGATCAGCAGAAAAACTTAATTTAAGGTGGTACCCAACACTTTCACTTCAATGAATTTGGCTCGTTTAATCTTCATAAAATTTTGACAAAGTATTAACTTTGACCCTTAAACAAAAATATAAAAATTTCAAAAATTTTTAACCAACCGTTTTGTCAGAAAAATGACACTGTTGATATAGTAGTTTGACAAACACCAATTTTGTTCATTGAGAAGCTTAATGTTGCCTTTACAACACAATGTAATTAAAACGTTAAGCTGATTTTACCGAGTTATCTCCCTGTAGTGTTAGGTACCACCTTAATTGCATGATGTATTGTATTTGTTCTCATTTTATCAAATTTTATCATTCTCTGGTCATATTTCGTACTTTGTATTTTGTCATATAAATTATTCGTATATTTTAACAAATTTGATTCGTTTAGGGATAGTCACATGTCAAAGTATATTTTCGAAGGCAGAGAGAAAACGGCGGATAGCTATAAGCATATTGCACAGCAAAAAGCATATTGCACGGATATTTTTAGAAATCTAAAAAGCGATATACTTTGTGACGTCATGTAATGAATTTCAGGATATTGTTAAACGATCTTAAACGTTTTGAAACAAATGATATCTGTGATCGATTATTTGACGGAAAAAATCTTCAAATACATAAGATGACAAATAAATAACAAAAAAAAGCAATTGAAATAACAACAGTTTACTAATATTTTGTTATTATAAAGGAGACAATATGATATCTAAAAAATTCCAACAAAATCAATACAAATATTATCGGAAATTTTAATAATATAACAAATGTAGCCTTTGTATGAGGTCAATACAGGATATATCGACCCAAAGAAGTATATCGACCTTTGACTTTGTTATCAGTCAATATACTTCTATCAGTTCAATATATCCTTGTATCGACCTCATACAAAGGCTATATTTGTATATCATATCTTATTTCATGCACAGGAAAAAAACACATCCATGTAAATGGGGTACAAACCTATCGAGTGTAACTCTATGTATGGCGCTATTGTATTGTCATCTTGCTTACTAAGCTTCTGTAACTTTGAAGTGCTAACATTTTTACATTATAATGACATTCTTATTTTTGATTTATCATGTAGGTTTTGATAGTTGAACAAATCCACGGATAAAAACTTATTTTGGTATCATATTCCTAACGGTAAGCCTACCAACGCCCGCACCCGCCTTGATAACACATTGATAAAATATTTTTATCATTAATTAAAACTTTACCAGCATGTTCATGCTTTTGAATGTTGAGAGGAAAGTTTAAAATAGTATTTGGTCACACATTATTTAAAGACAGTTACAAGCAGATTACCAGTGTGTTTAACACATGTAGAACTAAATGGTAAAGTCTTAAACTATTTCTTTTTCAGACTATAGAACCATAGGCATTATAATAGGATGTGTAATTGGTGGCATTGTGATAATTTCTGTTATCGTCGGAGTTATTTTATGTTACACATGCAGAGGACGAAGATCAGCTGGACAAGTTATGAACCCAGGAACCGGAAGTAAGAGCAGCCATATTTTATGATAAACCATTTTTTTGTTTGGTCAAAATATAATATAAATTGTTTTTTTTTTTTATCAAATCGATGTGTAATAAGTTTTATTAATTAATAACTTGAGTTACTTGGGATATTTTCAAAACTGAAGTAAGGGAGGTAACCATTGCATACTGCAAACAAAAGGCTGCTGAAAGTAAAAATGAAATTAAACATTTAGAAAATAAGTTAAAATTCTTGTATGAAAAATCAAGTAATTCTCAACATTTTAAAATAGAAATAAATAATGTAGAAAACAATTTACAAAACTTATATATAAAAGAAACTAGAGATGCACAAATCAGATCCCGAGTCAGATGGGCAGAAGTAGGGGAAAAAACACAAAATATTTTTTGGGTCTTGAAAAATCAAGACAAACCAAGAAAACTATTTCCGCCCTTAGAAATGACCAAGGCAATATTGTTACAGACGCATCAGATATTCTTATTCTTGGAAAAAAACTACTACCAAAATTTGTATAAAAGTACTAAACCGGACCCTTCAGAAATAAAAAATTATATAAGTCAAACAAAGATAGATCACTCACTATCCAATAATGATAGTGAACTATTGGGCGGCAACCTAACATTAGAAGAATGTACAAATGCTATATTTAAAATGAAACTGAATAAATCCCCTGGATTAGATGGTTTAAGTGTAGAATTTTGTCGCACATTTTGGTCATACTTAAAAGAATCTGCAGTGAAAGTATTTAATACATGTTATGAAAAAGAAGAAATGACAACTCTCCAAAAAATAGATGTTATCTCCTTACTATATAAAAAAAAATGATCCACTATCATTAGATATTTACAGGCCAATCACTTTATTAAATGTAGACACTAAGCTTATGGCCTATGCCTTAGCGCAAAGGTGGTGTTGTCCAAAATTATTCATAGTGATCAGAATGGATATATAAAAAATCGGTACATAGGTTTTAACATTCGCCAGATTCAAGATATAATAGACTACTCAGAAAAATTTAATATAGATGGGGTTTTATTGTTCATAGACTTTTCCAAAGCCTTTGATTCTTTAGAATGGCCCTTCATGTATGAATCTCTACTAAAATTTGGAATACCACATTCCTTTTCAAAATGGGTTAAAACGTTATATAATGATACTAAAGGATGCCTGTCTAATAACAGCTGGATCTCAGAAACATATAGTCTTCACAGTGGTATAAAACAAGGATGTCCGTTAAGTTCTCTTATTTTTGTAATAGCAGTTGAAATCCTGGCATGTAGAGTAAGACAAGATTTAAACATTAAAGGATTTCAAATTAAACTTGATGAAAAAACACATAGTTTAAAAATTTCCCAATTGGCTGATGACACAAAACTCTTTCTCAGTTCAAAAAATGAAATATACCAAGCATTGAACCTAATAGAAATATTTGGAACACTTTCTGGTTTAAAACTGAATAAATCTAAAACAGAAGGTATATGGTTAGGTAGACTTAAACATTGTAAAGAAAAAATTGAAATTATACACTGGAGCAAAGACCCAATTAAAAGTTTAGGTGTCTACTTTGGATTAAATAAAAGTGAATGTGACAAATTAAATATTGACAAAACAATGAAACAGTCAACAAAATTAATACTAGCTTACACAAATGGAGGTCTGAAAATGACAGACATTGATTACGTCTTAAATGCATTACAAATTTCATGGATTAAACGATTAACGGCAAAGGAATTTGCTAATTGGAAAGTCATTCCAACATATTATTTCAATAAATTTGGTAAAACAACCTTATATTTCATATGATGCCAGACAACATAAAATCATTACCTAATTTAAGTAATGTACTTACCTCATTTTACTTGAACATATTAAAGAGCTGGTACAAAGCAAATAATACACCAACAAGTAATACACCAATCATAATTTTTAGAAATATTAGACAGCAAATGTTGTGGGGTAATAAAAATATAAAATTTAAAGGAAAATGTTTAGTTTACCTAAATTGGATAAAAGATGGTATTATTTTCATTAATGATATAATTGATCAAAGAGGGCACGTATCACAAAAAGTTATATTGGAGAAACTAACCTCAAAAACTAATTGGATCTCTGAACTTTTAAAACTGAAAAATTGTATTCCGAAAGAATGGGTAAGTACACTAAAATCTGACAAATCTTTGAAAACTTTTGTAAAAACAAAATTAAACTTGTCCTTGACTGTTAACAAAAAAACAGAATTAATTGAAAATATGTCGTCCAAAGATATATATAACCATTTAAATAACAAAAATGATGAGAGACCAATAGGATTCTCCAAATGGACAAACATCTTCAATCTAGAATCAATCACTCCAATAAATAATGTGCTACAATTTACTTTTACCTATTTAATTAATAACAAATATAAAATGTTAAGATGGAAATTACTCCATTACATCCTCCCATATAAACAATTATTACTACAATGGCACATACAAGAAACACGTATGTGTGACTTGTGTAACTTGACTGAAGATTACGAACACTTTTTTCTCAAATGTCAATTCTTTCATGAATTTTGGAAGAAAATATATGTACTTGTAAGCAAAATCAAAATTGGGTCACATATTTTTAATTTTAAAACTTTAGTACTGGGCTATAAAATACATGATACTATGTATAATGATATAAATCTCTTCCTAACTGTCTTAATATATTCAATTCATAAAAGTACTCATTTATCAAATTATAAACAAAAAGGCATAGACGCTTATGCAGTTTTCAGAAATAATTTTTTTTTTAAACACATACCAAATTAACAAATATATCAATGCTAAAAACAGCAAATTTTTAAATGATGTAAAAAGATTCATATGATCATGAATAGCTACATATAATATATTTTCATGTATAGAATTTTTTTTAGCAAAAGTTGACAATATATCTATATCTAAACACGTGGTAATAAGCCAAAACAGCATGCTTCGTGAAAATGTACAGAATTTTGTCTCCAAACACATTTATGCACACTTAATCAAATGAATTTTCAATTACAATGTCGAAACTTACCACATATAATTTTTAACTTAAATTTAAGTTGTTCGTGAGAATAAATAAAACGTATAAATTAATCCGGACAATTGATCAACCAGCTGTAAAATGTTTAACGGTTTTCATCGATAAGGTTAAGGTCAATGATCATAAAGTTTTAATCTTAAGAAACAGAACCGGACAATACTGTACACTTTCCGTATTCATGGAACAATTTTGTTTTGCAAATGTATACATGTAATAACCATGAACTCTAAAACTAACTATCTATAAATAGGAATTCACTGAATAAATTCCCTGGTTATCCAGTGACTAATACACAGGGATATTCGGCCAACTGCTGTAGGTCGAGTAATTTGTCACAACAGCAAAGAAAAGTGCAATAAAGATCGTATTTAAAAAAAAAACAAAGTTTTATTAATTTGATTAATTTAAAATAGATTTTTAAAAGGACAGCATTTAACATATAGCAAAACAATTTGCATGTTCTACCATAGAAAACCATAGATACCCAAATAATGTTCTTGTTCAAAAATGCATTTTTTTCTGCTGTAGGTCTTGTCATAATTAATTCGCTATAGTTAACCTAGAGTAAACCAATTTGGATCTAAATTGTCATTTTGATCTGAACAGCTCTTAAAAGACTTAAGCAATAAAATATTTCGTCATCTTCCTTTTTTTCAGTGAATTTATAAGACTAATCCAAAACGAAAAGTTGAACATGATTCAATAGTTCAATGTTTCGACTATTTAGATACTGTTAACATCAAATTGACTGTTTCGGACTAAAATTCCTTTACTTTTATTGATAATTATCTCACAGTTGTGTTGTAAACTAAGATAGTTAACGATTGAAAATTTTGCATTTAAATGATTTACATTTTCTTATTTAAACATTTTAGTAACAATGGCTCAATACCAGTCCCCGAATGCATCGTATCCATCACAACCGAATGGAAATTATGCACCACCACCAGGCAGTTATCCAACTCAACCAACAGGAAACTATCCAGTTCAACCAACTGGTTATCCGTCACAACAAACCGGAAATGATACTGCTAATACCCTCTCTGCGCCTGGATTTACTGGCTATTCATACAATTCTCCTCCACCAGCCTACACAGATGTTTCAAAAACGTAGATCAATACAAAGATATACATGCATTCAAAATGGTGACCATGAAATATACTCTGCATTCTTATTGATGAAATGTCTTTATATTTCATGTGTATGAGTTACCCTTATCTTCTCCACGCTATTTAGTAAGAGCATAAACAGTTAGTAGATATGTATTTAAACTTGAAGAAAAAAGAAGAAAACGTCTTTTTTATCTAATGCCGTTATATATTTATATGAATGATGTCACACACAATTATAAACTTATGTTTACAAGTTAGTTATTTAGCATCTCTGTGATGAAACAATTTTATATTCAGTTCATTGTAATTAAGCCAAAATACAGGCAGTTAACTATATTAGAAGTGTAAAGTGTAAAAAAATCTTGGAAACACTTTTAATTATATTAATTAACCATAATAACAATTTATATTCTCGTATTTTCTTTACTCATATTTGTACTAATCTCAAATTATAGCACATGACATTTGTTTTACTGTTTTGAATTGCCTATCATTGAAAAAGAAATAAAACATTCTGACAAAGTAATCGACATCGTTTACAATAAAAGCAAGAACCTAGAGAATGTATTTAATGTTGATGATCCAAAGTATTATTAATATTACACACATATATGGTATCAACAAACTGGTTTTCATGCTACAAGGAAAATACGAAAATTTCACGGATCATTCAAGTATAAAATATTATTTATTATAAGTCTTAGATTTTATTATTCTTCCCTTGAATTAATTCTAAAAACAAATATATTTTATTTTGTTTAAATACTTTGTATAATGCAATGAATTGTCTTCTTTACACAAGTAATCAGTCTTACACATAGATTGCAAATCTGTGTACAAATTTTGAAATTTAGGCAAAGTACTAAACTTATTGTGTACTGATATTGTACAATCTAGGATAGCGGTATACAGTAAATCTACCTTAGTTTACGAAATCTCAAAAAAATATAAAATTTTACATATAATTTCCTAATTTGATGCATATCTCCATGCTGTACTTGCATGTACACTTTATATAACTAGATCCCCAGTGACACTAACTTTATTGATTTTTATTATATGAATCTCATCTAATATTTGAGTTTGAATAAAATATATGATATAGTCATAGTTTCCTATTATATATGTTAAAGCCTGTATATGAATAAATATATATAAAGGGCTAAGAACGCATATATATTATATGAATATCCAGTCTTTTGTGTTAACAAAATTGACATGTCAATATAATGTTTAATTTTATGGTATTTGGTCTTCCAACTGTTTTAAATCAAACCATACTGGTAAGTCTTGCCCTAGTATATTGGAAGAGTTTTTACAACCACTTGGTTAATGACCCTGCTGCTGGTGAACGTTTCATTTCCGATCATATTACCAGTCAGTCAAATTAAATCCGTCTGGTGAGTCCTACACATGTCTGACGTATCAAATTATTACCCTAAGGCTAGTATATTGCACGAGTTTTTACAACCACTTGGTTAATGACGCTGCTGCTAGTGAACGTTTCATTTTTAATCATATTACCAGTCAAGTTTCATCCTTCTGGTGAGTTCTACGCATGTCTTGCGTATGAAATTAGTACCCTAGTATATTGGATGAGTTTTTACAACCACTTGGTTAATGACGCTGCTGCTGGTGAACGTTTCATTTCTAATCATATTACCAGTCAAGTTTAATCCGTCTGGTGAGTGCTATGCATATCTTGCGTATCAAATTCTTACCCTAGTATATTGGACGAGTTTTTACAACCACTTGGTTAATGACGCTGCTACTGGTGAACGTGTCATTGCCAATCATATTACCAGTCAAGTTTAATCCTTTTGATTTGACAATATTTATAAAAAAAAGAATTGTTTGAAACATTTAAGTTTTTTTTTCTATCTCATGCATATGTATGTACAGCCTTAGTTTAATACGTATCAAAGTCGCATTTGAATTTGCCTTCTACATGTCTTGATTCGTTGGTCACTGGCGAGCCGAATGTAGATAAAAAGGCAGGCCTACCGTACGAATTTTTAAATCTGGGATATTTGAAGTTACTTTATCATAGTGTTTTGGCATTTGTGAAAAATAATGATGATACAAAGGGACATTCAAAAGTTATAAGTCGATTAAACTGACAACGCCATGTAAGAATAAGAAAGACAAAGAAAAGACAAACATATTTACAAAACTAAAGACGGGTAAAACAAATCCCATCTTAAATTAAAGGTGAATTCTGGTTATGACAGAAAGCAGATTGCCCCAGTATTAACAATCGTTTATAGGCCAGCCATGGTAAGTTCCAATGGGGCTATTTGTCTGATTTGGTGATGCAATTTAATTCGTTACGATCGAGTTTGATTGAATGAAACGTCCCAGGGATGCCTGCTATTTTGTTGAATATCATTGTGACCAGCAACCCTCTACCAATAGAAAACGCAAGCTGTGGTATATAAACTGCATACACAGGCGCTGTTTAAATATTGCTCATGCAAACTGAACGTGCACAATTGGAAGGCTTAAATCATCTCTTTTATCGTAATGATTTTTTTTCAACCGACTCTAATTGTCAACTTTCTGGGCTGGAAGTTCCATAAGGTGTCTAAAATAAAGTTTGTGCTTTTTATTATTCCTTCTTCTCTGACGAAGACGAAACAATGGCGCTTGGCGCTGGAGTATTTTTAGATGAACAATTATTCATTAAAATTCACGGATTATTTTTAATATATGTTCTAAAGGAATTATGTAATGACAATTCACTAAAAAAAAAAACAAGTACTCTTACAACCGTCATTTGGGAGGAAATTAATTCTAATTATTATTTGTTCGATACAGCAGTTTATTTTTTTTCAAACAGCGAACAGCAATATACTACTGTTGCCTGTATTATCAAGGTTCTGATCGCATCAATTGATTAAGAAGATTCAAATCAAGGTAACATAATATGAAAAGATAACTTGAAGAGCGGACAGACCAGGTGCGATTTCGCGGGTGTGTTCTAGTTTCTATAATGAGAGAAAAATATATCAGAAAAAAACCCCCAGCAAAGTAACAAGACTAGACTAGATTAGAATAACAAAAAAATTCTTTATGACAATAATAAACAAGAATGTGTCCAAAGTACACGGATGCCACACTCGCACTAACATTTTCTATGTTAAGTGAACCGTGAAATTGGGATATAAACTATAATTAAATATTAAAATTAGAAAGATCATATCATAGGGAACATGTGTACTAAGTTTCAATTTGATTTGACTTCAACGTCATCAAAAACTACGTTGAACAAAAACTTTAACCTGAAGCGGGACAGACGGAAGGACAAACGAACAGGCAGACGAACGAAAGGACGGATGAACGGACGCACATACCAGAAAACATAATGCCCTTCTACTATCGTAGGTGGGGCATAATAAAAAAAATTTGTAAGTAAACAAGTTTCAATGATGTGGATAGAGATTGTAGAAGAAGTTGATCACACCGAATCATCGTATGTAAGATAATGTACAGAAATTGAAAAAATGAAGGTGATGGATTTTGAAATTGAAAAAATATTTGTTACATCTACATAACGTTTATTTTAAAAAGACTTTTAGCATTGCTACGGGATATAACTACGTAAGAATGCATGTCGACTTAGGTATTGTAATGAAGATGATTTCATACCAGAGCTTCCCAATAATATATTAATAACTGGTGTCAAAGCGCGAGGTTTGGCAAGCCGCAAAACCAGGTTCAACCAACCTTTTTCTAAAAAATGTCCCGTACAGGAAAATGGCAGGTGTTGTCTTATAGTTCGTATCTCTGTGTGTTGTATTGTCGTTTTACTTTTTGGTGCACTTCCACTGTTTCTGTTGTTTCGTTGTTTTCCTCTTATAGTTGATGTTTTTACTCAGTTATAGTTTGTAACCCGGTTTTGTTTTCTCTTAATCGATTTTTGACCTTCGAACAGCAGTATACTACTACTGCCTTTAGTTATCCTTTAACATCACGTTATATTATGAAAATAAACCATGGGTGACAAGTTGATTGCATATATCTAAATTCACATCATATATAAGATCTAACTAATATTTTCCTTCATTACTTTGCTTCCATCTAGCAATTGATAATGAGAGTCAGTTTTCTCCTTTGAACTTAACCTTTACATGTAGCCAAATTCTATCAACACATGAATTGTATATGTCCCACTTGATGTATCTTTAGACATATTGTCTTGGTATATGGTAGCTACTTACAATGAAGATATTACATCAATTGTTCCAAGTGATAAAGTTAGAGTCGTCCCTTCCTATGCTTTACGGACACCACCATTATTTGGTTGACCATTATGAACTATGTTTGTTTAAGATGACCACGGATTTATTTCGGTTTTCGTTACAATTATTTCATTCTCGTGTCCTGTATAGTGACAATACCGAATGCGACGGTCTGTTCATCGTGTTTTACTTGCAATGAGTAACACGAAATCGAATATTATGGAATACTTATCCTTCCGGAAAACCTTAGTTCATGCCGGGGTTTTGGTGGGGTTCGTTTTCCTTAATCTTTAGTTTTCTGTGTAATGTTTTGTGATTGTTGTTTGTCTGTTCGTAGTTGTTTTGTGTTTAATCTTTTTTTGTTTCGGAAAGGGGGTGGGTACCCACTTGGGTATCTTATCTTTTTATAGTTATAACCTGAAACAATCAGCTTGTCTATATATTAACAAGCTGCAAATAAATATCAAAAACAATGTCTAATCAACATCATTTAGATGTTGTCGTGCATAATGCCATTCTTTTTGTAAGGCACTGAAACATTGCAGTTTTTTTAGATCTTCCCAAGTTGTTATACCCCAACAATTCTCGACTCTGACAATTCATGAATATGCTACCAACAATGCGGGCCATTATTCGAGGTGGATTGGCATAGATTAAATAGAGAAAAACTATTAACAAAATAATATATACAAGTATATAAGAATATAAAATTGTTCAACTGAAAGAAAAACACAGATAAAAAAGTTTATGTGTAACAGAATACAAATAATATAGTCGCCCATGGTATTCCATACTTTAACCAGGTATGTATTGATCATTACTTGGAATTGGTATCCATGTTTCTATATTATTTTGTAGTCACGTATTAAACTACTATTAAGATGATATCACAATGTTGACTGCTGTACCCACATAATTGAAAATATTTGGCATAAAGGGCAAACCCGTTGTAAAATTACGATATATTCAAGCCTTGATTGATTGTGTTTGACTGAAGTCAACAAGAAAACAATGATGGCTACATGCAAATTTATCATTTACAATACATTTACTATTGAGCCCAAAGTTAGTTTTCATCGCTGATTGCATTCTTACAGGACTGCATAGGGTGACAATGACTTCCACACGGTGCCATAGCTTTTCTTGTGTCCCTAGCAATTCTGATGTGTCTACGGTATTTTTAAAAAGCTCTAGATCTCCAACATTGTAACCTGACTGAATTACATGATATTACCAGACAACTTTAAAACCTAGTGTCCAAACAAAAACACGTATATAAGTAACAAAATTCGGAATATTGCACTGCTAATTCTTATTTTATAAAGTTTCAAAAGTAAACAAATCATTAGACTCTTTATCCTGTCAATTTTAATGTCAGTTTATAGTAAAACAGATGACTTCTTGTGTAACAGAGCATTAACGGATATTCATGGAAGTTATCTTCCCAAGTCGACATTTTACCATTCACTCGTCATAACATATTGGTAATGAAAATATAAAAAATAATATGTTTACTATAGTTTCCAATAGTGATGAAATTAAATGTGTGAAACTGCTTGATTTTAGCTTATCTGGCCCAAAGGGCCAAGTGAGCTTTTCTCATCACGTGGCGTCCGTCGTCTGTCGTCGTGTGTCGTCGTCCGTCGTCGTTAACTTTTACAAAAATCTCCTCTGAAACTACTGGGCCAAATTAATTCAAACTTGGCCACAATCATCATTGGGGTATCTAGTTTAAAAATTTGTCCGGTGACTCGGCCAACCAACCAAAATGGCCGCCATGGCTAAAAATAGAACATAGGGGTAAAATGCAAATGTTGGCTTATATTTCTGTAAACAAAGCATTTAGAGCAAATCTGATATGGATACAATTGTTTATCAGGTCTATCTGCTCCAAAATTTTAAGATGAATCGGACAACCTGTTATTGGGTTGCTGCCCCTGAATTGGTATTTTTAAGGAAATTTTGCAGATTTTGGTTCTTATCTTGAATGTTATTATAGATAGAGATAAATTGTAAACAGCAATAATGTTCAGCAATGTCAGATCTACAAATATGTCAACATGACCAAAGTGGTCAGTTGACCCCTGAAGAAGTAATTGCCCTTTATAGTAATTTTTTTAAAAATTTTCGTAATTTTTTCAAATCTTTTACAAAAACATAGCCACAATCAATATTAGGGTATCTCGTTTAAAAAATGTGTGCGGTGATCCAGCCAACCAACCAAATTGGCTGCCATGGCTAAAAATAGAACATTGGGGTAAAATGTTGATTTTGGCTTATAACTCTGAAACCAAAGCATTTAGAGCAAATCTGGGGTTACATTGTCTTTCAAGTCAATATCTATCGGTCCTGAAATTTTTTTAATTAAGTATGGTTCAGTCTGCAGTCGAATATTATCAAGTAAAATTCAGACCCATTCAGACCGGTAGAGTAAAAATCAATACAGTCGAGTACAGATAAATGCCATTTCAGACTGTTACTGGTTTGTAGAGAATAAACTCAACAATTCAGTTTCAGCTTTAAAAAAACAACAACTGTCATGCTGCTCCAATTCTACAGGCTTGTTCATATTTACCGTAGTCTGTCTGGTCTTGTCACTTTCCTAGACTTCATGCATAATTTATCATTTCAAAAAAAATCAATGCCGAAGCATTAATAAAGAATCTTCATTTCAAATCTCAAATGAAGCACAGTAATGTTAAAAATGCAAATTTGAGATGACAAATGAATAAAAACAAATTCCTCTGTGCCAAGATCTTTCCTAGGCTCCAAGGCTATATCAACAATACATTTCAACGTGCGTTGATTGCATAATTCCGTCGGGTTTACCTCTGAATGTATAAACACATGATGGTTTTTGGTATTTACAAAGAAAAACATGCAGATGATGTGTTTGTATCTGTTCTATATGATTATAAAACGTAATATACGATAAAATATATATTATTTGTTGTGATAGCTTTAAATCATCCTATGTCTTTTTAGGTAACTAAACCTCTCATTTGTCTGGAAGTCGCATAACATTCCCCTATATTGACAATAATGGTTGAAAAAAAATCAACCAGACATAACAGGTAAAAAAATAAAAATTAGGGTACAGTTTCAGATTGAGAATGGAAATGCAGTATGTGTCAAAGAGACAATAACCCGACCAAAGAGTAGAAAATAACCTAAGGTCACGAACGGTCTTAAACACAGCGACAAAATCCCGCATTAGGAGGCAGGGTTCAGCTGGCCAAAAACAAAAATGTGTACTAGAGAAAATAGACGCCATACTCAAAAATATATTTATAAACTAAAGTTACAATTCATACAACACTTACGATGGCCAGAGGCTCCTGACTAGGGACAGGCAAAAACATACAGCTGAGTAAAACGTGTTGAGTTAGATCTCAACCCTCCCCATATACCTCTAGCTAATGTAGAAAGAACAAATACAAAGCAATAAGAACAGTAAAACTCAGTTTGAAAGAAGTCCGATTCCCATATCAGAATAGATAACAAAAGAACTTACTTAAAAGTAAAATGACGATAACACATTCATTAACAAAGGACTACTAACAGTAACTGAAACGCCAAACTGATTAAAAGATTATGTCTGCATCATGTGAAAATCAAGCACAGTTCCTACCATTATGGTTTTAGTATTATACCATCATAAATTGTAAAATAATACGAACATAACCCATATCATGCGAACAACTGGTGTTAGAGTACATATGTTTTTTTTTGTATGCAAATTTCTTATCGGTGAATCAATATTAATAACCCAAAGCTTTAAAAGAGGGACGAAAGATACCAAAGGGTCAGTCAAACTCATAAATCTAAAACAAACTGACAACGCCATGGCTAAAAATAAAAAAGACAAACAGAAAAACAATAGTACACACGACACAACATAGAAAACTAAAGAATAAACAACACGAACCCCACCAAAAACTAGGGGTGATCTCAGGTGCTCCGGAAGGGTAAGCAGATCCTGCTCCACATGTGGCACCCGTCGTGTTGCTTATGTGATTACAAATCCTGTAAATAGTTTAATTCGGTAGGTCATTTTGAATTGTTTAGTGAAAGAACATCATCTATATAGCGGAAAGTAGAGTTAAAGGATATTGCTAACTTCTTATCTTTCTTCCTAAGAAGTTCCTGCATGAAGTCAGCCTCATAATAATAACGAAACAAGTCGGCGAGTAGAGGGGCACAGTTTGTTCCCATTGAAATGCCGACAGTCTGTTGAAAACACGTCCTCTGAACGTAACAAATATGTTGTCAATCAAAAAATCAAGCATCTTGATAATATCAGTTTCAGAGAATTTTTTGTTTGAATCAGAGTGATACTTTACAAAGTATGATTTATCCCTCCCTAAGACAAGATACTTGTATCTACGTTGGCCATTCTTTTTATGAAGCAAAGTAATACCAACTCTTTCAATTTGTCTTTTAGTTTGGAATGTGGAATACTTGTGTACAGAGTAGAAAAGTCAAATGTTTTAATACTGTTACAAGATGAAAGAGAGTTAGATTGTATGTACTCTAAAAGATATTTTGAATTTTTAAGTATCCACATCTGATTCACGCCACCTCTAGAATAGGCAGTTTCACAATAACTTTGAACTTTTTTAGAAAGAGGTTTCGTGGAGCACTTGGAAGACCCAGCAATATACCGTTGTTTGTAAGGACACTTATGTAGTTTAGGTATCCAATACAGTGATGGAAGATCCAGTTCTTCATTTTTGGTTGAAATTCCAAAGGAACATAGAACAGACCTATGATTATCCAGGATTTCCTCTATGGTAAGTGTCGTGAGGGTATATGTTGAGTTTCCAAGTGAATTGTCAATACCTAATTCGTTTATCAAGCAGTTGATGTAGTGACTTTTACACACAAAAACGATGTTATTTGGGGCTTTATCTGCGGGGACAACAACATATTTGTCATGGAGGTTGGATAGGTGTTTTGCAACATTTGGGTCTTTAAAGATTGACGTAGCATGGGCATTGATGGACCCATTCAGTTTCTTAACTCTGATTTGTATCAACGACCTCACTGCCTTAATCCATTCGGAAAGAGTGTCTACGTCTTCCTTCTCGCGCTTAGCCCATTGCCTGGCATAACCGTCGAATGAATCCATCAAAATTTTAAAGTTGTATTTCCAATTGATGGATTTAGGCTCACGATATTTGGGACCTTTCGATAACACATTTCGTAGAGAAGTTTTATTAACAATGTTAAGGTCACCGGTAATAACGTGGCCAGCAGGATTATATGTGAATTTGGAACTAGCACAAGTGCAATCAGGAGGTTTAGACTTGAAGTCGTCAATATCGAGATCCGGCAAAACGCGTTTGTAATTGAAAATTTTAGTTGCAATAGGTTTGGTATAGGTATAAGAAATTATTGGTACAGACTGGTCTTTGAAATAAGGAGGTATTTTCGATTGCACTAATTTATTATAAAGGATATTGCCTAGGTTGACGCCATCGAGACCTTTGTTGGCAAAGGAAAGATTAAGAAAAAATCTTTTCTCTTTTTCATCTTTTCCAATGCGAACTGGCTTGAAAAGTCTGTGACTTGCAATATCCGAAATTATAGCTTCAAGTTTGTATTGGTTTGAAATTTATACAGGTCTTTGTCTTTGAAATGGTTCTTCTGTGGATAGGCTACCACGTGACATTGTATATTTCAAAAATCACAGTTCATTTGTAGATTTGAAAATAAAACAATTAAGACTAGGTTGCATTTAAAAATCATTTATTTGTAAGAAACTATTTGCCTTTGAAAAACCATATGTAAGTTTAACAATGTGAATGTTTATTAAATATCAAGTATAATGATAACGCAATTGTATCATTTATGCTTTGAGATGGTCCCTCTACGCATATTGTGTCGTGCATTAAAACAGCGTGTTGTCGTGCATTGTGACAATAAACCTGAGAATAGCTTGCTGATATTTAGATCATAGCATGAGAATATTTCGGAAAGCAAAAAGAAAAAACGATTTTTCTGTTTGAAATATTTATCGGTCGGAAAGCAGAAAGATTATAAAAAAAAATCTAATTTCATTAATAGATACTACCAGATTAAGGCAGTGTTCACATTGACTTACACTCGGTGTTGTGTAAGTGTAACTTACACATAAACTAAACATAATTACGTTCCCATTGATAAAACTCAATGTTTACATGTAGTTTAAATCATGTTTTGTCTACATGCAGTCGATAGTCGATGTAGGCCTTGTGTAGGTTAAGTGATCACAAAACTAGGCATTCAGAACGTTAATTTTCCCATGTATATTTAAAAAAGAAAAGATTTTTTTATAAAATTGATACTTATAACACTTATTTTCTTTACACACAGTTTTGTCTAAACTTAAAATTGAGAATGGAAATGGGGAATGTGTCAAAGAGACAACAACCCGACCAAATAAAAAACAACAGCAGAGGGTCACCAACAGGTCTTCAATGTAGCGAGAAATTCTCGCACCCGGAGGCGTGTTTGGTATAAAAACACTTAACGTAGTCTTATTAACCTTTATCAAGACTCATCCATCATTCTTGACGAACCCATAATTCATTTGAAAAGGTCTTCTCGAATCTACTGGACGTACACACTGACAGAAATATTTTCCACTGGTATTTACTCAAACAACGAGTCACTCATAAATGCATTACTGAAAAAGGGCTAGGTTAATTGTTTGTTTGTGTAGTATCTCAGATCCGTTAAAATACAATTAGAAATAAAAAAATAAAAAACTTACCCCCTCCCTTTGCCAAATACTCCTTGGAGAAAAAATACCATTTGAAACAAACAAAAAAGATAGAAATGTAGTGATCCTTAATATCGCAATTCCTTTTCTTCGTCTGTAAGCACACTGGTGCAGGCCACGTTTTTAATGCGTAATCGAGACATCTTTAAACTATTGCAAATCATCTAAAATGACTTTCTTAAGGAGCAACCACTTTACTTTTTTTTTAAAGGGGGAGGATTCTGAGTCAGAATTTTTTCTTGCGCGAAAGTTCATATATTTTTATTTTATTTCGATGGTACCAATTCAATATTTAACACTATAATGTGTGAGGAAACTTTGGATAAAGAATATTTGTTCATTCTAATATCATGTATGATCCGATTTTGTTTTTAAATCGAATTGTGGAAAAATCCATCCCCTTTTTTTTTAAAGTCAAATGGTCGTTTCCCAACTGCTAGGAAAGTTGTTTGAAAAGTTGAATTTGGTTCTACGTAATGAACATTTAAATGACATATAGTTTACAAGTGTGAACAAATCTCATGTACAGGTAGCTAAACAAGGTGTATAGATGTGAACAAATTTAATGTGAAACTAGTGTACACTACATTAAACCAAATATAAACATGTTTACTGTACACGGCGTTTGGTGTGAACACGGCCTAAGAGAATATTCATTGTTTAGTTTAAACTGAGATTGAATTCATTCTTAATAAAATATAATCAACATTGTAATTTATACGCGCATTATCATGTCTCACACATTTGAACAGTCATTATTGGTGGACGTTTCGTCCCCGAGGGTATCACCAGCTCAGTAGTCAACATTTCGGTGTTGACAAGAATATCAATAATGTGGTCATTTTTATAAATTTCCTGTTTTACAAAACTTTGAAATTTTCGAAAAACTAAGGATTTTCTTATCCGAGGAATAGATCACCTTAACTGTATTTGGCACACCTTTTTGGAATTTTGGATCCTCAACGCTCTTCATCTTCGTACATGTTTGGCTTTATAAATATTTTGATATGAGCGTCACTGATGAGTCTTGTGTAGACGAAACGCGCGTCTGGCTTACTAAATTATAATCCTGGTACCTTTGATAACTAAATACATTTTTGAAAATTTTATATAATGTTAGAGCACCAATGAGCAGGGATGCGTACCAAAAGTTTGCTAAATATCAAAATTTTAAACGATCGTGAATAAACATTACGTTTCAAATCACACGCATTTTTATTTTAAAAACCGTAATTATCATTTTACAATCATTACAACAAAATGAATCTATCATAATTTTAATTGTTATATACTGTTGAAGTATAAATTTATAAGTCTCTGCTTATATTTTGTATAGCAATATATTCATATAGTCGAATGATAGACTGGAATGTATGTTTATTATACAATTTCATTTTTTTTATTTGTTTGTTGTAATAGTTCAATCTTATAGCATCTAACTATTTGTACTATGGTACAGTTGTGTTCGTTGCGTTGACCAGGCATTATTCACGTCTTGATTCATTCACATTATACATCATCCTGTTCACTTGTCCACTATCACAAACATTCCGGATAAACTGTCAATGAAGCTAGAGTCAAAACACTTCAGATAGGTAGTTTGAGATCCGAGTTAAACAATTATATTAATATATGCGATGCCGCAAATGCGTATTCTTATTCAGAGTATCAGTGCGTATGCTTTCTATTTACTATTTATTGGACAATAATACTACGTGCATGCATTCATATAAATTTCACTCGTGAATGAGAATTTTCGCTTTTTTTTTCAAGACAGTAAAAGATTGAAATGTGACTTTCAAGCACGGTCATCGTGTAACTTACGGTATTCTAACCTCTAGCTGTTTCTCCTTTTTTTTTTTTTGAGTCGCTGTCCTATTATTAACTGTGACAATTTCAAAAAGCCCCAAATTCCATACCCAAGGTATACCCATGCCTTTTAAACTTTTTATTCGAGTGTCACTGATGATTCTTACCGTTTAATGTTTTCATATATTTTATGTAAATTGTTTCTTTTGAGAGTAGGTGCAGGTATTCATAGAACTTCATAAATAAGATATTCTTCAAAACTATGTTTCTCTGTAGAATAGTTGGACTGATTTAAGTAAAATAAAAAAAAATCCTTAAAATTAGATATGTGTTATGAGACTAAAATAAGAGGGCCCAATAAAGCTGGTGTGTAACTCTTAAGAAAAAATATACGAACCCTTCTTATAAGTTGCATGCCACAGGGTTTCATTCCAAATGAAAATTGGACTTTAAATTTATCTATGCAACACCTTCAATGAGTTCATACAGCTTCAATAATCAGTTGATAATTTGAAGGCGTATATGCATGAAACAGAATATAAAGATATGACTGATAGAATAATTGCATTCAGATTGCAAAGCACACGGAGTGGTTAACTTTGTATTACTATTGGTTTGTGCAATTGGCATTAAACATCTGGTTTGTAGAAACTTGGATTAGCAAAAGGGTTCTCAAAAAATTATATCTATTCCCAGATAAAAAATAAAATAGCCGAGCTTTAAATGTATATTCAAATAGTAACTGTTTGAATACACATTTATATTCACAACTATCTAGCATTGCTTTCAACTGACTTCCAATAAAATTGAGAAAGGAAATGGGGAATGTGTCAAAGCGACAACAACCCGACCATTGAACAGACAACAGCCGAAGGCCACCAACGGGTCTTCAATGTAGCGAGAATTCCCGCACCCGTAGGTGTCCTTCAGCTGGCCCCATACACAAGAAACTAAAATTAAAAATCATACAAGACTAACAAAGGCCAGAGGCTCCTGACTTGGGACAGGTGCAAAATTGCGACGGGGTTAAACATTTTTATGAGATCTCAACCCTCCCCCTAGCCAATGTAGAAAAGTAAACGCATAACAATACGCACATTAAAATTCAGTTCAAGAGAAGTCTGAGTTCGATGTCAATAGATGTAACAAAAGAAAATAAATAAACTGACCATAATACATAAATAACAACAGACTACTAGCAGCTCCAGACCTCAATTAAACTGATTGAAAGAATGCCGTGACAAGTTATATAGTTTTCTAAAGAATGCACTAGATATAAATTCATGACTTAGATATTAAATTTGTGTTAAGGTTTGTGTAAAGGCAACTACTTGTGAAAGTAAATGATTTTTGGTAGGCAGTTGTTTAAGCATTGACTCATCTCATTTCCCTAGAGATTGTTCAGCCCTGTACCATCAGTCATGGTTCGTTGTCTCTGACAATCACTTTCATATTAAAGTATTTTTGTTTTAATTATAATATTTGCATTATCAAAATAACAAAAGGGCAAGCCATGTCTCTTCGTTAACAGCTTTTTGTAGATAAGGCATGTGCACTTATTATAAAAAAGAGGTGTGGTATGATTGCCAATGCGATAACTATCCACCAAAATCCAAATGGATGTAAACAATTATAGGCAACCGTCGAGCCTCCAAAATTATATGTTGCATCATTGCTAGACCTTTATAATAACATTAACATTTAGTGTGATAGAAATTGATATACAAGAAAACTACACAACTTCAGATATTTCTGGGTATAATGTAATGTTTGTGCATAGTGATCCAACTTAAACCTCTTATATGGCATATTCAAACTCTAGTACATAGTGAAACTAAACCATACACCACTGTTGGACACCATTATTGAAATATGTATTCTGATAAGAATATTCCTACATAAGATAAATTCAATCCTCAGTATATGGAGAAGATTTCAGAAGTTTTAAATTACTATCTAGTATGAAGATCATGTAGCCTGCAGCAACAATGAGCAAAAGTAAGCTTATAACGACCACGAAATGACAAATGTAAAACAATAAAACTAAACCAGCTTGATTTATGTACAAAACAATTATGAACAATAAATATGATATACAGCAACAATCAACAATCACCACAGTACTGGGTCCTCACTATGGACAAGTACACACAGAATGTAGTAGGTTAAACATTGTAACTGTCACGAAATCCTCCCCTAACATGGAACAGTGTATGTGCATATATTCTCAGACATTAAATCTTTTAATAATGAATTGGAAATAACTTTTGAAAAAGGTAGGATTGGACTTAAAATCTGAAAAATAAATTGGGAATAACTTTTGTGGAAGAGGAAGAATTGGATAGTTTAAACATTACGTTACAAACATTATTTGATACTTGAGAAATTCTTCCACAATATTCATCTCAACTTCTGCCAAATTTGCCTTGGGTTTTTTATTTGTCTGCCCATAGCGTCCTTGGTGCTTTGATTGTTCCTTTTCTGCTCCGACGAAGACGAAAAATGGCACTGGAGTGATAAACAATCATCATTCATTAAAATCAAAGGACTATTTTAAATATGTGTTTTTAGCCGTATTTGGCACAACTTTTTGGATTAAGGATCCTCAATGCTCTTAAACTTTGTACTTGTTTGGCTTTATAAATATTTGATATGAGCGTCACTGATGAGTCTTATGTAGACAAAACGCGCGTCTGGCGTACAAAATCATAATCCTGGTACCTTTGATAACTATTCTAAAGGAATTGTGTGTTGCCAATTAACTTCGAAAACAGATAAATCCTCTCACAATCGTTACTTGGGAGGAAATTAATTCTAATAATCATGTGTTAGAGAAAGTAGTTTATGATTTTTGAACAGTGATAACTACTGTTACCTGTATTTATCAAGTTCCTGGTCATAAATTGATTGAAATATTAAAATCAAGGTAAAATAATATGACATGATAATTGAACATTAAGAGTAAATAAACCAAGGTGTGTCGTAAGGAGGTCAGTTTTTAATCTTCAAAATGTTAGAGAACAGGACTGTCCTTTACCCCAGAATAAGAACAAAAAACTAAATTACAATGTCCTTTCAAATAACGTTATATGCACCGGATCTGCCAAATGCTCCTCAAGACTTTTTTTCATTGTATTTGCAACCGTGTTTTATTAGCAATGAACATAAGCCTTCATACTTCGTGTGCATCTGTCTATTCGATGAGTGCTGATTGGTACTAAATAGTCAAAACATCTGTTAGTGGACTTACAATACAATTTCCTCTCTTTTGAAGTTTACTTTTGTTATCTTTGAACTAGTTTACCCCTTTTAAAAATTGATTGAATGAATTGGTTCTTCATCGCTTGATGAACAGAATGAAAAACACGTGTATTGATAATTAATGTAACTTTATGAAAGGTAAGCAAAATTTTGTATTGATAAAGAGAAATTGAAGCAATGAAGATGCTGGATTTTGAAAATGAAGCAGAAAGTTTATTTTCAACAGACGTTTAGCATTGTTATTGGAAACAACCAAGGTTTTCTGCGCGGCTACTTGGTTCTTTGTTGTTTTAAAAATGATTTTAAACCAAATTCTATGTCATATTACCTATTCTTCCAAAGAATCTTGGTTCATCTCCGGTTGTTGGTGGTGTTCGTTTTCCTCAATCTTCCACAGTTTTAATAATTTGTTATTGTTGTTTGTCTGTTCGTAGTTTTTTTTTTCATTGTATTGTGTGTATTTTGGTGATTGTCCACTTAGTATCTTATCATTTTATAGTTATAATCTGAAACAATCAGCTTGTCTATATTTTATTACGATGCCAATAAATATCAAAAACAATATCGGATCAACATCATTTAAATCTTGTCGTGCATAATGCCATTCTTTTTGTAAGGCATTAAAACATTGCAGCTTATTTATATCGTCCGACAATTCATGAATATATTACCGAACATGAAGGCCATGATTCGAAATGAATTGACATAGATTGATTAGAGAAAAACTATATACCAAACAAAATTATATGAGTATAATAAAATACAGAACTGTTCAACTGAAAGACAAAAACGGAAAAAGACGTTGCTGTATTATAGAATACGAATAATATAGTCGCCCTTGGTATTCCATACTTTACCTAGGTGTGTATTGATCATTACTTTTGATTGGTTTCCATTTCATCTTTTAAATTTTTACCTGTTTATCATTTCACAATACAGGTAGCGGGTATGTAGGTGTAATATGTTAGTAACCTCATTTCACTGTACGGTCAGTATAAACAAAAGTATACTTTATTTCATCTATTTTTTATTATTGTATTATAGTATTTATTTTAATCAAAGTTCATAATTCGTATATTGAATATACATCATGGTTTGCTAAATATTCTTGAATCCCAAATCATTTCAGTTTTTCATTCAATGGAAGATCAAAGTCGAACACATCAGGTCTTAAATTGGAAACAATCTATGGAACGCCACAGCTGTCTTATGTGGAACTCTGATATAACTTTATGTTGTTTAACTATTACTTGATGATATTTTGTCTTTACTTAATTTTGCTTAATGATGTTTCGATATTACACGTTATGATTTCGCATTGACTTGGTAAAGTTTTGTCATTGCTCGATATGGTTTTGTCATTACTCAATATGGTTTGTCATTACTCGATGTGGTCGTGTCATTACTCGATGTGGTTGTGACATTAGTTAATGTGGTATTAACATTACTAAATGTGAATGTGACTTAACGTTATGTAGTTGTTTCGTTACATGATGTGGTTTTGTTATTTCGTAATGATGATTTGTCTATTCTTTATATGGTTTTAACATTACGTAATGATGTTTCAAAATTTTACGATTTTACACTACTTGATGTGTTTGTTTCATTTTTTGATGTGGTCGTGTCATTCTTTGATGTTGTTATTTGAATGCAAATTTATATTGGAATACAATTTGTATTATTCTTCAAGTGTATATCTGTATTACAAATATATGCGCCATATACTAAAAACATGTCATATGTATATGTTATGATATGAAACAGTGTAACTGTGAGCTTTAAGTTACATTACAGAACATCAATAATAAAGTCGCCTTTGGTGTCCCATACTTTTTTATCAGGTGTGTATTGATAACGGAACATTTTATATGTTGACTTCATAAATTGTCTAATACAGTCAATATTTTAAGGTCAGCAATAAATTGTAGTTAACAATGGTTTTTTTGGGGGTTTTTTGTTTTTGTTTCTTTAAATAATATCTTTATTGCATTTTTCTTTGCTGTTATGACAAATTACTCGACCTACAGCAGTTGGCTGAATATCCCTGTGTATTAGTCACTGGATAACCAGGGAATTTATTCAGTGAATTCATATTTATAGTTAGTTTTACAGTTCATGGTTATTACATGTATACATTTTGCAAAATATATTGTTCCATGATTACGGAAAGTGTACAGTATTGTTAACAAATGTGATTATTTTCAGTATATATTTAAGATAGATAAGATAAATTTCATGTATATTATTTCTCAAGTAACCAAAGAATTTAGTGGATAAATTTGTTTCTATTTTAATTCTTGGCACTGAACGATTAATCTTCTTCTTCTTCTTCTTCTTCTTCTTCTTCTTCTTTTTCTTTTTCTTTTTCTTCTTCTTCTTCTTCTTCTTCTTCTTCTTCTTCTTCTTCTTCTTCTTCTTCTTCTTCTTCTTCTTCTTCTTCTTCTTCTTCTTCTTCTTCTTCTTCTTCTTCTTCTTCTTCTTCTTCTTCTTCTTCTTCTTTAAGGTCAACACGGCTTCAATACTGAAGAACACATGTTGTTGCGCATGCGTGATTGACAAATGTTTATACAAATTCATTATAATATTTCATAACAATTGAAGTGATTGTATATACAGATTGTTATTAAAAATATATGTACATGTTTTATTTAAATTTGTTTATTTGAAGCTAGAGGGAAACGCTGGTGTTTACCGATTTCTAAAGCTGTCAACAGTGGTGGATTGGTTTCAATTACAGTTTGTGGTAGTAAAATCAAAGTGCTAGTAAGTATTGAAGGGTACAGATTGCTTAAATTTATCATTTGGATGTACAATTGAACATTGCATTGTTAAAAATGTGGGTTATAATTGATAACTAAGGACAGAGGAATATATCTCCGATTTTAATAATTATACTCTAACAATGACGAACGGACCTTCAAAAAGTCGAAAATATCCTGACAACCCATCGCCAAACGAGGAAAACACTAACAGCCAAACAACAGTTCACAAAACACAACATAACAGCTTAAGGCGCTACCAAACAATTAACCCCGATAAAAACCTGGTAGGATCTTGAATGGGCTGGGAGGGTTAGGCTTACTCAATTACGGAACTAATTCATGATTGTTTGAAATGTCGTGTAATCATGTCTGATTTTCCATATCTTGTTGACATCATGAAAACAAATAGAATAGAGGTAATTGCTATTGCAAAAAAAAATGGCATCGCTCTTGTCAGGTGATATTTTGAAAGATTACAAGGAAAACTTTGTATAACGCATGTTCATTGAATAAGCAAAGTTTTCTATGAATTCTACAGTTAAATAGCCTTCAGAAATATTATTATTTATTTCATATGACATTCAACTGATTCAATCACTCTAACGTATATGACATACTTGACTCATTTAATCAATCATATTGTAATTATTTAATTTCTTTATATCATATGAAATCTTTTCTTTTCCAAAACTTTGCTCCTAATGAAGTGAAGTCATATGTGTAGTATTTACAGTTTGTAGATACATTGCAACCCTTTGATCAACTTTAAACGTTTCTTTTATTTACCTTTGCCTTTAACTCGTGTCTGTCATGATTGGGATTCTGTTCCAGTTCTTTAAAAGATTTCAATCTTTTTTCGTTGGATTTTACATAGATAAATACAATAGTATAATAAATTAGCAATGAATAAGGTTGTTAAACTTGATGTATGCCTTTGTGTGCTTCTTTGTTCCATTTGTTTGTTTTTATGGTGATTAGGATGATAACATAATGTTGAACCCTTTATATGAAATTTTAGATTTTTACCTATTATGTCTGTTTGTTTTGTACAATACAATGGAATTTAATGCGACTGTCACACAAGTAACAAGTTTTGCAATCAATATAACCAGGTTCAATCCATCCATCATTTTTACCTCAGAAATTGCCTGTACAAAATCAGGAATATGACAGTTGTTATCCATAAGTTTGAAGTGTTTGAGCTTTTAATATTGCAATTTTATTAGGGACTTTTCCTTTTTTGAATTTTCCTCCGAGTTCGATATTAATGTGATTTTACTATTTTTTTAACTGTTGTTATAATGGATAACATTATAAGCCGTCTCTTATTTATTGTTGTAAATTTAACTACAATAAATAAGAGACTGGTTTCGTTTTGTGGTGTTTTTTAACTTTACGGGTTTTTTGCTTTCCGGTTTTGGTTTTTTTTTAATTAGTTTTGGAAACAATAAATTAACTGTTTGCAAATGCCTCAATTATTCAAAATACAAAGGATTTTCTTATCCCAGGCACAGATTACATTAGACGTATTCAGCACAACCTTTTGGAATTTTGTGTTCTCAATGCTCTTCAACTTGTTTGGCTTAATAACTTTTTTATCTGAGCGTCATTGATGAGTCTGTGCAAATAAACGAGCGTCTGTCGTATTTAATTATAATCCTGGAACCTTTGATAACTATATACGTTACAAATCTCATAATAAGTGATTCTAGTTAAAAAGAAAATAATGTCCTCAATGAAGACTACTTGATAACTGTACTTCTCACATATCAGTTTGTTATTTTCAGGTGACAAGATGAAACTGCTGTTCACAGCTGTGTCTCTTCTTCATTTTCTTGCGCCAGTGATTGGAAAGAGTGAAAAAACATGTAAGAATTTACGCATTGGTAATATTTATAATTTGCTATAGTTCGTGATATGAAAAATTTACCTAAACTGATTCGAATTTGACAACGTGAAACAAAATTTAATCACTGGTTATATTTATACTTTCATTTTATTTCTGTTTGATTAACTGCAATGGTAAACTCAAATAAATAAAAATGCACAATGCTACTGTTAATAATTTTTTAAAAGAAAATAAAGCGTGTATATACAACTGTCTGACACTGTATAATTCAGACACGTTTGGGGAAGACTGTTCTGTGATCCTTAAGCATATAGACGAAGAGAAATCAATAACAATTCTATACAATGGACGAGGTGATATTAACAGTTGGTGTGATGACATGTCTTTTATCGGAAGAGATGATGGATATCTAAATGAATATGAGATCTGTATAACACCGGAAGTGTACGAGGACCCTGATTGTGCAGTAGAGTTACAATACAGGGAGAGTTATGATGGTACACCATTGAAGGTAATAATTAGATCAAAACTATCCCCTAAACTTATATTATTAGTTACATAGTGTACTAGTGACCTAATACGGTATATATGGGGTCCGTAAATTCCGTGTGGGGTGAGAGGGAAGCACACTATGTAACGAATTTATCTTACCGACTATCTGAACGTGTGAAATTTAGATTAGTGATCTATAAAAATGAGCAAGTCTTCAATACAGTAAGCAGTATAATGCAATTATTTTGTATTAATGGTTCTGATTGGATGACAGTTAGCGTAAAATTCTCTATCTCCTTGTATGTAACTAAGGAAGCCGACATTTTGAATTGCTGAATGTATTGACATGTAATTTCTACAATAATAAGCCAAAAATCTCAAATGTTGCACCTAAATATCTTCTTTTTATCAAAGAAGCCAGAAAACGCCCGGTGTTAATGTTTGACGCCGGAAACCGGAAAACATACCTATGACGTCACCTAGTGTAGGGACCAAAGAAGATAACATCTTTTCGCGGAATTTTCTTTAATCTAGATTTTACACTGAAATAATGATTGAAATTTAATTATGAACTTGTTTTGCATTAAAATAGAGATAACTGTATTGTATTTGAAGCTTTTCGGACGTCCATCGGTAGTTTTAGTGTCGCAAATTAAGTTTATCTGGCGACGCGTCCTTAAAGCTTCAAATACAATACAATTATCTCTTAATTAACCTGATTAAGAAATTACTTCCTTTGATTCTACAAAAACAGATGCCAACAATGACAACTTGTTATATTTAAATGTGTTTTATGAATTTATTTCACTTCATCATCACTGTCTTCGTCTGTTGAAACCTTTAAGATTTTTCTCAGTACTGTTTTGTTTTTTCTAAAGGGACGTAACACCACTACTAACCGTGTATGAAATAAGCCCCGCCTCTTTATCACCTTATATGGAATATAAAGGGACGTAACTCCACTACTAATCTTGTAGGAAGTACAACACTAATTCATGGTCCCATTGCTTTCTATGTTAAATTCCTCCATTTCAAACAGGCACACCTGTCTTGTTTTAAGTTCAAATAAAGTGGCAATTATTGCATTTCAAAGCAACACTTTTGTGGTGTCTTGTACTGAAAAAAATCAACATACCTTTAATCAAAAATACCTAAATATTCTACATATTTTGAAATACGATGTCTTCATATGATGAAGACATCGTCATTCATTTAGTTCAATTTAGGTCTGGAGCTGGCATGTCAGTAACTGCTAGTAGTACATTGTTAATTTATATATTATTGTCATTTTGTTTAATTTCTTTACTTTCCTTTTCTGACATCTGGCTCGACTTTTTTTAAACTGAGTCTGCTGTGCGTATTATTATGTGTTGGATTTTTTAAATTGGCTAGAGGTAAAGGGGGTGAGATCTTAAAAAAATATTAACCCAGCCCCTTGTGTGCGCCTGTCCCATGTCAGGATCCTCTGGTCCCTGTTAGTCTAGTTAAATCTTTAATTCTAGTTTCTTTTATATATTTTGGAGTTAAGTATGACGTCTTTTTTTGACTGAACTAGTACACATTTTTGTTTAGAGACCAACAGAAGCACGCCTCTGGGTGCGGATTGAAGACCCATTGGTGGCCTCTTGTTATTTTCTGCTATTTGGTCGGTTTGTTGTCCCTTTGACACATTCACCATTTCCATTCTCAATTTTATCATGTGTGCTGATAGCTCTGGATAATCCTAGATCATGTGTATATTTAAAACATAGAATAATATATACAAAATGTCATGATAACATGCGTTAATATCCTACTATGGGACGGACACACATTTGCAACCACCAATTTGCAGACTTGTTTTTCTGTATGGTATAAAAAGTAAGAAAACGAAATACCGTACACCAATGAAAATTTAAAGCGGAATGTCCCTTATGAATGGAAAATTCAAAAGCTCAAGCACATCAAACGAATGGAAAACAACTGTCATATTCCTGACTTGGCATAGGAATTTCCTTATGCAGAAAATGATAGATTTAACCTGCTTGTATAAAATTCCACTCTAATGACATAACAACTATGACAACAAAGAAAACAAAATGACATTAATAGTTATCAAAAGTACATATACCAGGATGATAATTTAATACGCCAAACGCGCGATCAATAAAGTTATAAAACCAAACAAGTTAAAAGTTAAAGAGCATTGAGAACCCGAAATTCCAAAAGGTTTTACCAGACACGGCTAAGGTAATCTTTGTCTGGGATAAGAAAATCCTTAGTTTTTCGAAAAATTCAAAGTTTTGTGAACAGAATATTAAAGACACAGCATATAAGCAAAAATGGGAGAATCTGTACTTCAGGGCATTCATGTTGAATTTAAGAAGTTGATAGGGAATAATTATTAACAAGGTCTTGGTATCTTTTAATGAGTTTTTTTTTAGAAAAAGGACTACGTTCTTAAACAACACCTTGTTTTATCAACTTTGTGCTCAGCTACAAGCTCTTAAATACTAAACGAGTTGTGAAATGTATATTTAATACTCAGGTGAAGTTGATATATTGAATCTAAGGGGGGATATTTTGTCAACTTTTACGACAGACAAAAAACAGCTGATCGACAGGGTGTTCATTCTACATGTAACAACAATACATCAAGTTCTGTGTTTCTCCTCTTATATTTAAAGCGTTTCCCTCGGTTATAGTTTGTTACCCCGATTTTGTTTTTGTCCATGGATTTATGAGTTTTGAACAGCGGTATACTACTGTTGCCTTTATTTACAGCTGTAAATGAAACCGGCTTTAAAAAGCAAAGGCTTTACCCTGCTGACAATTTTTTTTCCTAAAGCAAAGTTTGCTTAGATTTCTTGAACACTGGACAGAGATCATGGACCAATGAGGGAAAGCATATTTTCTATCACAAATTGAAGTTTCAACATTATTGGCCTAAATTCAGATGCATATTTCCAATTTGCTTGTTTCTATCACCGAACTCTTCATTGGTTCAATCAAGCATCATTGTATACCGAGTTTTATGTTTTCAAAGTGACATGTAAATTAAATGTATGTATTATGCATATGCTTACTTTGTTTACAAAGATTTCCTCGTTTGGATTTTGTTTTATTTTCAAGTCATGTTTTCGGGTTTTTTGTTTTTGTTTGTTTTTGTTTGTTTTTTTTAGAAATATACATGTAACGATAAACCAACAACGAAATATTGTGGAGAACAAGATGAATATATGTACATCTATCTAATACATAAATATTCAAGAAATCTGCAGAATGTTCAAGTGAAACTGAAAGTTGAAGCTGTAATGACATACAATTGTAAGTTACAACATGATTACAGTTTCCTTCATTAACTTATAATGCAATTTGAAGTTGAAGGTTGCACTTTGCAGACGTTATTTTTCTGTATATATATCTTTTGTGTATGCATATTATTCTTAGCTATCTTTTAGGTTGTTCATCTTCTTTTTTATGACGCAAACTGTCTGGAAATTCACCTATTATTAATCAAATTTAGTATAAAATGGTTAAAAAATCAGAAAAATATACAACCAAGTATAATATGATCAGGAGATTTGAAAAACCGATCTAAGACAAAATTTAAGTGTTCGGCAAAAAAAAAAACATACTATTTATTTATAGTCAAAGCCGAGGATATGACCCAACTCTGTTATTGTTATATCTTTATAATCTGATTGTTCAAACTTCAGTTTTTACGTAGTCATGAAATTACGTATAACTGTAGGCTTACATGTATATAGTAATAACTCAAATAATTTGTTTTAGACTATACAAGAATCGGAATAATAATAGGAAGCGTTGTTGGTGGTATTTTGGTGATATGTGTAGTTATTGGAGTAATATTATGTATAGCCTGTAGAGGACGAAGATCACCTGGACAGGTCATGAACCCAGGTACTGGAGGTAAGATTATATCTATTAATGGTAGTCGTTCTTGGAAATTTTATTTTGTATAAAAATCATTAATTCAATCTGATTGTAGACATTGCATAAAATGTTCAAACATGTCAATACAGATTTAGTCAGACATTGACTATAACTAACGTGGTAGCTACAATTTCGTTCACTTGGGTTTTGTTTGTTTTTGTTTTTGTTTGTTTGTTTTTTGGGTGGGTATCATTATATTTCAAGGTAGATAACTGTCTCTCTATGTGAATCTTAAACAGTGTACATTTGTCTAATTTTGCATTTTAGTAAGGATGGGACAATTTCAGTCACCTAATGCATCACAACCAGCAGGAAACTATGCTCCACCACTAACAGGAAGCTATCCCACTCAACCAACAGGAAGTCAACCTACACAACAAACCGGAAATGGTCATACTCCATCAGCGCCAGCGTTTGTTGGCTACACATACAATGCTCCTCCGCCAGCATACAATACAGCTTCAAAAATGTAAACCGATACAAAAATATGTTTTTATTTTGAGTGTGAAATCCATTTTATATTCTTAAAATTAAATGTCTATCTAATCTGTGATAGTGATTATTTTCATCTTGATTTAAAAAAAAAAAAAAGATTGTTGGATTTCATGTCGACTCGACGAATTACGCCATGTTCAATGGTGTGACCTTTCTTGTTTTGTGCGACTATAAGTGTGTAAAAGACATATGGTCACGGTAATATTTTGTTTCGTAACAGAATCAAAATGTGAAACTTTGGAACATTTCCGTGTTGAAGAGTCTATATAATACATCTCAATGATTTCTTTTTATATAAGTCTAGGTCAAAATGCATTGTTGTTGAAATACTTGATGAAATAATAATGCAATGTATTTATAAAACATTGTTTGTGTTTACATTATTTAAAATATATACCTTTTTATTTATTCAGGAGTTATGTAGAAGCAAATGTTATCTAAAAAGTGTTTATGCGATGCGATCTTATAAAAAATAATGATTTTTTTTCTTGATTAAATGATTATGTACATTGACTGTTTTAATATTTAATTGTGAATATTAAATTTCATATCTTTATCTCAAATTATGTTTTAATTATTTTCAAGTGAATGTAATTTTCAACACAATTTTTTAGGCATCGTTTGAATGTTGTTTTCTGTTAAAAGAACGCCAATAGATGAAACGACCAATTCGTTTCAGTATTCTAGAACTCAGCATGAAATTACACAAACACACACCAAAAAAAAACTATCATAGACAAAAACCGGAATAATTACAATAAAAGTACCAAATAAATACAAATATACTGACTGGCTTTAAAAACGCAACACTCATTTTGTAGATTTTTTTTCACCAAATAATGTTTGATCCTTATACAACTACTATTCATGCTCATCATATGTCTATCCCTTTCGAAAAATAAACATCTGACTTACCTGTGGCTATTGAACATACCAGATTTTTAGATCGCACGAAATTTCAAAAAGAGAAATTTCGAGCCAATAAAAGATTTTTTCCGTTTTATTTTCTTTGTAAAACAGTTCGTTCAATCCTTGGACACACTTTAATCATTTAAAAAATGTTGCATCTCCATATTGCTAAAACTCAGGAATGAAAAGCTGAATCAACTCATTGGAATTCTGCAAACAGGAAAACGTGAACGTGCTGCAACACAAAAAATTGACGTCAGAAACTCGTCTTACTGTCCTTCCGACAATGATACCGGTAGACTGGATTTGTTGAAGACCATCAAAGACTAAATCAACATGTAGTGACAATGCAACGTCAATAGAATTTGATTAGACAACGGCATTTGTGAGACAGATCTACGGCCGCAACGTCAACTGCTAACCAAATTGATGAATGAAACTTTGCACAGATTTATGCCATAAATGTTTCCCATTAACTGAACTGGCAAAGAATCGACTGCAGAAAAACATTTAGAGCCTTAAAGTTTAAACCGCATAATTGACAAAACACATTGTAATGGGTGGAACAACTGCAAAATCAAAGGGTGCAAAACAGAAACCAAAACGTGCCGGACAGAAATGGTTGACCTTTCTGACAATCATTTTGGCGTTTGTTACAGGCAGTCATTGCTTTTGACGGTGACACCGTTCATTGCTTAGGGGAAAACCAGGGTTTCAGTGTATACCACAATATTTGAACATCGAAAATGACGTAATCAATTCAACTTTTGAACTGCATTTTTTTTTCAAACATTTAAGTAATGACAGAACCTTCTATTCATATAATACAATAACTGGACCCTAGAATCTTCACATGAACAAAATGACACACCAAACCAGCGTTTCCTTGATAAAACATACGATTTTTTTAAAGTGACATATGATAGGATTGTCAGTTTTCCTATCGAAGGTCGATAGTTTTCTCCATGCACTCCGACTTCCTCCGCCTATAAAACTGGCCGGTACGAAATAGCCTAAATGCGGTGCTTAAAAGTGGCGCTAAAACACCAAAAATCAAATCAAATTATGACACAATTTCATTCCATACACTGCACATGAAGAAAAAAATATCTTATAAAACGGCATTGTTGTTAATTTTTATCTCGAAGCCGCAGTGAGGTCATAGTTCAAAATCACGCACTCCCGATTGCAAGTTCAAGATAACGACTCGGCAAAATAACGTATAGTAACCTGACAAGAAAGGACATCAGAATAATAACATGCAATGATCCCTTCCTTAATTTCGCGTTGTTAGCATTGTAGATTATTTAGAAAACAAAGTTTTCTTCTGGCTCATTTGACCTTCACCAGTTAAATAATAGACCTTTTCCACTGCTACATAATTAGGTCTTTCCACTTTTCTGTGGAAAGACATATTGTTTTTATTCTGATTTTTTTTTCTTCCGGCTAATTTTGTTCTTGCGATAAATATTTGTATCGCAACACGTCGCTTAGATATTTGGTATATGATATCGAACAGTTTATGCGCTTTTGAAATTTACCCTGCGTAACCGAATACTTTTCTTTGTAGGAGTTTTCTCCCCAAACACTGTGTTCCTTGTGTCCACTACTCCTTCGCAACCCTAAAAGATTACGACAAATTTATTTTATAAAATTGCTCGTTATATCTTTCGCATGATTTGTTGTAATTTAACCAAAGCGATATGAACACTCCATATGAGTTATTTCCCCTTATGCATTTGATATTAGTGATATGCATTTCTATCTTGTAAACCATATGTGATAGAGACCTAAGATCTTTTGATCTGAGGTCCTTGGTCCAAAAAATGAAAATTAGGTCAAGGTCAAAGGTCAAGGTCATAGTTTAAATTTTGATTTTGGCTTATTTTCACTTATATCCAAAAACTGTTTATGATATCGACAAATTATTTTTACTTAATTGTTAGTTGCGACATGTCGTAACACATACATTTTGATTGCAAGTGTTCGTTGAACGCAAAAGAGAGTTTTCTCCCCTCTTGTATTTAAAAATACGAGTATGGTGATATAACTCATAAACCAAATATAATTCAGACCTATGGTCTTTAGATCTAAAGTTCTTGTTTATAACCTTCAAATTGATCTCAAGGTCATATATTAATTTGACGTTCTAGATTTTGACCTTTGCTTTTATCTTATATGTATACATGATAAAGCCATGGGACTTTTTGCAATAGCTTTCAAACCAATTTACCTTGAAAAAACAACCGGAAGTGACCTTGTGTAAACCGGAAGTATTTATTTTTCATACCTTATTAGAATAAAAGTAACTATGAAGAATCAGATATTTTTGGAATCAGTGTCAAGAAAATATTCAAATAGTATCGGAAGTAACATTTTTCAGACCAGAAGTAACAAATTATATCTCCCAAAAATATTGAAAAGAAACCATATATTTTTTTAATCAATGTACAATAAACTATCATTTGACGATTGAAATGACATTTTAAATCTAATTTTGTTTCTTTCATATTTGAATGCATGTTTTTTGGTGGAAAGACCTTCAATTGTTCTCTGAACAATTGGTTTTTAATTTATATAATCATCCATCACTACAAAATGGATTTTAAATTAAAATGATTAATATTGTTTTGTGAGATTTTCATCAATTCCGAATAAAACCTATAAAATATATTGTTCCATTCATGTACATGTGTATTTTGTGTTGACCAGTGCAAAGCATTGGCATTGTCTTGTGTTTCATTGTTAACCAGGATATTCAATTTTATTGAAATTCATAATGGAACAGAATATGTATGAAAGAGGTCAAGCACATTGTCCCCAGTACGAGTTCATTATCAAGAACGAAAACAATTATATATTTCGTAATATGTGTATATTTTAAATACAAAATTTGAAGAGGACACAGTTAACTTCAAAGGTAAGAAATGAAATGAGGCAATATTCAATAATCATTTAGTTGTAAAAAGAGAAATAACAACTGTCAAATCAATAATCATGTTTAAACTATTATATTTTAATTATCAAGGTGGACACCAATAGTCACCAATACTTTGGCCATTTTATTCATTTTAAAGTTACCCTTTTAAGATTTACCACGGTTTAATTTCTAAATTAATATATTTCTCTGTGACACGTATGGTCGGACCGTACGCGTATGGTCGGGGTTATTAACAGGTTTGCTTTTATAATACTTAAAACAAAACCTCTTCATATGACCCTTTTAGTGGTCACGTTATTAAAAAGACACTATCAAAGGTCTTTTTTTTTATTATAGATCTATTAAAATTTAATAATAACAATAACAAAATGTAATAAGCAGTTTCACAAAGTAAATTTCATCACTAGTCAAAACTGTAGTATTAAAACACATTTTTTTTCATTACCGATATGTTATTACGAGTGAATGACAAACATATCTTAATGAACTGTTTTACTATAGACTGACGTTAAAGTCGACAGGATAAAGAGTCTAATAATTTGCTTACTTTTGAAACTCTATATAATTAGCATTAGCAGTGCAATGTTCAGAAATGTTTATACTTATACTTGTTTTAGTTTTTTTTTAAATAAATGACATCTTCAGCAAGGATTCTAGTTTTTAAAGTTGTCTGGTGATCTGGTGTACTTCCGTCATGTTACGATATTGGAGATCTAGAGCTTTTAAAAAAAACCGTAGAAACATCGGAATGACCCAGGACTCATGAATAGCTATAGTACCGTGTGGAAGTAAATGTCACCTAACGCATACATGCAAGTATAGAATTAAGCGATAAAAACTAACTTTGGCATCAATATTTAATGTTCTTTAAATTGTAAATAATACAATTGCATATAGTAATCATTGTTTTTTATAAAGTTTTCTAATACATATCATTGGAAAAAAATACCTATACGGTCCAAATACTCATATGGTCCGACCCGTTAATAACCAAACGAGTATATACTCATCTGGTCCGACCATACGCGTACGGTGGAACCATACGCGTATGGTCGGACCATATGAGTATACGCATATGGTCATTACCGTACGCATATGGTCCAAATACTCATATGGTCCGGAACATATATATAGACTTATTTAGAATTAAACGATGTGAAACCAAGCAAATATCGATCCATTCACACTATTTGTAAACGAAATGGACAATATAAAATATTTATGAATTTATTTCAATCTTATTAATCATCAATTTCTTCGCATGTTGGAACTTTTAAGTTTTTTTCTCAGTACCGTTTTGTTTTTATAAAGGGACATAACACCATTACTAACCGTGTATGAAATAAGCCCCGCCCCCTTCTTACCATATATGGAATAAAAAGGGACGTAACTCCACTACTAACCGTGAATGAGATAAGCCCCGCCTCCCTACTAACCTAATATCAAATATACACAGTTTGTACGCGGACGCTTTTAACCAACCATATTCCTGGAAATGTATAGGAGGTAAGATAATAATGGATACCTGATTCGTATTATGGTGACGAACTCTTATATAACTATAACAGACAATGTCAGAGAAAGCTGCATTACATATGGGAAATGTACATAAGAATAAACAAATGGGAAAAAAACTAAGACTTTTCTTACCAAGCTTACTCATTGTTGAAGGCCATCTTGTGCTCTATATTCCTTGTTTCTAAATTATTTTGACTCTGATGAGTACATGTAGATATTTCATTGGCAATCATACCACATATCTCTGTCTTTATAAAAAAAAACTTCGAGATCTTGAATCTAACTTGACCATGAGACATTTAATTCATATATTATACAATTATTGAGTTTTGATAAGATGGATACGTTCAAATATCAAATTCGATCTTTTAAAATTGATACTTCAAGTCGAAAATGCAAAGTTCAGGAACAAAATAAGCTAAAATATGTGATAGGTTGTGAATATAAAAAAGTAGAGTGGTATGATTGCCAATGAGACAACTCTCCAAAAGAGACTAAAATGATACAAAAATTAACAACTATAGGTCACCGTACGGGATTCAACAATGAACAAAGCCCATACCGCATAGTCAGCTATAAAAGGCCCCGAAATAACAATGTAAAACAATTCAAACAAAAAAATCAAAGAGCAAAATGCTCTGAAGGATACGATTGCCATGGTTTTCATTGACACATGCATAGCAGTTCTGCCAACTTTTCATTAAGCAAATACGTGAGATTTTGGCCAAAATTTAAAATATCAAAGAGGGAAAAAATAGATCCAAGAATACTGCCGCAAAAAAGCATGAACATGCGTGAGTCTCACGCATTTTTGGCAGCCCTGGTACAGCTGGATAGTATTATTTATTTTCAAAACTAATTCAACTGCACATGCAAAATGTAATAAACAAAATAGTCCCTCAACTTTAAAAATTGCCAATCCCAGATACAATATACCATACTAGTTTATGAGCAACGTACTTATTGTGTTTTATTTTTGTACTATCAATTCCAAGTTTACTTTCCACAGTAGTCACTGAGAATGATAGAAGGTATTTCACTTCGTATCTTAGCACCGTTAATTCTAGGAGGAACCCCATTTCTAACTCTTTAAATATTAATTTCCTTTGGATCAGTGGGCATGACTCCTTTCCGTACACACTCCTCTGTTTAAATGGAGATCGTTCTTAATATAATACGACGTTTATCGAAATCTAACGAGTTTATTTTTCTTGACGAGTCGTACTCACTGTATATCAATTTTGACGGAAAATACTTCCGGAAGGAAAACAACTCGAAACGACAATATGGCAGACTCCATTTCGGCTTAAGGGGTGTTATAGGTAAATCCGTAACGATGTGGACATTTATTTTTATAATTTAAATGATGCATACGATTTAAAATTATGCAACAATAACCTTCAATAGCAGACAGACATAGAAATAATCCCATGAGTTTCAAATTAATAAATGAAGCAGGGAATCCAGAGCAACCACTCAATCTGATACCCCTTGAAATCAAGAAAACTATACGCATGCGCATTAATACATAAACAAACCCGCGACTTGCGATTTGGAACAAAAACGTTTATTTAATGAAATGATGAGTGGTTCTCCATTTCTTTATGAGAGTACAGTATCAAATATCAGTTTCATAACAGTAAAATATAGAAAAACTCCACTTCAGTTCTTATATGACAGAAATAGAATTATCGGAGTTCAGAGAACTCTCGCATTTATCAAAACTGGGGAATTCCCTCTGACGTGTTTCTAAATTTATAAAAACACTAAATATCAATACTGCTTAATTTTGATTTTCCGTGTTGTTAAAAACACGCATATAAGTCAAAGTAAATATCAAACATGAAGATTATGAGAAGAACATTACAGGAAAGTTGTTTATGTTCAATCCTTTTGCTTGTTTTTACCTTTTAAAGCAAGACAATTATAAGAATCTGAGATGTTGCTGAATGTTTAGAATCAAACGGATGACGTGAGGGGGTGCAGCCCTGAGTCAACGGTAAAAGTCTACAGATTGCTTGAAAGCAATCGTATCCCAAAAACTTACGGTCTAATTAATTTACAAAAAAAAGGAACGAAAAAAAACACATCAACAAACAACAAACACTGAATTACAGGCTCCTGACTTGGGACAGGCACATACACACAGAATGTGGCGGGGTTTAACATGTTAGCGGGATCTTTACCCTCTCCCTAACCTGTGCAGTGGTGTAACAGTACAACATAAGAACGAATATACAAATTAGTTGAAAAAGGCTTAACTCATCATATTGATACAAACAGAAATACATCTAACAAAAACACAGAGTGGTAAAAGACTCGGACTTTTACATTATATTTGAATTGGTATTATTTGGATCTCAAATCGAAAGAACAAATCTAGAATTTGCTCAAATTTTGGTACATAATCATTTATGAGCTATTAAAAGCAGATACAAATCTTAAAGTAACCTCTCATGATTTATCATTTTCATGAATATAATATATTAAACAAAAGCGCGGAGTTATAGCCCCTTGTGATGGAAGTGTTTTATATTCGCTCCTGAGATTATTAGATTTGTTACTTTTCCATAGGAGTATATTCTTTGAAAAAATGTGTGTATGTGGAATATAATTCATGATCAGACAGACCGTAAGTGAACGTACATTTTTCTACTTGCTCACGAAAATTGTTTTTGCATCTTGTTCAAAATTATCTGAACATATCTGTAAAACAAATCAAAACACCACATCTACTCACAATACTAGAGCTAGAGTACCGTTGTATTCACCTCCGGGTAAACGGTTCATCGGACTTGGACTTTGACCTCTGTGCATTTTTAAAAGGCCTATTGTCAATACCGATAATGAATGTCAAAGATCAGATTAGTCGTTTTGATCTGTCACATGGGAAACAATCAAATTTTTATCTGTAAAAAAAACTGATTAAGGATAGACATTTCAGTAAGATTCGATCACTATCTATGGCAGAACTTCGAGCTTTTAATAAGCACTTCCTTATTTTTTTATGAAAAATGAGACAAAAACTCTAATACTAGACTTAAGTGATAGTAATTATATCAGAGATCAGTCACTATACGCACCAAACGCATAAAGCAACGAGTCTCAAATGGTCTTTGGTTTATTGAAACGTAGACGCAAGTAAGCTCCCATATCATCCAAAGTTAGCCTAGAACAAGACAGTGCTAGTGTAACATAAAATATCGTCCCCCATGAAATATTGTCTTGGACAATTTTTCATTATGAAATAGTGTCCTTGTCCATGAAATTTTGTCACCTCAATCTGGACAATACTTCACTAGGAAATTCTGTTCATGATAATACTTCACTATGAAATACTGGCTTTGAAAATATTTTTTAATTGAATTATTACACAATTAGAAATACTATAGTACACAAGCATGCAGCATGCACATTTTTAGATTTATAACTGAAATTGTTTTGTTCAGTAAGGAATTTATATTATTACTAATAGTGAGTTTCAAATTTGCATAGATACTATACAAATGGTTAATTATAGATTAAAGAATTGTCTAACTTATATTTCATTTTATTACATATAATTATACTGTAAAAATATAAATAAATAAAGATAAATGTAAAAATATAAGTAATGTACTGACAATCGCTTATTTTGTAAATATATACACAGGAATGTGTCGCAGAAAAAAAATCCTATATACCTTCTCTAACATGAATATATGTTGATAACCTCCCCTTCTTGAGACAAAATTCCATGACAATCTGTTTATGAAATATTGTCTCAATACTCACAAATATAACCAAAATATAACCTCCCTTTAACAGAAAAAAATTTCATAGTATTCATCTGTGAAATATTGTCTCAATACACACAAAATATAACCTCCCTTTAACAGGACACAATTTCATAGTATTAATCTGTGAAATATTGTCTCAATTCACACAACAAATAACCTCCTTTTAACAAGACAAAATTCCATAGTATTTATCTGTGAAATATTGTTTATATACAAACAAAATTTCGCTATGAAAATTTGTCCTTCTCCGGACATTTTTCCATAGACAAGGACAATATTTCATGATACATAGTTGTGAAATGTTGTCTTATGGTACAATATTTCATAGGATAATATTTTGCTCTACACTAGTGCGGTACCTAAGGTAGTCACGATTACCAATGATGAAATAGATAATCAAATAAATAATGAACTCTCTGATTCGTTGGTTTAATCCCTGGTCACTAAAAAATAGGCAACTGCGAAAACTTTCTTTTCTTATCCGCTAGTTTTAAATAACTAAACACGACATTTACAATGAAAATCAGTACCGATCATAATTTAATCATTATTCTGTTTGTTTTAGTTTTAGATCTAAAATAATTTTAAAAACTAAATTACTAAACTATCTCTGAAAAAAATTAATCGCGCGTAACGTCTTGCATGGATGTTCAGACGGGAATATGCTACTCAGAGGGGAATACGAAGTTTTGTTCGACGTCACGTGGGGTAGTCTCAACAAATCAAATGATAATTTCGCTATCAATATTAGCATGCAGGGAATAAAACGTTTTAACTAAGAAGCATTTTTAGTCAATGAGAAAAGAGCAACTAAATAGTCATACAATAAATGTTATTTTTTTGAGAATATTATTTCATCAATTAACATCAGGCGTTAAACTGTCTTAGTGAGAAGAATACGACCAGCAGTAGAACGATTAACAAATAATCGGATTTTCTTCGTATAGATAGAGATCAGCCGCTCGACACAATGTGAAGCTTTTTTTTAATAGGTTCAGATTGTGACTCGAGGCTGATATTTTACGATATCAATGTGTAGAAAACCCAATAATCAATACATACCACTTCCGTTTGCAATCAGCCAATCAACTAACCAATGAAGCGGATAATATAATATTTAAATAAAAAGGTTTCTATTTTGACGCAAATGAAAACTGTTTTTGATGCACATGGAAGCTATTTTTTACATAACTCTAACACGCCAATCTCATATTCCATATATATTGTTGCTTTTTACTGCAGAAATGAAGACTCCTGTCATATGGATGATCTTCAGCATTGTACCACTACACCAATCTTCAGAGCAGACAGTTTGTAAGTTCAAACAAAGATGTACATGTGTCAACATATATTTGTTCCACCTAACAGAAGTTCCACTACAAACTTTGTTATAAACAATGTCATAATATCTATTCCTGTTGGAACAAATATTCTATACCATTTATTCCGTTATGAAAATATACTGTGATATGTATTCCAGTTGAAATAATCTTCCGAATACTTTTTCCATTTGGAACTTATACTACTTAGGAACTTCTATACCGTGACACATGTTACCGATGTTAATCAATACTTTGATGGTTTACATGTCTTTATATAATTGCAAAGAAACCCTTATATCACATTTTCGATAACATACCAACTTGTGAAATTTTATGTACATTATAAGTAAAATAACAAAAATACTGAAAATTTAAATTTGAAAGTCCCTTATCAAATGGACAAATCCAAAGCTCGAATACATAAAACGAATGAAAAAACAACTGTCATATTTCTTACTTGGTACAGGCATTACCTTATGTAGAAAACTATAAATAAAATCTCTGGTATGATACATACTACACATATAATACTATTCCCTATCAATATATTGCTCAACAAGTTCTAAATGTATACCTATTTTCATCAAAAACCAGCAATTGCTCAATTTAGTACATGTATATTTTTCTTTGAGGGTTGCTGTTCGGTGTGAGCCAAAGCTCTATGTTATAGGCCACACTTTGACCTATAATTGTTTACTTTTACACATTGTGACTAGGATTGAGCGTGGTCTATTGTCACTCATACCACATCTTCTCATTTCAATTACCCATTGGTGAGGTTCCTGGCATATGAACATCATATGTCGCCCTTTTGATCTCGATAAGTGGAAAAACAAAAGGGGTTCACTTTAACTTAAAGCAAACTCGAATGCTTACCTTCTTTTAACATATAACAATGCTAACCATGTCGAAACCTTTATTATTTTAAGCGCTGGATAACATTTTTTAACCCGCCTAGTTCTGTTTGTGCCTCTCCTCAGTCAGAAGCCTATTTTGTTTATTGTAGTTAGTTGATCGTTACGCATCATCTTTTTTTTAATTGTTTTCTATTGTTTTCTCGTTTGAATTATTTCACACTTTGCCATTCCCGTGCCTTTGATAGCTAACTATACGGTATAAGTTTGGCTTGATGTTGACCGTATGGTGAACTATTATAGTTTCTAATATCTTCGTCATTTTATCGCTGGTTTATAATTGGATTTTTGGCAATCATACAACATCTTTTTATTTTTGTATCATACTTTTATTTGTCTTTTTTTTTGTTTAAGAATGATTTCACGGTTTTATCACTTAAAATTTTATGTTACAGACACCTTTGGCCTAAATTGTTCTGTAGTAGCAACGGTGAATCCCGAAGACGAGATTTATGTTTCGTATGAAGGCGGAAGCTTATCCAGTGCTTGTAATACAATGTACCTTCCAGTTCAAGCATAATTCTACGCTATGTATTACATCTCTGAATCACGACGGCCCGGACTGTGCTGTCGAGTTACAATACTACATAAAAAACGATAGTAGGACACAAGAAAAGGTACTTATAGTCAAGAGGTTGATTTATAATGGCAGGTTTAGGTGTATATTACATTTGATTTTTCATTCTTAAAAAAATCAAAATATCAGTTGAAACAAGTGAATTATTATAGATTAATAATAAAACAAATATTATTTCTTTATTTGATACTTGAGAAATTCTTCAACAATATTCATCTTAATTTTTGCCAAGTTTGCCTTGGTTTTCATTTATTTGTCTGTCCATAGCGCCCTTGGTGTTTTGATTGTTCCTCTTACTACCCCGACGAACACGAAACAATCACTGTTGACAAGCGAATGATGGTAACTTAAGTTACCACCATCCCAATAATTTCGCTCTTAATTTCTTTGTTTTTACATAAAAGTTACCAGGATTATAATTAAGTACGCCAGACGTGCGTTTCGTGTACATAAGACTCATCAGTGACGCTCATATCAAAATATTTATAAAGCCAAATAAGTACAAAGTTGATGAGCATTGAGGATACATAAATGTGACTAACATTACTCAGCCATCGGTTGGTTATTAACGTTTGCAATGAGTCTGTAAAATATTAACTGTAAACAGTTGTCCGTTACTGAGAAAATTGAACACAATAAAACTGCGTTGATGATGGTAATTCCAAGATGGGATGATGGTAACTATTGATCAAAATAGTTTGGAGATGATGGTAACTTTTATATTACATGAGGTTTTTTTTCAAATCATACAGTGTTTAATTTAACATCGCTATACATGAAATGAAACACAACAACCCATGTTAACTGAAACCGCTATATTGGAGTATAGATCAATACTAGCGCAAAAGACAAAAATGTGTAGGGTAAACAAATTTAAATGTTTATCAAAATGAAACTTTCTTTAATGCAACTATTTCACAAACAGTGTTGTAATACCAACTAACGAATTATATATGTTACTGCACTGTCCATTATTTCTTTAAAAGTGTGATTTGTTCCATCTAAATTCTCTACTCATGCAGAGCAATCAAAGACAACTAAGTCGCCTTTAACCTGTTTATTTCTTTTTGTTTATATAATATGTCAGTTTCTCTTACACGTATTCTGCTACTTAGATCTTAAACCAAAATCAATCAAAGTACTGAAGTACTAAACATCAGCTGACTGCAAGTTCTTGTGGATGGCCAAAAGCACTTATGACAGAAAGAAACACCTCTATAGATATAGGAAGATGTGGTATGAGTGCCAATGAGACAACTCTCAATCCAAATAACAATTTATAAAAGTAAACCATTATAGGCCAATGTACGGGATCACACCGATCAACAAGCTTTAAAGGGCCCCAAAATTAATACATGAAACTGAAATTAATGTAAAGAGATTTTTTTCTGAGACAAGTTCGTGCGGGTATGTTGTATAAATGACAGGAAATTCAACCTCACCGCAATAACTATAATATTGTGGTGATACAAATCAGTATATACTTGTCATGGTTTGTTGTTATATATTATATTCATATAACAGTTACATAAAATTGAGAATGGAAATGGTGAATGTGTCAGAGACGACAACCCTACAATAGAACAGACAGCAATAGAAGGTCACCAAATAAGTCGTCAATGCAGCGAGAAACTCCCGCACCCGGAGGCGTCCTTCAGCTGGCCCCTTAATAAATGTCTATACTATTACAGTGATAAAGAACGCCATACTAAACTCCGAATTATACACAAGAACCTACAGGTTTATATAATTTTCTTCCATTTGTTTATCATTATATTCTACTTTTGTAATAATAGTGCAGTGCAAGTACATGATGGTGGACATATGAGTAGGCATTTATATTTTCCCGAAAAAATAAATCTTCCGGGCATAATTACCAGAGCTAGCCGAGAGTGTCGCAAAACGTTCTTTGAGATATACTTCCGCATGCTTTGACACAAAATGATTTTTCGGTACTTGTTCAAAGATATTATCAATGATTTTTTACTTATATATATATCAAACGACAAAACATTTTCATATCATTAATTTATCCTTCAATCAGCCAACTATTGCTCAAATAGTAGGTCTTCAAATAATTTTTTGCTTTATTGGTACACGTACAAATAAAGTCTTCTGTTACCCCGCTTCAATATTGAGCACGGGGTAATGTCGAGTTTTCATTTTGCAAACCAGTTCATTTTGAGGTCCTCTTCGCGGTCCGCGTTAAACTATGTCGATTTCTTTGAAAAAAATAGGGACAATGATTTACATTTGACAACGAAAGTGTTGGGTTGCAAATTTCAGGAAATAGTTTATGCACATTGTTGGAAAATATATATTTATTTGTACTCGCTACGAAACAGTAGAAAATCTAATAGAGCCCGTCCTGTTTCTAAAGCTCATACAAATAATTTATATATTTTCCGACAATGAACGCATATTGTATATTTATGTTCTTAGCAAAATATTTTTATCAGTAGCCATTGAAGATATGTATTTATAACAAACGATAATAAATGCTATTTTTAATATCCCCGTAATTATCATGTTTATAGAATCTTTATAGATCGGTTAAAAATCCAAAACAAATATTACGTAATGGAAACCTAGGCGATAGCAATACACCACCCTCACGTTCATTCGCTGTTATAATTTATCAAATCTATTACAAAATAGATTTATTGATTTCGATTTCTGGTCATACCATACGCGAATATCGAGTATTAGATAATAGATTTGTTTTTTCAGTTGGTGGTTTTATGTGCAATTTATGCAAATTTGCAACTGATGAAACCGACATTCTTCAGCACACGTTAACACAGCATGCATGGTGACCATGAGTCCACTTTTAGCATGAAGGAGTCAATATTTCTTGAGAAATTGGGTTGCTTTGCATACAGATCCTTTTATTTCCCTGGTCGAATTTCAGATTTTAAATTATACCACGATCTCTTGAAAACATTTCATACCATTCAAACTTGTCAGACACACATCCTTTAAATCATATTCATTACAATTATTAGGTATATATGTCATTTAAATTCCCCTATTCATATCCCCACACAGTCTCATGTATCAAAGCATACAGTGAATAGAAGGAATCGGTTGCACATTTTATGTCTTACACAAGTAAAACAGAAATTCTAGATATTCTGTACAGAATATATGAAAAGCAATCATCAAATTTAAGAACTTTAATGGTGCAAATAAATAAAATTTAAAATTAGTATAGAAAAAAGTAAAAAGACAAAAATACTGAACTCCGAGGAAAATTCAAAAAGGAAAATCAAAAACCAAAAGGCAAAATCAAAAGTCCAAACACATCAAACGAATGGATAACAACTGTCATATTCCTGACTTGGTACAGGGCCAGTATAGACCAGTGTACAATATAATTTATTTTTTACCTCAATCAAGCGTCTTTCACTTTCGTTGGTGGCTTCCATAGTATTGTATTTTCGATAGAATACAATAATATCAATGGTGAATATGTATTATAAATTTGTTTATTAATAAAGATCAAGATACCCAGCGGATCCAAAAAGGGGGAGGATCCGGGGGTGCTGGGGATTGACACCCATTATTTTATTGGAAAATTTGTCTTTTTCATTTGACAAATTGACTAAAGAATATTAAATAAAATACTAAACCCCCCCCCCCTGTCTTCACAGCGTCTGAATCCGTCCCTGATACCGATACTTAGTACTTGCGGCAACTGTGGATCATAATATATGACGAAATGGCGAGGGGCCATATATCACGGCTAAATTGTACTTCGGTACTGACATGATTTAACAAACTTATCTATAATTGTCCGGAATTTTTTTATAAATTTTGAATTATTAAGAATCAAGGTTTCAAATCCACCAGACAAACTTGACCTAGATGAATTTGGGTATTTATTTTAGGTATTTTTTTACATATAGTTCTTCAACAGTTCCGATACTTTCACATCCTCAAATTTCAAATGTTTGGCTATGAACGTTCCTAATGAAGGTTAACCCAGAAAAGCGCTTCGGACGAATTGGAATTATCAAACGTGTTGTTTTCAATTGTGTACTAGTACTTAGTTTGTCGTTTTGTGCAACTTTTTGGTAAGTTACCACCATTCCAGAAATCAGTAACCACATCTTTCAAAAATAACATGAACAGTCACCTTCTATTTTCTAAGTAGCGGACAACTACTTATGTTTACAGTTAATATTATACAGACTCATTGCAAATGTTAATAACCAACCGATGGCTGAGTTTCTTTAGCCATAATTATGTTATAACAATGAATTTAAGAGGGAAAGATCTTAGGGGTATTCCCATCCGCCATATTGGGATGGTGGTAACTTTAGTTACCATCATCCGCTTGTCAACAGTGGCAATGTCACTGGAGTAATTTTGAATAAAGAATCATCATTCATTTAAATCCAATGATCATTTTTAATATCTAAAGGAATTGTGTATTGCCAATTCACTTAGAAAACAGATAAATACTCTCACTACTTGGGAGGAAATTAATTCTAATAATCATGTGTTAGAGACAGTAATTTATTATTTTTGAACAGTGATAAATACTGTTGCTCGTATTTATCAAGTTCCTGGTCATCATAAATTGATTGTCAAAATTCAAATCAAGGTAAAATAATACATAATGATAATTGATCATTAAGAGTAGATAAACCAGGGTTTGTCGATTTGGTAAGGAGGTCAGTTTTTAATCTTCAAAATGTTAGAGAATATGACTGTCTTTACCCCAGGAAAAGAACGAAAACCTAAATTGCAATATCCTTTCATATAACGTTATAAGCGCCGAATCTGCCAAATGCTCCACAAGACCTATTTTCATTGTATTTGCAACCTTTTTTTTTATTAGCAACCAACATAAGTTTTCATACTTCGTGTGAATCTGTCTATTCGATGAGTGTTGTGATGGATACTAAATAGTTCAAAACATCTGTTAGTGAACTCACGATACAATTTTCTCTCTTTTGAAGTTTACTTTTTTATCTTCAAACTAGTTCACCACTTTTAAAAATTGATTGAATGAATTGGTTCTACACCGTTTGATAAACAGAATGAAACACATAATTAATGTGACTTTATGAAAGGTAAGTAAATTTTTGCATTGATAAAGAGAAACCAGTCTGATTAAAGATAATGTCCAGAAATTAAAACAAATTGAATGAAGATGCTGGATTTTGAAAATGAAGCAGAAAGTTTATTTTCAACAGACGTTTAGCATTGTTATTGGAAACAACTAAGGTGTTCTGCGTGGCGACTTGGTTCTTTATTGTTTTGAAAATGATTTTAAACCAAATTCTATGTCATATTACCTATTCTTCCAAAGAATCTTGGTTCATCTCCGGTTGTTGGTGGTGTTCGTTTTCCTCAATCTACAACAGTTTTCTGTGTAATAATGTGTTATTGTTGTTTGTCTGTTCGTAGTTTTTTCTCCATTGTGTGTATTGTTTGTGCTTAATCTAATATTTTGTTGATTGCCCACTTGGTATCTTATCTTTTTACAGATATAATCTGAATCAATCAGCTTGTCTATATTTTATTTCGATGCCAATAAATATCAAAAACAATATCTAATCAATATCATTTAAATCTTGTCGTGCATAATGCCATTCTTTTTGTAAGGCACTAAAACATTGCAGCCTTTTTATACCTTCATGAATATTTTACCGAACAAGAATGCCATGAATCGATATGAATTGACATAGATTGAATAGAGAAAAACTATCTACTAAACAGAAATATATGAGTATAATAGAATACAAAACTGAAAGAAAAACCCAGATAAACACGTTTATGTGTTACAGAATACTAGAAATATAGTCGCCCTTGATATTCCATACTTTAACCAGGTGTGTATTGATCATTACTTTGGATTGGTATCCATGTTTTTATCTTTTAAGTTTTACCTGTTTATCATTTCACAATACGGATATCGGGTATATAAGTGTAATATGTTAGTTAAACTCATTTCATTGTGTGGTCAGTAGAAACAAAAATGTACGTTATTTCTTCTAATTGTTTTCTTTATTGTATTATAGTATTTATTTTTGATCAAAGTTCATAATAAACATATTGAATGGAAGTCATGGTTTGCTAAAAATTCTCAGATCCCAAATCATTCCAGTTTTTCATTCAATGGAAGATCAAAGTCGAACACATTAGGTCTTAAGGCCGTTAGTTTTCTCGTTTGAATTGTTTTACATTGTCATACCGGGGCCTTTTATAGCTGATTATGCGGTATGGGCTTTGCTCATTGTTGAAGGCCGTACGGTGACCTAAAGTTGTTCATGTATGTGTCATTTTGGTCTCTTGTGGTCAGTTGTCTCATTGGCAATCATACCACATCTTCTTTTGTATATTAAATCGGAAACTATCAACTAACTAACATTCATCGTTTTCATATGACAAATGCCGAGGGTAGCTAACATTTTTAAAACAAAGTTAACGAGGTAGACTTTTAAATCTTTAAAGAAATCTTGAAATCTATAAAAATAAAATCTAAAAGATTTATCGAAGAATTAAGAAACAAATCAATAGCAAACATAAAACATAAAATGGTTATAGTTGATAACTATGGAAAGAGGGACGTCAAACTCGTAAGTTGGCAACATCATGGCTAAACGAGAAAGATACTAACAGCCAAACAACAGTACACAAAACACAACATAACAGCTAAAGGCCATGCACAACAATAAATCCCGATAAAAACCGGGTATGATCTTGAATGCGCTAAGAGGGTTAGGCTTACTCAATTACGGAACTGAATCATGATTGTTTGAAATATCGTGGAATCATGTCTGATGTTCGATATCTTGTTGACTTCTTGAATACAAATAGAATTGAGGTAATTGCTATTGCAACATATTGGCATCGCTCTTGTCATGTAATATTTTGGATAGATTCATTCGATGAATTTTATAGGTTACAGGGAAAACTTTGAATAACGCATGTTCATCTAATGAGCAACGTTTTCCACAGTTGAATAACGTTTTGAAATATTATTATTTATTAAAAATGACATTCAACTGAATTTACCTTGGATTTCGGAGTTTTTGATATATTTAAACATGCCTCGATGCATGTAACAATATTAAGTCTTCCAATGAATGTTATATGAATAACTGATAGATTATCAAATCAGATTTTTGTCACAATTTGTTCCTCAAAACCTTCACTAATTTTGGAATAAAAAGTTTCGATATATCTAAATATTTTGATCACCCCATGATAAACAAGCTGTATTGGTTCCTTTATGGGGATTATTCTAAATGATTGTCTGTTTTACATTATAGTAACACCAAAGAGATTTGAACATTCGTTTTTGTTTTTTTTATTTTATAGTTAGTTGTTTTTAATTTCATTTCTTCAAATACTATCTAGTTCTCAATTAATATTAAGAACATGTTTAAAGCGCATTATATAACACTTAAATTACTCTAAGCGCTTTACATGTTAAAATATATACACGTACATTGTACATACACGAAACTACTAAGTTCGATACGTCTAAAATCATTCAACATTAAATCAGCTACTTGTAAAACAAAATAAGACTCATAAAAACCAAATTGATTAAAAGTGGATTAAAAGAATTATCAATTAATCAGTAAACATTTCAATAATTGTTGTCTAAACTTAATCAATTTAAAAATTGCTGATATGCTACTAATATTTTGTATTTATAAATTATGTTACTACAAGAAATCAACTCGTATCAAAATATACAAAAACAAAACAAATCAAACTAAAATGTACAAAATATTATAACAGCAAGTCAACTTCAGTCAAACACAATCAATCACGGTTCAAGGTTCATACTATGAGCGATCCACAATTAGCACATACTTACAACTTCTCGTCCAATCAAATTGCTTGAATTTGCCTTCTAATTTTCATAGTACATACTTTTTCCGTGTACTAAGTAACTACGCATGAATGACCACAAGGGTAAGATTTCGTTGTATTGTAATCAAGATATTAGAACAAAAATTGCTACTGGCTATTTTGAAATAAATAATGTGTTCCAAATTTAACTAAAGCGTTTGTAATTAGTTTTCAAACAGATTTTTAACATCCTACTTATCAATCTTTTGATCTAATTAAATATTGTTTTGACAATTAAAAAAGTTTCTTTCATTTAAATAAAGAGTAATAATAATGGTGTTTTATACCTTGATTAAAGTACAACACAATCTAAAATTTGTAATCCTTTATCTTCCATGCAATTACTTTGTACACAAAAAGAGTCAACCATGAATCATTTAAAGGGAAATTATTAATAAAGCAATTTTATATATTTAGTCATAAATTGGTCGATTATTGGTTGCCTAATGTCCAGTGACAAATATTTCATGCATATAAACTATCCACTAGACTACCTATGGGTACATACCAGGGGCAGATCCAGCCATTTTTGAAAGGTGTTTCAACCAAAGATGTGGGAGGGGGATCCAACTGTTTGTACTCATTCAAAAGCTTGTTTAAGGTTTTATGTGAAATTAAAAAAATGTTTTCAAGAATGTAAAGCTTTCACTGCAATTTAAGAATTGTCTGCTCTTGGTCAATTCATTTTGTCATCTTACCATGTAAATAAGTACATGTATAGTAAAACAACGCTTCGTTCATATCAATAAACATACTTACACCAGCAGCTACCTTCTTTACATTCTAAAGTCAAGGGCCTTTTGAAATCCCATTTTTACAATGATATTATAGTGAGTAGATTTACAAAACTACGTAAATGAGCTACATCCAGTCAGCTAAAACATATCAATAGACTAATTACAGGATTACTCAAGTTGTAAATATGTGCTAAATTGGATATTGTATAGAAAGGTATATACTATGAAAATAAGAGCTTGGGGCAAAGCCCCTCGCTCTAATTTTCATAGTATATACCTTTCTATACAATAACCGAGACATGCAACTTTGATTAAAAGCATCTTTAGTCCTTTTTAAAATAGCTTAAGTGATTGTTCATTTCGAGGATTTGCTGGAAGGCTTATCCCCGTGGCCTCATCTAAAATCCGTTCACCATACATTTTGGTCCGTGCATTTTTTGGCATCTCAATTAAAGCATCATTTTCAGATCACAACGATCGTGTTGGTTTGTAAAAAAAATACGAGTTCACTAAGTAACGAAAGAGCAAGTTCATGCACGGCTATGAATGCAGCAATTATCATTTATGGGTTTTTAACTCCATCGATATTTAAATTTGAAATTAGACATATGCATTCTTTATTTAGACTGCATATTGTGTCTTTTCACAACTTCTGTTGAATGTGTAGTGTTCGATATTTAAGTCTCAGAGAATTTGTTGTTACAAGATCTCAAAGTGACCCGTAGTTATTCATATTTTGTCATTTTGTCATCTTTTGGTCATATTACTCCTAACGATTATACAAATTTACATTTTCATAGCTTTCAAATGTTTTGGTTTTAGCGTTCGAGATGAAGTTTAATCCACAAAGTAGTTTTGGACGCACAAAATTTATATAGTTTTATCTTAATATACCACATCTTTATAAATTTTTTTTATTAACTACAGCTGCAACTTACTTTACATATCTCATACTAAGTGTATCCTAGTTGAAAAAATAATTTCAATGAAGACTATTTGATAACTTTACTTCAGTTTGTTATTTTCAGGTGACAAGATGAAACTGCTATTCACAACTGTGTCTCTTCTTAATTGTCTTACAGCAGTGCTAGGAAAGAGTGAAAAAACATGTAAGAATTTATTCTTTTATTGTATTTATAATTTGCTATAGTTCTTATTGTATACTATTTGTTACAGCTAGTAATGATTAGGAAACATTTGATGCTTATTTTTTTCGTCTTCGTGATATGAAAAATAGACCAATCACCTAAACTGATACGAATTTCATAATGTGAAACAAATATAATCACGGGTTATATTTATAGTTTCGTAGTTTCTTTCTGTTTGATTATATGGTCCGAGACCACAATTATTAGGTCTTTCCACTTTTCCGTGGAAAGACCTATTGGATTTCTTCTGATTATTATTTTTTTTTTTTTTTCTTCCGCCTAATTTTTTTCCTTCGCTGTTTTTTTGTTTCGCAAGATGTCGTTAGATTTTTGGAATATGATATCGAACAGTTTATACGCTTTTGAAACCAACTCTGCTTAACCGAATACTTTCCCAAATAAGAGTTATCTCCCCGAACACTGTTTTCCTTGTTATCTCTAAGGCTTCGCAACCGTATAAGAAACCGACAAATTTATTTTTCCAAATTGCTCGTTATATCCTCAGGATGTGCTGTTTTATTTTGACCGAAGCCGTATAGAGATTCCATATGAGAGTTATCCCCCTTTTTATGTTTGATATAAGAATATGCATTTCTAACTGGTAAACCATAAGTGATAGAGACCTAGGGTCTTTTGATTTGAGATCCTTGGTCCAAAAAAATGAAAATAAGGTCAAGGTCAAAGGTGAAGGTCATATTATAAATTTTGATTTTGGCTTATTTTCACTTATTTTCAAAAACCGTATAACGTATCGACAAATTATTTTTACTAAATTGTTAGTTGCGACATGTCGTCACTTATAAATTTTGGTTGAAAGGGTGCGAAGACAATAAATGGGAGTTTTCGCCCCTCTTATGTTTAGAATTATGGGTAAAGTGATATTACTCATTAACCATACATATTAAAGAACTGGTGTCTTTAGGTTTGAGATCCTTAGTCTATGAACTTGAAATTGAGGTCAAGGTCATAGGTTAATTGGACGTTCTAGATTTTGACCTTTGCTCCAAATTCATATTTAGATATCATAAAGTCATAGGAACTGACATATCAACTGAATTTTTAATATTTTCACATCAAAATATGTTGTAAGTGGTGGAAAGACCATCAATGGTTCTCTGAACAATTGGTTTTTAATTTCGTAGTGCATTTCTTTTAGAACATAAATGAAAATAAAAAAAATCCCACCTGCGCTTTCTCAAAGAAACTTTTACAGTGTGTTGTACTACTTTTGGGACAAATTATATCAAAATTATAGAAAACTTCATCGCTTCTAACTCAAAATAAGGATAATTTTATCTTTAGGGCGTCTTGAAATCTTTTGACAGCTTCCGAAGTACTATTTTTCAACCTTTTTCACCTGAACCAAATCACTACTTTCCTATAAAATTCTGGACCCAATTTTTTTTACAGTGTAATTTCACCCCCCTACTTGCAATTTGAGGCATAAAACATGGAGAAATAAATTTGGAAGGGTTATAAAAATTAATGGCAAGTAACCCACTGTCAACACTAGGGACTATATGCAATTGTAACCTCAAATTTAAAAAAAAATGCATAATACTACTGTTAATAAATATTTAAAAGAAAATAAAGCGTTAACTTATCATAACTGTATTTTTCAGATACATTCGGACAAGACTGTTCTGTGTCCCTTAAACATATAAACGAAGACAAATCAATAACAATTGTATACAATGGACAACATGATCTAGACAGTTGGTGTAATTACATGTCTTTTGTCGGAAGAGATGATGGATATCTGAATGAATATGAGATCTGTATAACACCGGAAGTGTACGAGGACCCTGATTGTGCAGTTGAATTATCTTACAGGGAGAGTTATGATGGTACACCATTAAAGGTATTAATAAGATCAGAACTACGCCTGTTTTCATATTCATATATATGTAATGTACTCAACAATTACTTTCAGCTAAAAAGTTTTGAAGAATCAATTCTATAATGTCATTCTGTTCCTAATCTACAGTCTCGTTCATATATACCGTAGTCTGTCTGGTCGTGTTGCTTTTCAAGACTTCAGACATGACCTACCATTACAAGCATATACCAAAGCATCAATAAATAAACTTGATTTCAAATCTTAAATGAAGCCCAGCAACGTTAAAAATGCAAATATGACATTCAAATGAATTTTAACCAATTCCTCTTTGTCAAGATCTTTCATAGGCTCCTAGGCTATATCAACATCTACATTTCAACGTGAGTTGATTGCATAATTCCGTCGGTTTTACCTCAGATTGCATATAACGCATGATGAGTTTTTTGGTATGTAGAGAGAGAAGCATGCAGATGATATGTGTGTATCTTTTGTATAGGATTATAAAACTTACCATACAGTAAAATCAATACATATTGTTTGGAGTGATAGCTTTGAATAATACTAGATCTTGTGTAGTAAACTTGACTTAGGTTTAGAAACATAAAATAATATAAAAAAGATGCTACAACAACATGATTTAACATCCTGCAACGAGTAGGACAAACATTTGCAACCATCAAATTACCGAACATCAAGGGAAATACAAAGCAGAAAGTCCCTTATCAAATGGCAAAATCAAAAGCTCGAACATATCAAATGAATTGAAAACCACTGGCATATGCCTGACTTGGTTCAGGCATTTCCCTGTGTACAAAAAAGTGGATTAAACCTTGTGTCATAGCTAGCTAAACCTCTCACTGATATAAAAGTCGCATACAATTCCACTATTTTGAACATATTGTGTGAAAAAAAAACCTTGACATCACAGGTAAAAATGTAAAACATTAGGGTACAGTATCAAATTGAAAATGAAAATGGGGAATGTTTCAAAGAGACAACAATCCGACCAAAGAGTAGAAAACAATTTAAGTCCACCAACGGGTCTTCAACACAGCGAGAAAATCCCGCATCCGAAGACAGGGTTCAGCTGGCGCCAAAATAAAAAAAAATAGAGAAAATGGACGTCATACTTAACTTCAAAACAAATATATGAACTAAAGTGAAATTCATACAAGACTAACAAAGGCCAGATGCTCCTGACATGGAACAGGCGCAAAAATACGGCTGGGTTAAACGTTTTTCAAATATGACGTCACTTGGCGTTGAGGTTTTAACTTATTCATATGTGTATATTTTTTGTGTTTCATTTTGTCGGGTTAAGTAATGTATTTCGGTTGTTTCCTGTATTTAGTTAATACTTCGGTTTTATCATGTATATCTTTTGTATAGTTGTAACAGGGTCAATTCTTGGGTCAAGTAATAATAAACGCTGTTTAGGGTTCGGATGATTTATTATACCAGTAGTAAAAAAGATAAAACTCTGAAATAACAATATCACAATTATAAATAACAGTTCTATTATAAAACACAAGTATCTTAAATTACACATTATCACATATAGTAATGGTACAATACAATGCACTTTAATATTGTGTACTATACTACGAATACATTTAAGAGACAATCAGTGAGCTGATGTCACGTGTACTTTTATTTCTCATTGTGCTACACTACACAACAATGTAACCCTTCATCGTAAATAATATACTATATAGTGTTTACTGGTTTACTATGTGTACGGTACAAAACTAAAGTTAAAACTGCAAATAAAACATTAAACTAATCGGAACATAATATATTGTTTGTTCTTTACATACAATTACATTACAACAATCATTAAATTGTAAATACTATTTTTATAAAGACTAATTAAGCCAATATATTAAATATGCTTAAAACCGCATATTTAAAGGGGAATAATCCATAACGTTTTGTTTACAACATTACATAGTTAAAAATAGATGAGGGGGAGGACAGGGGTAAGGGAGACAGGGAGAAAGGGGAGGGAGAAAGGAGAAAGGAGAGGAAGGCTAGGAGAAAGGAGAAAAAGTTGGAGAAAGGAGAAAAAATAAAATATCTCTCCTTTTAAAATTTTTTCTAATATTTCAAGAAAAAATATCTCAAAAGGAGATGTTTTATTCTAATGGGAGAAAGGAGAACGGGGGTAGGAGAAAGGAGAAGAGGGGTGGGAGAAGGGAGAAGGGTACCCCCTGTCCCCCCCTCATAGATATACTCTTACCACTTGTGGAGTGAGTTTTTACTGGCAAGGACAAGACACAGTTCACAAATACCTTCTCTATATAATTACATCAATGGAGTCCTAAAACCAAAATGCAATCATAAAGATTCGAACTCGTAAACTATTAAAATATACAATATGACAAAATAACTCATAGTTAAACTTCTATCACTACAATGTATAATATAAGTGTACTAATAAATATCAACTTTAGCACTTTTCCTTATTTTGTCCTTATTTTGTCTAATATGCCGCCATTTATGAAATATAAATTATCTGTGTCAATAATCAAATAGCTATGCAAATTATCTTGTACTATATATTCTATCGTGACAAATTAACGGTAGATAATAAAATATATGAAGCACGAAGCTAAATAAAATATTCTCGGGTACATCTATCATACTTATGTAATAACCAAACTTTACGAGGAGAACGAAATCCTAACATAGAAACTTTGCTAAATTTATTATTTACATGGGGAAATATTAATTATATAACAAAGAAGTTAACTTACATTAAATAGGTAATATGTTGTGTTCACAATAATACAGGTATATAAATTCGAGATACAATATAATGCGACTGTAATTCTCAATCTCCCGTGCAAATTTACCTGGTCAATACCAAATATAAATTGACCGCGAAAATGACAATGACCAATCAAAAACGTAATTTAAAGTAAGAACCTTTTGAATATTCATGAACTAAATATAAAAAGTAAGTGTAGATTTGAATTTAAATAATAATATTCCTTTATCAAAATTCAAGAGTTAAACGTTAATAAGAAATACAATTAATTAAAGAACTTTAAAGATATTTTTGTTATTATTTGATAGGCTTAAAAATGACACTACTACATAGTCATTTTATAAAATTAACTGTTTGCAAAAGTATATATTATTCTAAATAATAGGGATGTTCTGGTACTTAACAGAAAACCCTGGCCGTTTTTGTCAAAACTTTTTTGAACTTTTGGTCTTCGATGCTGTTCAATTTTGTACTTGTTTCGGCTTTCAAACTTTTGTATCTGGGCGTCACTAGCAAGTCTTGTGTGGACAAAATGCACTTCTGGCGTATTAAAATTTTAAACTTGTTGCCTTTTGTTAGCTATTATTCGTGTGTTTCTTTGTCAATTGTGTTCTCCTATTTATTTATATTGTAGTCCTGTAATGTTGTGTTGTCATTTTAATGTTATATTTCACATGGCCATAAAAGAGGAGAATTGGCATGCCACAAAACCAGGTTCAACCCACCATTTTCTCCTTTAAAAATGTCCTGTACCAAGTCAGGAATATGGCCATTGTTATATTATAGTTCGTTTCTATGTGTGTTACATTTTAACGTTGTGTTTCCGTTGTGTCGTTTGTTTTCACTTATTTTTGAGTATGAATTCACATTACTATAAGACGTGTCACGGTACTTATCTATCCAAAATTCATGTATTTGGTTTTGATGTTATATTTTTTATTCTCATAGGATTTTGTCTAATGCTTAGTCCGTTTCTGTGTATGCTACATTTTAATGTTGTGTCGTTGTTCTCTTCTTATATTCAATGCCTTTCCCTCAGTTTTAGTTTGTTACCCCGATTTTGTTTTTTGTCCATGGATTTATGAGTTTTGAACAGCGGTATACTACTGTTGCCTTTATTTACTTAGATCTCAACCCTCCCCATATACCGCTAGCCAATGTAGACCTCAGTTTAAAAGAAGTCCGAGTCAGATAATTGAATAGATACCTTTAGTATTCCTTTAGGTCCGAAAACACAATTATTTCGTAGCGCATTTCGTTTAGACAAAAAATTTTAAAATCCCGCCTGCGCTCTCTTAAAAATATTTTTACAGTGTTTTGTACTACTTTAGGGACAAATTATATCAAAATTAAAGAAAACTTCATCGACTTCAACTCAAAATAAAGACAATTTTATGTTCAGGGGGTCTTGACGTCTTTTGACAGCTTCTGAAATGTAAATTTCTAACCTTTTTTTAGCTGGACTAAATCACTACTTCACTTTAAAATTCATGACCCAATTTTTTTAACAGTGTAAGTTCGTTCCCTGCTTGCTATTTTACGCATTAAACATGAAGAAATAAATAAGAAAGGGGTAAAAAAATTGGCAAGTAACACACTATCCACACTAGGGACTATATTCGTCAACGAAATTTGTCAAACCTTTAGGGGTTTCGTATCATACCATCATGAATTTATTAATTAGATGAATATGATCCTTTATTTATATACCAACAACTGGTTTTTGAGTAAATGTGTTTATTTTTTATGCAAAGTCCCTATCGGTGAATCAAAATTAATACCAAAATATGGCAAGTTGTCAACATTGTGTGATGAATATCAAGCCAAGCCAAAAGGATATTACCAAAAACAGATCAAACTTTAAAGGTCATTTAGACAAACAAAAGAAAAATTTTAACACGTAATTACCATGATAATCAATGTTAGAACCACAATAAATACTTCAAGACAATCATGTACAGGGAATTTATATCAAAAAGGTTTTGGTATCTTTCGATGAATTATTTTAATAAAAACAAAACGTTCTTTGACATAACCCTACTTCGTAAAATTGAGCTCAGACACTGATGACATTTTATAAAGTGTAAGTAGCAGCTACAAGCTCTTGAATGCCGAACGGGTTGTGACATGTATATCCAATACTCATGTTTATTTAGTTTATTGCTGCTAAGGGGAGATATTGTGTCAACCTTTTACGGCAGACAAAAAAACCAGCTGATTGACTAGGTGTTAATTCTACATGTAACAACAATACATGAGGTTCTGTTTTATAGTCGTAAATCAAACCGACGAGCAAAGGCTTAAACATGCTGACGATTTTTTTTCTAAAGCGAAGTTTGCTAAGATGTCTAGAACACTGAACAAAGATCAGGGGAAGCAATCGCGATATCACAGAGTGCATGGCCCACTGAAGGAAAATACATATTTGCTATTACAAATTGAATATTCAACATTAGTGGCATAAATTCAGACACATGTTTCCGATTTGCTTGTTTCTATGACCGAACTCTTCATTTGTTCAATCAAGCATCATTTTATACCCAGTTTTATGTTTTATGTTTTTAAGTGGCATGTAAATCAAATTTATGCGTATGCTTACTTTGTATACAAAGATTTCCTCGTTTGGATTTTTTTATTTTTAGTCATGTTTTTGTTTTTGTTTTTATTAGAAATATACCTGTTATGACAAACCAACAACGAAATATTGTGGAGAACAAGATGAATATATGTACATCTATCTAAAATCTAAAAGTTCAAGAAATCGTCAGAATGTTCAAGTGAAACTGACAGTTGAAGCTGTAATGACGTACAATTGTAAGTTACAACATGATTACAGTTTCCGTCATTAACTTATAATGCAATTTGAAGTTGAAGGTCGCACTTCACTGACGTTATTTTTCAGTATATATATTATTCTTAGCTGTCTTTTAGGTTGAGCAGTTTGCTCTTGAATTTTTCATCTTCTTTTTTACGACACGATAATTGAGGTGTGGAAATATTGATAAAACACCAGTGCATTTGACATGTTTGTAGATTATCAGATTAAATTATACATATTTAAGGACAACGAGGCATTGTTAATTTTGAAGAGGTGTGAATTTCGCGATTGTAACTCAAACTGTATGGAAATTCACCTATTATTAATCAAATTTAGTATAAAATGGTTAAAAAAAATCAGAAAAATATACATCCATGTATAATATGATCAGGAGATTTGAAAAACCGATCTAAGACAAAGTTTAAGTGTTCAGCGAAAAAAAAACATACTAATTATTTATAGTCAAAGGCGAGGACTTGACCCAACTCTGTTATTGTTATATCTTTATAATCTGATTGTTCAAACTTCAGTTTTTATGTAGTTATGAAATTGTGTATAAATGTAGACTCGTTTGGTAACGACTCAAATAATTTGATTTCAGACTATACAACTATCGGAATAATAATAGGTAGCGTTGTTGGTGGTATTTTGGTGATATGTGTAGTTATTGGAGTAATATTATGTATAGCCTGCAGAGGACGAAGATCACCTGGACAGGTCATGAACCCAGGTACTGAAGGTAAGATTATATCTATTAATGGTAGTCGTTCTTGGAATTTTTATTTTGTATAAAAGTCATTAATTCAATCTGATTGTAGACATTGCATAAAATGTTAAAACATGTCAATACAGATTTAGTTAGACATTGACTATAAATAACGTGGTAGCTACAATTTCGTTGACTTGGGTTTTGTTTGTTTTTGTTCTTGTTTGTTTGTTTTTTGGGTGGGTATCATTCATTTGTCTAGTTTTGCATTTTAGTAAGGATGGGACAATTTCAGTCACCTTATGCATCACAACCAGCAGGAAACTATGCTCCACCACTAACAGGAAGCTATCCCATTCAACCAACAGGAAGTCAACCTACACAACAAACCGGAAATGGTCATACTCCATCAGCGCCTGCGTTTGCTGGCTACACATACAATGCTCCTTCGCCAGCATACAATACAGCTTCAAAAATGTAAACCGATATAAAAATATCTTATTTTTTTTAATGTGAAATCCATTTTATATTCTTTAAATGAAATGTCTATCTAATCAGTGATAGTGATTATTTTCATCTTGATTTTTAAAAAAAAGATTGTCGGATGTCATGTCGACTCAACGAATTACGCCATGTTCAATGGTGTGACCTTTCTTGTTTTGTGCGACTAAGTGTGTAAAAGACATATGGTCACGGTAATATTTTGTTCCGTAACAGAATCAAAATGTAAAACTTTGGAACATTTCCGTATTGAAGAGTCTATATAATACATTTCAAAGATTTCTTTTTTTTATATAAGTCTAGGTCAAAATGCATTGTTGTTGAAATACTTGATGAAATAATAATGCAATGTATTTATAAAACATGGTTTGTGTTTACATTATTTAAATTATATACCTTTTTATTTATTCAGGATTTATGTAGAAGCAAATGTTATCTAAAAAGTGTATATGCGATGCGATCTTATAAAAAATAATGATTTTTTTCTTGATTAATTGATTATGTACATTGACTGTTTTTATATTTAATTGTGAATATTAAATTTCATATCTTTATCTCAAAACTTTTATCTTTTAATTATTTTCAAGTGAATGTAATTTTCAACACATTTGAGATGAAACGACCAATTCGTTTCAGTATTCTGGAACTCAGCATAAAATTACACAAACACACACCAATAAAATTATCATAGACAAAAACCGGAATAATTACAATAAAAGTACCAACTAAATACAAATAATACAGTAACTGGACCCTAGAATCTTCACATGAACAAAATGACACACCAAACCAGCGTTTCCATGATAAAACATACGATTTTTTTAAAGTGGCATATGACGCTCGTGCTTAATTGACTAGGATTGTCAGTTTTCCTATCGAAGGTCGATAGTTTTCTCCATGCACTCCGACTTCCTCCGCCTATAAAACTGGCCGCTACGAAATAGCCTAAATGCGGTGCTTAAAAGTGGCGCTACAACACCAAAAATCAAATCAAATCATGACACAATTTCATTACATGCACTGCACATGAAGAAAAAAATATCTTATAAAACGGCTTTGTTGTTAATTTTTATCTCGAAGCCGCAGTGAGGTCATAGTGCAAAATCACGCACTCCCGATTGCAAGTGTAAGATAACGACTCGGCAAAATAACGTATAGTAACCTGACAAGAAAGGACATCAGAATAATAACATGCAATGATCCCTTCCTTAATTTCGCGTTGTTAGTATTGTAGATTATTTAGAAAACAAAATTTTCTTCACCACAAATAATAGACCTTTTCCACAGACCTTTTCCACTGATACATAATTAGGTCTGTGGAAAAACATATTGTTTTTCTTCTGATTATTTTTTTTTTCTTCCGCCTAATTTTGTTCTTGCAATAAATATTTGTTTCGCAATATGTGGCTTAGATATTTGGTATATGATATCGAACAGCTTTGAAATTTACCCTGCATAACCGAATTCTTTTCTTTGTAGGAGTTTTCTCCCCAAACACTGTTTTCCTTGTGTCCACTACTCCTTCGCAACCCTGAAAGATTACGACAAATTTATTTTATAAAATTGCTCGTTATATCTTTCGCATGATTTGTTGTATTTTGACCAAAGCGATATGAACACTCCATATGAGAGTTATTTCCCCTTATGCATTTGATATTAGTTATATGCATTTCTATCTTATATACATAAGTGATAGAGACCTAAGATCTTTTGATCTGAGGTCCTTGGTCCAAAAAATGAAAATTAGGTCAAGGTCAAAGGTCAAGGTCATAGTCTAAATTTTGATTTTGGCTTATTTTTACTTATATCCAAAAACTGTATAAGATATCGACAAATAATTTTTACTTAATTGTTAGTTGCGACACATAAATTTTAATTGTAAGGGTTCGTTGAACGCAAAAGAGAGTTTTCTCCCCTCTTGTATTTAAAAATACGAGTATGGTGACATAACTCATAAACCAAATATAATTCAGACCTATAGTCTTTTGATTTAAAGTTCTTGGTTTATAACCTTCAAATTGATCTCAAGGTCATATATTGATTTGACGTTCTAGATTTTGACCTTTGCTTTTATCTTATATGTATACATGATAAAGCCATGGGACTTTTTGCAATAGCTTTCAAACCATTTACCTTGAAAAAACAACCGGAAGTGATCTTGTGTAAACCGGAAGTATCTATTTTTCATACCTTATAAGAATAAAAGTATGTAGAATCAGATATTTTTGGAATCAGTGTCAAGTAAATATTCAAATAGTATCGGAAGTAACATTTTTCAGACCAGAAATAACAAATTATCTCCCTTATTTAAAAAAAATATTGAAAAGAAACCATATATCTTTTTAATCAATGTACAATAAGCTATCATTTGACGATTGAAATGACATTTTAAATCTAATTTTGTTTCTTTCATATTTGAATACATGTTTTTTTTGGTGGAAAGACCTTCAATTGTTCTCTGAACAATTGGTTTTTAATTTATATAATCATCCATCCCTACAAAATGGAATTTAAATTAAAATGATTAATATTGTTTTGTGAGATTTTCATCAATTCCGAATAAAATCTATAAAATATATTGTTCCTTTCATGTACATGTGTATTTTGTGTTGACCAGTGCAAAGCATTTGCATTGTCTTGTGTTTCATTGTTAACCAGGATATTCAATTTTATTGAAATTCATAATGAAACAGAATATGTATGAAAGAGGTCAAGCATATTGTTCCCGGTACGAGTTTATTATCAAGAACGAAAACAATAATATATTTCGTAATATGTGTATATTTTAAATAGGACACAGTTAACTTCAAAGGTAAGAAATGAAATGAGGCAATATTCAATAATCATTTAGTTGTAAAAAGAGAAATAACAACTGTCAAATCAATAATCATGTTTAAACTATTATATTTTAATTATCAAGGTGGACACCAATGGTCACCAATACTTCGGCCATTTTATTCATTTTAAATTAACCCTTTTAAGATTTACCACGGTTTAATTTCTAAATTAATATGTTTCTCTGTGACACGTATGGTCGGGGTAATTAACAGGTTTGCTTTTATAATACTTAAAAAAAAATTTCATATGACCCCTCTTGTGGTCACGTTATTAAAAAGACACTATCAAAGGTCTTTTTATTATGGATCTATTAAAATTTAATAATAACAAGATTAACAAAATGTAATAAGCAGTTTCACATGGTAAATTTCATCACAAATGAAAACTGTAGTATTAAAACACAATTTTTTTCATTACTGATATATTATTACGAGTGAATGACAAAAATGTCGACCTGGGAAGACATCTTCCAAAAATATCTTGTGGTGACTTAAATAACACCGGTATCACTCAGATTACAATTCTACCTTGACAGGTAAGTTTGTATTTAGCCTATAAAATACTTATTTAGCCTTGAGAATTGAAAGGTCAGTTTATCCCATTCATGCAATAGAAGTTTACCTATAAGGGTCAGAATGGGGTTTACAGAATAGAGAATAAATGTAATAGCAACAAAAAATAGAGACTAGAGAAAATGAACAACACAATAAAGAATAGAGAATAATGCGGTGCAAAAGTATAAAGAATAAATGTGCAAAATAAAAAGGAAACTTAGGTAACCTGTAATGCAATACCGATAATATAATGATCAATGTGCATAATTGATAAATAATCTTGTAACAGAAAGACTATATTGTAAAATCATTTTCATGAGAATTTGCTTTACAGAATGAGAGTTATTTTTAAGGCTATTATAAAGGAGGCTCGAGGGTATAAAAATTTCAGAAAAAAATTAAACATTTGTTTTTCATTACAAATTTTATTTATTACCTTTTGTAGTTGTTACTTTATCATATGATACAAAAAACATTCAAAACAATAAATTCGTGTTGGCCACAGATGACTTTTAAAATGTAAATATCATTGAAAAAGTTCCAAATTATCTCCCTTTGGTGGAAAAATGCCATTTTTTTGGCTTTAACATTGAAATATCTCTTTTAACTCGTCGGTGACCTATATTTTTTAATATCATTTTTATATATGCTGTACTTAAACTAAATTATTGTAAAATTTGAGCGATTTCTGTAATAAATTTCTTTTTTTATTTCGATATTACCTTTATTTCTCCTATTAATTCAACAGAAAAACACCACTTTTATGCTTCTTTCGAAGGCAGATTGTGAGCGCAAATGAACGGTGACCCCATTTTTTTATTTTATTTTTCTAATAACGATAAGATAAAGTTCATTTATAGAAAAATATAGAGAAATCCTATATAAATGATTTAGACCCGCGAACCCCCTTAAAAGAAAAATGCCATAAAAATTTAAAGAATACAGATATTAAAAAACCCATGCAGGTCCTCATGTCATTTACATTGTCAAAATATAGGACACATCTAGTCAAACTGGTTTTAAAGTAGACATCTAGTCAAACTGGTTTGGTATAACTGACTGTTTCTTGCCCTAGATGTCTATTTCACAGTGACCTTATGTGTTTGTGCTAAGAGTACATTGTACTGTCAAATTCATTGATTTTCTGTTGGGACATGACCTACATTGTAAACATGCAAAATAGTGGCTTGAGATTTCACCTGATATTAGTATAATAAATTAAAATTTGGAATATTATATCCTGGTTGATGATGGGTTTTTTTGGGACCAAGATGTTTTCTTCATTCTTGTTCACATTATGATTATTTTAACCTTCAACATTGTTCAATGCACATTTAAAGATAGAAAAAAATTCAGCTCTCATTTAAAATATTTTGCAACTTAATAATAATCTGTCAGATTTGGTGTAAACAAAAAACAAGACCCTGCAAGCATAGTCTATTTCTATAACAGTCAAGCAGATAGTTTTTTTTATATCTGAAAAAAAACTACCATGTAAAGAAATATGCAATTAAAAGGCCTAAAATAACCCCTAAAATTCAACATTAACAGATTTTTAACAATTAAATCAAGATGTACAAAGTTTTAAGTATTGGTCAGAATATAGGGTTCTTTTGTACTTTAACAATATCACAATAACAATAAAGTGACCTTAATTTTTGACAAGGTAAATGGCATGAAGCCAAATTTATCAACCTCTATTGTATGAATGGGAAACTGACCTTTCAATTCTCAAGGCTAAATAAGTATTTTATAGGCTAAATACAAACTTACCTGTCAAGGTAGAATTGTAATCTGAGTGATACCGGTGTTATTCAAGTCACCATAATGAACTGTTTTACTATAGACTGACGTAAAAGTCGACAGGATAAAGAGTCTAATAATGTGCTTACTTTTGAAACTCCAAGTGCAGTGCAATGTTCAGAATTTTTATACTTATACTTGTTTTAGTTTTGTTTTTTAATAAATGACATCACCAGCAAGGACTCTAGTTTTTAAAGTTGTCTGGTGATCTGATGTACTTCAGTCATGTTACGATATTGGAGATCTAGAACTTTTAAAAAAAACCTTAGAAACATCGGAATAACCCAGGACCAATGAATAGCTATGGTACCGTGTGGAAGTAAATGTCACCCTACGCATACATGCAAGAATACAATTAAGCGATAAAAACTAACTTTGGCATCAATATTTAATGTTCTTTAAATTGTAAATAATAAAATCGCATATAGTAATCATTGTTTTTATGCCCCACCTACGATAGTAGAGGGGCATTATGTTTTCTGGTCTGTGCGTCCGTTCGTTCGTTCGTTCGTCCGTCCGTCTGTTCGTTCGTTCGTCTGTTCGTTCGTTCGTCCGTCTGTCCCGCTTCAGGTTAAAGTTTTTGGTCAAGGTAGTTTTTGATGAAGTTGAAGTCCAATCAACTTGAAACTTAGTACACATGTTACTTATGATATGATCTTTCTAATTTTAAAGCCAAATTAAACTTTTGACCCCAATTTCACGGTCCACTGAACATAGAAAATGAAAGTGCATGTTTCAGGTTAAAGTTTTTGATCAAGGTAGTTTTTGATGAAGTTGAAGTCCAATCAACTTGAAACTTGGTACAAATGTTCCCTATGATATTATCTTTCTAATTTTAATGCCTAATTATATTTTTTATCCAATTTCACGGTCCATTGAACATGGAAAATGATAGTGGGAGTGGGGCATCCGTGTACTTTGGACACATTCTTGTTTATAAAGTTTTCTAATACATATTATTGACAAAAATACCTATACGGCCGTTAATAACCAAACGAGTATATACTCATCTGGTCCGACCATACGCGTACGGTGGAACCATACGCGTATGGTCGGACCATATGAGTATACGCATATGGTCATTACCGTACGCGTATGGTCCACATACTCATATGGTCCGGAACATATATATAGACTTATTTAGAATTAAACGATGTGAAACCAAGCAAATATCGATCTCATCACACTATTTGTAAACGAAATGGACAATATAAAATAAATACCAAAAAGTGTATTGTGAAAAAGTAATATACAAAAGAATACTAAAGGCGACGGATTATGAGAGATCAAGCAAACATTTATATCAACACGTACGCTCGGACGAAATGTTTTGGGAGCAAACTGAATACAACATCTTTCGGTTAACTTAATAACCCATCGTCTATGGTAAGCTTTAATTGATTACCAAATTATGATTAAGTTTTTATTCATAATTTGAAATTTCACAATAAAAATGAATTATGAAAATCCGAACATCTCAGAAGTATCGTCCAATGAGTGACAGCTGATTGTAATCAATGTTGATCACAGATGAATGAACGCACCACTCCAAATGGAGACAACAAAACACAATTGACAACACATGTAAAAATTCCTCCCTGCTTCTTTCAATGTATCACGAGCAAAGAGTCTCATTTGCGGAATTTGCTGACATGCGTTCAGATTGCATAAAAAAACTAGAAAACTGCACATTTCCTTATGTTTGTTTTATTTTAACAAAAATGCAATTACTGTTTATCTTGACAAATCGTCATAAAGATACATTGTAAGAAAATAGGTCCCATTTTCGGTTAGTTTGTTTACTAAATAAGTATAAAAATTATCATTCTTATTTAATTTCATGAATTACATGATGACAAAATAGCTAGGATTAATTCATGTGTTTTCTTTTGAAATTAAAGATAAAAACGCACCATGACAACATACAAATAGATATTAATGGATACCTGATCCGTATTATGGAGACGAACTCTTATATAACTATAACAGACAATGTCAGAGAAAGCTGCATTACACATGGGAAATGTACATAAGAATAAACAAATGGAAAAAAAACTTAGACTTTTCTTACCAAGCTTACTCATTGTTGAAGGCCATCTTGTGATCTATATTTGCTTATTTCTAAATTATTTTGACTCTAATGAGTACATGTAGATGTTTCATTGGCAATCATACCACATATCACTGTCTTTATATAGAAAAAAACTTCGAGATCTTGAATCTAACTTGACCATGAGACATTTAATTCATTTATTATACAATTATTGAAGTTTGATAAGATGAATACGTTCAAATATCAAATTCGATCTTTTAAAATTGATACTTCAAGCCGAAAATGCATAAGTTCAGGAACAAAATAAGCTAAAATACGTGATAGGTTGTGAATATAAAAAAAAGAGGAGTGATATGATTGCAAATGAGACTACTCTCCACAAGAGACCAAAGACCTATAGTCCAGTCATTCTATGGTTATACCTCAAACTAATTGCAACAGAAATGTTTTTTGTGTAATTCGTGAGAAATATAACGTATAAGAAACATATCAAAAATCGAGAAAAATCGAAATAGGGGAAAGTCGTCAATTTTAGCCCTAAAAAAACTGGATTTTACTTCAAATATTATGGAGAGATATGGCGCCCGTAGATTAAGAATGACGATATGGGAGACAACTCGTAATGGTCAACTGCAGACGACGCATCTAGGTTCCATCCTTTTCATTCTGGTAAGTTAATATAAAACTTATATATAAAAGTTTTATACGTATTTAACATTCTTAAGAGATAACGCTACCATGCAAGGTATTTTGGATGTTTTTAAAAGGCGTAGATACACGGGAAACGTCAAAATGTAGTACACGGCAGAAATGAGCTCATTTCGGTTTGCCGAGGTTTCTAAACCAGAAATCACATACAAAACAGCTCTGTTTTCTATATTTGGACTACAGTATAAACATTACATACATTAAATAGTCCCGTAAAAAGGAAATTTTATTCTTATTGCCAGGAGTTGCTGACGGAAAAAAAAACTATGGAACGCCGATAGTGCCAAAAAAGTTACAATCGAACTAAATTTAATTCATGGAAAAATGAAGTTGTACCGATAATAAAATACAAAATTGATGCAGACAAATCGTGTTATGGAGCTACACTTTATTTTTTCATGTTAGTATGGGGGCTAGGATGAAATAAAAAAAAATATATAGGGTGGACAGGAGATGAGACAACTTAAAAAAAAATCAAATGATAAAAAATGAATATTTATTAATCAACTAAAAATGGGAAATTAATATTCAACAAAAATATCATTATACAATTCAATTGAGAACAGATACTACATCAGAATAATGTATTGGTTATAAGTCAACATATATCTTTTTTAATATTGTATTTAAAACAAATCTTATATGATAAAAATAAAATGAAAGCAAAATCAAAATCATTGAATCTCATCTTAACAGTTTGATCTTCTTTTTTTTTAGGTAATGATGGATGTTTGTGTTTTTTGTCGGGTGTCTCTAACAAATGGTGAAGAAATAACACAACTAAGAGAAAAAGGATGTAACACGGTTAATAGGACCAGCCAAACCAGAAATGATACAATCGTTACAACTCCAGGACAAAAAGTTCATCAGAAATGTCGACGTGATTACATTAATGCTAACTCAATCAAGAAGGACATGCGAGAAAAGGATGTATCGATAACCGAGCCAACTCGTGACTTACGATCTTCTACTCCTGATTTTGAGTTCCAGAAGAACTGTTTATTTTGTGGATGTTTTGCAAAATTTTCAGAGAACAAAAGGGGAATCGACGTGTTTCCTGTCAGGACAACAGATTTTTCTAACACCCTTAGAAACATCTGCAAAGAAAGAAATGATGAATGGTCCGAAATCGTTTTGAGGAGGCTCAACATTGCACCATCAGATTTGCACGCGGCAGACGCAATATACCACCAAACATGTAGTGTTAATTTTAGAACTGGTAAGCAAATCCCCGTCTCGAAGCAAGCAAACAAAGAGGTCAAACGAACGACACCAGGACGACCAAAAGAAGATTCATCAGAGAAAGCTTTCCTGCAAATAGTTAGACAATTGGAAGAAACACAAGACGAACTTGCATCCGTAAGCGATCTTGTTCAGGCTATGGAAGACATTTGTGGAGATAAGGCGTATAGTGTGGTGCACATGAAAAAGAGACTGCAAACTTATTTTGGATCCGATATCATCATCACGGAAGTAAACGGAAAGCCGAATATAGTCACATTCAGGAGAACAGCATCATCTATACTGAACGAATTTTACAGAAGACCATCATCTAAGAGTCTAGAAGAGGAAAAACTATCGATGATAGAAACAGCAGCTAAGTAAATAAAGGCTGATATTATGAGTCTTAAAGATTCAAAAGCTGTGTATCCGTCTTCTGTTGATATAAACTCAGAGCAAAACATTACATTTGTCCCAGATTCGTTACAAACATTACTACGTGCATTATTTAGTCAAAACGACTCTTCTGTTAAAGTTGCATCTATTGGTCAAGCTATTATTCAGGCTTCCCGACCAAGAACACTTATTGCACCGCTACAAATTGCCCTCAGTGTACAAATGCACCATCACTTTCAATCAAGATTTTTATTGGACACTTTGAACACTCTTGGTTTCGCTTCTTCCTACACAGAGGTTCAACGATTTGAACTTAATGCTGCTGCTGCTGCTCATGACAGAACCAACACACAGTTTGGGAATGGCACTTTCGTTCAGTACATAGCTGATTATAACGTAGACCATAATCTGAGAACTTTAGATGGTCATGGAACATTTCATGGTATGGGCATGATTGCAGCTGTCACTCCAGGATTCAGACTTGACAAAGCTGTCCCTAGGCTGTCTCCCACACTAAAGGAAGTCTCTGACCTAGCAAAAATAAACATAGAATATTATAAAATGCAATCTAAACAATCATTACAGGCAGAGTTCGCAACCATGAATTATGAGCCAAATATGATCGATACAACGTGGAAGTTAGACCTTCTGTCAAAAGTATGCTGGCCTTTGACATGCAACCGACCCAGTTGGTCCGCAATTATGCACAAAGTGATGGACGGTGACTACCCAGGAAGATCATCTGTTGTTTTTTTGCCAATGATAGACATGAATCCTAGTGATCTCACATGTATAAATTCAACACTTAACTTCATAGGCAAGCACGCAAAGGCTCAACATTGTGTACCTATTTTGACATTTGATCAACCCCTCTATTGGAAGGCAATGAACATAATTAAAGATGAACCATTGAACAGTCCTTTAAAGTCAGTTATCTTGAGACTTGGAGGCTTTCATTTAGAAATGAGTTTTGTAGGCGGCATTGGTCACTTGATGGAAAGATCCGGAATCACTGAGCTACTTGAAACAGTGTATGCACCAAATGCAGTAACTCATATGACTAGTGGAAAGGCAATTGCACGAGCAGTAAGGGCACATTTTTTGATAGATACAGCTCTCACGTCAATAATCTTGTCACACATATACGGCATACCACTTCCAGATGAAATCGAAAATGAGACTGGTACCAATGATATAAATCCAGCAAATTACATAAATACCCACAGTACCGATATTAACGCTGATGATCTTTCGGATGAATTGCATGAAGCAGATGCGATGTTGGATGAACTACTGAAAGGAGACATATCTGTCGAAAAAGCTTGCGACGATGTTTTAATAGATCAAATTAAATCTAGGATAGATAACTTTCGGGAGTCACACAAAAGTTATCGTACTTCACAACTATGGTTCCAATATATGGATATGATAGATATTCTCCGTAGATTCATCAAAGCTGAAAGGCTTGGTAACTGAAAACTACATTTACAAACAGTCAAGGACATGCTTCCGTATCTTGCAGCTTCGGGACACAATCTGTATGTCAAATCATAACGGGTATACTTACAACAAATGGAGAACTTGAAAACAACCCATCCCGAAGTATTAGCTTTTCTACAATCAGGCCATCATGTTATAAGGAGGAGTGATAAATTTTGGGCAGGTCTTTCTTCTGATTTGGTCATAGAACAGGTTTTAATGAGAAGCTTAAAGACGACAGGCGGTATGACTCGAGGAAGAGGTATGTCAGAGGGTCAGCGAGCCCAATGGATTTTATCTATACCAGACTGCGCGGAAATGAACAATGCTTTGCAAGGGTTTACTGGAGTCAATTATGGAACAAGTGACCAACATAAAGAAGGTGGGGAGTCAAGGAGATCTAGAGACTGTCAAGATTTGAAAACATTTTTATCGTTTATTATTAGCAGAAGTCCTTTTGTAGAGGAAACGAGTTTGCGAAACATAGAAACAGGGGTCTCGGCGGACAAGATTGTTAATGTTGATAATTCGAAGGAATTAGGCATTAAAATACTGAAGTCCATGGACGGAAAAAAAATAGACGAATTTTCATTTAAAAGGAAAGAACAGGCCACTATCTTAAGTGCAAAATCGGCTATCAAAGTTGATGATGATGTCATTATTGTTGATTCACAGCTTCTCTTCCAGCGCTTTCTTGCTGCATCAAATGGCATATATGAAGATCAGTCCGAAATATTCACCTATGAACTCTGTAGTTATCCCAGCTCAATGTTTGATCCAAATGGTCTCATGCGAACAGCGCAAAAGTCTAGTCTTGCAGATGCTATTTGGGGAAAGGGCGACTGTTGCGCATTTGAAATGAGCGAAAACGACGAAACTCAGTATGTTATTGATGGCGGCTCTCTTCTCCATCGTATACACTGGCAAAGCGGACTTTCTTTCGGTGAAATTTGTCAAAGGTACATTGACAGCGTAGAACGGAAATACAGTAAAGCTATAGTTGTATTTGATGGATATGCTTCGGGTCCAGATACTAAAGATGCCACTCATCAGCGGCACACCAAAGGAATCATAGGCACAAAAGTTTCATTCACAGATAGAACTCCTTTCAAATCTAAAAAAGAAATATTTTTAGCAAATATTGAGAATAAGCAGAACTTTATTAATCTCTTGAGTGCAAAGATGGTAGAAAAGGGAATCAAAACTAAACACGCAGATGCTGATGCTGATGTTTTGATTGCCCTTACTGCCATCGAATCAGCGAAAACAAAAGCAACTGTGTTGCTTGGAGAGGACACTGATCTTTTGGTACTCCTCCTTCATCATGCGGACGTTACATCAAATTCGCTAATATTCAAATCCGGCAATGTGTCAAAAGTTAACACACGTATTAAAATATGGGATATTTTGAAGACCAAATTGCTGCTTGGTGAGGAACTATGTACATTTTTACCTTTGATTCATGCTATCAGTGGTTGTGACACAACTTCAAGAATGTTCGGTGTCAGTAAGGCAGCGACCCTAAAGAAATTTGGAGAACATGACTTTCTTAAGACTCAGGCACAGTTACTTTGCAATGCTAACGCAAATGATGATGTTATTTCTGCTGGTGAAAACATTATTTCCTCTTTATATAATGGTGCTCCGTGTGAAGGACTGAATGTTCTTCGCTACAGGAAGTTTGCTGCAAGAGTATTGACAAACAAAACATGCGTTCAAATTCATACTTTGCCGCCAACATCAAATGCGGCTTCATTTCATAGCCAGAGAGCTTATCTTCAAATGAAAATGTGGATGAACAAGGACAATCTAAATCCGTGTGAATGGGGTTGGAAAGTCGCTAATGGAAACCTTGTTCCGGTTAAATGTACAATGGACGCAGCTCCCTCTAAATTGCTGAACATTATTCGATGCAATTGTAAGACAAACTGTGACACTAAAAGATGTACTTGTAGAAAAAACGGACTTGAATGTTCAGTAGCTTGTGGCGAATGTAAAGGAACTGGTTGTACAAATTCGAACAAAACAGTTGACATGGACGATTAAGTGACAATCAACTTCTAAAGATTTATAAATGTAGAATACGCAAAACCATAATAAGCATTATTAAGGGGTTTCGGTAAAACAATTGCATGGTTTTGTTATCATATAAAGTAAATATTTTGGTTTTAAAAAAAGTATAATACCGGTCAATCGTTTTTTATTGTTGTTATATGATCTATTGATTTTACGAATTGGTCATTATTTGATCCATCTAAACACTTCACATATATATAAAATTAATTTGAAGACTCATGATATAATTTGATTTTTATTAAGAAAACATAAATTCCCAGTTTTTATAAAAAATACTTACATTTTCACCCAAAATTATCACTTCCTATACTTAAAAATCATCATAGTTTATATTTCTTTATTATTGTTATAAGATCTATTGACTTGATTAAAAATTATGTACGTTGCTATTTTCGTTTTTTAGTCGCATCAAATTTCCAGTTTTCGTCGATTTTTCATCAAAATCCAAGGTTTTCACCCAAAATTTTCAATTTCATGATCTTTGCAGTTCATCAACGTTTACATAAATCATAACTATAATAAGATCTAATGACTTTCTTAAAAATTGTGTCCGTTGCTATTTTTGTTTTTTAGTCACGGCAAATTTCCAGTTTTCGGCGATTTTTCATCAAAATCCAAGGTTTTCACCCAAAATTTTCAATTTCCTGATCTTTACAGTTCATGAACGTTTAAATAAATCATTACTGTAATAAGATCTATTGACTTCATTAAAAATTATGCAAGTTGCTATTTTTGTTTTTGAGTCACGGCAAATTACCAGTTTTCAGCGATTTTTCAAAAAAAATCAAGGTTTTCACCCAAAATTAACAATTTCCCTTCATCCAAACATTCTCGATTTTTTTTATGTTCAACAGTACACCTAAGCCAGCTTGGAAAACTAGAAGAACATTCTGTTGCAATTAGTTTGAGGTTTGGTCATATTTTGGCTAGAATGATACCGCATAGTCAGCTATAAAAGGCCCCGAAATAAAAATGTAAAACAATTCAAATGAAAAAATTAACGTCCTAATTTATTTACCAAAAAAGGAACGGAAAAAAAAACATGTAACACATCAACAAATGACAACCACTGAATTACAGGCTCCTGGCTTACACAGGCACATACATACAGAATGTGGCGGGGTTTAACATGTTAGCGGGATCTTTACCCTCTCCTTAACCTGGGACAGTGGTGTAACAGTACAACACAAGAACGAATAGAAAAATTAGTTGAAAAAGGCTTAACTCGTCATATGGTTACAAATAGAAATACATCTCACAAAAACACAGAGTGGTAAAAGACTGATTCGGACTTTTACCTTATATTTGAATTGGTATTATTTGGATCTCAAATCGAAAGAACAAATCTAAAAGTTGCTTAAATTTTGGTAAATAATCATTTATGAGCGATTAAAAGCTGCTACAAATCTTAAAGTAACGTCTCATGATTTATCATTTTCATGAATATAATATATTAAACAAAAGGCGCGGAGTTATAGCCCCCTGTGATGGAAGTGTTTTATATTCGCTCCTGAGATTATTAGAATTGTTACTTTTCCATAGAAGTATTTTCTTTGAAAAATTGTGTGTATGTGGAATATAATTCATGATCAAACCGTAAGTGAACGTACATTTTTCTACATGCTCACGAAAATTGTTTTTGCATCTTGTTCAAAATTATCTTAACATATCTGTAAAACAAATCACAACACGACATCTACTCACAACACTAGAGCTAGAGTACCGTTGTATTCACCTCCGGGTAAACGGTTCATCGGACTTGGACTTGGACAAAATAAGGGATTCTATCAACTTCTTTTACATGCCCCTAAAAAGAAGCCAATGTAGGGCAGGTACACGAATATCGTACCCAATCCTTTATTAATCTAGTTAACAAAATATTTCAAGATCTTACATGAATAAACACAGAAAAAAATCAAATTTACTACTTAGTCTTATATGTATGTAAGTAACTTTGAATATTGTTCATTTGCGATTTTATCATCAAAGGTAATAGAAAAGTACTGAGTATCATTCTATTTGTAAAATAACTATTTGGTTCTAAATGTACGTGAGCACAAGTTCATACGCAAACAAACGATTTTACCGTATTCACTCCTATCATGCCTGTAAATTGTTCCAACTATCCGGAATATCTTTTAAAGTCGGATTACATATTCCACAAAAACTCGTTATTTCCTAATTGTTTTGTAAATTTCTGCATTAGAAATTAATCAGTCGCCCATTTGCATTATTGAAAGTACATAAAATTAAAGCTCGGGATCACATAATGTTTTTGGTATATCTGCAGATGCGGATACGTCAACGTATATAATACGGTTGATACGTCTTTAAATGACCGACCTCTATTTGAAGATGTGTGTGATAAGGATGATTGCCGTTATAATTATTACTGATTTCTAATCACCTATCAGTGTCTTCAAAGGAATTTACAATAGAATGAATGGACACTTCATTGATGAGATTATCCTAAAACACCTATCTACATGAAAATGAGACAAAAACTCTATTATCAGGCTTAAGTGATAGTAATTATATCAGAGATCAGTCACTATACGCAACAAACGCATAAAGCAACGAGTCTCAAATGGTATTTGGTTTATTGAAACGTAGACGCAAGTTAGCTCCCATGTCATCCAATTGAAAGTTAGCCGAGAACAAGACAGTGCTAGTGCGGTACCTAAGGTAGTCACGATGGCCCATGATGACATAGATAATCAAATACATAATGAACTCTCTGACTCGTTGGTTAATCCCTGGTCACTAAAAAATAGGCAACTGCGAAAACTTCATTTCTTATCCGCTAGTTTTGAATAACTAAACACGACATTTACAATGAAAATCAGTACCGATCATAATTTAATCATTATTCTGTTTGTTTTGATTTTAGGTCTCAAATAATTTTTAAAACGAAATTGCTATACTATATCTGAAAAAAAAAATTAACCGCGCGTAACGTCTCGCATGGAAGTTCAGACAGGAATATGCTACTCAGAGGGGAATATGAAGTTTTGTTCGACATCACGTGGGATAGTCTCAACAAATCAAATGTTGATTTCGCTATCAATATTAACATGCAGGGAATAAAACGTTTTAACAAAGAAGCATTTTTAGTCAATGTGAAAAGAGCAACTTCATAGTCATACAATATATGTTATTTATTTTTTTAAAAGGGCAATTTGAGAATATTATTTCATCAATTAACGTCAGGCGTTAAACTGTCTTATTGAGGAGAATACGACCAGCAATAGAACGATTAACAGATAATCGGATTTCTTCGTATAGATAGAGATCAGCCGCTCGACACAATGTGAAGCTTTTTTTTTTTAATAGGTTCAGATTATGGCTCGCGGCTGATATTTTACGATATCAATGTGTAGAAAACCCGATATTCTATACATACCACTTATGTTTGCAATCAGCCAATCAACTAACCAATGAAGCGGATAATATTTAAATGAAAAGGTTTCTATTTTGACGCAAATGAAAACTGTTTTTGACGCAAATGAAAACTGTTTTTGACGCACATGAAAGCTATTTTTTCCATAAATCTAACACGCCAATCTCTTATTCCATATATATTGTTGCTTTTTACTGCAGAAATGAAGACTCTTGTCATATGGATGATCTTCAGCATTGTACCACTACACCAAGCTTCAGAGCAGACAGTTTGTAAGTCCAAACAAAGATGTACATGTTACCGATGTGAATCAATACTTTGATGGTTTACATGTCTTTAATTAATTGCAAATAAACCCTTATATCACATTTTCGATAACATACCAACTTGTGGCATTTTATGTACATCATAAGTAAAATAACAAAAATATTGAAAATTTAAATTTGAAAGTCCCTTATCAAATGGCCAAATCAAAAGACCAAACACATCAAACGAATGAAAAACAACTGTCATATTCCTTACTTGGTACAGGCATTACCTTATGTAGAAAATGGTGATTTAAACCTGGTTTTATAGCTAGCTATACCTCTCACTTGTATGACAGTCACATAAACTTTCAATTCAAAATATTACGTTTATAAACATATGTCACACCTTTTAAATTTATGATTTCTCTGGAATGATAAATGCTACACATATAATACTATTCCCTATCAAGATACTGCTCAACAAGTTCTAAATGTATACTATTTTCATCAAAAACCAGCAATTGCTCAATTCAATACATGTATATTTTTATTTACGGTTTAACAGCTTGCTGTTCTGTGTGAGCCAAAGCTCTATGTTAAAGGCCGCACTTTGACCTATAATTGTTTACTTTTACACATTGTGACTAGGATTGAGCGTGGTCTATTGTCACTCATACCACATCTTCTCATGTCTATTACCCATTGGTGAGGTTCCTGGCATATGAACATCATATGTCGCCTTTTTGATCTCGATAAGTGGCTAAACAAAAGGGGTTCACTTTAACTTAAAGCAAACTTGAATGCTTACCCTCTGTTAACATATAACAATGCCAACCATGTCGAAACATTTAGTATTTTTAGCGCTGGATAACAAGTTTTAACCCGCCACGTTCTGTTTGTGCCTCAGTCTCCTTAGTCAGAAGCCTATTTTGTTTATTGTAGTTAGTTGATCGTTACGCATCATCTTTTTTTTATTATTGTTTTTCTATTGTTTTTTCGTTTGAATTATTTCACACTTTGCAATTCCCGTGCCTTGTATAGCTAACTATACGGTATAAGTTTGGCTTGATGTTGACCGTATGGTGAACTATTATAGTTTCTAACATCTTCGTCATTTTATCGCTGGTGGATAATTGGATTTTTGGCAATCATACCACATCTTCTTATTTTTGTATCATACTGTTATTTGTCTATTTTTTTGTTTAAGAATGATTTCAAGGTTTTATCACTTAAAATTTTATGTTACAGACACCTTTGGCCAAAATTGTTCGGTAGTAATAACGGTGAATCCCGAAGACGAGATTTATGTTTTGTATGAAGGTGGAAGCTTATCCAACGCTTGCGATACCTTCCAGTTCAAGCATAATTCTACGCTATGTATTACATCTCTGAATCACGACGACCCGGACTGTGCTGTCGAGTTACAATACTACATAAAAAACGATAGTAGGACAACAGAGAAGGTACTTCTAGTCAAGAGGTTGATTTATAATGGCAGGTTTAAGTGTATATTACATTTGATTGTTCAATCTTAAAAAAAAATATCAGTTGAAACAAGTAAATGGATAAGAATTCTCTATACTTTCAATAGTAATTCTCATTGTAGAAAATAGAATAGTAGATACCATGATGTCCGCGCAAAATAATCAATCAATAGTTCAAAATGTATTGTCTCTTTTTCATGGAGGGAGGCACAGGCACTTGTCTCAGAAAAAAAATCCTAGTATATACCTTAATATAACACAAGGTACTTAACTTGCATTTCAGAAAAATGTCAGGCGGTGACGAAATTCTGTTATATGCCGCTTTCTAGGATGTCAACCCCACTGAAACTTGTTATATCGTAAATCTAAATTGATTTATCTTTACAATGGTGTATAACATCCCTACATTTGTTGTCGGAATCATCCTTAGCAATCCTACCCAAGTATGTCAATCGTAATAATTTTGCCAACCGCTGAAAATTTGGAATTAAACGTCTCGCAATAAATTATCTGTTTTACATAGATATACCTGTACAAACAGTCAATTATATTTCCTCCATCTGTTTTACAGAGATATAACTGTACAAATCGTCCAGATACATTATATTTCCACCATCTGTTTTACAGAGATAAACCTGTACAAATCGTCCAGATATATTATATTTCATCCATTTGTCTTACAGAGATATACCTGTACAAACAGTCAATTGTATTTCATCCATTTGTTTTACAGAGATATACCTGTACAAACTGTCAATTATATTTCATCCATTTGTTTTACAGAGATATACCTGAACAAATCGTCCAGATATATTATATTTCATCCATTTGTTTTACAGAGATATACCTGTACAAATCGTCCAGATATATTATATTTCATCCATCTGTTTTACAGAGATATACCTGTACAAATCGTTCAGATATATTATATTTCATCCATTTGTTTTACAGAGATATACCTGTACAAATCGTCCAGATATATTATATTTCATCCATCTGTTTTACAGAGATATACCTGTACAAATCGTTCAGATATATTATATTTCATCCATTTGTTTTACAGAGATATACCTGTACAAACAGTCCGGATATATTATATTTCATCCATCTGTTTTATAGAGATATACCTGTGCTAATCGTCCAGATATATTATATTTCATTCATTTGTCTTACAGAGATATACCTGTACAAATCGTCCAGATATATTATATTTCATCCATTTGTTTTACAGAGATATACCTGTACAAGTCGTCCAGATATATTATATTTCATCCATTTGTTTTACAGAGATATACCTGTACAAACAGTCAATTATATTTCATCCATTTGTTTTACAGAGATATACCTGTACAAACAGTCAATTATATTTCATACATTTGTTTTATAGAGATATACCTGTACAAACAGTCAATTATATGTCATCCATTTGTTTTATAGAGATATACCTGTACAAACAGTCAATTATATTTCACCCATTTGTTTTATAGAGATATACCTGTACAAACAGTCAATTATATTTCATCCATTTGTTTTATAGAGATATACCTGTACAAACAGTCAATTCTTTTTCATCCATTTGTTTTACAGAGATATACCTGTACAAACAGTCAATTATATATTTTATCCATTTACTTTATAGAGATATACCTGTACAAACAGTCAATTATATTTCACCCATTTGTTTTATAGAGATATACCTGTACAAACAGTCAATTATATTTCATCCATTTGTTTTACAGAGATATACCTGTACAAACAGTCAATTATATTTCATCCATTTGTTTTATAGAGATATACCTGTACAAACAGTCAATTATATTTCATCCATTTGTTTTACAGAGATATACCTGTACAAACAGTCAATTATATTTCATCCATTTGCTTTATAGAGATATATCTGTACAAACAGTCAATTATATGTCATCCATTTGTTTTATAGAGATATACCTGTACAAACAGTCAATTATATGTCATCCATCTGTTTTATAGAGATATACCTGTACAAACAGTCAATTATATTTCACCCATTTGTTTTATAGAGATATACCTGTACAAACAGTCAATTATATTTCATCCATTTGTTTTATAGAGATATACCTGTACAAACAGTCAATTATATTTCATCCATTTGTTTTACAGAGATATACCTGTACAAACAGTCAATTATATTTCATCCATTTGTTTTACAGAGATATACCTGTACAAGTCGTCCAGATATATTACATTTCATCCATTTGTTTTACAGATTTTTTATTTCTTATAAAACCAATTTAATGGTACAAAGAAAGATATTTTTACATATTATTACATACAGATTTTGCGCATGACAAGTTTGCACAAAACGAGCAACAAGAATGAGAGATTGGTGATCAACCTGGAGAACATACTTCTATATTGATAATTCTAATTAATTTACACAAATTTTTTAATACACGAATATTTTTTGAAATAAATAAAGCGCCGAATTTTAAAACATTTACTCGGCTTACATAGTTAGGTTTAAGAAAAGCTCTTCTACTTTCTGTAAGAGCTGTACAGTTTAAAATATAGTGATATTCATCACCTATCTCTTGAGAGTTACAAAGTACACAGTACCTTTCCTCTCTTATAATTCTACGCCATCTACCGGTTTCTATAGGCAACCGATGATTTCCAGTTCTAAACCTACATAACGTTATTTTATCTTTATAAGGTAATAAGTCTAAATATTCTTCAAATTCAAAGTTTTCTTTAAACAGTTTGTAACATAATGTTTTTGGAGAATTTTCCATTTCTGATTTCCAAGTCTGTTGAAATTGATCAAAAATTCTTTGTTTAATGCTCAACTTTAACCATTTTGGATTAAAACTATAGTTACTCTGATTTAACCAAATATTTGAAAATCCATATTTATTCAAGAATTTTTTTATACAAATCAACCATTCGTTAGTAAATCCACCATCTACGTTGAGTTTATAAATATATCTATATAGAATATTTGTCATTTTACTATCGGAACTGTTTACAATGTTAGACCAAAAAGATACCATACGGTGTTCCACATATACTGACATAGGATAAGCGCCTAGCTCTCCATATACCATAAAGCTTGGGGTTGATTTTTTCAAGTTTAACAAAAGTTTACAAAACTTCAAATGCACTCTTTCTATTGCATCAATATTACTAAATCCCAAAATTTCACAACCATATAGCAATATAGGCCTTACAATTTTATCAAAAAGATCGTACTGACATTTAACTGTCAGGTTATGTAAGCGGCCTTTTTTTAGAACTTCATACATAGCTTTGGTGGCTTTACTATTGAGTTGATTTTTAGCACTTTTAAAACTACCCGTTTTGGAAAAATTAATGCCTAAATATGAAATATCTTTGACAATTTCTAAAACATTACCATCAAGTGTAAAATTTAATTTGTTTGTCAATCTACTTTTACCAAAAATAACAATTTTTGTTTTGGTTGGATTAACTTTCAGTTTCCATATATCACAGTATTCATGAAATGTATTTAGCTGTTGTTGAAGATCTTGTGCAGTTTCAGAAAATAAAACAGTATCATCTGCATAAAGTAATACATTACGTTTCAAGTAAATATTAATTTGTTCTTCTATTTCATTTGATACTGTGTTTAAACCTATTACATCATTTCTATGAAAAAAATCTTCCAAGTCATTCAGATACAAAGACAAAAGAAAAGGAGATAAATTTTCTCCTTGTCTAACACCTATATTACATGGAAAGTATTCGGTAGTATCACCATTAAATGAAATAAGAGATTTAATACTACTATACATATTAAAAATTACATTATACATTTTACCATTTACATCATTTAGATAGTAATTTTTGCCACAGGCCATTTCTCCAAACGGTATCAAAAGCTTTAGCAAAATCGATAAAAGCACAAAAAAGTTTCCTCTTTTTGTTTTTCATCGTCTGAATGAGAGAATATAAAATAAATAAATTATCAATTATATCGCCACATAGCCATTCTTCGGGTACAATACCTGTATCAAAAATTACATTAAATAATTTTACATAAATATCACACATAACACTGAAAGAATGCTTCAGATATTCATTAACAATTCTATCATTAGCAGATGCTTTATTATTTTTCAGACCCTTTAAAGCATTTTCAACTTCCTCACGAGTTATTACAGAGTTAATATGTACATTCAAACTATCTACATCAACCTGGCTTTCTGAAGGGTTTTCATTATCTTCATTTTCACCGCTATTTAAATCTTTGAAATAATCAAACAAAACAGTAATTGGGATATCTGGAGTTTTGGATTTTTTGTTGCTGTTTAAAATTTTCCAGTATTCCTTTGGATTTTTTTATTTCAAATTACTAATCTTGTTTCTAATTTTCTTGCGGTGTTTATTTATACTTTTATTCATTGTTCTTTTGTATTGCTTTTCTAGAGATTTTGTCTCATTGAAAAGATCTGGTGAAAAATTACGGTTCAGTTTTCTCTTAGATTTTTTGAATTTTTTTCTTGCAGTCTTGCAATCTTCGTCAAACCAAGGCTTAGATGTATTTATTCTAAAATTATTTTGTTTATCACATTTCATATAAGTACCAAAAGTAGTCTTAGCAGCATCAACAAGTATATCACAAGTTCTTTTAACAATATTATTTACACAATTATGATTTACATCTTCAATATTTATAGACTCAAGCTCAGCTAGAATAATGTCAGTATGAGTTTTATCTATATTTTCAATAAAGGTATCCAAATTTTCGATGTCCCATTTTTTAACCTCTTCAGTTGGTGTGAAGTTCCCTTTTTTAAAATGATTTCTTTTCTCATTTTCATATATACACATAGAAAGTAACAATGGAGTGTGAGCACCGAAATTTTTTTGATGTTTCAAGAATAGAAAAGTTTTGAAGAAGTGTAAGAAAATTTGCAGAGCCAGTAACATAATCTACCACACTGACATTTTTACATGTAAATTGGCTTTTGTCTTTGTCATCCCCGATTCTACCATTGCAAATAAATAAATTATGAGCTCTACATGGCTGAAAGAAAATGTTACCAAAATTATTTTTCATTTCATCCATACTTTTTCTTGAAATATTAATATTGGAGCTTGGTAAATGGGCGTCAAGTTGGTTACCTATTCCCTATTCCCTATTCGTTACCTATTCCCTATTCCCTATTCGTTGCCTATTCGTTACCTATTCCCTATTCTCTATTCGTTACCTATTCGTTACCTATTCCCTATTCCCTATTCGTTACCTATTCGTTACCTATTCCCTATTCCCTATTCGTTGCCTATTCGTTACCTATTCCCTATTCCCTATTCGTTACCTATTCCCTATTCCCTATTCGTTACTTATTTGATTTTTAATATCCTTCCCCCTTTTTAATTATGGCATGGAATAGTTTAATATGGCTGCCGTTACCATGGAAACGGCACAATTGTGAAAAAAATGAGCTTTTGGTTTTGGGTGAACTGTTTGGATATGCTTCAACTCAGAATCATCATATTTTAAAACAATGTAGGTGCCCACTATATACAGGTGTTGGATGATTTTGGCGATCATTGGAACTACTATGTTGCCATGGAAACTACACCAAAATTTTCAAAATTCTAAAAATGCTCAAAACTTCATGAAACTTCACAGTAATGATGAGCAACATTGGAGTTGGAATTTCCAAAATAGGTCTTGTTACCATGGAAACAATGCAAAAAGGTCAAAAATTTCAAAAATAAGAATTTCCGCAAACTGGATGAAACTTTACAGGAATGGTAACTGGCATAGGCAGAGTTGGATTTTGAAGTTAGAATTTTCAAAATGGCCGCCGTAACCATGGAAACAGCAAAAATATCAAAAATTCAAAATGTTCAAACTTAATGAAACTTTGCAAAAATGTTACTAGACATCTGTAGATGCTCTCTTTGACTTTGGAATTGTCAAAATGGCTGTCGCTCACCTGGTAATAGGGGGAAGGGGTGCCTTCCGTTATTGCTAGCAATTACAAATCTAGTTGTTAATAGTCTTACATATGGTAATAGTTCTGAATTGGTTGAGGTAAAATGATCTTTTTATGACCTATTTATATGTGTTTGTGCTCAACCGATCCTTTTACTTCATGTTCGATACGCATTTGTTCCTTACTTGTTTTTTAATACGTTCTACCTTTTAACTGCTTTATGTCCGTATGTTTGAAGATGGATCTTGGTTCGACGGGATGAAATCACCGTATTAGCGCTTGCGTAAAAACGAAGATGTGGTATGATTGCCAATGAGACAACACTCCACATTAGACCAAAATGACACAGAAATTATCAACTATAGTTCACTGTACGGCCTTCAACAATGAGCATAGCCCAAACCGTGTAGTCACCTATAAAAGGCCCAGACATGACAACCTCATACAATTCAAACAACAAAACTGACGGCCGTATTTCATATACAAAAAAATAAACGGAAATATGTAACACAAAAACAAACGATAACTACTTAATTTCAGGCTCTTGTCTAGGGACAGGCACATACTTACATAATGTGGTAGAGTTAAACATGTAAGCAGGGTGTACATCGTTTCGGAGCATGCTATTACCTTGTTTAATTCGTTCCATCACTCGCTTATAATTCGCTTATAATACGTGTATCTTACGTTGCACCTTTTAAAACATGATTTTCAATTGTTTTGTTGTCTCTGGTGGAAGATTTGGGCTCTTAGAGGTGATATAACTCTATAAGTGCATTTGTATCCGTTCCAGCGGTCGGATAATACCCTGTTAAATATTCGTTACTAATTCGCTTTTAAAAAGTTTGTTGTACGTTGCACCTTTTAGAAAAGGATTTCCAATTGTGTTCATATCTCTGGTGGTAATAATGTGTTCTTATAGATGAAATACCCCTATAAGCGCATATGTACTCGTTCCAGCGATCGGTTAATACCCTGTTACCTATTCGTTACCTATTCGTTACCTATTCACTTATAGTACGTTTGTTGTACGTTGCACCTTTTAGAAAAGGATTTTCAATTAAATTCATATCTCTGATGGTAACAATGTGTTCTTAGAGATGAAATGACCCCATTAGAGCGCATGTACCCGTTCCAGCGCTCGGTAAATAACCTGTTACCTATTCGTTACTTATTCGCTTTTAATGCGCGGGCTATACGGTGCACCTTGAAATAAATCGTTTTTTAATTGTGTTCAGGTCTCTGGTGGTAAGAATGTGTTCTTAGAGATGAAATTACCCTATTAGCGCGCATGTACCCGTTCCAGCGCTCGGTTAATACCCTGTTACCTATTCGTTACCTATTTGTTACCTATTCGCTGATAATACATTTTTTATACGTTTCACCTGTTAGAAAAGGATTTTCAATTATGTCCAGGTCTCAGACGGTAACTATGTGTTCTTAGAGATGAAATGACCCCATTAGAGCGCATGTACCCGTTCCAGCGCTCGGTAAATAACCTGTTACCTATTCGTTACCTATTCGCTTTTAATGCGCGGGGTATACGCTGCAACTTGAAATAAATCGTGTTTTAATTGTGTTCATGTCTGGTGGTAACAATGTGTTCTTAGAGATGAAATAACCCCATTAGAGCGCATGTACCCGTTCCAGCGCTCGGTAAATAACCTGTTACCTATTCGTTACTTATTCGCTTTTAATGCGCGGGGTATACGGTGCACCTTGAAATAAATCGTTTTTTAATTGTGTTCAGGTCTCTGGTGGTAAGAATGTGTTCTTAGAGATGAAATGACCCTATTAGCGCGCATGTACCCGTTCCAGCGCTCGGTTAATACCCTGTTACCTATTCGTTACCTATTCGTTACCTATTCGCTTATAATACATTTTTTTATACGTTTCACCTGTTAGAAAAGGATTTTCAATTATGTCCATGTCTCAGGTGGTAACAATGTGTTCTTAGAGATGAAATTACCCTATTAGCGCTCATGTACCTGTTCCAGCGCTCGGTTAATACCCTGTTACCTATTCGTTACCTATTCGCTTATAATACATTTTTTTATACGTTGCACCTGTTAGAAAAGGATTTTTAATTCAGTTCATATCTCTGGTGGTAATAATGTGTTCTTTTAGATGAAATACCCCTATTAGCGCGTATACACTCGTTCCAGCGCTCGGATAATACCCTGTTATTGATTCGTTCCCTATTCGCTTTTAATGCGCGGGTTATACGCTGCACCCTGAAATAAATCGTTTTTCAATTGTGCCCATGTCTCTGGTGGTAACAATGTGTTCTTAGAGATGAAATGACTCTATGAGCACGCATGTACCCGTTCCAGCGCTCGCTTTATACCCTGTTACCTATTCGCTACCTATTCACTTATAATACGTTTGTTGTACGTTGCACCTTTCAGAAAAAGGATTTTCAATGGTGTCCGTGTCTCTGGTGGTAACAATGTGTTCTTAGAGATGAAATGATCCTATTAGCGCGTATGTACCCGTTCCAGCGCTCGATAAATACCCTGTTACCTATTCGTTACCTATTCACTTATAATACGTTTGTTGTACGTTGCACCTTTTAGAAAAGGATTTTTAATTCAGTTCATATCTCTGGTGGTAATAATGTGTTCTTTCAGATGAAATACCACTATTAGCGCGTATGTACTCGTTCCAGCGCTCAGTTAATACCCTGCTACTTATTCGTTCCTTATTTGCTTTTAATGCACGAGGTATACGTTGCACCTTGAAATAAATCGTTTTTTTAATTGTGTTCATGTCTCTGGTGGTAACAATGTGTTCTTAGAGATGAAATGACCCTATTAGAGCGCATGAACCCGTTCCAGCGCTCGCTTAATACCCTGTTACCTATTCGTTACCTATTCACTTATAATACGTTTGTTGTATGTTGCACCTTTTAGAAAAGGATTTTTAATTGTCTCCATGTCTTTTGTGGTAACAATGTGTTCTTAGAGATGAAATTACCCTATTAGCGCGCATGTACCCGTTCCAGCGCTCGGTTAATACCCTGTTACCTATTCGTTACCTATTCACTTATAATACGTTTGTTGTACGTTGCACCTTTCAAAAAAGGATTTTCAATGGTGTCCGTGTCTCTGGTGGTAACATTGTGTTCTTAGAGATGAAATGACCCTATAAGCGCATGTACCCGTTCCAGCGCTCGATAAATACCCTGTTACCTATTCGTTACCTATTCACTTATAATACGTGTGTTGTACGTTGCACCTTTTAGAAAAGGATTTTTAATTCAGTTCATATCTCTGGTGGTAATAATGTGTTCTTTTAGATGAAATACCCCTATTAGCGCGTATGTACTCGTTCCAGCGCTCAGTTAATACCCTGCTACTTATTCGTTCCTTATTTGCTTTTAATGCACGAGGTATACGTTGCACCTTGAAATAAATCGTTTTTTTAATTGTGTTCATGTCTCTGGTGGTAAGAATGTGTTCTTAGAGATGAAATGACCCTATTAGAGCGCATGAACCCGTTCCAGCGCTCGTTTAATACCCTGTTACCTATTCGTTACCTATTCACTTATAATACGTTCGTTGTATGTTGCACCTTTTAGAAAAGGATTTTTAATTGTCTCCATGTCTTTTGTGGTAACAATGTGTTCTTAGAGATGAAATTATCCTATTAGCGCGCATGTAACCGTTCCAGCGCTTGGTAAATACCCTGTTACCTATTCGTTACCTATTCACTTATAATACGTTTGTTGTACGTTGCACCTTTCAGAAAAGGATTTTCAATGGTGTCCGTGTCTCTGGTGGTAACAATGTGTTGTTAGAGATGAAATGACCCTATTAGCGCGCATGTACCCGTTCCAGCGCTCGATAAATACCATGTTACCTATTCGTTACCTATTCACTTATAATACGTTTGTTGTACGTTGCACCTTTTAGAAAAGGATTTTTAATTCAGTTCATATCTCTGGTGGTAATAATGTGTTCTTTTAGATGAAATACCCCTATTAGCGCGTATGTACTCGTTCCAGCGCTCAGTTAATACCCTGCTTCTTATTCGTTCCTTATTTGCTTTTAATGCACGAGGTATACGTTGCACCTTGAAATAAATCGTTTTTTAATTGTGTTCATGTCTCTGGTGGTAACAATGTGTTCTTAGAGATGAAATGACCCTATTAGCGCGCATGAACCCGTTCCAGCGCTTGTTTAATACCCTATTACCTATTCGTTACCTATTCGTTACCTATTCACTTATAATACGTTTGTTGTATGTTGCACCTTTTAGAAAAGGATTTTTAATTGTCTCCATGTCTATTGTGGTAACAATGTGTTCTTAGAGATGAAATTACCCTATTAGCGCGCATGTACCCGTTCCAGCGCTCGGTGAATACCCTGTTACCTATTCGTTACCTATTCGTTACCTATTCACTTATAATACTTTTGTTGTATGTTGCACCTTTTAGAAAAGGATTTTTAATTGTCTCCATGTCTCTGGTGGTAACAATGTGTTCTTAGAGATGAAATGACCCTATTAGCGTGCATGTACCCGTTCCAGCGCTCGATAAATACCCTGTTACCTATTCGTTACCTATTCACTTATATTACGTTTGTTGTACGTTGCATCTTTTAGAAAAGGATTTTTAATTCAGTTCATATCTCTGGTGGTAATAATGTGTTATTTTAGATGAAATATCCCTATTACCGCATATGTACTCGTTCCAGCGCTCAGTTAATACCCTGCTTCTTATTCGTTCCTTATTTGCTTTGAATGCACGAGGTATACGTTGCACCTTGAAATAAATCGTTTTTTAATTGTGTTCATGTCTCTGGTGGAACTGGTACATGTGCGCTAATAGGGTAATTTCATCTCTAAGAACACATTGTTACCACCTGAGACATGGACATAATTGAAAATCCTTTTCTAACAGTTGAAACGTATAAAAAAATGTATTATATGCGAATAGGTAACGAATAGGTAACGAATAGGTAACAGGGTATTAACCGAGCGCTGGAACGGGTACACGCGCGCTAATAGGGTAATTTCATCTCTAAGAACACATTCTTACCACCAGAGACCTGAACACAATTAAAAAACGATTTATTTCAAGGTGCACCGTATACCCCGCGCATTAAAAGCGAATAGGTAACGAATAGGTAACAGGTTATTTACCGAGCGCTGGAACGGGTACATGCGCTCTAATGGGGTCATTTCATCTCTAAGAACACATTGTTACCGTCTGAGACCTGGACATAATTTAAAATCCTTTTCTAACAGGTGAAACGTATAAAAAAATGTATTATAAGCGAATAGGTAACGAATAGGTAACGAATAGGTAACAGGGTATTAACCGAGCGCTGGAACGGGTATATGCGCGCTGATAGGGCAATTTCATCTCTAAGAACACATTCTTACCACCAGAGACCTGAACACAATTAAAAAACGATTTATTTAAAGGTGCACCGTATACCCCGCGCATTAAAAGCGAATAAGTAACGAATAGGTAACAGGTTATTTACCGAGCGCTGGAACGGGTACATGCGCTCTAATGGGGTCGTTTCATCTCTAAGAACACATTGTTACCACCAGACATGAACACAATTAAAACACGATTTATTTCAAGTTGCAGCGTATACCCCGCGCATTAAAAGCGAATAGGTAACGAATAGGTAACAGGTTATTCACCGAGCGCTGGAACGGGTACATGCGCTCTAATGGAGTCATTTCATCTCTAAGAACACATTGTTACCGTCTGAGACCTGGACATAATTGAAAATCCTTTTCTAACAGGTGAAACGTATAAAAAAAATGTATTATAAGCAAATAGGTAACGAATAGGTAACGAATAGGTAACAGGGTATTAACCGAGCGCTGGAACGGGTACATGCGCGCTAATAGGGTAATTTCATCACTAAGAACACATTCTTACCACCAGAGACCTGAACACAATTAAAAAACGATTTATTTCAAGGTGCACCGTATACCCCGCGCATTAAAAGCGAATAAGTAACGAATAGGTAACAGGTTATTTACCGAGCGCTGGAACGGGTACATGCGCTCTAATGGGGTCATTACATCTCTAAGAACACATTGTTACCACCTGAGACATGAACACAATTAAAACACGATTTATTTCAAGGTGCAGCGTATACCCCGCGCATTAAAAGCGAATAGGTAACGAATAGGTAACAGGTTATTTACCGAGCGCTGGAACGGGTACATGCGCTCTAATGGGGTCATTTCATTTCTAAGAACACATTGTTACCACCTGAGACATGGACATAATTGAAAATCCCTTTCTGACAGGTGAAACGTATAAAAAAATGTATTATAAGCGAATAGGTAACGAATAGGTAACGAATAGGTAACAGGGTATTAACCGAGCGCTGGAACGGGTACATGCGCGCTAATAGGGTCATTTCATCTCTAAGAACACATTCTTACCACCAGAGACCTGAACACAATTAAAAAACGATTTATTTCAAGGATTTATTTCAAGGTGCACCGTATACCCCGCGCATTAAAAGCGAATAAGTAACGAATAAGTAACAGGTTATTTACCGAGCGCTGGAACGGGTACATGCGCTCTAATGGGGTCGTTTCATCTCTAAGAACACATTGTTACCACCAGACATGAACACAATTAAAACACGATTTATTTCAAGTTGCAGCGTATACCCCGCGCATTAAAAGCGAATAGGTAACGAATAGGTAACAGGTTATTCACCGAGCGCTGGAACGGGTACATGCGCTCTAATGGAGTCATTTCATCTCTAAGAACACATTGTTACCGTCTGAGACCTGGACATAATTGAAAATCCTTTTCTAACAGGTGAAACGTATAAAAAAAATGTATTATAAGCAAATAGGTAACGAATAGGTAACGAATAGGTAACAGGGTATTAACCGAGCGCTGGAACGGGTACATGCGCGCTAATAGGGTAATTTCATCACTAAGAACACATTCTTACCACCAGAGACCTGAACACAATTAAAAAACGATTTATTTCAAGGTGCACCGTATACCCCGCGCATTAAAAGCGAATAAGTAACGAATAGGTAACAGGTTATTTACCGAGCGCTGGAACGGGTACATGCGCTCTAATGGGGTCATTACATCTCTAAGAACACATTGTTACCACCTGAGACATGAACACAATTAAAACACGATTTATTTCAAGGTGCAGCGTATACCCCGCGCATTAAAAGCGAATAGGTAACGAATAGGTAACAGGTTATTTACCGAGCGCTGGAACGGGTACATGCGCTCTAATGGGGTCATTTCATTTCTAAGAACACATTGTTACCACCTGAGACATGGACATAATTGAAAATCCCTTTCTGACAGGTGAAACGTATAAAAAAATGTATTATAAGCGAATAGGTAACGAATAGGTAACGAATAGGTAACAGGGTATTAACCGAGCGCTGGAACGGGTACATGCGCGCTAATAGGGTCATTTCATCTCTAAGAACACATTCTTACCACCAGAGACCTGAACACAATTAAAAAACGATTTATTTCAAGGATTTATTTCAAGGTGCACCGTATACCCCGCGCATTAAAAGCGAATAAGTAACGAATAGGTAACAGGTTGTTTACCGAGCGCTGGAACGGGTACATGCGCTCTAATGGGGTCATTTCATCTCTAAGAACACATTGTTACCACCAGACATGAACACAATTAAAACACGATTTATTTCAAGTTGCAGCGTATACCCCGCGCATTAAAAGCGAATGGGTAACGAATAGGTAACAAATAGGTAACAGGTTATTTACCGAGCGCTGGAACGGGTACATGCGCTCTAATGGGGTCATTTCATCTCTAAGAACACAGTGTTACCGTCTGAGACCTGGACATAATTGAAAATCCTTTTCTAACAGGTGAAACGTATAAAAAAATGTATTATAAGCGAACAGGTAACGAATAGGTAACGAATAGGTAACAGGTTATTTACCGAGCGATGGAACGGGTACATGCGCTCTAATGGGGTCATTTCATCTCTAAGAACACATTGTTACCACCTGAGACATGAACACAATTAAAACACGATTTATTTCAAGTTGCAGCGTATACCCCGCGCATTAAAAGCGAATAGGTAACGAATAGGTAACAAGATTATTTACCGAGCACTGGAACGGGTACATGAGCACTAATAGGGTAATTTCATCTCTAAGAACACATTGTTACCACCTGAGACATGGACATAATTGAAAGTCCTTTTCTAACAGGTGAAACGTATAAAAGAATGTATTATAAGCGAATAGGTAACGAATAGGTAACGAATGGATAACAGGGTATTAACCGAGCGCTGGAACGGGTACATGCGCGCTAATAGGGTCATTTCATCTCTAAGAACACATTCTTACCACCAGAGACCTGAACACAATTAAAAAACGATTTATTTCAAGGTGCACCGTATACCCCGCGCATTAAAAGCGAATAGGTAACGAATAGGTAACAGGTTATTTACCGAGCGCTGGAACGGGTACATGCGCTCTAATGGGGTCATTTCATCTCTAAGAACACATAGTTACCGTCTGAGACCTGGACATAATTGAAAATCCTTTTCTAACAGGTGAAACGTATAAAAAAATGTATTATAAGCGAATAGGTAACGAATAGGTAACGAATAGGTAACAGGGTATTAACCGAGCGCTGGAACGGGTACATGCGCGCTAATAGGGTAATTTCATCTCTAAGAACACATTCTTACCACCAGAGACCTGAACACAATTAAAAAACGATTTATTTCAAGGTGCACCGTATACCCCGCGCATTAAAAGCGAATAAGTAACGAATAGGTAACAGATTATTTACCGAGCGCTGGAACGGGTACATGCGCTCTAATGGGGTCATTTCATCTCTAAGAACACATTGTTACCATCAGAGATATGAATTTAATTGAAAATCCTTTTCTAAAAGGTGCAACGTACAACAAACGTACTATAAGTGAATAGGTAACGAATAGGTAACGAATAGGTAACAGGGTATTAACCGATCGCTGGAACGAGTACATATGCGCTTATATTTTAGCCATGGCGTTGTCAGTTTGTTTTAGATTTATGAGTTTGACTGTCCCTTTGGTATCTTTCGTCCCTCTTTTATAGGGGTATTTCATCTATAAGAACACATTATTACCACCAGAGATATGAACACAATTGGAAATCCTTTTCTAAAAGGTGCAACGTACAACAAACTTTTTAAAAGCGAATTAGTAACGAATATTTAACAGGGTATTATCCGACCGCTGGAACGGATACAAATGCACTTATAGAGTTATATCACCTCTAAGAGCCCAAATCTTCCACCAGAGACAACAAAACAATTGAAAATCATGTTTTAAAAGGTGCAACGTAAGATACACGTATTATAAGCGAATTATAAGCGAGTGATGGAACGAATTAAACAAGGTAATAGCATGCTCCGAAACGATGTACACCCTGCTTACATGTTTAACTCTACCACATTATGTAAGTATGTGCCTGTCCCTAGACAAGAGCCTGAAATTAAGTAGTTATCGTTTGTTTTTGTGTTACATATTTCCGTTTATTTTTTTGTATATGAAATACGGCCGTCAGTTTTGTTGTTTGAATTGTATGAGGTTGTCATGTCTGGGCCTTTTATAGGTGACTACACGGTTTGGGCTATGCTCATTATTGAAGGCCGTACAGTGAACTATAGTTGATAATTTCTGTGTCATTTTGGTCTAATGTGGAGTGTTGTCTCATTGGCAATCATACCACATCTTCGTTTTTACGCAAGCGCTAATACGGTGATTTCATCCCGTCGAACCAAGATCCATCTTCAAACATACGGACATAAAGCAGTTAAAAGGTAGAACGTATAAAAAACAAGTAAGGAACAAATGCGTATCGAACATGAAGTAAAAGGATCGGTTGAGCACAAACACATATAAATAGGTCATAAAAAGATCATTTTACCTCAACCAATTCAGAACTATTACCATATGTAAGACTATTAACAACTAGATTTGTAATTGCTAGCAATAACGGAAGGCACCCCTTCCCCCTATTACCAGGTGAGCGACAGCCATTTTGACAATTCCAAAGTCAAAGAGAGCATCTACAGATGTCTAGTAACATTTTTGCAAAGTTTCATTAAGTTTGAACATTTTGAATTTTTGATAGTTTTGCTGTTTCCATGGTTACGGCGGCCATTTTGAAAATTCTAACTTCAAAATCCAACTCTGCCTATGCCAGTTACCATTCCTGTAAAGTTTCATCCAGTTTGCGGAAATTCTTATTTTTGAAATTTTTGACCTTTTTGCATTGTTTCCATGGTAACAAGACCTATTTTGGAAATTCCAACTCCAATGTTGCTCATCATTACTGTGAAGTTTCATGAAGTTTTGAGCATTTTTAGAATTTTGAAAATTTTGGTGTAGTTTCCATGGCAACATAGTAGTTCCAATGATCGCCAAAATCATCCAACACCTGTATATAGTGGGCACCTACATTGTTTTAAAATATGATGATTCTGAGTTGAAGCATATCCAAACAGTTCACCAAAAACCAAAAGCTCATTTTTTTCACAATTGTGCCGTTTCCATGGTAACGGCAGCCATATTAAACTATTCCATGCCATAATTAAAAAGGGGGAAGGATATTAAAAATCAAATAAGTAACGAATATTTAACGAATAGGGAATAGGGAATAGGTAACGAATAGGTAACGAATAGGGAATAGGGAATAGGTAACGAATAGGCAACGAATAGGGAATAGGGAATAGGTAACGAATAGGTAACGAATAGGGAATAGGGAATAGGTAACGAATAGGTAACGAATAGGGAATAGGGAATAGGTAACGAATAGGCAACGAATAGGGAATAGGGAATAGGTAACGAATAGGGAATAGGGAATAGGTAACCAACTTGACGCCCATGCTTGGTAACGTGTTTAAAGATACATCATTCAAATCAAACATTCATGAAAATTCATCATAGGTAACTTCTGTAAAATCTAAGTCCTCGCCTGTTCTGGCATTGAAATCTCCAAGAAGGCATATATAACTGTGATCTGAACTAAACATAAGAAGTTCATGTTCAATTTCGTTAAATGGGTCACCTATACAATATGATAAATTTTCTGGTGGAATATATACAATACCAAAAATAGTATCTTGACATAGATGAAACATTTTTTTATCAATTTTGAACCAAAAAATATATTTACTATCTGTTTCAATAGGATGAATGTGTTCAGATAAGTTAGATTTATAAGCAAGGAGTATTCCCCCTGATTTAACCCTTGCATATTTACAGCGATTTTTCATTTTAACAGTATACCCTGGTATATTTATTTCATCTACGTCATCGGTCTTTGTTTCAACAAAACATAAAATATCATAATTTTGAATAAGTTCATTAAATTCTGGATACTGAATTCTTCTATTTAAACCACATACATTCAATGACAGTATATTTAAATTGATTATATTATTAGACAATGATTTGTTTTTATTTTTAATACTGTTTACAACTTCAGAGTAATGTTTACAATGTTCTCCACGGTAATCCTTATCTGTGATCAGGTGTGTCTTCTCTCTCTGGTGTAGAATGTACCCTTGGGCGTTTTTGTGGCCTTGAATTTGATTGACGAGGATCTACATGCGTACTCTCCAACTCGTATACATCTGGATTTACTAGTTCATCATTAACGTATAACTTATCTCGGTTAAGCACAACCTTTGCTCTTTTTTTTCTCTCCTCTTTCATAATCGGATATAAACGTCTCCGTCTTTGTTTTATTTCGGGTGGAAATTGTTCATTGACACCGTAATCCGATCCTTTCAAGTGTTTTCCTGCTTTCTTCACCATTTCTAAGTCAAATTTGCTCTTTCGAAGTAAATAGACGCAGATATATTAAAGATATGAGACGACTGGATGCAAAGCAATACTAAATAAATGCTCAGTAGGAATTAAAACGAATTAAAATAAAACATTTAATTTTGGCAAATTATTACAATTTCATATTACCGGCTATTTCAGTTGATTTCACTTTAGGAGCACTCGACTGTGGCTTGTGCGGATTGTTCGACTGCTCAACTACACCTTTCTCCTTGACCGGATCAATAAGTTTACTCGACTCCCCATTTTTCAAACGAGTTTTTGGGATAGCCCCCTGTTTTTCAAAATCAGATTTTTCAAGTTTCCTTTCTTTTTCGGAAATGCTTAATTCTAAATTGTGGATCCTATGTTCCAACCTATCCACTTCATCAGGTGAAGTCTCATGATCAAAAATGTCAGAAGTAGGATCCGACACATCGAGAACGTCCTGATCAAAACCAAATTCACTTAATAGTTTATAATTTTTTGTATCTTTATTTCGGGTTACAGGCATGGTAAGCCTCCTGTTTAAGACTTGAAAAAGTAATTATTTTTTTCAACAAATGACTTGATAAAAAATTTAAAAAAAAAAAAAAAAAAAAAAAAAAAAAAATTAATCACCAAAATAAGTACTTACGAAAAATAAAGATACAAAGGTTTCACAGCTCAAATAAATCAAAAGTAGTTGCCATGCCTCACAGGATGAACTTTTAACGGAAAACACAACATTAGTTTTCGGCTATCGACGGCAGAATGAAAAACTTAAAATTCTTTAAATCACAAGTATACAAAGGAACCAATCAGAATGCATTGTTATGTTATAAAATTCATAACAAGTTGTATCATTAGCTGTATGTTAAGAACCGAAATAATTCGAACAGTATAAAGTCTATTTCTTTTATCTCCAGTCGCCAATTATATATTTTTGATTAATTAAAAAAAGCACAAGAAATATAGAAACTTGGCAACAATGGGTCTTTTACCATTTTCCGATCTCTTCCCAAAACGATGCACGTTGCTGAATTCAATACGCTGATCAATTTTCTGGTATAGGAATCTTCGTAGTTTGTCTTCTATATTTTCGTCTCTATGTTCCGACAACCCTGTGAAAATCAGGTTGTATTTCATGGCTCGACATTGAATGTCGGTAAGTTTCGTTTTCATGTCATTATTTTCTCTTTCTACTTTGATGAGATCTTCATCTATTCTACATCTACTAGTATCTAATCTCAGGTAGTCCTCTTTTATTTTGTCAAAACCCTTTTCTAAGCAATCTGTCTTTTTTTTAACTTCATCAAAGATATTACTTGCGCCTTGACAATTTGATTCTAAATCTGACACTCTGGTTTTAACATCATAGATATCTTTTTCGGCTGTTATGACCCGAGCTGTTATGGATGTTAGTTTGTCGTTCATTTGAGTAAGTGTTTAAGTATTTTTTCCTGTATTTTTTTCAATACTTGACAGTCTTATGTCCATTTTATTTAACAGAGTTAATACATTGTTCATTAAAGTAGACATATCAGATGAGTCACCGTATAAAACATTTCTGCTTTCATTTAAAATTTCAGCCGTCGACTTTTCATTTCTAGATTTTTGATCTTTTCAGTTAAAGCCATTTAGTCAATTATATTTCCTCCATTTGTTTTACAGAGATATACCTGTACAAACAGTCAATTATATTTCATCCATTTGTTTTATAGAGATATACCTGTACAAACAGTCAATTATATTTCATCCATTTGTTTTATAGAGACATACCTGTACAAACAGTCAATTATATTTCACCCATTTGTTTTATAGAGATATACCTGTACAAACAGTCAATTATATTTCATCCATTTGTTTTACAGAGATATACCTGTACAAACAGTCAATTATATTTCACCCATTTGTTTTATAGAGATATACCTGTACAAACAGTCAATTATATTTCATCCATTTGTTTTACAGAGATATACCTGTACAAACAGTCAATTATATTTCATCCATTTGTTTTATAGAGATATACCTGTACAAACAGTCAATTATATTTCACCCATTTGTTTTACAGAGATATACCTGTACAAACAGTCAATTATATTTCACCCATTTGTTTTATAGAGATATACCTGTACAAACAGTCAATTATATTTCACCCATTTGTTTTATAGAGATATACCTGTACAAACAGTCAATTATATTTCATCCATTTGTTTTATAGAGATATACCTGTACAAACAGTCAATTATATTTTATCCATTTGTTTTATAGAGATATACCTGTACAAACAGTCAATTATTTTTCGTCCATTTGTTTTATAGAGATATACCTGTACAAACAGTCAATTATATTTCATCCATTTGTTTTACAGAGATATACCTGTACAAACAGTCAATTATATTTCACCCATTTGTTTTATAGAGATATACCTGTACAAACAGTCAATTATATTTCATCCATTTGTTTTACAGAGATATACCTGTACAAACAGTCAATTATATTTCATCCATTTGTTTTTTTAGAGATATACCTGTACAAACAGTCAATTATATTTCATCCATTTGTTTTACAGAGATATACCTGTACAAACAGTCAATTATATTTCACCCATTTGTTTTATAGAGATATACCTGTACAAACAGTCAATTATATTTCACCCATTTGTTTTATAGAGATATACCTGTACAAACAGTCAATTATATTTCATCAAGTCGTCCAGATATATTATATTTCCTCCATCTGTTTTACAGAGATATACCTGTACACACAGTCAATTATATTTCATCCATTTGTTTTATAGAGACATACCTGTACAAACAGTCAATTATTTTTCGTCCATTTGTTTTATAGAGATATACCTGTACAAACAGTCAATTATATTTCATGCATTTGTTTTATAGAGATATACCTGTACAAATCGTCCAGATATATTATATTTCATCCAATTGTTTTACAGAGATATACCTGTACAAGTCGTCCAGATATATTATATTTCCTCCATCTGTTTTACAGAGATATACCTGTACAAACAGTCAATTATATTTCACACATTTGTTTTATAGAGATATACCTGTACAAACAGTCAATTATATTTCATCCATTTGTTTTACAGAGATATACCTGTACAAACAGTCAATCATATTTCACCCATTTGTTTTATAGAGATATACCTGTACAAACAGTCAATTATATTTCATCCATTTGTTTTACAGAGATATACCTGTACAAACAGTCAATTATATTTCACCCATTTGTTTTATAGAGATATACCTGTACAAACAGTCAATTATATTTCATCCATTTGTTTTACAGAGATATACCTGTACAAACAGTCAATTATATTTCATCCATTTGTTTTATAGAGATATACCTGTACAAACAGTCAATTATATTTCATCCATTTGTTTTACAGAGATATACCTGTACAAACAGTCAATTATTTTTCGTCCATTTGTTTTATAGAGATATACCTGTACAAACAGTCAATTATATTTCATGCATTTGTTTTATAGAGATATACCTGTACAAATCGTCCAGATATATTATATTTCATCCAATTGTTTTACAGAGATATACCTGTACAAGTCGTCCAGATATATTATATTTCCTCCATTTGTTTTATAGAGATATACCTGTACAAGTCGTCCAGATGAAAACGACTACTGTGTAAAAGAAAAAGAAACAATGTTTTTGAAGTTACATTCTCTATCTTACAATAGACAGAACGTCATCATCAAGCTTAGAATAAAACTGTTAGAGGTTGAAGGTAACATTTCAATTCGGCATTCACAAAAATAAACAGTGCGCGTAGATTACTATGGGATAGAAGCGCTCAATTCGGAAAGAGAGTCTCGATTTTTTTAAAAGCTATATTAAAAATAGAAACAAGCAGAAGTCGGAGAATGATAGACAACACCATGATTAAAGAGCCAGAATGACGTACAGACAAACAACAGTCCACAAAACACTAATACTTACTTATATACATTTAAATTAAACTTTCGCAATCATATCACATCTCCTTATTTATATATAGTAAACACATATAAATTAATTACCACGAACTTATAATAATCCAGGGTAAAAATCAAGTGCTGTGGAACTTCCGAAGTACCAGCATCAATTCTGCCCACTAGTGGCACCATTGCATTACTCGATTAATTGATAAGTAGAATTCAGTATTATCATCAACAAGAAAAGGGGCACGGCATGTGGTTATATAAGACAAGGTGCATAATCGATATTCCATATAAAATGGTCATCTAAATCAGTATGACGTACATTCAACTTCTACGTTAACCACCAGTAAAGCTTGATTCAGTAGATTGTATAAGGAAATTTATAATGAGAAACAAAAGTTCTGACATATGATATCATCCTGGGATAGAAAATACATTTAGGTGTCATGGATTTTCACATACAGCAGTAATTAATCGAAGTCACGATTGTCGTTAATGAATCAGCAATACGACTTATAAACAAATTTATACTTTTATGACCCATAACTGCTACTGATTACAATAGTAAACAGCGGTTCAAAAGTCATAAATCGAGTAAGAGAAATAAATCCGAGTAACCAACTACATAAGTTCACCCTCGATTTTTGTGAAGTCTATAAAGCACTTTTTTGGTTGTGTGTATTGCAGTCTTCGTGGGTGTTTTGTTGTTGCTTTGTTTTCGTTCTTTGTTGTTTTTTCCATTAATATATGAAAATTGTCTTTTAACTTGATCCTATTATTTGTTGCAAAGTAATGTATTGGTTGTTCAAATCCATGTACTCATAAAGTTTTACTACATGTAGTACCTTGCGTAGATTATATATGAATCTATGGGTCATCCTTAAGTATCATCGATGTAAGACTGAATACATTCAAAGTTTACATATTTTTTTTGTTTCTTTTTTTTTTTTTTTTTAAATTAACTCATTTTAATTACATTTATACATGCAGAAACTAAATGGTACATATTCGTCATATTGGCTTCTGTGTTCATCCTGGCAGTGATTGTCATCGTTGTTCTATGTAAACTTGCTATCTACGGATTAAATCGGAGATCCAGATCTCCTGGACGAACATACAATACAGGAGCAGGTAAGGGATTATGATCGTTCTCTGTATTCCGATAGAACATACTACATGTCAGGTATTTGGGTGTTTGATCGTACTCTGTATACCGATAGAACATACAGGTAAGATATTTGGTCATATGATTGTACCCTGTATGCCGATAGAACATACAGGTAAGGTATTTAGGTGTTTGGTCATACTCTGTATTCCGATAGAACATACAGGTATTTGGGTGTTTGATCGTACTCTGTATACCGATAGAACGTACAGGTAAGGTATTTGGGTGTTTGGTCGTACTCTGTATACCGATAGAACGTACAGGTTAGGTATTTGGCCGTTTGATCACTCTCTGTACTCCGACAGATCAAGTAGGTGACATAACAAAGTAGAGTTAACCACTAACCCAGCATACTGTTTTCCAAAGCTTTACCAAAAGGCTGATATATGTATGATTGCAATTGAGACTGTGATATTAACTATAATAGAATGGACGTGACGTGGAATAGTTACAAATTTACCATATAATAGCCAAACCACTGCTATGTAAAGGTATGAAATCTTCTACACACCATACGTGAGTCAGCAAAACACCAAGAAAAAGTCCGTAACATTTAATGAAAAAATAGCATATAAAGAAAAATACTAAGTACAAGATCTATGTTCTCCATGAAATTCAACTGATTAGTTTAAGGGAGTAACATCTTACCGGAAAGAAATGTGTGTACCTCTCCCTATCTCACAAACCAACATCCATATTATCAAGCTGGCTGACCTGAAATCTGTAGAAATATTTTTTTCAAAGACTTGTATTAGTTTGAAATTTTATGAGACCGTTGCAGTTGACAATACAAACCATAGGTTAAATATACTGCATTTCAAGTGAAATTTGCCCTTAAGGAAGCCCTCCATTTAATCGATCCTTAAAATCAGACTTCATTAAAGGACTGACATGGCGATATAGAAATAGAGTCATCCCTTGGTCTACTTCCGATCATCAGTAAAACCCAAAGCAAAGTTGCTGTTTGGTTATGCGGTATGTTTATATTCGTAGTCGTCTAGAATGTGGTGGTTGAATACGAAGTATCATGTAGATATTCGATCACGATCTCTGTAAGTTAGATTTCTTGCAGCAGCACTTTGAGAGATTTCTTGCAGCAGCTCTTTGAGAGATTTCTTTCCGCCAATCATGTTGATGTATCCCTTATTGAACGATTCAATGTATTGATACTAGTAGTTGATATGTTTTTGTCATGAACACGAATACGATATTTGCCATTTGGACGTTTAATAAACAACAATCAATCGATCATATTGAATTTTCGACTAACGTTTGCTTGTAGTAATAATTGAGGACAGATGTAGCATTTTGATATATAAATGCCACTCTACAATTTAATTTTGAGGACTTAAATGATCTTGAGAGAAGCGATTCACAGAGATCGTATTCCAGCTAGGCCATTTATAATGTAGTTATCTAAATGAGGATCCATAACCCTTGTTTTGAGATTATTGTTATAAGGTAAATATAGTCATATTATTTTTCTGTGTGTTTATGATGGATGCATTTTATTCTCATAATTTTCTGTAATAAAATATAAAATGACTTAAAGTAGTAGTACCTGTTATGTGTCATCTAGACAGCAACCCATGGCCAGAGACAATGAAATTAAGAAATCATTTAAGGAGAGAAATCTCCAACAATTGACACTTCACAAGTATAATAACGTGGGGACTAAGTTTACCTTTAATTATTATAAATCTGACAAATACTGACAGAAAAAACCAACAAAGTTCCTAACGTGATTCAGTAACATTTTATTGTTACTAATTTAAACTTGTTATCTTTATAGCACCAGCAAACAAGTATATGCCATCAAATGGAGCCTACCCAACACAAACATCCGGGCAACAGACAACGAACCTTTCTAATGAGCCAGCCGGATATCCTCCCTCCAGTAAAACAGGAAATTATTCAACTCCACAAGATTTTTCTGCTTTTACCTACAGTAATCCCGTCTCGTAAAAGTCGTCGTGAAACACATCAGACTCTTCTTGATAAACATACGACACTGCCTACATACGATAAGTTTCTGAAAGAAATCTGTCGTTGCTTACAAGGAAACTGTACATCGATTGACTTCCCCTGTCCTGGAAATCTTTGGAACAGATTTTATTTTTATTATTTATGTTGTTGATGTATTGGGTTTGTTATAGTGGTAATTTTTTGGTATTTTTACTCTTAATATTGCACATTATCTAGTTTACGAAATTCATAATTACATTAAAATGTACCAATTGAAGAAAAAAATACCACCAGCGTCGCCATGATCGATGAAGATAAACCATTGAAATAACTCTAAAATATTTGTGATTATACATACAGCCCGTAACAGAGAAGTGATCGAATTCGCGTTTCTTTACCGTCAAAATAAGTTACGTTATCGACAAACTTATTTCAGAAGTGACAAAAGTTAATTTTCTTCATCGACAAAATATTTAATGTGCAACGTGTAAGTTTTCATTGTTTAAAAGTCGACGTTTTTTTAACACAGTAAAACATTTTTTATAATCAACCTCTGTCGTTGGCATTTTCATTTTAACGGTAAAACGTTTCTACAATAAAGATGACCTCGATTTGCTCAATGTAGATATTATATACTGCTTGCACTGTGAATATTTATGGGATTCAACACTGTAATAGTTTTTCTTTCGTCTGATACAGAATACCCCATATCCTTTCTTTTTCATACCTATCTGTTTATTATGTCCCCGGGATTATGTCAATCATACATTGTTGCAATACCGACATGCTTGTACTTTGTCACAGAAAAAACTGAAATAAATTTCCTTCAAATCGAAGTAAAAAATACAAATGTACCCTTTAACATTTGAAATGTTGAAGACAAAATTGCTCTATATCTTAAGATATTGACGAATATTTGAAATGTAAACCTCTATAAGATGTGATGTACGGCATTTCATTTTATCAATGGTAATAATTCATATCTGACAGAGAAGAAATATTCATAATTCTCAGAAAGTTTTCATAAATATTGTTAGATACCACTAATCGTTCCAACAATCAAGACAACAGAGACAAACATGGAAAAAAATATGAAAATGAAAAAATATGACTTAAATGTTAGCATGTTCACGGAGACGGCACTCAATTTACAAAAAAATAATTGATGTTTTAAGGAACTGCAGAGGTCTCCACATGTTTTCAACAAGGGTAGAATTCAAAACCTTGAATATGAAAGCCTCGAAATCCATGATACGTTTTCTGTGCGGTAGTTATATCTACAAAATCCAATCATGTACACGACATATAATACATGTACATATTCATACATGTATATTTATATATTGGGAATTTATTTTTGTTTCCAAACAGAATTATAAGGTTATGTATAAGTGCCTCCGTTCACTGCACAATTGTAAATTGTCTTCCTAAAGACCAGCAAAAATAAATGGTACAACTTCACGTAGTCATAAAAAAAGTCGTATAATTTACGTTATCGAACAAAAAATCAGAAATACGGAATGTTATATGTGAATCGTTAGGAAATCCGTTTCCCCTACATGTTTTAAAAGTCAAAGAAAAATGTTTCCCTGATACAAACGTTTTAAGAACCAGCTTGGTGTAACCTATAGACAAGTTCGACTGGACATAAGGAAGTTAATATGTTTACTCTGATTTGAAATTATCTTTTAGAACTTTTTTTAGTAATTGAGAACCTATGTTGTTTATGGGTAATAGGTGAAATGTTGCATGATCCCTCAAAATGACAGCAAGCGCAGTTTTCCGGACGATTTTCATTTGTACACTGATAAAAACTGTCAGGTCCTGGCCATGGTATATTTTTGAGAATTTTTTTTTACTGATTTTTACTTAAAAAAAATATTCTCTGTGTGTGCCATTGCAAGAAATAGTTTTGCTCGTTATTTTGTCATATTTAAAAAAATTCTCAACAAAATTTTCCCGTTTAAACTGTACTAGAAAAAAGTTTGGCATGTGAAACGGACGAAGACATATTCTAACAGAAGTACAAATAAAAGTCCTCCCTTTTGTGTATACATATGAGAAAACATTTCAAAGTTATTGATTGAATTCAAATCCATAACACATACTGTACACATTGTAGTCCGAAAAAATAAAGGACTTCATTCCTATCAAACACCTTTTTAATTGTTTACCAGTATATTCCTTTTAGTTTTGGGTAAAATTGTAAAGGAAATAATACTATCAAGACGTCCTTCCATAAATCTTTTTTTTCTGTTCTGACTTTGAAGAAATGACTACTTTTCGCCCAATCGAAATGGTGCATGGACATATTTTGTTTCATATTATTAGAATTATTTTCAATATTATCAATATTAAACTTGGTTATCGACACATGAAAATTTGTCAGCATTGTCAATCTTTTTAACGTTAAAGTACCAATAGTTCGGTCACTACTCAATTAAGTTTGTCGATAACGTAGCTAATTTTGACGGTAAAGAAACATCAATTCGATCACTTCTCTGTTACGGGCTGTAAAGCAATCCTCAATAGTTCCAGTTACCGTAGTTTACTTTGACACATTCCCCATGTCCATATCAACTTTGCAATAAAATAATGTTTCTTATGTGTATGACTCTTTTTTGCCATACTGAAGACTAAATAAAGTGTCAATTTTTTTGGGGTTGTTTTGTTAATCATTTTTGTGTTGTATCATTCACTAATATCATTTTGTGTTTTCATCAATCAGAGTTCAAACTTTTCTAGAACTATAATGTTCTCATCGTATGTTTTAAGTTAAATGTCCGAGATCGCCTGTTTTGATTTTTTTTAAACATGAGTATGAACGTTTTTTAAGAAATATTTTTATTTCAAACCTTTGGTATTGATTTTGTTTCTTTTGATTTACAGTTCTTGCGAATTAACAACACTCACAATTCAATACAATATTAGTATAATCAAGCAACAAAAGCTTTTGAATGTTGGTGGACCCACTGATATCCTTATGTTCTTATGTACTCCGTCTAAAAAATGATAACCTCATCGTTTATTTCTGAAACTCGTGTACTAGTGTGTTCAGTTTTGTACTTTACAAAAACATTTGAAAGTCAAGTCCTCTTATCCTCCCTAGTTATCAATCAAAGTGATCTGTCAATGAAATACTAAACATTCGATGTATAGGTTTTAAAGGTTTAATGATTGTTGTATATGAACAAAACGTCGTGTAACAAATTTCTCACCAGCATAATGAGATTATACCAGTTTAATGACTGCTCGAGTAACTATTATCATCATTTGACTGGTAAGCTTACCAGTGTAAAAGGATGTATCATTTGATTTCAAAACGATATTACTCATAAACAATGTTCAAAATTGCACAAACTAGTCATTTCGACCAAATTTAATAAACATGATTTTTATATAATGGTAAAGGCGGTAAATAATCAATACATCGTAAGTATTATGTTTCATGGTCCGCAGTTATAAAAGAACATGTAGTTATCAACGAGTGACCATATTCGAACTGAAAAACTAAAATACTCAATCTTTTAATATAAATATATTGGTCGACGAAAAAGGGGGTTAGGTGCCAAAATTGTTCATGTTGCTCCGTGTCAGGGCTGGATTCAGACGAGATGATCATTATGACAGAGACTTTGGGAACAACATTTCTCTTCACTTTGAAAAAAATGGAAAACAACACGTTTAATAATTTATTGCGTCCGAAGCGCTTTTCTGGATTTACCTTCATCAGGAACGCTCAAAGCCAATCATTTGAAATCCGAAGATGTATAAGTACCGAAAATCGTTGAAGAGCTATTATATGTCAAAAATACCTAAAATTAATAGCGTAACACATGTAGATTGTCGTGTGCCGATATAGATTATTTTATCTTTGTAAAAGTATCAAGTAGTATTTTTCATCAATAGTTTTTCATGTTAAAATTTTATAGAAAATAATCAATAAAACACATGTTTTAAGTATTGTATATCTTGTAATCAAAATAATAAATTTATAAAAAAAAACAAAAAACTTTTGATTGTTTAAACCGTTTCAATGCATTTGAAAAAATCAATATAAGACATTGAAATTATGCGAACGTTTGAGACTTTATGGCCTTTTAGAATATATAAATAATGTTATCTATTTTATCGTTCAAAATATGTTTCTCGTATAATCAATCATTTCAAAATATACAATGGTTTTTAGATTTAATGTCCAATGAAACCGCTGCTATGGCATGGTATTGGTTGCAAAATTCGATATTATTCATTTAAACGCAATATTTTTTATTTAATTGGTATATTTCTTAATTTGAATGCAATATTTCTTTTCATTTAAGCCCCGGTCACAACAGATCGTACAATTTTTTGTCGTGGAAGATCTATAAAGTAGTTGTCGTGGCGCTGTCGTGCAAAATGTCAAAACAATATTTTAAGTGGTCACATCAGCTACGACATGACCACGATGGTTCCACGATGGGTACAAGACAGAAAAAAAGAATTGTAATTGTACTGTGGTGGGTTTGTTTGTTCAACAAAAGCTCTTGAAACATGCCAGGCTCCATCCGCATGAATCCAACGAAATCACTGGCAGATTACAGCTCCAACTCTTACATCAGTGTACTATACTGCCCAAACTTCAGGCGCCGTTCGATCCATGGTCTCCATGGTTCCTATACTGTTCACGGGCTCGAATCAATGCTAACAGGACCATATTTTGCTCTTGTTGTATTTCGCATATGCGCCTATTCAAAAGGACCAAGCATAATCGTTCTGATGAAATATCCATCCTGTTTAAACGGTAGACGGTATGTTTTTCCAAATATTTATTTCCACCGAATTGTATTCTTCTAAATACAACGAAAATATGTTGCACGACGAACGTACTACTGTCGTACAACAGACAATCAATGTTGTGCCATTATCGTACGAAATTTGGTATTCGTGAGAGTTAGACAATCGTGCGACTGTATGACGAGTGTCTTGCGATAGTCGTGAGATTGTCGTACGACAGCCGTGCGACGATTGTTTGATTAAAATGCATTAAATTGATACCCACGACAATTTGTTTATCGCACGACAGTCGCACGACAGTCGCACGACGATTGTAAGACACTTTCAAGACAGCCACAAGACAGTGACACGATAAAAAATCGTAGAGCAAAAAAGGTGCATGTCCAATTTTCGTCCCACGACACACGACAGGGCCACGATGCTCAAAATATCGTGCGACTGTCACGATTTGACCAAACTTCATGTCGTGGCGCTGTAAAGATGTGTCGTATGTTTGTTGTGACCAGGGCTTAAATTTATTTTCATTTAAATGTTATGCTTGACATATGGCTTCTAAAGTACGGCTCGAGGATCGCTCTTGTCAAGTGACAGATATGGATAAAAGGAGTTGTATGGTAACGTTTAATGAGGCAGAATCGAACTACACAAAAACATTCAGTAGAGATCTTGCTTTCAGTATTCGTTTGGTTCTGTTCTACTCTATCATTTGTTTTTGTCTCTCATGATATCAGTAATATATATGCTTCCCAAATAGACGACAATCCACCAGACTTATTCGTGTCGGTGTTGAGCACTAACATGACTAGTTTAGCCGTCGACACATGCTAATGTTTCTGATTCCCTTCAAAAGGTTATCTATGCAATTGACTGATGACTTTGTTAAAGTTTTTCGTTTAACAGTTATTTATTACTTATTACAACTATGGCGATATAGACATTAACTTTTCATTTTAGTTGAATACATTTGATACATTATTGATTTATAAAAGCAAATTTTCTAGATTAAGTAGTGTATCTTGTAAGTTTGTGTTTCTGTGACAGAGAGTGGTCTTCAATACCCGGGGTAATTATAAGTCAAGCAGGCAATTCTTTTCTACTGGTGTGAAGTTATTTGAATGTCATTATTTGAGATATTTTTATTTCTTATTCTTAAGTATATGCTTATGTTCAGGTGCTATTTATGATTTATTAAAGTTTATTTTATATTTTGACGTTCGATACATTTTTGAATTCCAATTTTCGGTTTTGACATCAGAAACATTCAGTCTATATACAAGATATTTAAACAACAAAATCCAGACCATACCCTCATACTATGAAACACAAAAACTTGAATGCACTCTACAAACAGTCAACATTAGCAATCCAGAATGCCGGGGTATTCTTCCTTAATTTGTTCGTTGGTAAGTGATGTTATCTAAGTCGTGTTCAAATTGGTCTTATCATCTATACATAAAATAAACTCTACTACTTAATATCTACTACTTGAACCAGCATTTTATAATTTCTTTATTGATCTTTATTAGGTAGAAATATACATACATATATATCTACTTTATTTGATATTTTAGTTTAAACAATATTTTATTTTTCAAAAAGTGCTCGAAATATAATTATACAATATACATTCTGGGATTCGGATTCACATTAAACATGTTTATTCTGTGGTTTGCCCGTTACTTAGAAGTCAGTTTGGTCGAAAAATGTAATCAACTCATTTTTTATAATTATGGTCACACTTGTAGCTGGAGAAATATGCAAATGTTTCGAAAATAAGGTTACATTAAATTAAAGTTTCATCATCTAAATCGAAATCGACATAAAAATAGTTGTTATGGACCAAATCTCCTTGTTTCTAAAATAAATCTTTGTACAACTATAAAAAAAATATTTTCGTTTTCCTCATCACTGATGAGTTTACTACCTGATAATAATGTTTGTATATTATATCTTGGTAGTGTAGAAATAGTTTGTGTCCTGATGACACTATAATTATGACATTCTTGCAGATAGTGTTTGCTGCTCTCAACTTGCCCACATATACAGAGGATGGAGAGAACAGAATTTTTCTGGAAAAGGTGTTCATTTAAGCCACTGTAGTTCAACCGGAGTCTGGCGTGAAGTAGTTTTCCCTTTCTTCAACCAGTATTATAATATGTAGGGACTTTCTTAGTATCTCGATTTAAGGGTTATTCGATATTTTTCCCTTTGCTATGATTTTATTTTACTTTTGACCAAGATTTTTTAATGTATGGTAAAATTTTCCTGCATCTGTTTCGCTTAAATCGCAAATATCATAAGTTGACAAGACACCAGGAAGACATCTGACAGACTGAATGAGCGTAAATTCACTGGTATCGATATGTTATAAAAATGATTCCAATAGTATTGGTTTCGTTTTCTTTGACGAAGTCTGTAACAATGCTTATAATTGGTATTTGAACTGGATATATGTCTCATTTGGTAATCATATCACGTCTCTTTATTTTTATAAGACGCTTTCAATGCAAATAAATACTATATCATCTTAACTTTTCGTGACTTCTTTTAGTAAAAATTACACTTCAAGTTGGGAAAAGGGATAATGCCTTTGTTTGTCTTGTGTGGTTTCTTTTAAGTTTGATTCATGAGTTTTTAAGTTTAGTGTGGCCTTCATTTCGATGAACAAGTATATATCATTGTTTAATTCCCAGCTGAAGCCCGCTTCCGTTAAAGCTAGGTTCACAATGCCGATCAGACCAACTCGATCAATCTCGATCAAGACAAATAAAGCGATCGGGAGACTGGTCTGTATCAATCGACAAGAATGTTCGGGATGGTCTACCTTGGTCGTCATCGATCTGGCTTTCTACCCGAGAGTTTTTGACATGTCAAAAACATTCGAGTAAGGATCGAGAAGCCAGTCACTCGAGAAGAGATCGAGAATTCGTCGAGTAGCGATCGAATTTATCGGGAAAGGATCGTGTAGAGATCGAGTTTGGTCGGAATACAAATAGTTTACCGATCAGTACTCGATCATTTCGATCTTTGCCCGACTAATATTCGACCATTTCCCGATCAACGATAACCTGTACGATATGTGGTCAAGATTAAGTCGACCAATGCCCGATCACTTCATGATCACTGCGACTTCTATATTTTTTTCATCCCAGACCAACTCGACCAAATCCCGATCTCTAAGTGACCACATTCGACCACTCTTCGATCTCTACTCGGCCATACACGAGTAAACATGAGTGCTACACGATTCTCTAAAAATGTGAGCAGCTCTGATTAACTCTCATAACTTTTTTCTGCAAAAATATATTGTCACTATTTATTTTTAACTGTACACAAATTCCTCCATGTACAGTACGCGTCTGTACTTTTGCAAGAAGGTGTAAAATGTTAAAAAGAGGGAGCACAGATACCAAAGGAACAATCAAACTCAAAGGTCAAACCGACACAGCCATAGCGAAAAACGAAAGCCGACGGGAAGACAAACAGAAGTCTACATAACTCCACATAAAAAAAACTAATAAATTAGCAACACGAAACCCAATAAAACCTGGGATGAGATCAGGTGTTTCGGAAGGGAAGTAGATTCTGCATTTTGACCCCAGAGGATTTTCAAATATGAAAGTACTTGTGCCTTAAAATTAATTGTTAGACAGCTGATGACTAATTTAGCCTTCAAAGGTAGTTTTTAAGAACATCAATATTATATTTAACTGTTTAATGGGCTATTTTTGTTTGACTGTCCGTATTTTCCGTATGTCCAGAATTTTTTGTAGTATGAAAATAAGAGGATATGGTATAATCGCAATGAGACAACTCCCAAAAGGACACCGAATGACACAGAAATTAACAACTTTAAGTCACCGTACGGTCGAATGTTTACAAACATTTTTTTTTTTCATACACTTTTTGATACAATTTTATTTTAAAAAAAATGAGACGAAAGACACAAATGATTTTATTTGAATTCGTGATAGATATATGTAAACAGTTTCAGAAAAGGCTGGCCAATTTTGGGGGAAATATGTGACATCTTTACCCCCTTTTTGCTATATTTTTAGCAAATAAAGGCAGGTTGTTGCCATGGATACACCAAAAAAGAAATATATTGAACCATTCAACTACTGGGTATCAGATCTATGGAAAATACTGATTACATTCGTATGCACATATATGACACAGTAAGCTTAATTTGAAAATTAATTAAAAAGCCAGGGAAAGGGGATGGTAATATTTATGTATATATATTGCTATCTAACATCAGTACTAATCCAGTGACGAATCTCATTTTGAAGAAACGAGCAATAAAACTCCAATAATAAATCAGCGTCGTACTTACTTTCATGAAGTTATTATAACCATTGGGGTCCTCTTTGTTCAGCTCCTGCAAGGACTGTTCGTTTTAAATTTTCCTTGGAGTTCAGTATTTTTGTGATTACTATTTATACTGCCCACACAGTGGTCGCCTTGTCAGCCACTGCATCATCTAGATTTTTCGGCAACCTTTGCTGTTTACCCCCTTTTTGTTTATTTTCTACGCTTTCTTCAAGCTCCGTCACAGCTATTAATCTATATATCTGAGCTCTAACCATCTTGCCAAACAATCCAACTGCTTTATTTCCATATACTAGTAGATATTCTAAATGAAAATCTTACTCAGACCTTCTGTGAACTACTGAATCTAACCAAATAAACGGGAACGTGTCCATTGGACACAGATAATGCCCAATCTTTCATATGTAACGTTATAAAGAGTCATTACTCAAGAACGGTAAAAGTGACACCACACAAATTCGCATTTGATCTGTGTTTTATGTTATTGCGTTTCATTAAATTTGGTTGAGGCAAAATAAAATTAGAGAACGGAAACTAATTGTTGGGACGTACGTATGCGTACTTACGGACGGACAAGGGGCCGGTAACAAGAAGCATTCTTATGTCTTACGAACATCTAAAGAGTGTCTTAAGATTTAAGAGTGTAACAAGACCCAACCTCAGACCTATCTTAGAATGATTGACAGCCCTTAATGTTTTTAAAAAATGCATGATTTAAGAACGATTCTTAGGTCTAACTTAAAGCGATCTTACTAATTCTGGTAACACGAAATCATTCTTAAATTTTGGTCAGTTATTAAGTGTTCTTAAAACAAACTTAGCAACTTAGGGATGTACCAAGAACAATTCGCAACAGCTTCTCTTGATATTTTTTATAAGAGTGGTCCCGACTACTCTTAGCTGCACATTCATTTGTTAATCTAACAAGTTGCTTTTTGAAAAAAGACAAAACGTGAACCTTGGAACTTTTTATTCTAATAATTAAAACAACTAAATAAGAATATATATTAGTGTTATCTTGGCCATGTGTGTAGAGGATAATATTTTCTATAAATCATAACAATTTTGGCATGTTGAGAGAAGTGTTAAATAAAAGGCTTAAGCAAGGAGAAAAAAAGATGTTGTAAGACGTATATATATAATTTCTTCAGGAATGATAAAAATTCAAAACATGGGAGACACATGTACCTTTTTCCAAAAATTCATAAAATTAATCTAGAAATAAGAAACGAGGCATTGCTGGCCAGCTAGCAGGACACATTGATGTTTGGTACCGACAAATCATCAATAAGTGTAACTCCCCCGCGAGAGATACTGACTTGATCTAATTATAAATTTTAAACCATTATTGAAGAGGCATAACTTTATTGCCCCCAATGCACTGACTCTGTCCACTATTGTGCCCAACAATTTTTTCTTCCTCTCGTTTTATTACTGTATCTGTGAGTTTTCACAGGAAGAAGATTTTATTCTTTTCAACCTCGTCAACTAGTATCTAATACTTATCAGAATTAAAGTTTGGTTTCATTGGCTTAGCGGGCTCTTCCCCCTTTGATATTTCATTCTGAGCCATGCTGTTTTGAAAAGTGTTTTATTTACAGCAAAGAGAAAATTGTGATTTTTTTCAATTTTAAACCAAGAGTTCGAATGATTTATGTTGAAATCATCACTTCTTAAATTTACGGACGCCGTTATGAGTTGGATGAACGTTATAGAGTATCCGTTTCATAGATGATATCGGTTATGTCGTAACTACAACCCCATTCCCATGTCACGAATGTGACCTACCGAATTAGACTATTTACCGGCTACGTATAATGAGCAACACGACGGGCGAGCAGGATCCGCTTACCCTTCCGAAGCACCTGAAATCATCCCAAGTTTTTAGTGGGGTTTTCGTGTTGCTGTTTGTGACATTTTTATGTCTATGGTGTCTGTTTTGTTCACGCATAGTGTTCAATATAATGGAATTTGATAAGACTGCCAAACAATGAGAGGTTTAGCGCTAGAAAACTAGGTTCAATCCACCATCTACTGTTGAAAATGCCTGTAACATGTCAGGAATATGATAGTTGTTGTCAATTCGTTTGATGTGCTTTATCATTTGATTTCGCCATTTGATAAGGGACTTTCCATTTTGAATTTTCCTCGGAGTTCAGTATTTTGTGATTTTACTTTTTGTTAGAAGGCTTCAGACCACAATTAATGATGGTCTTCTGTTTTTTTCTTTGAAAAGTTGACTATTTATGTGGTCCTATGAGTTGTCTATATATTGAAATAAGTAAAAAGATGTGGAAAAAAATATTGTTAAAAGTGTGCAAGTACTAATTTGGCCGAAATGAAAGTAGGATAGAACTTAGCTTTCGTCATTTATTCAAGTTGCAAATCCTACCATTGTCATGTTCTTAGGGCTCTCAAAAGAAAAAGCACCGATGGATTGTCCTGGGACAAGACTATTTTAATAGAGTTACAATGGTCTGTAACCAGTTAAATTTATTTCATTTTTGAAGCGGTGCAATTTTTTTTATTCAATTTGACTTTTATTAAAAATGCTTTGTAGCAAAGTGGGATAATATATGAGGTCTGAGGCCAGAATTAGTTTCCTTACGTTAAATAGGAAGTTGATTGTTGTCTGCATTTTATCGTTCGTTTAAACGTTTGTATGATTCATTTCAGGCAATTCTAATTTCTTTGAGAGGAACCCAACACGGACACGCCGGATAATTATTAAGAACTCGTAACTTGAAAACTATTACGTTAAGTAAGGGGGAAATACGACCGATCTACGAGCAAACTGAGGGAGCTTTGATTTACACTCTTTGAATGATCTTAGGATTATCTTATCTTCCCCTTAATTCAATACTTACGATCTCTCTTAATATAATTTCTTGTTACCGGCCCAAGGTTAACACTTAATGCCTCCTCCTGTGTAGCAGATGATAAAAAAAAATCAGATGTTTTTATACTGAAATTATACATACCCGACCAATGCCCGACTATCCCTACGACCCCTATACGATCAAGTCGATCTGGTCTGGCCGAGATCAGGCTGAGATCGAGTATAGTTGATTTGTTCTAGCTAATCGAGGAAAGATCGTGTAGAGATCGTGAATTGGTCGAAATAATCGAATATGTATTCATTTAGTGGTCGGGTTGGAGTCGTGATGGAGTCGTGAAGGAGTCGTGAATGGTCGGGTTAAGGTTGTGCACAGTCGGATAGCAGTCAGGTAGAAGTCGTAAACAGGCTCGATCAAGAATTTGGTCACGCTAAATTTGGACAATCGGGATCATCGAGTTGATCAGATCGGCAGTGTGAACCTAGCTTAACGGTATTTTCTCGCTGTACTGGGACCCAATGGTGGCCTAGAGCTGTTTATGCTCTTTGGTCGGGTAGTTGTCTCTTTGACACATATACCGTTTCAATTTTCAACTCTAAATCTTATGTTTCCTGTTTTTATGTAGTCATCAGTTTATTGTTGTTATTTGACTACTTGGTTTATTTTTATAATTGGGTAGTCAGGTTTATGTCTAATATACATACTACCCACATCACCTTTTATACATATGCAAATGAAACCAAGGCCATTGAGTTTAGGTTCAAATTCATCACAATTTAATATATATTGGTCATTATTTCTTCTAATAGGTCAAATTTTTATGCAAGCACCGTGTATTGTTCATGCAAGAAAATACCATTATTTAGCCCTATGCCATTCTGTTCCTGTACCAAGTTAAAATGTCTAAACCGTGTACTGTTCGTTTTTTTCCCTTTGCTTTTGTCTCTTTGTGGAAGATTTTGAAGTTAATTGTTGTTTCGGGTCTTTTATACTGTTCAGGATATCTGTAGTTTCTGTTTACCTGGAAAGGCATGTGCGACATACTATATTTTGTTAATAAAACCAAATGCTGACACAGCACAAAAGGCCGGCCAAGGTATATCATTACACATTATAATAAAAAATGATTTTATCTTAATGTTATCACAATACTCCAGTGATGTTGGTATAAAAGTGGTCTGAATTGTTGTACCATTTGTGTTTTGTTTCATAAACTGATCGTAGCAAGTAAGTACACATAAAGCATTTTTTTAAATATGGGAAACAAAAACAAAAACTATAGTTATAACTTTTATGGGTTGTTGTTCCTGTTTTTTTTTTCTCCTTTTTGTTTCTTTTTAATTGAAACAATATCTTATTTTATTTTGATGAATACAAAATGCAGATTTTTAAAACTTTTTACAGAATGGCATCTGTCTTACGTGTTACTGTCTTTGTGGTTTGTGTGGTGTGCGGGACTGTATTTTCGTTACCATGTTTAACAAACAAATCAAAGCAAGATTTTAACAAAGCCAGAAATGCATTGAAAAGTCTTGAAAATTTCCTGAAAAGTCAAGCTAGTTCTATCAACTCCAAGGTACAAGCTTTAGATAAGGACATGACTTCAATGGAAGAGGACTTTAAACGTGAGGATTTTTAAATCTCTTTTGTAATCACTATGATTTTTTAGATTTTTTAATCAGATAATTCAAAGAAAAAATTTAATAAAACAAATATTTAGTTAATTAACACAAATCTCTCTGTTTCAACGCTGAATGCACAATAAAATATTTAACATATTTTACCAGTTATCAATCGAAGGACTTGTTCAAAATCATCTGACCTAGCAATTATTGTCAATTTTTCTTTACTGTGCTATGCAATTTTCATTATAATTGTTGATATAAATATACAATGTCATTTAGGGAGACAATGGATCAAGTACGACAAGCACTGTTATTATATTGGAGATGACACTGTAAAATGGACTGATGCAGAGGTGAGCTTCTTTGTATTATGTTTCCGCTTCTTGCAGAAAACAGTCAATTATGTTACATGTAAATGTACCATTGTGTTACTATTATGGATTAACGTTGTGGTTTATCTATTTATGTAAATGATTTGTGGTTTTTTTTTACAAAAAATGCGGGAACTTTCTAATCACATTTCTCAAAATTATTTTTTTAGAGAAAATGCAGAGAGATTGGTGGATATCTGGTGAAGATTGATGATGCCTCAGAAAATAGTTGGATAAAACAGCAAATAACTAAAGTCAGAAGTAAGTTTAACATTTCTATTGTATATATTGAGTAAATTATTGTATAAATGAAAATTAATCAATGCAATGTGCATGTCATGCACCAACAGAGAAATAAATTACAGTTGATGTCCATTCGTTTGATGTGTTTTATCATTTGATTTTGCCATTCGATTAGTAAATTTCTGTTTTGAATTTTCCTCGGAGTTCAGTATTTTTGTTATTTACTGTTTATTAAATAGCAAAACTGATGAATTAAAGTCCGTTTGGAAAGGACAACATGTATATATATTGTTGAAGACCGTATGTAAACCTCTACATGTTGTGTTGTTTCTTTTTCAATGACGTATACCTCTTACCTCCTGTTATGTACAATGTTTAACATGAAAATCTGTTTGAAGGTGTGAAAAGTTTAAGAACTTGATTAAAATGGGGTATTTACAGATTTAAAAACTAACTGTGTAATCATTAGATTCTGACTTGTTTGAATAATTAATCTTTGGATTGGTACAATGTTTGTAGTATTTACCACCATCAGTTTATGAATCTTCTTGCATGTGAACTATTAGTATTCTTAGTTTTTATGATTAATGTATAGTTAATATATGATTCAGAGTTTAAGATTCTGATATTCGTGTACAGGAACGAATGTTCCAATCTTTTTAAGAATCATATAAGACCACACGCTATGTTTGTTTGAAATAAATTAATCAGGCACGCTAATAAAAGACCAATAACTAGTGTACTAGTAACCATAATAATTCAAAATCCATCATTATTGTTAATCAGGATAGATATGTTTCATTTTATCTCCGTTTAGGAACAAGCTACTGGCTGGGATCTACAGATGTTGTCAATGGTGACTGGAGATGGATATATGATCAAACTCAGATAAGCTACAAGAACTTTTATTCAGGAAGACCTTTTCCAACCAGTAATTCAAACTCCTACACATATAACTGTCTTTTCATAAGCTACTACAATGGTAACTGGTACGACCAACCATGTAACACCAACTTACCCTATGTCTGTGAAAGTAATTTCTGTAAGTTCTATAAATCTAGTTATAGCCAACAGGTTCTAGTATCCAAAAGTTCTAAATTGTATTTTTATCTACACTTATTTTCAAATTTCTTTCTTTTCTTATATAATTCCATTATTAAATATATTTATAACAGAGTTATTTTTTTCGTCTGGGCGTCACTATTTAGTCTTGTGTGGACGAAGCACGCGTCTGTTGTGTTAAATTTTAAAACCTGGTACCTTTTGTTAGCTTTTATTCGTATGTTTCTCTGTCCTATATGCTATCCCATTTATTTGTATTGTAGTCCTGTCATGTAATGTTGTCATTTTAATCTTATATTTAACATTTCCATAAAAGCGGGAAGTTTGGCATGCCACAAAACCAGGTTCAACCCACCAAGTCAGGGAAATGGCCATTAACCTATAATGGTTTACTTTTATAAATTGTTATTTGGATGGAGAGTTGTCTCATTGGCACTCACACCACATCTTCCTATATCTATTGTTATATTATATTTCGTTTCTATTTGTGTTACATTTTAATGTTGTGTTTCTGTTGTATCGTAGTTCTCCTCTTATATATAAACTCATCATGGATACCAGGACTAATTTTTATATATACGCCAGACGCGCGTTTCATCTACAAAAGACTCATCAGTGACGCTCGAATCCAAAAAAGTTTTGAAAAAGCCAAATAAAGTACGAAGTTGAAGAGCATTATATTTGATGCGTTTCCCTCAGTTTTAGTTTGTAACCCGGATATTTTTTTCTTAATCAATTTATGAATTTTGAACAGCGGTATACTACTGGTGTCTTTATTTAAAAGGATAATGCTAATCTTGAATGCATATTGATAATAAAGTTTGAAAAAAAAATATATCGGCAAGAGAATCTATTGTAAATTTGCATGTTATCTTCACAAATCTCCGACTAACTGTTGTTTTAAAAAATCTTATGAAACTGTTGTTATAAACTTTATGCTAACTACAGAAAAAATGGAAAGATGTGCTAATTAGAGAAAAATAGAATTGTATATACATTGAAATTGTGCTCATCACTCCGTGTAACGATTTAGAGAATTTGTGGAGATTTCGGTTTTCGGAACAGCTTTGGTGGATGCAAGTACACCATTTAGTGACTCCTACAATTTAAAATTCGGAAAATGTAATTTGTTTTCATTAAATTTCGTTAATTTTTGCAACCTTTAGATATATCATTCCCTTTGATATGATCAATAGAATATATGACAAGACGTGCATGTATTTCAATTTTTTTTTATCTTTGGTGCAATTTTCCACCGTAAAATGAAAAGTTAAATTCTTAGGGATGATTTATATAGTATTATCCTATTATTTGACACCAGAATATTCAATGTTGTCATTGTCAAGTATTTCACCTTTAATTTTCAAATTCTATTTTAGGCTTCCAATAGAAAAGCTGATGTATCCACTAACAGCATACGACATAGTCAATACTATTCAATAAATTTATTTTCACTACTGTGCATACGCATGTTGTTGTGTTTATGAAGTTGAACCAGGTCCCTTGGTATGATTAGTATATGCATATCAAAAAGGAGTGATTGTTTATCTATTTTATTATTCGAATGATGAGTGACAGATGCCTGAACCAAAGTATGAATTAACAATTGTTAGTTAATTTCTTGCCCTTACCTGTATTTATTTTTATAAGCTCAGTGTCTCTGTTTTCGAAGACAAGTTGATATGGGTTTGCTGTTTCATGTTTTCCAGCCTCTATCAAGAACTATATAAAATGCATTGTCTTTGTACTCTGCTGTTTGAATTAATACAATATATATGGTGTATGTTTATCTTTGTTTCTATGACAAAAAGGGGTCAAGGTATCGTGTGTATTTCATTTCATTTCAAGCTATAAGGTTCTTACTTAATTGGATTACTTTTGTCTTTTGCATTATTTTATACTTTGTTTTGTTATATTTCTTTATCTATTTCGCCTAGTCCAAATGGTTACTATGAGATGTGGTCATCACTTGGCTAATGTCCCTCTCAATGTATCCATAAAATATTTTATAGCTATTCCTACCTAAACTCGCCTAAATGGAACCAGTTATTCTAAAGATGCACGTCGGTAAGTCACATTCTTAAAAATATTGGAATAGATAAGGCAACAGTAGTATATCGCTGTTCAAAAGTCGTAATTCCATTAAGCAAAAAACAATTCCGGGTAACAAAGTGAAACCGAGGGAGACACATCAACAAAAAGAGGAAAACAATGGAACAATATAAACACTGAACTACATCAGAGGTAATAGACACATTGGTTTTTCATTGCTATCTCTGTACTTTTTGGTAAAATTTTATTACAAATTTCTTCGAAACACTAACGGTTGACTTTGTTGTAAATAAATAGTCATCCCTTGTTCACTCAATTTAATAAATTCTAAAGGAACATAGAACAGAACTATGTTTATGCAGGATTTCCTCCTTGTTTTGTATAATATAAAGAGGAAATTCTGCTAGTCATAGGTCTGTTCTGTGTTCCTTTGGAATTTCGACCTAAGATGAAGAACTGTAATACAAACATAAACTACATTAGTGCCTTTACAAACAACGGTATATTGGGAGATCTTCCAAGTGTTCCAAGAGACCTTTTCTAAATTATTAACATACATTTTATCAACAAAGCCGGGCTTCAAAGTTATTGTGAAACTACTTATTAAAGAAGTGGCGTGTATCAGATGTGGATACTGACAAATTCAAAAAGACCTTTTAGGGAACATACAATCTAACATCCATCTTGAAATATAATTAAAACATATGACTTTTCTACACGTTACATAAGTATTCCCATTCCAAACTAAATGACAAATTGAAAGAGTTTGTCCTGCTTTGATAAAAAAAAACGACCAAGAAAAAGAAAATACGAGTATTTTGTCTTATGAAAGATTTATCGAGCTTTTAAAAAAATCACTCAAATTTTAGAGACAACCAGTATGTTAAACGCATCTATTCCACTGAGCCTGAGATAAAAGATACAACAGATACAGATAAGAATACCAGTTATGTTACCTAATATCTAGAAATTGACAATGAGGGTCTGTTGAAAACAAGACTTTATGACAAAAAGAGATGAGTTCAGCTTTCAAATGTGTACTTTCAATTTGAATAGAGCGACATTCCAGCAGCAACTGCATTTGGATATTAAAAGAAAAATGAATGTGTTATGATTGCCAATGACACATAATCTAACAACTATATGTCATCGTACGGCCTTTAACTATGAGCGAAGCCCATACCGCATAGTCAGTAATAAAAAAAGACTCCGAAATGGCAAATGTTAAACTATTGAATCGAGAAAACTAACGTCCTAATTTATGAACAAAAATGAACGAAAACAAATATGTAACTCATCAGCCACTGAGTTACAGGCTACTGACTGGAGACAGACACATACATACAGACAAAATTATCAATCAGTACACATTAAACATCCAATGGATTTAGTGTAAAGACGTCATAAACAGTCAGAGAAAATCATGACCTTCTGCAAGGACAAGATATATGTGTATCGACAGATTGTAGTTCCATGAATGTGTTTATACAATTAAGAATGACAATGGGGAATGTGTCAAAGAGACAACAACCCGACCATAAAGCAAACAGCAGCCGAAGGCCACCAATGCGTCTTCATGCAGCGAAAAACTTCCACACCCATGGAGTCCTTCAGTTGGCACCTAAACAAATATGCATACTAGTTCAGCAATAATGGACGTCATACTAAACTCTGAATTATGCACAAGAAACTAAAATTTAAAATCAAACAAGATTAACAAGGGCCAGAGGCTCCTGACTTGGAACAGGCGCAAAAATGCAGCGGGGTTAAACATGTTTTTTTGAGATCTCAACCCTCCCCCTATACCTCTATCCAATGTAGAAAAAACAAACACACAATTATACGCACAGTAAAACTCAGTTAAAGAGAAGTCCGAGTCCGATGTCAGAAAAGGTAACAGAAGAAACTAAACAAAATGACAATAATACATAGATTAACAAAGGACTACTAGCAGTTACTGACATGCCAACTCCAGACTTCAATTGAACTGATTTAAAGAGTATGTCTTCATGTATACAACAATAATATTTAGCTTTTGATTTATTATTTATAAAATCAATATTAATACCAATAAAACAACATTCAATGATCTTATTACAGTGTTGAACTTGTAACCGTTTAGAATAAGTTTATTTAAAGGATCGATATGTCTACAAGGATCGTTTCTAAATTTCCGGGCACAGTTAACAGCATTTCCGTAATAATGAGGATATGCTATTCCGTTTTAAATACGTTTTGTACAGGTACAACCAAACTTTAAAACCCTATCTTTATATTTATGGAAGAATGGAGTATATATCTCCCAGTTGATAAGATATATTACTGTCATAATTTCCTTGATAGTGGGTTGCTTCTCACATGGAAGCTTTGAACCAAGAGTTCCTAGTGTTGAAGTTGATAAGGGATATGTTTCTTATGTCGTAACTACAATCCATCTCGTACCCTTTTCCCGTTTGTGACCTACATACATTCCGGAGCACCAGAGATCACCCCAGTGTGTGTGGGGTTTGTGTTGCTGAGTCTTAATGTTGTGTTTTGTGAAATATCAATTGTCTCTTAATCGTTGTCGGTTTGTTTTCGAGTTATTGAGTGTGGATGTCCCGTGGTATCTTCCGCCTCTGTTTTTGACTATATTGCATTTACATGACCACAAAAACCAGTTTACCGACTGTTTCTGTAAAAGTCTTACAAAATCCATATAAGAAATTACGCCTGGTAATCTATTGCATATTAGTAAATATTTGGGGTTTAATGAAGTTCAATGATAATTTGATTAATGCATGACATTTTCTGATTTACCCATTATGAATGTATTTATATATCTAACCATTTGCTGGGTTTTATTTGTTTTTATGATATTTTTCACAGTATGAAAGTGGACTGTTTGATGTGTTTGAGCTTTTGAATTTGCTATTTGATTAGAGACTTTCCTTTTTGAATTTTCCTCGAATTTCTATGGCACGCCGTTTTTATATTTATTCAAATTTGAAGATATCTTATTTATTTAACAAGATATCTTATTAAGTATTAAGATATCTTTATTTTTTATAAGATATCTTATTTAATTTGAAAGTAAATAAGATATCTCTATTAGTTTATAAGATATCTCTATTAGTTTATAAGATATCTCTATAAGTTAATAAGATATCTCTATTAATTAATAAGATATCTTATAAAAAATATAAAGTACAAAGTTGAAGAGCACTTAGGACTGAACATTCTGAAAGGTTCTGACGAAACGACTTAGGTGACAAATTCCTTTGGTAGAAAATCATCGGTATTTCGAAAAGTTCAAACATTTGTAAACATTTGTAAACAGTGAATTTATAATTATGAAAATATCAAGGATGCTTCATGTCAACTGGGATCTTCATAAAATGCCGACTCATGTAAACGACAGACTGAAAATGCGTCTGAAAAAATATATAACAAAGCTTGTATCATGGATGACTTTTGTCTTCTTCTGATTAACTTTTTAGACAAAGAACAGATAATGGTTCCAATAAGAAAACTGCAACACTAGTTAACCCAATTTCCATGTTTAGCTTACACAACTGTTGTACCTTGACATTACGCACAGATGGTCTCGCTTTCTGAATAAAATGAACATTTAGATTTAACACCTAAGAATACCTGATGCACATAAAATGGTATCGATACATATAACACATAAATTCTGGTTTAAGCCGTGGAGAATTTAAAGCAGAAAACGCAATTTGTTCAGTTGAAGTATGGTAAACGTGGTGACCATCTAGGTGTAATAGTTTCATAAAGTAAAGCTAAACACACACAAAAAGTAAAATCACGAAAATACTGAACTCCGAAGAAAATTCAATCGGTAAGTCCCTAATCAAATAGCAAAATGAAATGACAAAACACATCAAACGAATGGACAACAACTGTCATATTCCTGACTTTGTACAGGCATTTTCTAATGTAGAAAATGATGGATCAAATCTGATTTTAAAGCTAGCTAAGTCTCTCACTTGTTTGACAGTCGCCTAAAATTCAATTATATTGACAACCATGTGTGAACAAAACAAACAGACATAATAAGTAAAAATGTCAAAAATAGGGGTACATCAGTCAACACGGTGTAATAATCTTAATCACTGTAAAAACAAACAAATGTATTCTAATTCCTCAAAACCGCTTGCTTAGCGTTTTAAAGAGCAATTACCAATTTAAGAGTGTTTACGTTCGATCCGGCCGTGGTTCAAAGTTGCGGCTGCCACAAGACCATACATTCCCCATTTCCTTTCCCAATTTTATATCATAAAAATTGACAAATCACGCTTGATAAAAGATAATCTCACTGAATCATACAAGTTTACAGACATAGTACTAATATCCCGAACAACCAGTGTCCTTAAGATTGTGATAGTTAGCATAAACGTTCAAATGCCCATACATTCAGGAAATTTGTCAAATGAAAATCAGACTATAACACGTAATGCGAAACATTCAAAAAGATATGACAATTTGGGCAAACAGTTTCAGAAAAGTATAGCTCACACGTTGCAACATATAAAGAATTTAATATTTTCATAATTTTACTCTTGATTTCAATCTAAACCCAAAACACGTGAAGCGGAGGAAACTAAAACTGGTAACTTATTTCAAACGCCCGCGTAGTAGCATTGCACTACAATGATCATAAACATTTCCGAGAACGATAAATGAATGTTTCAAACAAAATGAATAATTTAAGTAGCAATGTCGGTACTTATACCGCGAAATATAATGAAAAACATCCTAGGGCGTTTTGGTTCTAGTTTTAAAGTGTTTATCTACTTTAACTTTCTGTTATTGCTACATCCTCCTTTCTTTGAAACATATCCTCTTCCTCTTTCTCAAAAGGAAGGACCAAAAAAGTGAAAAAGTATATTTGAACAAAACTCATTTGACTAACAGGCCGAACAACAGATTTTCTTTAACCCTGCTGACTGCCATTGGCGATTGTCAAAAAAAATTGATCACAAGATGTAACAACATGAATCTAAATATAGATTTAATACTAAACAGAAAATAATAAACTTGTGGCCAAGATGTTATGCCACAAACATAAGGTGTCAATATTCTTTTTTGTACACCAGATCCGGATTTCGACAATAAATTTCTCTTCAGTGATGTTAGGGATCGAAACGGTATTTGGAAGGCCATATAATTGACTCTCAATTTAAGATAGACTCTTGAATTTTAAGAGTCAATATAGGATGCACGGATCATATTAAGCGGAGGGAAAATAGGATGCACGGATCATATTAACCGGAGGGAAAATATGATACAAGCCCAAACGAAAAAATATAAACAAGTCTAAATTGAAAACAACGTTCAAACCTATGATTGCGTTGGATGAAAACCGCACTTTTTATACATGTGCATGTCAAACAAATTTCGGTGTAGAATGGTCTAAATACAGCACAAACAACATTTTCCAAAAGACCACACATGTGAAAAAGTATATTTGAACAAAACGCATTTGACTAACAGGTCGGAAAAATGATGTTCTTTAACCCTGTTGACTGCCATTGGCAAATGTAAGAACCATGTGTCCTCATCAGATAAATTAGATCCTTTGTACCAAATTTAGTGTTTACTTAAAGGATGACAGTAATATTTTAATTTTTATAGATAGTATTGGTTATGGTTTTGAAAGTGACACAATGACTCGCAAATGTTCACATCTTGTTCCATTCAAGTAGGTTTTTATTCGTCATGTATGAAAGTAGGTCTAGGTCGGTTTTTGTTATCTAGTCGAAATGTATTGAGACAATGTACATCTTAAGGAAGAAATCAGAGACACCAGTAATTAGATCATATAACCTCTTATATTTAACTAAAATAAACCGGTCAAACGTTTATAGTCGTAAAAAATTTCGCTTTACCTTACAGAAAAAAGTCTTGGTCGATTTTTTTATCCAGTCGAAATGTATTGGACACAATGTATATATTTAGGAAGAAATTAGAGGTACCAGTGCGTAGATCATCTAACAGCGAATATTTAACTAAAAAAAACGGTCAAACGTTTATTGTCGTTATAAATGTCGCTTTACCTTAAGGTCAAGTTACAGTAAATGGGCTATGTCACAGATTTCAGTAACATTTTGCATACAACTCTGGCTCGATGAACTTCTGTTGAAAATCGAAAAAAAATAATGCATTTATATTGGTATAAAAAACGCATACAATCTGCATAAAATCTTCTAAATTTTTCTTAAAATCGGCGAATTTCTAATTCTGCTCCTTAGATTTTTTTTTAAATATATATGCTGTTGATACATTAATTTCAATTATAATGATGCTAATTAAAAGTAGTGTCACCGGCCGTTTTTACGGTAGAAATCATTCAAAGTGTTCTTTGGGAAAAAATCCAATAAAACGTCGAAATAATCGTAACGTGGTCCTGATGCAGGCCGTAAAACGTTAATTTTTGACATTTTTCACTACCAACAAGGTAACTAATTGATTTTTAGACAAAATCCGGAGTCGGTGACCATATGATTTTTTTATATCATTAAAACAAAAGTGTATGTGTCAACAACATATAGTTTTTTAAGAAAAATTTATGGAGTAGAATAAGAGATTTTAAGCGATTTTATAAGTTTTTTCGCCGATTTTATGTGCTTTCTATACAAATATTCACCAATATTAAACAAAATCAATCTGCAATATTTCAGATGATAAAAGTGATAAATGCATTTTTTTTATTTTCAGTAGTAGTTCGCCGAGCCAAGGTTGTATGCAAAATCTTAGCAAAATCTGCGACATAGCCCATTTACTGTTCCTTAACCTTAAGCACCTTTTAAAGCTGTTTTAGTAAGCACATTATAATATGAACCATCAATTTAAAGGCATTTAATATCTTAAATAAAACTATACTAATTAGATGTATTTTCATATGATATTGGACGTTTCCCTCTTATGTAATATAAGTAACGGTTATTTAAAACGCTTACTAAACAGCCAAGTGGATGCAAGAAGGTAAATTTGGAGGTACAAATCCGATTGAATACAATTCTCTGCCCAAATGTATGGATTCTGTAACGTTTGTTTCAAATAGGACCACCTTCTTACCAAACACCACCAGCACCATATCAGTACCCACCATCATAATGCCAGGACTCACCAGCACAGAATCATTATATGTCTCATCACAAGTTGCACAGGTTTTTCCCAAAATATTTTGTCGTGTGGATTTTGGTATAGAAGGCGGACACCAAGATCTTTTTTTATCTATTTTTTTCTGTTCTTGATTTTCAAAAAAATGAACACTGTTTGTGTTTAGAGGGTCACATTTGAATTATTTGTCTATGAACCCATAAGAAACAAAAAATAAAACATCTCGACTGTTTCTACCATTATTTATTCAATGAAACGTCAGAAATCACCATTTTCGGGTTTTTTTTTTTACATATTTTCAATGCTCTCCAGCATCAGTCAGGAACGAATCACCAACACAGAGCGTTCTGTCGCAGGACAACCTTTTACACCGTGATTACACAAGCTACGATTGTTTGAAATACATTAGTCAGGTACGATCGATACCAAAGACTTGGGTAACCAAAATACATCATATTGTTCATCAGGATAGTTATATTTCCCTATATCTTCGTTTTAGAAACCAACTTCTGGCTGGGGCTTACATATGTTGTAAAAGGTGATTTGAGATGGATATATGATCAAACTCAACTAAGCTACAAGAACTTTGGATCAGGAAGGCCTTATCAAACAAAAAATTCAAAATCCTACACATATAACTGCATTGTGATGTACTATAGCACTGGTAACTGGTGCGACTACCCATGTCAGCACGGATATCCCTATGTCTGTGAAAGTAATTTCTGTACGTTCTATACAGCAGGTTGTAACTAACAATGCATATTATTCTTCAGTTCTAGTATGGATTTTTGCTTATTAATTAGATATCAGAAGATGTGGTATTAGTGCCAATGAATGCCAATGAGACAACTCTCCCTCCAAGTCACATTTTGTCAAAATAAACCATTATAGGTCAAAGTAAGACCTTCAACACGAAGCCTAGCCTTAGAGAAAAAGAAAAATATTATCCCATAAATTTGTTACTGAATTGAAAATATGCACTTCACTTCGTAAATAGAATTAGAAAATTTCCGTTTTCAGCTCGAATATTTGGTGGAGGGTCCCATGAATAAAAGTCTTGCTATCAACAGATATGTCATTGTGATTTATATGGCCACTCGATTATAAATACACTAAACAAGATACGAGAATTTGAATTTGGAACGACAGTTGAGCGTTCAATTTTAATTTGATGTTGGTTTCCTTTTTTCTAAGTTATTTTTGCTCTGAACAAGCTTTTTTCAGTCATAGACAGTTCACTTTCTTACTGAATTTTGTTTCGTTTCAGAATTTTTTTCGGGAAAAAAATGTTCTTAAAAAACATGATATTTGGTGCATAAGCATGAATTCGCAATTGGTTGTGTCATTTCCTGTACTTATGTTAGTGATCCTAATACAGTTTATTTATTGTTTTATGTTTTCAAAGACAAGTTTTGTGTTTGCTGTTTCATGTTTTCAAGTCTTTTTCAAGAACTATGCCAGACAAATTTGTCTTTGTACATATTGCAAAATGTTTTGTTATGCTGCCTTAAACCAAGTAATAGAATCACATTTGAAAAGAAAGGATACATGAAAGAAAACATACACTTATTTCACACATTTGAACCTTTCGTGTCCACATAAACCAATTTCGGTATCTGTCTTATAATAATTTAATTTGTCAAATTTTGTGAATGAAATGTATTTGTTTGTAATTATTTGGAGTCTAACATAAAACTTTAATATTTGTATTTGAGTATATTTGTGAAATGGCAGGATTAATATTTATAACTTTAACAACACATTTACTCTGTGTGACCAAGATCTGCCAGACATGTTTTTGGAATGTGTGTAGTAATTACGTGGCAAGCAAAACAAATATATGGCTGAGACACAAGAAAAAAAAATCTCTATGAACTTGTGTAGGAATTTATATGATATTTTGTTGTCAATATAATAGAATTTTATTTGACTGTCATACAATTGAGAGGCTTAGCTAGCCATAAAGCCAGATTTTATCCATCATTTTCTGCATAACAAAATGCCTGTAAAAAGTCAGAAATATGACGGTTGTCTTCCATTCGTTTGATATATTTGCACTTTTGATTTAATCATTTGTTAATTGACTTTCCGTTTGAAAGATTCCTCTGAGTTCTGTATTTTTTTCATTTTACTTTCTACTAATAAGGAAAAGATCTGATTAAATATATCTCCTTTTTCTCCTATTTAAAACACCGTATACAATAAGAAAGTTTGTATAGCTAACCTTTCCTCCCTGCACTTCGCAAAGATGAAAAGTTCCTAGCATCCCCTATAATACAGAAATAATTGAATTTGAATTCTTTATACATTTTTCATTTCGTGGCCTTTCAAACATGACTGTGATGTTTAAGTTTTGTTCATTAGTGCAGGCCATACAGGTGACCTACTGTTGATTTTTATGTCATTTGGTCTCTAGTGGAGAGTTGTCTTCTTAGATGCAATCATACTAAAATATTTGTATATGTGCAATCAAGCTTGGTGTATTTTGTTTCTATGTAAAAAAACAAAAATTGCAACAACAAAAAAACCAGCGTCGTCTTTGAAACTGCCTCAAACATTAAACAAAACACATCAGTGATCATATGCTAATTTTGAGTACTTGTCATCTATGGAAATCGTTAATCATGGAACTCAATGGGAAATACTTTAAAAATGAAGTGTGTGCAATTGTAAAATGATACTAGGGTGGTGAACAAAAAGACTAAACATACTTGTAGATAAGTCTGCAAATTCAATTGAAAATATCTTAAAATTCTGCTACAAAAGGGAAAAATAAATATAATTATACTTAATAACATTACAATTTGTATCATACATATCGTGCAAACTTCAGTATGAAAGTCACAAAGTAACATGAATTAAGCCAAACTATTACCATCCAAAACTGAGCTGTGTCCACACTTGTTAGTATAGAAAGGTATATATGTGTGTTCATTTAGAGGGCACAAGTTCCAAACCAGGAAAGTCGCCTTCCAAAATATCAATTTAATAATAAGTTATTAAGTAAATTTAATTACAGTCAATAGGTTGATGATTCTGATTGTATCACCAGCTCAGTAGTCATGACTTCTGTGTTTCCATAAAGTATCATTGATATGGTCATAATTATAAATTAACTGTATACAAATGTTTGATTTTTTTCGAAATACTAAGAATGTTTCTATCAAAGGAATATTACCTTAGCCATTCGGCAGAACCTATCAGAATTTTGAGTCCTTATTGCTCTTCATTTGTACTTTGTTTAGGACTTGTTTATTTAAACAATACTTAGTTTGAAATTAAGTCCAACATTGTTAAATCTGCATTTTTGCTCTAATTTATCACAGACGTTCGCTTAGCGGAGAAACATCAAATCGATTCGGCCAGGGTTTAAACCCGCGATTTCTACAAGAACGCAGATGTCATACAAATTTACAAATCACATACGATAAAAGATAATCCTACTGAAGCATACAAGTTTACAAACATATTACTAATATCCCGAACAGACATTATTCTGAAGGAAGTTAGCCTGTCATGTTTTGGAATTTTTGTCAGATTTCCGGAATTCTCTGGTTTTACTCATTTGAATGCCTTAACAAATTTTGTCCATTGACCGCCATTTTTTCTTTTTATAAATCGTTTACTTTTATCATATAAGCTATCTGTAAAAGTTTTTTAAAATCGTTATTATTTTTTGATAGTTTTTGAGAACTTAAACTTGTCAATTATTAAGCTATGAAAAATCAAGAGATAACATTTTCCCGCCAAAGTTTCAATGGCTTATATCTCGAAAACAATCAAATTGATCTATTTTTAATTTTTGCTCTTTTGGTTCCTTAATTGATCCCCTTTTAATATATGCTGGTGTATAAAAAGCTTGTTATTTTGAAACTGAGTTGCGAACCTCCTTAAGATTGTGTCATTGATAGTTGGCATAAAAGTTAAAAGTTCCATAGTTAAGGAAATTTGTGAAATGAAAGCCAGACTGTAACACGTAATGCTACACATTCATAAGCGATAGGAAAATTTTGGGGTAAACAGTTGCAGAAGATTATAGTTCACGCTGTGCAACATATAAATAATTAAATACTTCTATAATTTTTCTCTTTTCAACACCTATTCTAAAGCCATGAAACTTAAAATGAAAACTTATTTGAAGTGTCCACGTAGTATCATTGCACTTGATGATCAGACAGATTTCAGAGATGGATAAATGAACGTTTCAAACAAACACTTTTATTTAAGTAGCAATGTCGGTTCTTATACCGCGAAATATAATGCAAAAATCCTAGGGGGTTTTGCTTTTAGTTTTAAAGTGTTTACCTACTTTCTTCCTCTTTCTCAAAAGGAAGCACATGCCGATATAAAGTCTTTTACTTAAAAACATTGACATAATGTGTATTACATTGTCATAAAGAGGATTTCTAAAGTTCAATCGCATTTTTCTGGGATTTTTATTTTATAGATAGAAAACACTAAAGGTAAGACGACGTTAGAATTAGGAAACTTATTTAATTTTGAAACTTCTCTCGGCTTTACATTTTATATTAAAATATTTCCTACATCCTATATGATGGCAGTCCATATAACACATAGCTTACACTATCCCCATGTCAATGTTCAATGAACCCTTAATTCTGGGACAAAATGGGATGCATAATTTCGTGATTGTTTTACTAGTATATGTTTTACTGTCAGTGTAGAAAGTATTGTCAACCAACTCTGTTTTATTCTAGCCCGCTTGTTGTTTGATTATTTTTTCACATATATTCAATATTAAACATATATATATATTGTGACGAAAAAGCTTGTTTAAGTGTGGGGACTTAAACTAGAGTGTGTATTCTTGTGTTTGTGCTTTGTTGTTTGGTGTCTACGTTTCACACGTCCACGGACGACAAATGCCAAGTATACTCTTTAACAGGGTAACCCTAAAAATCTCTGGTAGCGTGATTAAGGGAATCCTGGTCACATAAATAAATAAATGGATCCTGGTGTAGTCTGAACGAAGTCTTGTAAGTTAACATAAACACAAAGTCGATTAAAAGTTCAATACTGTATTATTAAAAATCCAAAGTACATGTAACAGTAATACAAGTTTACAACATCTTAACTGCAGGCTCAACAATACGGTGACATAATCCTAAATCTCCTACATATGCACCTCTCGTACACAAAATCGTCTCTCCTCGTATATCGTATATCGTATCTACAACTATTTCTCTCTTTTATACTACTCTAATAACCTGATTACAATATGGTTAAATGACTCTGGACAAAGAAATATTCTACAGGAGCTAAATTACAGGAGCCCGGAGCCCGAAGCCCGGAGCTAAGGCCAACCGAAACTGAGGTCAACCGAGGCACCTGTATAAACTTAGCAAAGGGGCACCAGCTGATTAACATGATTGATTTGACATTTAACAAGTACAATCTGATTGAAGGCGATAAAAATAGATTGGAAGGAATTACTTGATAACGTTTAATGAGAATAATTAATCTGATTACATCATGATGATTATGATGATTAAACCCAGTGATGCATGTAATAAACGAAAAACGTTACACAGCCCCCCTCTTAGCCCTGAACGTCCACTGTTCAGTTTTTGCACCATAACAAAATTAATAAAACTATAGAAATTACTCATCCTATAGTGATATCCTAACTATTCCTGGAACACAAAAAAACTTGAGATCCAAGAGTAACTTAAAAGACAAAATAAAATTTGATCCGATTGACACCAAGCAAATAGTAGGGTCACAGGTTCCAAATTTTATAACGACTTTAAAAATAATTTTTACGAACTAAATTAAGGTCTATGTTAAAAAAAAAATAAGCACCTATCAAAATAACAAATATAACAAAATATATGTGCTAACTAGTTTTGACAATGATACATTTTAAGTCTACATTTTTTTTTTAGATTTAAAACCTTTATAACTACAGAATTTACTGTTATTTATAAAACAAAATGTAGTAAATCATTTTTTAAAGGGCTCCGTGACACCATAACAATATGTTTAGGGTTTCGTGCACCAATTTGTACCTTTAAAGGGCTCCGTGACACCATAACATTATATGTTTAGGGTCTCGTGCACCAAATAAGGTTTAAATTTCGACTATAAACAGTCACGTGCACAGAAAAAGTTCTGCATAAAACAACATAGTTTTCACAATAAATAAACCTTTGAATAGACTTATTAAGAAGGGATATAATTACGATACTGTTGTCAAGTCATTAAAGATTGCATATTTTGGCGTTAATATTGAGTCACTGATAAGGTCTTTGCATCGGAACTAAACACATTTATTCTAAAATACAGTTGTTGGCATGACACGGGTTATGTTCTTCTCATATATGTTATGATGGTATGATACTAAACCCCTAACGGGAAGGATTGTGCCTGATGTTCATATCATGAAATCATAATCTTTCAGTCAGTTTAATTGAAGTCTGGAGCTGGCATGTCAGTTAACTGCTAGTAGTCTGTTGTTATTTGTGTATTATTGTCATTTTGTTTATTTTCTTTGGTTACATCTTCTGACATCAGACTCGGATTTCTCTTGAACTGAATTTTAATGTGCGTATTGTTATGCGTTTACTTTACTACATTGGTTAGAGGTATAGGGGGAGGGTTGAGATCTCACAAACATGTTTAACCCCGCCGCATTTTTGCGCCTGTCCCAAGTCAGGAGCCTCTGGCCTTTGTTAGTCTTGTATTATTTTAATTTTAGTTTCTTGTGTACAATTTGGAAATTAGTATGGCGTTCATTATCACTGGACTAGTATATATTTGTTTAGGGGCCAGCTGAAGGACGCCTCCGGGTGCGGGAATTTCTCGCTACATTGAAGACCTGTTGGTGATCCTCTGCTGCTGTTGTTTTTTATTTGGTCGGGTTTTTTTCTCTTTGACACATTCCCCATTTCCATTCTCAATTTTAATTGTTCATAAAGTCACTTGGTTTATTCACTATCGTCTTCCGTCGTTTCATTGTGTTTTCTTTTCTTTTCATTAGGCCGTCCATGCCCGGTGACCGACACCTGGCCTCTGGTGTCAATCTCCGCTGCGTAAATCTGCCTCTCGAGAATCTCTACGGTCCCCTTCTCGGTTCCGGAAATTCTGGTGGACGATTTTTAAACATCGGGGATCTGCCTCTTCCACGCCATCCATCACGGTTATAAAATCGCACTTGGGACTCTATACCATTATTCCGTGGGTAATTATCACGAACATTATTTCTGTCGACATTTTCTCTTCGTGTTCCTTCTGCTTCTGTAGTTACATCTTCATCACTATCCCAGTCTTCAACTTCAAATATCGGCCGCTGAACTGGTTTGAATTGCTTGGCGAGACCCTTCTCTCCAACTCGAAAGCATTCTTCCTGCATCGCATTAATTACTGCATCATGCAGGGTATTATATCTGGTTCGCTTGACAGCAAGGCGAAAATCTCCTGATTGTCTGCACTTGTCAAGTAACGTTTTAATAAAGTTCTCATCTTCGATCTCAGGACTGTCCAGATACGCTCTACAGTACAATCCCTCTATGGCTTGACCAAAATCTCTACAAGATTCTTCCGGATTTCTCTTTCTCAGTTTTGCCTCTGTCACAAACCTTTGTTTCATCACCGTATGTCCTTTTAGTGTACTCTTGTATTGAATAAACTCATTCCAAACATCATTCCCTGCTCCGGAAAAGGTCCTCCGAACTGGATACTCATTAGATTGAAGAATTGTCCTTCCACGGATACACCAAGTACTCGGGTATTCCGTAGTAGTTTCGTTTATATCAGTAGATTCATTTTCCCGAGTATCAGTCTCTTGCAATTGAACATGTCCCGGTGATAAGCCCATGTTTTCCGATGTTTGACCGGGTAACTCAAGCTCCATGTGCCTTTGATTAGGCCTAGGGCTCGAGTACGAGGGTATTTCATCTGAGTCATAGGGCATTCCAGGTTCATTCATAACATATTCCCGAGACTTCTGTACAAGCCGATCGCTATGAAAATAAATCCATGCTGATGCGACAAGGCCTCTACTGAGAGTAAGCAAAATAATCCATATTTGCCAAAATTTCTTCCAACCATTTCCTCCTTCTTTTTTCCGTATTGCTCATCTCCTGGATAACTCTATAATGATTTTTTCTTGGGTAACAGTGCCCGATGTTCCGGCGATGCCGGACCTCTGGCATAGTCTCCATATGAATATCATTAAGAGTACGTCCAGTGGCAGGCGAACTTCTAAACCCAGAATCTGCTGGGGAAAATACTTGATTTCTAGAGCAATTCTGCCTTACCTGAGAGAGCGTTGTAGCCTGAGTTGATGTCCTTGTTGTTCTTCTTGGTGTTTCCATTATGTTATTACAAGTTCGTTGAAGTCACACACAGTAAATCCCACCGCTGCCACCAATGTGACGAAAAGGTTGTTTAGTTGGTTATTTTGCCGTGATGCAACTTGAACTCAAGTGTGTATTCTTGTGTTTGTGCTTTGTTGTTTGGTGTCTACGTTTCACACGTCCACGGACGACAAATGCCAAGTATACTCTTTAACGGGGTAACCCTAAAAATCTCTGGTAGCGTGATTAAGGGAATCCTGGTCACATAAATAAATAAATGGATCCTGGTGTAGTCTGAACGAAGTCTTGTAAGTTAACATAAACACAAAGTCGATTAAAAGTTCAATACTGTATTATTAAAAAGCCAAAGTACATGTAACAGTAATACAAGTTTACAACATCTTAACTGCAGGCTCAACAATACGGTGACATAATCCTAAATCTCCTACATATGCACCTCTCGTACACAAAATCGTCTCTCCTCGTATATCGTATATCGTATCTACAACTATTTCTCTCTTTTATACTACTCTAATAACCTGATTACAATATGGTTAAATGGCTCTGAACAAAGAAATATTCTACAGGAGCTAAATTACAGGTGTCAGACCCCCAATTAAAAATACCTATCTGTTCAACCAAATTTTGCAATTTTCACAGCTTTCTAAATATTTTACCTTAAGTTTAATTTCAAGGAAACCAGGTATATCCTGAATTGTACATGTATCACCTTCCTACATGCCAATTTTCAACCAATGTTTAAAGTCTTGTAACAAATGTCTGATTTTGAAAAGACAGGTACTACCAAAATAACTCCCGGTTTTCGGGAAATCTTAAATTAGTGTACTATGTAGCGCATTAATCCTGAATTTTTAATGCAAACTCATAGACAAGTGAATTTTGGCTCAAAATGGTCTAAATATATTTCCCTTTCACCAAAAGTTTCATTTCCGCAAATATGTTGGTTAGTTTAAGTAAACAATGACATCAAAAGCACTATTTTGTGTCAAAGTAGGACTACTTTTACATACGTTCTAAATTGGAGGGAGTAATTGGTGGTCTGACACCTACAGGAGCCCGGAGCCCGGAGCCCGGAGCTAAGGTCAACCGAAACTGAGGTCAACCGAGGCACCTGTATAAACTTAGCAAAGGGGCACCAGCTGATTAACATGATTGATTTGACATTTAACAAGTACAATCTGATTGAAGGCGATAAAAATAGATTGGAAGGAATTACTTGATAACGTTTAATGAGAATAATTAATCTGATTACATCATGATGATTATGATGATTAAACCCAGTGATGCATGTAATAAACGAAAAACGTTACAATATATTATATTCTGGTGATCATCACTACAAGAAAATTATTTGTAAATTATTCTATAAAAAGTGAATGAGGAATGTTTAATAAGACATAAATCAATTCAATTAATTTTGATATGATAAGTAAATTATTTAAGTTCACATTGCAGCAAAATGCCTTGAGTGTGTTTGTAAATGCAAGTAAGCTAGCCAAAAATATTAACTTTACTTACACACTCAATCCATTTTGCTGTAACAGTGAAACTACTAGCAAAGTAATACACAAACCTGATCAAACTGTGATAGAGATATATGTGTCTTTGTTCCAAATTGTATTGTTTTTAGAAATGTAACAGTATAATCTGAATACAAGAATATTATAAGGATAGTTTTTTTGTAAACTAAATCTTTAAACTGTGAACATGATTGATGAAAATATTGAATTATTCGGTTTACCAATGTAAACGTTACGCAACGTCGTTCTAATAAATTCCTATCTACTTCCGGACGAAAATTCAGAACGTTGCACTTTTTATAGTGATTAAAGCTGACTTTTAATTATTTATAATCCCTAATTGGACAATGTTAAGTTGACTGTTTATCTAGTTAGGACACATACATTTTTTATTATACAATATTAACTTAATGAACGTATAGTATGCCACATATTTTTTAATGCCCAAGACTGGCATAATTGCCGACGAGACAACTCTCTAAAAGACTCCAAATAACATTGGAGTTAACAACTATTATTCACCGTTAAAGAGTTATCTAATAAAAATTGTACGTTTATACTAGAGGCCATAAGATATCATACACATATTTACGCCGCCACATGCTGATTATGTAACATTTCAGTAGTTGTCGTATGTTATATATTATTGTTGTTGTTGTATAGAAACAAGTCTGTTGTTATTTGACCACGCAATCTCCGGTTTTGATCATTGAGTCGTTTGGTTGCTGACTTTAATTCAATGCACTACCAGCATATCCGTTTAAACATATCTATATAGATATTCAAACCGCGGTAATCGAATCGGGTTCATCTATCCAAATTCATCTAATTGTTACTTATATGTTCTAGTCTTTCTTTTTATAGGTCAAATTTTAATAAAAGCATCGTTTAATTTACAAAAATACCATACAATTATTTTAGTCTATCCTTTTGTTGCCGTACCAAGTTGAACTATATAGACTGTTCCACGGCTGGTAATCTACACACGCAGAACATTTGGTTCTGCAATGAAAACCGTGAGAGAATTTTCCGGTTGTGCTTGATTGGAGTAATTGTCACCGCTTCGAAAGGTATGTACATTTCTAAATCGCAATGATCGACTGTTAGACTGATCAAAATATTGAAAATCAGAGAATGCTATGCTGTGGTGAATACTTTAAGGTTCATCATAACAAACGGACAAATATGGCTGTATTTTCATGCCAAAAATTACTCTGAGCACAGACTTACCTGTGAAGTTGGACAAGTTTTAATGCCTGGCACCCACTAGATATAATAAAGTTAAATGCATTTTGTGTTTCAGAAAGATAAAATCTCTTTTGGATTTTGATGGGCATTTTTTTTTTCCTTCATGCAAAAGGTGTGAAAATTAACTAAGTTGTGGTACAACTATGAGATGCTCCCTCAGGTAAAAAAACTGGTTTGTATTGTTTTGATTGTCCATAATTGACATGGACAAGAGTTATCTTCACAACTACAGGTGAGTTAAAGAGTTTATCTGAGTCAGTGAGTGGACAGTATCAAAGTAATTCAGGTGTTTGTTTATTTTTACAGCTTCTGCAGAAAGGGAAAAAAATGCCCATCAAAAACCAAGAAAGATTTTTCTTTCTTAATCACAAAATGCATTTAACTTTTATATATCTAGTGGATGCTAGGCATTAAAACTTTTCAAACAGCACAGGTAAGTCTGTACACAGAGTAGTGTTTGAGGTGAAAATACGGCCATATTTGTCCATTTGTTATGATGACCCTTAACGAAGAGATACATGTATCATTTACTGTGGTACGTAGAGTTGAACTCCTACAAAATCAGTTGCCCCACGAGAAATTGCCTAAAAAAGTGACATTTCTATTTCCAGACCTACAAGTTCAAATTTAGTTTTTTTTTCGGGCAATGGGTATGAATGTTGTTTTGGCGGCGTGTACGCTGTCCGGTGTTGATAGACGTCTTAAAAATTCCAAAAACTACATTTTTTTTATTAAGTCATGCGTGAGGGGATCGGTTCTGATTGAGGACATCGTGAATGCGTGAGGGGAAGCATTTTTTTCATCTTTGACTTTGTGACTTTTGTTGACTCAATAAATGTGATCAATGCTGATTAAAAGCACAGATGTATCCTTATACTTTAATAGATGTAAACTGATCAATGATTCAAGGAAATCAAACTATTAATTGTTTGTTCAATTTCAGAAAATGCCCTTGTTCTAAGGAGGACTGAAATTGACTCTCTACAAAAAGCCATGAAGATACAAGTTATCCCCGCCCTCGAAGCGAACTAAACCATCTGGGAGTAGTCCTGTCGTCAAATATACGTCACAGAGATCACCACATATATTTAAGAAAAGTATATCGCCGATCAAAACTTCAACACCTTATATATTAGACGTAATCTGTTCATCCAAAATCACGAAATTTACGAAACAAAAAAGGCAGATATACAGAATTAATTATTCACGAACATCGATGAAAGCCAAGATAATCTCGAGGAATACCATAAGGAAGAGCATGTATTAGACAACGAAGAAGTCATAGAAGAAGACCACGTAGTAGACCACGAGAAAGACCACACGGAAGACCTTGAGGAAGAATGTAAAGTTTTTCAAAGTGCTTTAGATAAACTCTTGGACGTAGGGAAAAGGAAAGAATTTTGATTTGTTTTTCATTAGTACAGAGTGGACGTTTTGCGTTAAACAACATTGCATTCGACCTGTTTTTGGACATTGTTGGGTTGTGTAATAAGGACGAATAAGATACTCCCCAACATCTCTGTAGTATTTTTGTTTATCGTTGATTCTTCGTGAAACATATTATTAAACCTAGGTTCCCACAATTTATTTCATAATTCAATCTAATACATTTTTCTAAGCACACATAATAATTTCATGAACAATGTAGCCTAATTTAGGTAAGTTTCAACGACTCATAGCTTGAATATAAAGATATGATTTGTACTTCCCCTCACGCATTCACGATGTCCTCAATCAGAACCGATCCCCTCACGCATGACATAATGCAAATATGAGGTTTTTAGATTTATTAAGATGTCGATCAACACCGGACATCGTACACGTCGCCCAAAACGAAATTCATACCCATTGACCGAATAAAAAAACTAAATTTGAACTTGAGGGTATGTAATTAGAACCATTTCAAAATTTAAATGTCACTTTTTCAGGCAAATTCTCGTGCGGCAACTGATTTTATAGGAGTTCAACTCCACGTACAACAGTAAATGATACATGTATCTCTTCGTTAAAGTATTCACCACAGCATAGCATTCTCCGATTTTCAATATTTTTATCAGTCGAATAAGAAAATTGCGATTTAGAAATGTACATACCTTTCGAAGCGGTTACAATTGCTCCACTCAAGCACAACCGGAAAATCCTCTCACGGTTTTCATTGCAGAACCAAATGTTCTGCGTGTGTAGATTACCAGCCATGTGTTCGTTGTTTTCCTTTGTTACTATCTTTTTTTTCGGAGGAGTTTAATGTTGATGAGTGTTGTGGTGTGTTGTAGTGTCCAGTATCTTTGTTATTTATGTTAGCCTGGTAAGAAACGTTGTTTAATTGAATTCATCAATCATCAAAAAAACATATTTCGGTATAACTTGTAAAAATTATCTGCGCATGATATATTTTAAAGACAATTACCATCTTTGAAAATAAACAGTCGACCTACTGAATTGGTTTGTTGAAATTGATTGCTTTCACTGCATAAAAGATCCGAATTATCACGACTGTAACATTATAACAAAACAATGATTTAAATGTTTATGTTAATCTAATGCGCCATGTTGGTAAAAAAGGTTTACATTGTTTAACCCTTTGTGTGTTGCATGGAAAGAGTGTAACAAGTAAGAAACAGAATATAGATATATACGAAATAATTGTAATATTTTTTTCTGTCTATTTGAAATAAAATAAAAAAATGTGGTGCACACTAAATAACCTGCGTAGCAGGTTATTTTAAAGTTTGCACCACATTTTTTATGTTATTTCGAATAGACAGAAAAAATATTACAATTATTTCTTATAATTTAATTTTATATTTCATTTCAAACCGGAGAAAACCAAGAAAAAAAGTGTTGATGATGTCACGGTCACATGACTAAATTATGTCTATGAGCTGATAAATAAAACAATGTCCGCCAATCAGAAGACGCGTGACTTCTAAAATTGAATTATATTTGAATAATAATTATAATGTTTAAGGTGTTATGTGCTGTTTTTGAGGTTATTGCTTTTTTTTCAATCAATGCAAAATCATACCATACAAAATCTACCATTTTTTTAAAAACTTTTCACAGCATGACTTCCAACTTGAGGTTCGTCTGCTTTGTGATCTGTGTGGTATGTGGGACGGTATTTTCTTTACCATGTCTAACAGTCAAATCGAAGCAAGATTTTGACAAAGCCAGAGAAGCATTTAAAAGTCTTGAAGATTTCCTGAAAAACCAAGCAGCTTCTTTAAGCTCTAAAATAGAGGCTTTAGACAAAAGCCTAAAAGTACGACAAACCTATAGGGTAAGGTTCGAGTGCATGAAAAAAGTTAAAGAACGTTCAATGTAAAAATAGTCCTTTTGCAAAATCCAGTATTATTTATAAGGTATACATCAAAGAACACGAAGAAAATTTACCTTCATTATACTGGATACCTAAATTACACAAAACTCCATATAAAGAACGATAAATAGCTGGGTCTTTAAAATGTTCGACTAAACATATTGACCACTATTCTTTCTACAGTTAAAGATGGGCTTCAAAAATATTGTGATGAGATATATTCTAGCAGTGGTGTTAACCAGATGTGGATTCTTAAAAAATCGAAAGATCTACTGCTTAATATTCGATTACAATCTTTGCAATTTTAAAGCAACATAAAGACTTTTGATTTTTCTACGCTATACACTACTATTCCCCATGCTCAGTTGAAAGATCGACTTCACCATCTCATAAAACAGAGCTTTTTCTATAAAAATGGGAATCGTAGATACAATTTCTTGTTTTGGGTTACAATAATTCCTATTTTGTAAAGAATCACACTGAATCTTCCAAAAAATATACTGAAGATGATATTATCAAAATGCTGAACTTTTTGATCGACAATATATTTGTTGAGTTTGGTGGATTTATATTTCAACAGACAGTCGGTATTCCAATGGGTACTAATTGTGCACCCCTGCTAGCCGAATTGTTTTTGTACTCGTATAAAGCAGAATTCATTCAGAACCTTCTAAAAGACAAAAAGAAAAAGCACCTTGCGAAATTCTTTAATTTTACTTTCCGATATATTGATGATGTTCTATCATTGAATAACCCATATTTCAGCCAATACTTACATCTCATATATCCCAGTGAACTTGAAATTAAGGATACTGATGATACTAGAAGGACTGCTTCATACCTTGATCTTTTCCTCAATATTGACGCAGATGGACGACTTCACACGAAAATCTATGATAAACGGGACGATTTCAACTTCCCAATTATCAATTTCCCATTTCTCAGCAGTAACATACCCTCTGCCCCTTCGTATGGTGTTTACATATCACAATTGATACGTTATTCTCGTGCTTGTTCACACTATACGGACTTCATATACAGGAGTGTGCTCCTCACACAGAAACTGCTTCAACAAAGTTATGAACAGGACAGATTAAAATTGACACTCCGTAAATTTTATGAACACCATCACGAATTAGTTGATCCATACGATGTGTCTTTGACCAAACTAGCTAAGGACATTTTTACCACATGGTAGATTGTGGTTTGTCATTACGTCGTCTTAACTTTTAATTACCGAACAAGACTTATTCCCGATTTTTGACTGTTTTGCTGAGTGTGAATTCGCATTTCAGTAAGACGTGTTACGGTACTTGTCTATCCCAAATTCATGTGTTTAGTTTGATGTTGTATTTGTGGTTCTCGTCGGATTTTGTCAAATTTGTTGACGTCTTTTCTATTATATTCATGTGTTATGGTAAAGAAAATTAATCACCGCCTTCATTTATTAGATTTGATTTTGTTCAACGTAATCTACGATAATTTACGTTTGAAGTTGGATTCAAAACAAACTGGACATATATATATATTATAGTTAATTGCTATTAATAAGTATTGCAATGTGCATTGTGTTTAAATGTAAAATCAGTATTTAGTTCTATTATAATCTGAAATCAATCCTAATTCTATCTTACTTTTGAGATATAGTTTTTCAAATGTGACGTAATTTTTGTGCCTTTTCACCACTTCGTATGTGACGTCATTTTTATGATTTTTTGCGTTGAGGCCTGTGTCTATTTTTCTGTGTTGGTCTTTGCATTATGTATTTCGGTTTTTGTTTTCAATAATTAGTTAATACTTCAGTTTCATTATGTATACCTTTTATATTCATTTGATAAAATTTACTGTTTGCATAGCATAAATTGTTCTAAATAATAAGGATGTTCTTATCCCAAGGATAAAAAACATAGCCGTATTTGACACAACCTTTTTCAACTTTTGATCTTCAGTGCTGTACAACTTTGTACTTTTTTTCACTTTCGATCTTTTATATCTGGGCGTCACTAGAAGTCTTGTGTGGACGAGGCGCGTTTTTGGCGTATTGAATGTTAAACCTGGTGCCTTTTGTTATCTATTAATCATGTGTTTCTTTGTCTAATACGTTCTCCTATTTATTTGTATTGTAGTCCTATAATATTATGTTGTCATTTCAATGTTATATTTAACATTGCCATTAAAGTGCGAGGTTTGGCATGCCACAAAACCAGGTTCAACCCACCATTTCTATCTTTAAAAATGTCCTGTACCAAGTCAGGAAAATGGCTATTGTTATATTATAGTTCGTTTCTGTGTGTGTAACATGTTGACGTTGTGTTTCCGTTGTGTCGTTTGTTTTCTCTTATATTTGAGTGTGAATTCACATTACTATAAGACGTGTCATGGAACTTTTCTATCCCAAATTCATGCATTTGGTTTCGATGTTATATTTGATATTCTCATCGGATTTTGTCTAATGCTTAGTCCGTCTCTGTGTATGTTACATTTTAATGTTGTGTCGTTGTTTTCCTCTTATACTTAATGCGTTTCCCTCAGTTTTAGTATGTTACCCCAATTTTGTTTTTTGTCCATAGATTTATAGCGGTATACTACTGTTGCCTTTCTCTATATACCATATATGATAGGCATTATAATTTAACAGTAATCTCAAGTGAATGAAACTAAAAGACCAACCAAGTAATAATTGCTAAAAAGGTAATTTAGGTGTCACAAGACAATAACAATGAAAACCAAGGAATAAAAATACGATATTTCTTGTACATGGCATATATAAGTCAGAGTTTAAGACTCCATCATATATGTACAGGAACTAGTGTTCCAATATATTTAAGAAGCATGTTATGTCGTTTATATTGCACAAGCGATGATTGTTTGAAATACACCGATACACTCGATACCAAAAACTTGGGAAAACAAAATACATAAAAAAAAAGTTGATAAATATTGTTGACCAGGATAGCTATGTTTCCTTTTATCCTCTTTTAGAAGAATATCGCTGGCTAGGATCTACAGATGTTGTCAACGGTGATTGGAGATGGATATATGATCAAACTCAGTTAAGCTACAAGAACTTTTATTCAGGAAGACCTTATCCGACCAGTAGTTCCAACTCCCAAAACCGCAATTGTATTATTATGTACCACGTCAATGGTTACTGGTACGACTACCAATGTAGCAACAACAAACCCTATGTCTGTGAAAGTAATTTCTGTAAGTTATATACAGCTAGTAATAACTAACAGGTCATAGAAATGTAATGTTCTAGTATGTAATCTTCCTTATTTAGAATCCATATTAATTTATATATAGAAAAAGCGATGTGAACAAAGTAAAGTTTCAAAATGTTTTACAGTTGTAATTAGTCACTGTTTGATTCTTGGTTGGTTTTGTTAAATTTTGTTGATGCTGATGCAGGGGGTAAGGAAAAACAGGTGAGTAAGCACAAGTTCATACGCTCCTAATCTTGTTGAACAATTTTCTTGTACTATGTAAATCATTGGAAACATATTCAGTTTTCTTTCCGCAATTTTAGATAAATATGTTCCAAGAGAATCTAAAGAAGACCTGTAAGTTTAAGCAATCGTTACATCGTACATTTCCCCATCACCAGTTGTTTTGAAAACTCCGATATTTTTTTTGTTTTTGACTTTTGTGATATTTAGGCAAATATCACACAAATTTGTATATACATTGAAAATATGCACTTCACTTCTTGTGCAGATTAGATAACTATGCAATTTCCGTTTTCAGTAAAAGCTTAGCAGGAGGGTCCCAATTTATATAATAGGTTTTAAGTCGTTGATCGTTAAATCTTTCCGTTATCATATATGTCGTTGCGATGTATTTGGTCACTCTAATATAAATAAACTCATAATAGATACGAAATTATTTTTTTTACGACAAATGCGGTTTTTGTTTTTAAAAGACACATCAGTGACGCTGGAATAAAAAAAAAGATAAAGGTCAGGTCAAATAAAGTCCAAGGTTGAAAAAAATGAGGCAATCTATTCCTGTGGTATAAAATCCTTTGTGTTTCGAAAAATCCTTAAGTTTGGTATATAGTTAATTTATAATTATGACCATATCAAGTCCTGACTTATATTGTTTCAGACATTAATTACTGTGTCAAATCTTCATGAACTTTTTTCCGAAACTTGGATAGATACTTGAATATGTATACTGTCTTTTGATATTAAAGACTATATTAATTTCCACAATACGTTGCCGTTTTATTGATAAAAGGACTTAAACTTTAAAATTACATTCATCAAAGATTTCATGCATCAATAACTTTTTCAAACTTCATGGAATTTTGCGAGACTTGGAAAGATGGCTTCTTGGGGATGAAGAAAACGAGCAATATTTTTATTATCTTTACTCCATACTCAATTTTTAAACTTATAGATAGGCTATTGGGTAAAACAATCAATAACTATGTTAACCCTTCACGGAATATAAGGAAACGTGGACAGAAGATTCTTTATGAACTATAAATATAATTTTTTGTTCTGTCATCTTTCTGATTCAGGTAAATGGACAATGGTTTTACAGTCAACATTAAACTTTTAACGCGCGTCTGGCGTATTAAATTATAATCCTGGTCCCTTTGATAACTAATTATGGTAGAGAAATAATTATCATTATTTGACATCAGAATTGTCACTGTTTTCATGTATCGTACTTTTTATTTTATTTTCAATCTAATTTTATTTAAGGTTTCCAATAGTACACTGCAGATATTGGCAGATGACAGATTCAATATTATTAAATAAAGTATCACTAATTACTTGTATATAAGATATAAGTATAACATTATGAGGTGGTGCAGCATATATATTTCAAATGAAGTTGCAGTTTCATGTTTCTGATAAATGAAATCAACAAAGGAAGATTGGTTGGTGAATTATTTGAGAATATCCGTGAAAAGGCAGATATAGCTAAAGCAACACATTTCCTCAGTGTGACCTTGATCTCACAGACATGTCTTTAGAATATGTGTAGTAATAACGTGGTAAACATAATAAATAAATAAGCTTTATTTAGAGTTGACAAGGTATACAAACAGGGACAAACATAAGCTCTAATGAACTTTTAACACAACTATGAGATGACTGAGACACAGAAAATAATTTCTATTTGCCTAAGTTAACCTACAAATAAACTTATCATAGATAGAAGGATTGAAATTTTGTATTGTTTATGTGCCACAAAAGCCTCATCGGTGACACTCAAATAAAAAAAAGTTACAAATGCCAGATAAATATGAAGCTGAATAGCATTGATGACCAAACTTTCCCCAAAATTTTGCAAATTTCAGCTCAGGCAATCTTTCACTTCGGTAGAAAAGCTTTAGCATCTAATAAAAAAAGTAGTCTCGACCACATTGAAACAATATTATCCAAAACTTTTTTTAAGGTGCAATCTTGAAATTTGAGCTTTTGACTCTCTCCCAAGAAAAACATTTTTATACAGCTCACCAAAAACTAGGGGTGATCTCAGGTGCTCCAGAAGGGAACGCAGAGACTGCTCCACATGTGGCACCAGTCGTGTGTTGCTCATGTTATAACAAATTCGATAAATAGTCTAATTTGGTAGGTCATATTCATGAAAGGGAAGGGGATTGTAGTTACGACGTATGGAACATATTCGATATCATCTGTGAAATGGTTATCCCATAACTGTCAACCAACTCGAATTTAACACATTAATTAAAAATATCTCAGATCTTATAATAAGGCCTAGTCTACAATGAAAACATGTCACACAGAAAAAGGTCATGGGTCATCTTTGTTTGATGTTTGACTTATGCTGTTGTTTGCACTATAAAGAAATCTTCATTTAAGTGCTTGTATCAGCTGTGACCTTAGGTCATGAACAACAGTTGTCTAAAGTGTTGCATTGAAAATATCATAGACCTATTTCAATCAAATTTTTTACTTTAAGCCACAACCAGACAAAATTAATACAATTCTTGGTTGTTTGAAGTCAAGTTTCATTTGTCTACGACAACTGTTAATTGTAATGTTAAAGTTTGAATGAATATCATTTTATATTACTTCAGACTACTACATTCAGTCATAGGAATATTTTTTCTCGAGTACGCCATCAGATTTTTACCTCAGATTACAATATTCAGTTGCAGAAATATGATAAATAAGACATCAGGTCACTAAAAGGCCAGTCAAACTACCCTAGGTTGCAGACTGGATTTGCCCATGTGGAGCCAAAAATGTTGGTATAATTTATGTTATTATTCAACTAAATAGAGACAAAACTGGATATATGATTTGAAATAATATCTTTATTTAAAAATATTTCTTGAGAGGTTCTCCCAATGTCTTTTCCATTTCAGCTATCACAGACTGGCATTTCTTTTCCACCTCTTCACTATCATCTGTAACACAAACAAAAATATCATGTAATATCTACATGTAGCTTTGTTGGATTGTATTTATGGCCAGTTTATTTGAAAGTGTAAAATTAAGGAAGTTAAGTCATTTAAGGGGGCTCGCGGGGCAAAAATCATTTTTTTTAATTTAATATAGGATTTCTCTTTATTTTTCTATAAATGAACTTTATCTTATACTTAATAGAAAAATGAAATAAAAAAATGGGGTCACCGTTCATTTACGCTCACAGTCTGCCTTCGAAAGAAGCATACATTTTTGTTAATGTCCTTTTTTTCTGTTGAACTAATAGGAGAAATAGCGGTAATATCGAAATAAGAAAAGAACTAAATTACAGAAATCGCTTAAAGGAGTAGGTCCAGTAAGGACCGATTTTGGCCTCAAAATTCAAGTTTATCTTACGAAAGATTTTGACCACTTTTTAAACACTTAAGTGTCTATTTCATTTGAATCAATTAATTTATGTGAAAGATTTTAACTGATATAGTCATTAAAAACAACCCGATTCAAGTTCAAATATGAAAAATCTACCAAATATGCCGAAAAATGTCACTTTTCAGATGATTTTTGTCAAAAATGAAAGTGGCCACATCCGTGTTCATCCTCAACCTTTATATATGTTATGTATTATCATAAAATACAACTTACATTTCAATATTAAGGCTGAACACGAATGCGGCCACTTTCGTTTCACACGAAAACTGTCTAAAATGTAACTAAAATGCTAGAATTGTGAAGATTTCAGTAATTTAGCATGACTTAATGGTGCTAGTACCCGATATATGTGCATTGTATTGTCAAAAACAGCCCATATTTATGTAGCATAAGCATTCTACTGTCCAATAAATAACTAAAAGTTTACATTTTAACAATTTTGAAAAACTGCTATATTTTGGGGCCAAAAAGGGGTCTTACTGAACCTTCTCCTTTTACAATTATTTAGTTTATGTACAGCTTATTCGAAAAACAACAATAAAAAATATAGGTCACCGATGAGTTAAAAAAGATATTTCAATTTTAATGCCAAAAAATTGCATTTTTGCACCAAAGGGAGATAATTTGGAGCTTTTTCAATCATATATACATTTTAAACGTCACCTGGGGCCAACAGGAATTGATTTTTTGAAATGATTTTTGTACCATATGATAAATTAACAACTAATAAAGGTAATACATAAAATTTGTAATAAAAACTTAATGTTTCATTTTTTCTGAAAATCTTAGACCCTCGAGCCTCCTTAAGCATTGAATTTTGTTTTATGATTTCTTTATTTCTGACAGCTTTATCATGTTTATGTTTAAAGACAACTACACGCTACATTGAAGACCTGTTGGTGACCCTCTGCTGTTGTTTTTTGTTTTTTATTTGGTCGGGTTGTTGTCTCTTTGACACATTCCCCATTTCCATTCTCAATTTTATTCAATGTATTAAAAATATGTTTTAATATATAAGACTCACTGCAGTCTTTTATAACTAGACTGATTAAAAGACATGACCCTCAATAAACAATCACCATTCACATTGTAATATATCTTTTTTAACGAGCAGGAATGTGATAAATACCAATTGTTAGTAAAATACAGCAACTCAAGAAAAAATCCCTTAAGGGTGCAGTCAAGAAACTGTAACAATTATTTCACCACAGGCCCGTAGCCAGGAATTTCAAAAGGGGGGTTCGTTTGACTCAAAAACTCGACTTTAACAGTCACAATTCGAACAGAACATTGACTTTAACAGTGCTTATTTGTTTTCAAGGGGGGGTTCGTCCGAACCCCCCGAACCCCCCCTGGCTACGGGTATGCACCAGCAACAAGTAGATGAACAAAAGATATCTATGTACTACTACAATAACATGTACCGTCAGTCAAGTATAAATAATTGTGTAGGTCAGTATTTACCTTCCATTAACTCTGCTAAGAATGGTATGGCCTCTGGCAATAATGGCATGAAATCTTCACCTAACTTCTGATGGAACGCATCAATACACTGCAGAGCTGCATACCTAACCTAAAATCAGTAATTGAACTTTATGTAAATGGCACAATTTACACCCATAAACAGTATCACATTAATTATAACGAAAATGATGAATGTAACAGAATAATGAATCATATGACAAAACTTGGAAAATGACTTTACCACATTTACACAATAAAGGTTCACATCCTTGTCTTTGTTGTTTTATATCAGATGGAAGCTGTTTTTTTGGCAATCAAACCTTATTTTTCTTATTCTACATTATCTTCAGTTATGTAGCATGCAATATTTTGAGTCCATTACATTTAATTAGATTTTGAGTCATTGGCTTACACATATACCTCTCAATTTTGATCCCAAAGTAAAAAAAGTCCTTCAATACAGGAAACTAATTAGTGGAAAGATTGTAAATTTATCATAAATGAAATTCAGTCCTTGGAGAAGACGTTACTAAGTTGTAAAACTTGTGTCTGATCCTTTTGTCATATTGAACATTAAAATATGTTTAAACTATTCAGTCCTTAATTAAGAGTGAACATTTCAACAGTGCTATAAACCAATATTTTACCTTTGAGGTATCATGCCTAGTTTTCAACAGAATCTGATAACTAATGCTCTTCCATAAAGAATCATCTTGAGAAGAAACAGCAAACTGTACTATACAGGGAACCAGATGATCTGTTATTCTCTTCTCATAATGTTTATCTTTAAGTTGGAAATTCTCAATCTAAAACATTGATAAGATAAATAGTAAATTAAACTTGAAAATGTAAGAAAATCTGCAGATTACCTTCACTAGCAAAACTCTCTGGTAATATTTATAACACTTATTTCTACATTTCATATGGCTGCTGTCCCAATGTGTTAACTTGTTTAGCCAGATTATATACCGTAAATGAAAGTAAACATTTTTTATCCAACAGAATCATATCTAAAAAAACTCTCTCGATTTTGAGTTTATATATTATCATAGGAATTAATCTAAAATAAATCACAGTTTCAATCAATTTCATATCCTTAGGAGTATAAATTGATTGATTGTTGCTTAACATCACTTTCAGCACTAAAAGCTATTTCATGGAGGCTGTTTTTTTTTAATTGGTTGAATAAGACATTTTTCTAAAAACTGAGTTTCAGTCTAGCTATTTAGGAGTTGCCCTTACAAAGCACATGGACAGACAAAAAGGCAGACAGATATGGTGATTTCTATATACCCTCAAAGCTTTATTTTCAAGGAACATAAAAAGGAGTTATGTTATAAATATTATACCTGATCAACCATTGGCTGCATTAAACTGTCAAATCTCTCCTTTGTAACAAATCCTTCGGTATCATACAAGAAACACTTGTACAAACAATCAAATATGTAACAAAGAAGCTGATTGGACAATCTCCTTCCTCTGTTTCCTTTACAAAAATAGGGTTCTTCTGAAATTATATTCATACTTTTCTCAAAATCAAAATAATAATAAGCTTATAAATTAAAAAATTTCTTTTATAATGCAAACATATACAAATCAAGTAAGATGTAAATACAAAAATATTCTTTAAGGAAACAGGGTTGATTGATAATAGAAAAGTCATCATTTTAACATACATAAGCAGTGGTTATGGTGTCAATAACTGCTAATGGTATTTATTATAATGGTCAATTTCAAAACAACATGTAATTATATACTAACAAACAGACATTTAATTCAGTGACTTATATACCAATAAAAACACATTTAATTCAGTGACTTATATACCAACAAACACTTCAGGGGCCTCAGTGATTGAGTGGTTTAAGTAGTTACTACTGTAATCACTAGTCAGTAAATACTAAGGTTGTGAGTTCGAAACCCCGCTCATGCAGGTGCACTCGACTCCAATCTTAATTGACTAGGATTGTCAGTATTTCTATTGAAGGTCAATGGTTTTCTCTGGCTTCCTCCACCAATAAAAACTGATGGCCACGAAATAGCATAAATGCGGTGCTAAAAAGTGGCGTTAAAACACCAAAAATCAAATTAAATACTAACAAACAGACATTTAATTCAGTGACTTCTAAAAGCTATTCTTATTTTTTATTATTAGATTTTTGTTTGAAAGGTTGTTGTTTTTTTCCTTGAGGGAAGTGTGGGTAGTTTATTTTAATTGAAAGAGGGTTATAGAGAAAATAAAGGATCTCTCACCTGCTTTAGAAATGTTATTTTTCTCTATTATGCTTGCAGCATGCTGAACTATATGACTAGCAAATAATGTAAACAAACTTCTCAATTTCTCTGCCAACCTAAAAATTAAACATTCTGCTGTTAGAAAATTAAATAATGTGCCAGCCACCCTACTACTCCAACACCTTTTGCATTGACTGTTACCTTCGTTTCTGAAAGTAAATTATGTTAATGTGATAATTTAAAATGAATCTTTCTTGTTGACTTTTGATAAACAAAAATATGAACAGTAACAACCCAGACTCTATTGTTTCTACCTTGCAATAGAATGACACAGACTTAGGACCTCTGACCTTTTGTTGGTGCATCAATGGAAGCAGAGGTTGATTTGGAGAAATGTAAAATACCAGTTTGACTCCTGTATGATGCAGTGAACTTCCTGTGTCTTATGTGTTCATATTTTGGAATATGCAAGGTTCCCTGGTTGTATAAATCCCTTTATTCTATAGTCTAACAGGGTGTACAAATACACAAACACCTCAAATATAAACATACCCCATTAGGTACATTAACTCTCAGAAAATAACAGGAACTGAAATGACTTGGAGGTTTTGTGCACTTTAAAACAATTATGCAACTATAATTTAGCATTATACAACTCTGTTTGTATATATGCTAAAAATTAACAAACTAACAAACTAACATGACTATAATCCCTTATTATGGATAACAAAGATATTGTAATAAAGAACTTTCTCAAAATATATTACTATGATGTAACCTTAAACTTTTTCTTTGAATAGGAAAAACATAAACATGCCATTCTCTATAAAAAGAGAGACGAAAAATACCAGAGGGACAGTCAAACTCATAAATCGAAAATAAACTGACAACGCCATGGCTGAAAATGAAAAGGACAAACAGACAAACAATAGTACACATGACACAACATAGAAAACTAAAGATGGCAACACGAACCCCACCAAAAACTAGGGGTGATCTCAGGTGCTCCAGAAGGGTAAGCAGATCCTGCTCCACATGTGCCACCCGTCGTGTTGCTTATGAGATAACAAATCCGGTAAATAGTCTAATTCGGTAGGTCACATTTATGAAAGGGAAGGTGATTGTAGTTACGACGTAAGGAACATATCTGATATCATTTGTGAAACGGTTATTCCATAATGATCAACCAACTCGTGATGGCGTCCGTAAAATTTATGAAGAGATGATTTCAACTTCACCATTTTGAACTCTTGATTTAATAGCTTCCTTTTGAGCAACAACCCTCTATCAAGAAAATCATGATAGGAAATACAAGCACGGGAATATTGTATCAATTGGGAGATATATACACTGTATGCAGGTGCTGCTGGAATGTTGCTAATATATAAGTGATTGTATGTCATAGTTTGACACATTCATTACATTCTGTATGATTAAGTCAACCCTTAAAACTGCTCTTACAATCTTTGCTGTATTTGTATTCCAACTAAGGAAAGGGTGTGTGTGTTGTTGTCTAATGTGTATTTAGCATTCATTGTATACTCTGCCAAATGACAATGAACAGCATAGTATTATAGATTAATGGACCTCACACCATCTTTGCATTAATTAGAGACATATCCTTGATGTGGATTCATGATTTTGAAGAAGGTATGGCTAACCAAAATGGCAACGTTAGGAGTGGGACTTGTAACTAGAGGCTCTAAAGAGCCTGTGTCGCTCACCTTGGTCAATGTGCATATTAAACAAAGTACACAAATGGATTCATGACAAAATTGTATTTTGGTGATGGTGATGTGTTTGAAGTTCTTACTTTACTGAACATTCTTGCTTCTTACAATTATATCTATAATGAACTTTGCCCATTAGTAACAGAGAAAAATATTTGGTAAAAATTTACATAAATTTACCAAATTAATGAAAATTGTTAAAAATTGACTATAAAGGGCAATAACTCCTTAAGGGGTCAATTGACCATTTAGGTGATGTGGACTTATTTGTAGATCTTACTTTGATGAACATTATCGCTGTTTACAGTTTATCGCTATCTATAATAGTATTCAAGATAATAACCAAAAACAGCAAAATTTCTTTAAAAATTACCAATTGGAGGGCAGCAACCCAACAACCGGCTGCCCAATTCATTTGAATATTTCAGGGCAGATATATATTGACTTGATTAACAATTTAACTCCTTGTCAGATTTCCTCTAAATGATTTGGGTTTCAGAGTTATAAGCAAAAAACTACATTTTACCCCTGTTCTATTTTTAGCCGTGGTGGCCATCTTGGTTGGATGGCCAGGTCATCGGACACATTTTTCAAACAAGGTACCTCAAAGATGATTGTGGCCAAGTTTGAATTAATTTGGCCCAGTAGTTTCAGAGGAGAAGATTTTTGTAAAAGATAACTAAGATTTACGAAAAATGGTTAAAAATTGACTATAAAGGGCAATAACTCCTTAAGGGGTCAACTGACCATTTCGGTCATGTTGACTTATTTGTAAATCTTACTTTGATGAACATTATTGCTGTTTACATTTTATCTCTATCTATAAAATATTCAAGATAATAACCAAAAACGGCAAAAATTTCATCAAAATTACCAATTCAGGGGCAGCAACCCAACAACAGGTTGACCGATTCATCTGAAAATTTCAGGGCAGATAGATCTTGACCTGATAAACATTTTTATTCCATGTCAGATTTCCTCTAAAAGTTTTGTTTTTTGAGTTATAAGCCAAAAACTGCATTTTACCCCTATGTTCTATTTTTAGCCGTGGCGGCCATCTTGGTTGGTTGACCGGGTCACGCCACACATTTTTTAAACTAGATACCCCAAAGATGATTGTGGCCAACTTTGGATTAATTTGGCCCATTAGTTTCAGAGGAGAAGATTTTTGTAAAAGATTACTTAGATTTTTGAACTAGAGGCTCTAAAGAGCCTGTGTCGCTCACCTTGGTCTATGTGAATATTAAACAATGGACACAGATGGATTCATGACAAAATTGTGTTTTGGTGATGGTGATGTGTTTGTAGATCTTACTTTACTAAACATTCTTGCTGCTTACAATTATCTCTATCTATAACAGTACTTTCTGTGGAAAATGTTATTGAAAATCTTCAAATTTTAAGAAAATTGTTACGAATTGACTATGAAGGGCAATAACTCCTTAGTGGGTCAATTGACTATTTTGGTCATACTGACTTTTTTTAGTTCTTACTTTGCTGTACATTATTGCTGTTTACAGTTTATCTCTATCTATAATAATATTCAAGATAATAACAAAAAAACAGCAAAATGTCCTCAAAATTACCAATTCAGGGGCAGCAACCTAACAACCGATTATCCGATTCATCTGAAAATTCCAGGGCAGATAGATCATGACCTGATCAACAATTTTACTTCCTCTCAGATTTGCTCTAAATGCTTTGGTTTTTGAGTTATAAGCCAAAAACTGCATTTTACCCCCATGTTCTATTTTTAGCCATGGCGGCCATCTTAGTTTGTTGGCCGAGTTACCGGACACATTTTTTTAACTAGATACCCCAATGATGATTATGGCTAAGTTTGGTTAAATTTGGCCCAGTAGTTTCAGAGGAGAAGATTTTTCTAAAAGATTACTAAGATTTACGAAAAATGGTTAAAAATTGACTATAAAGGGCAATAACTCCTAAAGTGGTCAACTGACCATTTTGGTCATGTTGTCTTATTTGTAGATCTTACTTTGCTGAACATTATTGCTGTTTACAGTTTATCTCTATCTATAATAATATTCAAGATAATAACCAAAAACAGCAAAATTTCTTTAAAATTACCATTTCAGGGGCAGCAACCCAACAACGGAATGTCCGATTCATCTGAAAATTTCAGGGCAGATAGATCTTGACCTGATGAACAATTTTACCCCCATGTCAGATTTGCTCTAAATGCTTTGGTTTTTGAGTTATAAGCCAAAAACTGCATTTTACCCCTATGTTCTATTTTTAGCCATGGCGGCCATCTTGGTTGGTTGGGCGGGACATCGGACACATTTTTTTAACTAGATACCCCAATGATGATTATGGCCAAGTTTGGTTAAATTTGGCCCAGTAGTTTCAGAGGAGAAGATTTTTCTAAAAGATTACTAAGATTTACGAAAAAATGGTTAAAAATTGACTATAAAGGGCAATAACTCCTAAAGTAGTCAACTGACCATTTTGGTCATGTTGACTTATTTGTAGATCTTACTTTGCTTAACATTATTGCTCTTTACAGTTTATCTCTATCTATAATAATATTCAAGATAATAACCAAAAACAGCAAAATTTCCTTAAAACTACCAATTCAGGGGCAGCAACCCAACAACAGGTTGTCCGATTCATCTGAAAATTTCAGGGCAGATAGATCTTGACCTGATGAACAATTTTACCCAATGTCAGATTTGCTCTAAATGCTTTGGTTTTTGAGTTATAAGCCAAAAACTGCATTTTACCCCTATGTTCTATTTCTAGCCATGGCGGCCATCTTGGTTGGTTGGCCGGGTCACCGCACACATTTTTTAAACTAGATACCCCAATGATGATTGTGGCCAAGTTTGGTTAAATTTGGCCCAGTAGTTTCAGAGGAGAAGATTTTTGTAAAAGTTAACGACGCCAGACGACGACGGACGACAGACGACAGACGACGGACGCCGGACGCCAAGTGCTGAGAAAAGCTCACTTGGCCCTTTGGGCCAGGTGAGCTAAAAATGGTTAAAAATTGACTATAAAGGGCAATAACTCCTTAAGGGGTCAACTGACCATTTCGGTCATGTTGACTTATTTGTAAATCTAACTTTGCTGAACATTATTGCTGTCTACAGTTTATCTCTATCTATAATAATATTCAAGATAATAACCAAAAACGGCAAAAATTTCCTCAAAATTACCAATTCAGGGGCAGCAACCCAACAACAGGTTGACCGATTCATCTGAAAATTTCAGGGCAGATAGATCTTGACCTGATAAACATTTTTACCCCATATCAGATTTCCTCTAAATGCTTTGGTTTTTGAGTTATAAGCCAAAAACTGCATTTTACCCCTATGTTCTATTTTTAGCCGTGGCAGCCATCTTGGTTGGTTGACCGGGTCACGCCACACATTTTTTAAACTAGATACCCCAAAGATGATTGTGGCAAAGTTTGGATTAATTTGGCCCAGTAGTTTCAGAGGAGAAGATTTTTGTAAAAGATTACTTATATTTATGAAAAATGGTTAAAAATTGACTAGAAAGGGCAATAACTCCTAAAGGGGTCAACTGACCATTTCGGTCATGTTGACTTATTTGTAAATCTAACTTTGCTAAACATTATTGCTGTTTACAGTTTATCTCTATCTATAATAATATTCAAGATAATAACCAAAAACAGTAAAATTTCCTCAAAATGACCAATTCAGGGGCAGCAACCCAACAACGGGTTGACCGATTCATCTGAAAATTTCAGGGCAGATAGATCTTGACCTGATAAACATATTTACCCCATGTCAGATTTCCTCTAAATGCTTTGGTTTTTGAGTTATAAGCCAAAAACTGTATTTTACCCCTATGTTCTATTTTTAGCCGTGGCGGCCATCTTGGTTGGTTGACCGGGTCACGCCACACATTTTTTAAACTAGATACCCCAATGATGATTTTGGTCAAGTTTGGTTAAATTTGGCCCAGTAGTTTCAGAGGAGAAGATTTTTGTAAAAGTTAACGACGGACGACGACGGACGACGACGCCGGACGCCGGACGCAAAGTGATGGGAATAGCTCACTTGGCCCTTCGGGCCAGGTGAGCTAAAAAGGTCTATGCTAGAACCATATATGTAGCCCCATAAGGGACCCCCCTCTAAATCCACCTCTGCCTCCTAATAAGACCTACCGATCAGCCAGTCTGTAGAACACCATTACTCTGTATTTTGTTTCTTCATCTCTACTTGCCCAATCATATAACTATAAGAAGAAATATCACATGTTATCAATACTGATCTGAATATCATCTTTACAGTTTTTTTCAAGTACTCAAACTCAAACAACCATTCAATTTTCCTTTTTATATATTTGGTGTGAGTAATTTATTTAATTATTATAATACAATTAGATTTATCCACCTTATCTCATGGAAACTAAAATATATTTCTAATATTTTAATTCAATATAAATTTTTTCAAATACCTAATATGTCAAACAAATATTCATGTATCAAGATTTTACTGTTATGATATGTATCATACATGATATCAATTCAACTGTTGCAATGATATTTTAATTAAGCATTTTGTGCAAATTCAATTCTCATAATAAATAACTAGAGGCTCTTAAGAGCCTGTGTCGCTCACCTTGGTCTATGTGAATATTAAACAAGGGACACAGATGGATTCATGACAAAATTGTGTTTTGGTGATGATGATGTGTTTGTAGATCTTACTTTACTAAACATTCTTGCTGCTTACAATTATCTCTATCTATAACAGTACTTTCTGTGGAAAATGTTATTGAATATCTTCAAATTTTAAGAAAATTGTTAAAAATTGACTATGAAGGGTAATAACTCCTTAGGGGTCAATTCACTATTTTGGTCATACTGACTTATTTTTAGTTCTTACTTTGCTGTACATTATTGCTGTTTACAGTTTATCTCTATCTATAATAATATTCAAGATAATAACAAAAAACAGCAAAATTTCCTCAAAATTACCAATTCAGGGGCAGCAATCTAACAACCGATTATCCGATTCATCTGAAAATTCCAGGGCAGATGCTTTGGTTTTTGAGTTATAAGCCAAAAACTGCATTTTACCCCTATGTTCTATTTTTAGCCATGGCGGCCATCTTGGTTGATTGGCCGGGTCACCGGACACATTTTTTAAACTAAATACCCCAATAATGATTATGGCCAAGTTTGGTTAAATTTGGCCCAATAGTTTCAGAGGAGAAGATTTTTCTAAAAGATTACTAAGATTTACGAAAAATGGTTAAAAATTGACTATAAAGGGCAATAACTCCTAAAGTGGTCAACTGACCATTTTGGTCATGTTGACTTATTTGTAGATCTTACTTTGCTGAACATTATTGCTGTTTACAGTTTATCTCTATCTATAATAATATTCAAGATAATAACCAAAAACAGCAAAATTTCCTTAAAATTACCATTTCAGGGGCAGCAACCCAACAACGGAATGTCCGATTCATCTGAAAATTTCAGGGCAGATAGATGTTGACCTGATGAACAATATTACCCCATGTCAGATTTGCTCTAAATGCTTTGGTTTTTGAGTTATAATCCAAAAACTGCATTTTACCCCTATGTTCTATTTTTAGCCATGGCGGCCATCTTGGTTGGTTGGCCGGGTCACCGGACACATTTTTCAAACTAGATACCCCAATGATGATTGTGGCCAAGTTTGGTTAAATTTGGCCCAGTAGTTTCAAAGGAGAAGATTTTTGTAAAAGTTAACGCAGGACGACAACGACGGATGACGGACAACGGACGACGACGGACGCTAAGTGATGAGAAAAGCTCACTTGGCCTTTCGGCCAGGTGAGCTAAAAATAGAATGCCTATAACTTAAATACAACAAGAGTATACAAACCTTGAAGAGAAGTGGTCTGAAAGTAGATTCTGATAGCTTCATCACCATGGTGATAAAAGTTTCTATAATGCTGCCTTCTACTGCTGAAATCTGCTTCTCTGGGTGCTGTTAAAACAAATTGAAAAATGTACAAGTAAAAGATTACAATCCTAATATCAGCTACAAATCTAGACTGAAAAGCTGAAACAAAGTTGTGATTAAATTTGATTTGAAAAGAGCCTACTGTGAATTAATCTATGTTTGAGGGTACCAATTTTGTGGTTTAAGGAAAACTGGCATTTAACTTGATATTTAATTTCGTAATTTTGTTAAAGTCTGCATTCATTCCTCTAGAATATTCGTAATTTCATTGAACATTAAAATTGGTGGTTGATCTGTACCCACAAAATCCACGAAAATTGGCATCTCAACAAATATAAATGAATCCACAGTATTATTTTTTTTTTAATTTTAACTTTACATACATCAACTGATAACCATGAGATTTACAATTGACCACAGAGGTCAAATATGCTTTAGGATAAAATTATTCCCTGGAGTACAATACAAAACTTTAAGAATACTTTTACAAATCAGTTCTAATAAAGTAGGTGAATTAAATAAATATGGAATGAACAAGAGGCTGTCAGAGCGACAACAAACCAGATTTTTAACATTTATTTGTGTCTTGGCATTTTTCAATTTTTCAAGAACCATAACTCCTGAACGGTGAAAGTGAAAGTCATCAATATTGACATAGACCTTAAAATTGTCATCAGTACCAAACTATTAGAATTTGCAAGTTTTGATTGAATGGTTCATGCCTTAATGCACAGACACTGTTTGGCAGCTACCTGCCTAACATCCCAAAATAAATCAATGATTTTTCTACTTAATTAAATGTACTTACCTCACAGTAAAGGAACCTGAAGTTAAGACCATCTAAGAAGAATTTCTGTAAGTCTTGTATGTGTGCTGTTAAATCTTCCTTTGACATGGACTGTATATGTTCTTCTAATACTGACATCACAGAACATATACTGGACTGTAGAAAAAAAAACATGGATACTTTAGTATTACAATTCATTTGTTTCCATGCTATTTTAAACCTCACTTTGTTTTAACAGATACAGAGTTGGCTTAAACACTGTAGTTTTAGTACTTTTTATGAGGGAACTATCTTTCAATTCTTTCTATTTGAGTAAAACACACTTTCATTTAATAGCTTTTTATTTTATCATTTTACTGACCATCAAATTAAAGCTTCATAGCACATCATTATGTTTCTTTCTTTCCAAGTTACGTATTGGTTCTTGTAAAATTAACATCACTATGAAAGGATTCAAGATTTTTCCAATGTTTGCTTATCATGGAGGCACCAGATTATTAGGTAATTAAAACTTTAAGAATTTTTCTCCCACCCAATCACAAAGTAGATGATTGACTTGTCCAGACAATTACATGCTGAACTGTATTGACGATAGTAATATTCAATTTGGTACTCCTTTTCAGAAGACCATCACGCAAATGGAGTAGAAAAGTGGTTATATTATTACTAATTTCTCTTTCTTTTCCAGTCTATGATAGCATGATGCCACAGTAGGAAGTAAAACTCTGGGTGGCAGTGTTGTGGCTAATGTATGTCTGATGGACTTCAGTCTTAGTTGTAACTGTGGCTTCTGTAATGCTTCATCATTTAAACTGTCTGTTGATAAATTACAAATCTGAAATATAACACATATAGATAAATAATACAAATATACATGGTACACTTTAACTGAACTGGCTTTGGAAATCTTTTAGGTTACTACTACCAGTTGATGATTTTACTAATAAACAAAATTTATAAACAAAGTAGCTTGGTAATAGCAACTTAACATTCAAGCAGATTCACAATTGAGTATTTCTATTTTGAAATCTCTACCTTGATAACCATTTTCTTGAGTGGAATTAATAATATATGATACTTGAAAAAGTCCTGTGATTTCCACTTTCTCCATTATCATATGACTTTAAATATTGATTTTTGCTAAAGACTTGTCTCAAATTCTTGTTTAAGTTTATATATATATGATATAGAATGTATTTTGTTTGTTGCTGTTTAACCCAACTTTAAGCAACCATGGTCATATCAGGGCGGCAACATTTTGTCAGCGGAATATCCAAAGGATGCCATGACCATTGGCTGCAAGATTGACTATCTTGCCCATAAAGATAAGAGTAAAAAGACAACTATCCACACAATAGAATTATCTACTTCTGAGTTGACAGGGAAGTAATCACTGTGGTCGTGTAGATGAATTACTACTTATATAGAATGGTCAGGTTATCTGACACATAAGACTAACATTCAGTATCTGAGAAAACAAAAAATGTTAGGACACAAAAGTCCCATCAAATTATTTTTCAGAATTTAATCTTTTCATCTAGAGGTTCAAAATAATAGAAAGTAAGGTCTAATTTGCTTATCAAAAAAATTGAAACAAGGACTATTAAAGAAAGTTAGGGTCCCCTGAAAGTAGCAAATTTTACATACTGATAATGGTCAGACGTCTGTTTTACAAAAAAAACTTACAACTAAGATTGATGGTAAGTATTGAAAAATTCAGTATACTTACCATCAATCTTAGTTGTGAGGAATTTTTTTGTGAAACTGACTCGAGGACAATATTAAACAACTGATCATTCTTAAAACTGATAAAACAATCTTAAATGATGCTATTTGTATCTTTGGGTGTCTGTCTCATTGCCATTTATACCCTAAATCTCACTTTATTTATGAACATATTACTTACATGGAATAAAATGTCTTCTAGATAAGGACTAAGAAAGAGAGATAAATTCTCCACAACTTTCTGTATGGCTGTCACTATACTCAACATATAGAGGTCATTACTAAATAGATAAAATGAGAAAAATAAAACATTTCATAATTATAATAAACAACTAGAACATACCCGTGATATCACGGGTCCGTGACTGAATTAAAGTATATAACTATGCGCAAGCCTTATTTTAGTATTAGTATTGTCATCTGATAAAGTCATGCCGATTATAAGATACACAGTTTTTCTCTGCTTTCAAGTCTTTCTGTTTGAACCCGTCGAACTGAAACAATAATATTAATTATTTGGAAAACAAAAGGTCCTGGAATGGAGTATTTTTTAATCAACAGCATTGTCCTATATAAGTTATAAATAAAGTGGAATTCTTTGCTTCGATGTTTTACGTCATGACCACTAACAAATTGAAAACTGTACCTATATGCCTTATTTTTAGTCCAGATTTTTAGTATTCGTATTGTTATCTTAGAAAGTCTTACTGATTAAAATACTACAATAGGTAACAATTTGACAATTTAGTAGTGTCAACCCTGTGGTTATGACCCGTGTATATAGCATATTTATCCTGAATACAATGTTTGGTGGTGCGCCTGTCAGATGCGGAATGTACAGATAAGGTAATAGGTAACAGGTGAATATACTATTGGTATCGGTAGGGGACTCGACCCGGAACTTCTTAATTATTGGCAATATTAATTACGTGGAAAACAAAAGGGCCTGGAGTGGTGTAATTTTTAATCTACACCTTTGTACTATATATAAAGTTGAATTCTGTGATTCGTCGTTTTTACGTGATGACGGTTGACAAACTGGACCTCATAATTTTAGTATTATAGATATAGGAAAATGGTATTTCTTTCTGAATATATATATATATTAAAAGCAAACATTACTGTGGAATCACTATTCATGGCATACCAACTTTCAATGGATTTTTCTTTGTGTAGGTAAACCACTATTCAAATGTTGAATAAATTAGATGTTTTCTATAGGGTTTTATGCAGACTTTGGCAAAACCAGAAAATCAAATATATGGGGAAATATGACTTTTCCTCAATGAAGGAATAATGGTATCCACGGAATTAAATGAAAACACGGTATGAATAAAATATAACAAAAAAACATAAAATTGATTTATAAAAAACACGAACGTTTATAAGTCATATAATGTTTAAAACATACATTTTGTCATTGTAATAATAATTGCTGAACCCACAAATACTGTTGTTGAAATATTAACATTGGATACATCAATATAAAAGCTTTTACACTATCTATTTTCCTGTCAATTTGTATTTCTGTTGTGAATTCATGCATTATCTTAGCGGCAATTCTCTCCTCATTTATTTACACTATTGTGACCAAGGCGTGAACTCTGTTGAAATCATTGATGACATGATCTTTCCTGGTTAGCCTCTCTTCATTCTTCATTTCTTTAAGGACCAAGGGCATTAACTCTGTTGAAATCATTGATGACATGATCTTACCTGGTTAGCCTCTCTTCATTCTTCATTTCTTTAAGGACCAAGGGCATGAACTCTGTTGAAATCATTAACAACATGATCTTACCTGGTTAGCCTCTCTTCATTCTTCATTTCTTTAAGGACCAAGGGCATTAACTCTGTTGAAATCATCAACAACATGATCTTACCTGGTTAGCCTCTCTTCATTCTTCATTTCTTTAAGGACCAAGGGCATGAACTCTGTTGAAATCATTGATGACATGATCTTACCTGGTTAGCCTCTCTTCATTCTTCATTTCTTTAAGGACCAAGGGCATGAACTCTGTTGAAATCATTGATGACATGATCTTACCTGGTTAGCCTCTCTTCATTCTTCATTTCTTTAAGGACCAAGGGCATTAACTCTGTTGAAATCATTGATGACATGATCTTACCTGGTTAGCCTCTCTTCATTCTTCATTTCTTTAAGGACCAAGGGCATGAACTCTGTTGAAATCATTGATGACATGATCTTACCTGGTTAGCCTCTCTTCATTCTTCATTTCTTTAAGGACCAAGGGCATTAACTCTGTTGAAATCATTGATGACATGATCTTACCTGGTTAACCTCTCTTCATTCTTCATTTCTTTAAGGACCAAGGGCATTAACTCTTTTGAAATCATTGATGACATGATCTTACCTGGTTAGCCTCTCTTCATTCTTCATTTCTTTAAGGACCAAGGGCATTAACTCTGTTGAAATCATTGATGACATGATCTTACCTGGTTAGCCTCTCTTCATTCTTCATTTCTTTAAGGACCAAGGGCATTAACTCTGTTGAAATCATTGATGACATGATCTTACCTGGTTAACCTCTCTTCATTCTTCATTTCTTTAAGGACCAAGGGCATTAACTCTTTTGAAATCATTGATGACATGATCTTACCTGGTTAGCCTCTCTTCATTCTTCATTTCTTTAAGGACCAAGGGCATTAACTCTGTTGAAATCATTGATGACATGATCTTACCTGGTTAGCCTCTCTTCATTCTTCATTTCTTTAAGGACCAAGGGCATTAACTCTGTTGAAATCATTGATGACATGATCTTACCTGGTTAGCCTCTCTTCATTCTTCATTTCTTTAAGGACCAAGGGCATGAACTCTGACAAGTGAGGAATAGCATGAGCTTTGAGACTGTGACATAACTCTGCTACACACAACAAAGCGCAACCTGCTACTTGTAAGTTATCTGATCTCTTCTTGAACACCTTTATGGCTAGCTTTAAAACCTGGTAATATACCAAAATAATATGTAATGGTGAGCCTTGAAACAGTTTAAAGTAATAGTTAGAGTTATACCCATTTAAATTTTCTGAATAATTGTTCATTACAAAATTTCTTTGCATAAAATAAGCAAATAACACTCAATAAATCAATTCTTTACTTCAACCCTCAAATTAACTAAACTTTTAACGTCAGGTGTCATTCCTTTGATTTGTTTACTAAAATAGTTCCACATTTTTCACTTAAAATTCTTTTGTCATCATGATATAGTGACATTCTTTTTTGTAAGAAAGTAATGAAATTCATTATAATACATTTATCCCCCTTTTTGGTATGTCAGAAATGTGTGATGCTTTTGATCCATATATTTGTATCATCAAATTTGTCTGTTTTTACCTTAGTAAACGTGTGATGATTTTTGTGACCTAGATGTCGACTCATTAACTTGAGACTGTAGAAAGCTGATTGACCATTTACTGCACTTTCCTCAGTTATTTCTCCTGTTAATGTGGTCGTGGTAACCACTTCACATAACTGATCCACCAGAGGGAGTAATAGTGCTTCCTGATAAAAATACAAATTATAAATGTCAACTTTTTATTACATGTTCTATACATCACTGGTTTAGATATTAGTACTTTTTGTCAGATTTAAGATATTCTGCATGAACAACTTTTATCCTAAAAATTTTACTCCAAAAAGATCAACCTTAAATCCTTTTAAATGTAGGCATTCCATTCTCTTGACCTTTTGTAGAAAAAGAACAACACATTTTCAACTTCTACTTGATGAAAGTACTGTTAACAATTGCACAAAAGACCGAGAGACTTACCTCCTCTACCATAAATTCTGTTTTCTGTTGGTGTATTAAGTACCCAGGGGGTGGGGTAGACTTACCTCCTCTCCCTTATAGTCTGTTTTCTGTTGATGTATTAAGTTCCCAGGGGTGGGGCAGAGACTTACCTCCTCTCCCGTATAAAGTCTGTTTTCTATTGATGTAATAAATACCCAGGGGGTGGGGCAGAGACTTACCTCCTCTCCTGTAAAGTCTGTTTTATGTTGATGTAATGAGAACCCAGGGGGTGGGGCAGAGACTTACCTCCTCTCCCGTAAAGTCTGTTTTCTGTTGATGTAATCGGCCATTCAGTAGCTCCATTGCTTTTCTCTTCACATGTGACAGTTCATGAGCCATCAGTCCAAATACCACTTGGAGATATAATTTCTCAGGTAAAATTGTTACCACCTGTCAAATAATATCCAAACTTTACAATTCCTGCCACCAAATTCTTATTACTACACAAAAAGACAATACACAACAGAAGGGGCTGCTTTTATCATTTAAACACAATAATACAACAAATATTTCTGTGACACCTGATAAAAAAATAAACTTATACATAAATATTCCAATAAAAGGAAATATAAGGTATCAAATAATTTATAGAGTAAATTAGCTATATTTAATCATAGTTATATAAACATTAGTCTGGTAGAAACACATACATTATGCACCATTATCACACATTTTTGAATACTTAATCTCATGTCAAATTTTTATAATATGCAAACATAACATGATTACCTTTTTTAAGATTATATTATTTTTTTAAGATTATATTATTTTTTTAAGATTATATTATTTTTACAGAGATTTAATAAGAAGATTAAATATATTTTTATTTAAATTCAGTCATGGTATTTTGATAAAGATAAAACTGTTTAATACTTTACCTTTTTAGCAAGATGCTTTCAACATGTTTAAAACCCCAATAATGTTATGTTAAAATGCATATACAGTAAAAAAAAAAATGTATCCCTCATGTATAAAAGAAAAAATATGAAAATTCCGTTTAAGGACAGCAGGAACAAACAAATTAATCATCAAATTGAGACTGAACATTTCAAACTTCTCATACATTAAATGCCATGAGTAATTTACTTTCTTATCATTAATTCTATAAACATATAATGTTCTTGTGAAAATGTTAATTTCTACAGTAGTTTTCAATATAATAAGGCAATTCTCAAGAGAGGCAACTCATCTAATTAGATATTTAAACTATTCAATATGTATAGATTATAACATGGCCTTTTCCATATTGGCCCTGATATCATCCCGAGACTCCCATATCGACCTCGAGGCTTTAGCCGAGGGCCGATATGGGTCGAGGGATGATACCAGGGCCAATATGGAAAAGACATGTTATAATCTATTTATCACATATCTAAGTTCTGCAGAATAGAGACACAAAGTTCAATTATTACAATTTAATGAAACATAACAGGTAAAATTTTTAATTTTTTTATCACAAAAGTGTGGTTAAGGACGCAATGACGTGACGTCATTTGGAATCAGGGCACAATATCAATATCTTTTTTTTTGCCCCGGGCAATTTTGAGGTTATTGCATATGCAAAACCCAACGTGTTCGTAACAAATATGTGATAAATTCTTTTTATCACATATCATTTATTTTTTACGTCATACTTAATTGTGTCAGTTCTTTAATTAATTAATTTATAACTTTTTGAAAAATTTGGATAATTTTAAACAGTTTTGACATTTTACTATGTTTTATAATTTGTATTTGTTAAATAGTTATATGTTTGTATATATAGTCTCATAAGCTTATCTAGGCTGGGTATTTGTCTTATTTTAACATTGTTCAATGTATATTATATAATCTGTATAAAAATCTGTAGACACTTTAATAAAATAAATTATTTTCAATATTTTCTGTATAATTATATTCTTCTTTGACCATATTCCAAGACCCAAAATTCCCCAAAGAAAGTAAGAATTCACCATCCAGAAATCTTATCATAATTTTGTGAATTTCTTGTCAAAAAGGACTCTTTTAAAAAATGACAAAGAAAATCTACATGTAAATAAGAGTATCTCAAAAGTAACAAAAACATAATAAGTAGTTTTTTACTTACCTTATCTAAGAGTTCACAGATCTTATGAAACAAAGCTCTCCAGAATTTTGCTGTTGGTTTATCAGAATGTTTCTCTACAGATTTTGATAGCTGAGCCAGACAACCCATAATTACTTCTAACAACTTCTGGAAATCCTGCTGTAAATCTTCATTTAATTCTCTTGATACCTACAAAAATCAAAAATCTTACTAACAATTATAATTATACTCAAATTCAACATTATTACATATTTTAAGTAGTTTTTTTCCAGCTAGACTCAAACATGTGTGGTTACCTGTGACACCAAAGTTGAAGAGAGATACCAATAGTTATTATTGTTCATAACATTTTCGCAAATATAGCCTATTTATACTACAATTTATACTCTAGGTACAGACAAACCTGTATATCTTGAAAAGTTTTAAAGTATGGCTGAACCTAGATAAGTAAAATTTAAATATATTTTAAGTTTCACAATATTAAAACTAGATTTTGCTATTCATTCATGAGGGGGGGGGGGGGGGGGGGGGGGCAAGGGGGTCCCAATAACAGCAAAACAGCAAATTGATTTGGCTCATAACAGATAAAAAGGAATTAAAATGGACAAAAACAGATAACAGTAAATGAAATATTAAAATAATTTGGTCTTTGACAAATCAGTATTTCTTATTACGGATATAATCCTTTGTAATGCATTCCATTTTCTATGACTATGTTTTTAGTATAATTATTAATTTATGTAGCTAGCTATATATAGAATGTGTTTAAATTACTACTCAATATATTATAATATTTTTTATACGCTCGTTTACGGAACGTATTATGGTATACTGTTGTCCGTCTGTTGTCAACATGTCGGACATTAACTCAAAAACTCTTTAAACAATTTGCATTAAACTTTGGGAAATTGTTTATATCTATTGACGTGAGCTCTCTGTTTGTTTTTGTTTTTTAATAAATTTTAGATTTTAAGTTTCTGGGTAATGGGTTTTTATTCAATGAAATTGGTGGGGTTTTTTTCAGTTTTCTGATAATATCTCAAAAATGCTTTCACAAAGCAAGGAATTTTGGTGAATTGTTTATATCTATTAACATGAGGTCACTTTCAATTTTTATAAATTTTAGATTTTTAACGGGTTTTATTAATTAAAAAGGGGGGATTTTTCCAGTTTTCAGACATTAACACAAAAATGTTCTCAGCAGTTCTCATGAAACTTTGCTGAAATGTTTATATCCATTGTTGTAAACTCCCTTCCGATTTTTATTAATTTTAGATTTTATGTTATTGAGTTAAGGGATTTAATTCATTAGAAAAAGGTGGTATTTTCTAGTTTTCAAAAATAACTCAAAAATGCTTTAGCAGTTCTCATGAAACGTTGGTGTATTGTTTATATATATTGACTGAAGCTCCCTTTGTTGCTAACAAAAAAAAATGACCTAAAAGAGTTTGAATATTCTGACTTTTTCAAAATGACCATTTAATGAGTGTGTGAATTTTTCTTAATAAGACTATGAGGCAAAGTGGTATATAGGGTAGAAAAATCAAAAGCACCAATTATAAGCATGCAATTTATCAAGTACTTCGAACGAATTTTGACACTCCAAAAGCAATTTATTCCACTATTTTCAAAGGCCTTATTTGAACAATTTTTTATCAGCTGAGGTTTTTGATTGTACCAAGTGTACTAGTAAGTAGAATACATAGTTCAGTAGGGAAACAATGGCTTGAAACGAAAGAAATCTTTGTTTGTAATGAGTTATGTACAGCTTTGGACCCAAGTACATGGTTGGAACTTTCATTGTACAATGCATTTGGTTCTGCTTTAAAAAGAATCACAGAGCTGAGTCTATGTACCATATTAAAATGTACCTAGATGCATCAATATGTCTGTTCTCGTAGTAGATTTTGTGGTGTAAAATCGGCAATATTTTCAAATTCCTTTAAATAAACCTTAATATTTACATTTTCAGTAAGCTGTAATAATAAAATTGTTATCTGGGACAAGAAAGTTGAACTTGAAAGTTTAACTTGAAAGGAGAGAAATTCACATTAGCAGTTACCTGTGACAGGAAAGTGGAATTTGTAGGGAGATCAATTCATTTTAACAGTTACCTGTGACAGGAAAGTTGAATTTGTGAAGAGAGAAATCAGCAGCTGTAAAGATTCATATCTAAAGTGTCTCAGTTGTTTAGCTGTGTGAAACTGTACATTAAACAGTTCTACATCATCTTTCTTTAGTTGTCCCAGAGATTTTGGAAGAGATACTGTCTTTGCTGAAGACTCTGTAAAATAAATATCATAAATATTAAAATGGTCAATTTGTTCAAAAAATTGTATACTCTCCAATATTGTCAACTAATCAATCAATTATGACATAATTTTTAATAATTATGATTATGTTATAGTAACAAGTGCAACATGTATAACTAACAAAAGCTTTAAGGTTGTACTTCAAATTGTGTATGACTTGAACCTAAAGGAATGTTAAGAGTAAACTTTATTGAACCAACTCAACTCATTTTAAAATTATCACCATTCACAGTTGTTCCCACTAGTTATTCTATTAGCAGTATAATTAATATCAACATCAAATTTAGGGGATTTATTCTTGCTCCAAAAAGATTGCAACTAAAAAAAAAAAAAAAAATATATTAATATTTTTTGCATAAATTATTTGGGGGAAAGACAAGACTTTTTTCTTCAATAATTGTCAAGGCCTTGGTAGCCAAGATGTCTTATTAGTTGAAATACTATTTCACTAGCCTACTACTATAGGGTGTTTTAATGACCTTGACTTCCCTTTACTCTGTTAAGTGCCGCAATTGGCAGGAGTATTTGTCTCCTAACTTAATTGACTAAGATTGTCAGTTTTACTTCAAAGGTAACTAGTGCTTTAAGGATCTCTGCCTACCTCCACCAATAAAAAATGGCTGCCATACAAATAGCTAACTGTGCTGTATTAAAGTGGTGTTAAACACCTATCAATAAAATGAAAGGAAATGCCTTGCTAGAACTTTTTCTTAACACTTAGCACAAATGGGCATTTTCAGCAAAGCTAAACATAATCAATAAAAATCAGTTAACACTCACACATACAAACACTATAACAAAGAACATTTCTGTAAATTTTTGTTTCATGTTTAGTTCAATCTTAAAAATTGTAAAGCTCAAGAGGTCTTACCCATGTCTTTATCATCTGGAAGCTTCATTATGTAATCAATAATATCTGTAGCAGCTGACAATTGTACAGGCAAAGTAAAATGGCTGCACAGGTTTAATCTGAACTCCCTGTCTGGTGCAGAGTCGATCTAAAAATAGAAAGATTTAGCTAATAATATCTGTGGCAGCCGACAGTTGTACAGGCAAAGTAAAATGGTTGCACAGATTTAATCTGAACTTCCTGTCCAGTACTAGTGCAGACTCAATCTAAAAATAGAAAGATTTAGTTTATAATATCTGTGGCAGCCGACAGTTGTACAGGCAAAGCAAAATGGCTGCACAGATATAGTGAAATCTCTAGTGGTAGCAAATATGATTTTTTTTAAATCCTTGAATAGAAAGTTTATTGTAAATTCAGAAATTATTGTAAGGTTTTTTTATAAATGCAAATAATGCGAATGGATTAGTATCGCAATTAATAAAACTCCCATTCTGATAACTGAAAAATAGACCTGTATGCAGATTTTTTCAAAATTGTAATGATTAAACTTGCATTTTTGTCTATTCTTGAAATATCACGATAATAAATGCACACAATAGTTTCCGAATTAACAGTATATCTTATCAAATAGAAACATTGTTATCTTTGGAACATAATGGAAAAGATTGAATTCAAGCTCTGAACATACATTTTACTGCTGGTGACTTTCATAAAAAAATCTTTTTTAGTATAAACAGTAGGCCTATAAACTTTAAAACATTTTCAAGTGAAAACTAACCTTTTCTGAGCTTTCATCCTCATTGTCCACTACTGGTCCTTTACTGACCACTTGTTCTGTCATTAGTAACAATGTTCTCCACAGATAAGATACATCACCCTCTATAGATACTAGTTTTGTAAACAACATCAGACGACGGTGATTTGGTATATGTGGGAAGGCATCAACAAATACACGAATCACCATGGTGATGACATCTTCTGGTTTGTTAGATACAGTCCTGTGTACCCTTTTTCTTTGTCCACATGCCTAGAAAGTAAATATTAGATTTATTCATTTTTCTACAACTACAAATTAAACTTAAAATACACATATATCATATGTACAATGTAGGAAGAATTTATCAATCAGAATAAGTTAGTCCCATGTTGTTTACACAGTGTGTCAACGTAAAGTTCAAATGATAAAAAGAACAAGTGTTTAGGAAATATATCAATTCTGTATATATCTTTCCACTTCAAAATTAACTACTAAAGTCTACATATATTGCATGAAGAAAGTTCAACCTACTGGTTTGAATTTTGAAAACAATGTTTGAGACATTTGGAATATGCCTTTAAAGAAAACTAGATTACTTAATTTCAACAGAATTATTGTACTTACAGTAACTAATGCTGGTATAACTGTCTCCAGTATTCTACTAATAATATGGAAGCTGTAAGCATCATCCTGTTTAAGTATCGTATCTCCCATGAATGTAAACACAGACATTATATTGTGTAACAGTTTTTCCTGTAAATTATGTAAATTGAGAAATAAGAGTATACATATCTTCAAGCATAGGGTCAGGGGTAAGGTAGAATAATTATGTTGTTCCTCACTACTCCCTTTTCATTCATCAAATTGAAGTATCTTTACCACAACTGCAGGATTACTTCATTTACTGTTCTGATTTACTTTAAATAAATTCACAACTTTTTTTATTAAAACTTGAAGAACACATGTCTCACATAGGTATAATTTTTAACAGTCCTTATTTCTTTTTTTTCATTTTGACCACTTTTCAAAATAGTATGTATGTTTAAAATTAGAAAGGACCATATTTGATACATAAAAAAATAATAATTATTAAGCAGGACTATATTTTATATTCCACTTACAGGGTAAAGTTCTGCAGCTACTGTTAGAACCAGTAATGCCTGATGATGTGTCTGTGGATTGTCAGAACTTCTCACACACTGTACAATCAATTCCATGTTAAAAGTTTGTTCTGGTATTAGTTCTAAAAATAAAATGAACAATTTAGTAAAGATTTAAAACCAAACAATTAGAGCTCTAAAATTGGTCAATAGGTTTTACATTCCATTTAAGATGTACTATAAGAAAAACCCTAAAAGAGAGGATACTTTGAGATGTTGCATGTTTATGTGGATTTTAGCAACTGTGAAGGAAGGTTAAAAGAACATATATTATTTAACATATCTTGATATCTATTCAACTGAAATTAACATTTATTTTAATGTTGTACTAAGACCTATCATTAATTTGACAACAGTTTTTCTCTCATCTACTTTTTTAATCCACATCCACCTTATAAAACAATGACTTACAATAACTTACTTTTGTGTTTGATCTACATCCATTTTATTACAAACATGGTGGATTAATGCCGGGTGTTTATAACTTACTTTGTGTTTGATCCACATCCATTTTATTACAAACATGGTGGATTAATGCCGGGTGTTTATAACTTACTTTGTGTTTGATCCACATCCATTTTATTACAAACATGGTGGATTAATGCCGGGTGTTCATAACTTACTTTGTGTTTGATCCACATCCACTTTATTACAAACATGGTGGATTAATGCCTGGTGTTTATAACTTACTTTGTATTTGATCCACATCCACTTTATTACAAACATGTCCGATTAATGCTGAGTGTTTATAACTTACTTTGTGTTTGATCCACATTCATTTTATTACAAACATGGTGGATTAATGCCGGGTGTTTATAACTTACTTTGTGTTTGATCCACATCCATTTTATTACAAACATGGTGGATTAATGCCGGGTGTTTATAACTTACTTTGTGTTTGATCCACATCCACTTTATTACAAACATGGTGGATTAATGCCGGGTGTTTATAACTTACTTTGTGTTTGATCCACATCCATTTTATTACAAACATGGTGGATTAATGCCGGGTGTTTATAACTTACTTTGTGTTTGATCCACATCCATTTTATTACAAACATGGTGGATTAATGCCGGGTGTTTATAACTTACTTTGTGTTTGATCCACATCCATTTTATTACAAACATGGTGGATTAATGCCGGGTGTTTATAACTTACTTTGTGTTTGATCCACATCCATTTTATTACAAACATGGTGGATTAATGCCGGGTGTTTAAAACTTACTTTGTGTTTGATCCACATCCACTTTTTGTGTTTGATCCACATCCACTTTATTACAAACATGGTGGATTAATGTTGGGTGTTTATAACTTACTTTGTATTTGATCCACATCCACTTTACTACAAATATGGTGGATTAATGTTGGGTGTTATAACTTACTTTGTATTTGATCCACATCCACTTTATTACAAATATGGTGGATTAATGTTGGGTGTTTATAACTTACTTTGTATTTGATCCACATCCACTTTATTACAAACATGTCCGATTAATGCCGGGTGTTTATAACTTACTTTGTGTTTGATCCACATCCACTTTATTACAAACATGGTGGATTAATGCCTGGTGTTTATAACTTACTTTGTATTTGATCCACATCCACTTTATTACAAACATGTCCGATTAATGCCGGGTGTTTATAACTTACTTTGTGTTTGATCCACATCCACTTTATTACAAACATGGTGGATTAATGCCAGGTGTTTATAATTAACTTTGTGTTTGATCCACATCCACTTTACTACATACATGGTGGATAAATGCCAGGTGTCAGGTTTTATAAAGGATCTGGAATACTTACTTTGTTTCTGATCTACATCCACTTTACTACATACATGGTGGATTAGTGCCAGGTGTCAGGTTTTATAAAGGATCTGGAATACTTACTTTGTTTCTGATCCACATCCACTTTACTACAGACATGTTGGATTAATGCCAGTTGTCAGGTTTTATAAAGGATCTGGAATACTTACTTTGTGTTTGATCCACATCCACTTTACTACATACATGGTGGATTAATGCCAGGTGTCAGGTTTTATAAAGGATCTGGAATACTTACTTTGTGTTTGATCCACATCCACTTTACTACATACATGGTGGATTAATGCCAGGTGTCAGGTTTTATAAAGGATCTGGAATACTTACTTTGTGTTTGATCCACATCCACTTTACTACAGACATGTTGGATTAATGCCAGGTGTCAGGTTTTATAAAGGATCTGGAATACTTACTTTGTTTCTGATCCACATCCACTTTACTACATACATGGTGGATTAATGCCAGTTGTCAGGTTTTATAAAGGATCTGGAATACTTACTTTGTGTTTGATCCACATCCACTTTACTACATACATGTTGGATTAATGCCAGGTGTCAGGTTTTATAAAGGATCTGGAATACTTACTTTGTGTTTGATCCACATCCACTTTACTACATACATGTTGGATTAATGCCAGGTGTCAGGTTTTATAAAGGATCTGGAATACTTACTTTGTGTTTGATCCACATCCACTTTACTACAGACATGTTGGATTAATGCCAGGTGTCAGGTTTTATAAAGGATCTGGAATACTTACTTTGTTTTTGATCCACATCCACTTTACTACATACATGTTGGATTAATGCCAGGTGTCAGGTTTTATAAAGGATCTGGAATACTTACTTTGTGTTTGATCCACATCCACTTTACTACATACATGGTGGATTAATGCCAGTTGTCAGGTTTTATAAAGGATCTGGAATACTTACTTTGTGTTTGATCCACATCCACTTTACTACAGACACGTTGGATTAATGCCAGGTGTCAGGTTTTATAAAGGATCTGGAATACTTACTTTGTTTCTGATCCACATCCACTTTACTACAGACATGTTGGATTAATGCCAGGTGTCAGGTTTTATAAAGGATCTGGAATACTTACTTTGTGTTTGATCCACATCCACTTTACTACATACATGTTGGATTAATGCCAGGTGTCAGGTTTTATAAAGGATCTGGAATACTTACTTTGTGTTTGATCCACATCCACTTTACTACATACATGGTGGATTAATGCCAGGTGTCAGGTTTTATAAAGGATCTGGAATACTTACTTTGCGTTTGATCCACATCCACTTTACTACAGACATGTTGGATTAATGCCAGGTGTCAGGTTTTATAAAGGATCTGGAATACTTACTTTGTTTCTGATCCACATCCACTTTACTACAGACATGTTGGATTAATGCCAGGTGTCAGGTTTTATAAAGGATCTGGAATACTTACTTTGTGTTTGATCCACATCCACTTTACTACATACATGTTGGATTAATGCCAGGTGTCAGGTTTTATAAAGGATCTGGAATACTGACTTTGTGTTTGATCCACATCCACTTTACTACATACATGGTGGATTAATGCCAGGTGTCAGGTTTTATAAAGGATCTGGAATACTTACTTTGTGTTTGATCCACATCCACTTTACTACATACATGTTGGATTAATGCCAGGTGTCAGGTTTTATAAAGGATCTGGAATACTTACTTTGTGTTTGATCCACATCCACTTTACTACATACATGTTGGATTAATGCCAGGTGTCAGGTTTTATAAAGGATCTGGAATACTTACTTTGTGTTTGATCCACATCCACTTTACTACATACATGGTGGATTAATGCCAGGTGTCAGGTTTTATAAAGGATCTGGAATACTTACTTTGTGTTTGATCCACATCCACTTTACTACATACATGTTGGATTAATGCCAGGTGTCAGGTTTTATAAAGGATCTGGAATACTTACTTTGTGTTTGATCCACATCCACTTTACTACATACATGTTGGATTAATGCCAGGTGTCAGGTTTTATAAAGGATCTGGAATACTTACTTTGTGTTTGATCCACATCCACTTTACTACATACATGGTGGATTAATGCCAGGTGTCAGGTTTTATAAAGGATCTGGAATACTTACTTTGTGTTTGATCCACATCCACTTTACTACATACATGTTGGATTAATGCCAGGTGTCAGGTTTTATAAAGGATCTGGAATACTTACTTTGTGTTTGATCCACATCCACTTTACTACATACATGGTGGATTAATGCCAGGTGTCAGGTTTTATAAAGGATCTGGAATACTTACTTTGTGTTTGATCCACATCCACTTTACTACAGACATGTTGGATTAATGCCAGATGTCAGGTTTTATAAAGGATCTGGAATACTTACTTTGTGTTTGATCCACATCCACTTTACTACAGACATGGTGGATTAGTGCCAGTATTAATTGTTTAATATACTCTCCTGAAGAGTGATCATCTGATTCCAAAATCCTGCAATGAACATAATACACCTGATTGATATTTGTCTGCCATTAATACTAGACATTACAGAGGTTCACGTAAAATTCTGACATAAGAAGAGAAAAATGTCTAATGCAACACAGGAAAAGTGATTGTTGCATGACACCAATTAAGGCCAAGTGTTGCAGATCCCCTATAGTGATATAAAGTTCTATTATTTAAACTCATACTGAAATAGGGCTAATTCAAACTAGCATTTTGCCTGGCAATCAAACTAGCTTGGTAACCTTGCAATGAGGAAGGACAAGATTATTGAAAATAAATTCATCATAGATACCAGGTTAAAATTTTGTTCACCAGACTCATGCTTACCTACAAAAAACTCATCAGTCCTTGGTATTTCCAAAAATTAAAAGTGTTGTTAACAGTTACTTCATAACATTGATCATGTCAATATTGCCCCCTACACTTCTAGAGTGGGAGTATAAAATAGATCATTTATCCTGGACCTAGATAAATTTTAAAGCAGACTGAGAGAACCCCGATAATTAATTCCTTACCTGGAAAAAATGTGTTTAGCCAATAGGCAAGGGAATATGAGAAGTTATCCTTAGACAGGCAGACAAACCTAGATCATTAATCTTAATTACATACAATTTTGAAGAGTATAGACAGAAGAACATAGATAATTAAACCCTTACCCAAAATTAGTTGGAGCAAAGAGTTAAAAATAAAACATACTAATTATTTGCTTACCTAGACATAAGGTTGAAGCAGACTGGCAGAAGAACATGATAATTATCCAACTTCTTCTTCTCTTGCACAGATTCTAAGATCACAGTTACTCGTTGCCATGACAAACTCTCAAACTCATCTTCCTTTGGTTTGACTATCTCTGATGGCCTGCTATAAATAATTAAACAAACACATATAGATATACAGTACATTCCGGTTATTTGCATAGCCTATTTGTCAGACGAAATTATGCAATAAAGCGGAGTATGCTTATATCCGAAATGCCAAAATATGGAGTCAAATAATATCGATAGTGCAGATCAGTAAAGAAAATCCTGAAGAAAGATGAACATCCATAATCCACTTACAACACATTGAAAGATTATTTATTCTAATAAAAGTTATTTGTCTAGTGTCATGCATTTTTTTCTTTAAATAAAGTTTATAAACTCATTTAGTTTTAGTTTATTTATGTTCCGACTTTTCCTTTACCTGAGATACGAAAATAAAAACTTTCTAAAAATAGATTTGTTTTTTTGACCCGGATGTACAAATTATATTGTTACGCTTTGATTAAAACAAACTGTTGAACAATGCTACACAGTTCATAATCAGTTGATACAATAAATGTGTAATGAACTGCCTTTAATATGCAGTATTTACCGATTGCAAAGTGATGTAACACTGTTACTTTAACCTCGTTAGTTTCGTATATGCAACAGGTAATGGGGGCCCTGCACGGGTTATTTGCTGGTCACGAGTGTTGAAAGTGAGAAAATATGATAATTTTAAGTTAATGTTTTTTTCAAAAAATATTAAAAATGAAAGATTGATGTATGAAATTCTTCAACCATATATAAATGCCCTGTAATATTTAACATAAATGTAGATCACCCCTAGCCAAATTACGAGAATGCACATTGGATAATGATCGATAATTAGCAGGCGTTATCGTTTTAAAAATACACCCAAAATGTAATCTATGTTTGAAATGCAATCAATAATTAACACCTTTTGAGATAGAAGATCATAGAATGGTTGTGTTTTTACAACAATCAGCTGATTAACATTTTTATGACCTCGAGGCTTAAAATAGAATATGGGAAACTTTACCTGTGTACACATCGAGGCCTTTCAGTTTTTTATAACCATATAAACACGAAAGAAACTGTTTTAAAACTTTATTTAAATAACACAGAAGTAAATGTGAAATAATATCAAAAATTATGATGCATTCAAGAAAAATATACTTACCAAATGGCTGTTTCCGGTCAAAAATCTCATCAGTTTTAACTAAGCATATCTAGCTAGCGATTATTTTCTATGCAATTAACCGAAATGCCACTTGTGGGGCTATGCATATAACCGTACAATTTAACATTAGATGAATGGGAAATGGTTTTGTGCAGGAGAAAAGTATGCAATTAACCGAATTATGCTATTAAGCGGTATGCAATTAAGTGGAATCGACTGTAATGATAGAAATTTTTTCAAGAATTTTCTTTATATAGATTGACTGATTGTTATTCTAATGCCACTTTCAACACTAATGTACTATTTCGTGGATATCAGTTTTTATTGGTTGAGAAAGCTAGAGTACCCTGTCTAGACAATTGTTACAAGTGTTTAAGGTTTTTCAATAAATCACCTTTTCTTTCTTTTAGCTTCCCTTAGGGTTCCAACATTTGAGACACTTAGACACTGTTCCAACTCATCAGCAACATGGCTACCATCTAGTGGAAGCTGAAATGTAATGTAAATAATGTTAAGCTACCTACATAATCTGACTACATTCATGATATTGAAAACTAACTGGACCAACCTCTGTATAATTCTGCAAAAATTTCAAATGATCAGGTGGAGAGAGTTTAAAAAAAAAATTGTTAGGTTATTAATTTCCATCTCCATTCATACCTTCTTTCCTTTTTGTTTATATTCTGAACAGGTAGTTGTTTAATTGGCTACAGAATTACTTGCCATTTCGTCTTTAATTCTATTTAAACAAAAAACTGCAAAATCTAGTACTCACATGTCTGAGAATCTTCCTAATAGTAGAGGGAACATACGGATTCTCCGACTCTGTCCACAAGGAATATAAAGTTGATAAAATTTTCTTCTGTGATTCCATTTTCAGGGACGTATACAAATCTTTTGTTATCTGAAAACAAACATGAAATAATCTTAATCCGAAATTTGAATAAATTGCTTGATATTAAATGGTCCAAAATGATTTTACTATAAAGGCTCATATGTGTATTTCAACAGCATTTTTGGAAACTTTTAAAAAATCTAAAAAAATTGATCATATGAATGTCTTACCATATAAATAGTAAATTGTTGAATAGTATCTGCATTATCATCTATACACACAACAGATTTCAAGGCAGCCATTAACACAGGGATTCCATCAGAGTCTATGACCTCTCCAAACTCAGGGTTAAATCTCTCCAAAATCATCTTACAACAGTCAAATAATACTGTCGATTTATTTTCCTCCTCTAGCGCTTTCAAATCTTGTTGTAGCTTAGGTATCAAAGATGTCAGAATTTTCTGTAAATAAAGTAAGATGACAGTTATGATACAAGACTACTTAAAAAATTAAGCAATGACACCGAATCCCAGGCGTAGCTATAGGTTAACAATAGATCTTAAACTTCATATACATTAATCAAATACTGGATACTCATTTTGGTCAGAAAAAAAATACTAATATCCATAAAAAAACCTACATGGTCCCAGCTTGGTATAACTATTCCTTCTATCGTCATTGAAACAAGTCTTTGTTACTTTGTTTTAAACCTACATTTATATAAGTATAGGGTCATGTAATTATACTGGTCCAGTACCAGTTATCGTCAGAAATTCACATTTTTTGCAAATAACTTTTTACAGGAAATACTTTTAAAAATATTCCTTTTTGACATGAAAAAGGTTCCCAAAACTTAGATCTCAAACCATAAACTCAGATTTTAATTCCTTTTATAAACAGCAGAAGCTACTCTTCCATCATTTGCATGTATTTAGAATACACTACTATCAATGTTAGAGACTTATCATAGCTGCTTGCTAACATCTAACCTGCTATCAGTGTTTGAGTTTTATTATTATTTCATTTCTTTACCTAACCCATTATTGTTATATGTATCTGTATGTTGAATCCATAGTTTGCGAAACTTTGTCTTAAGGTGCCTCCTGGGTTCAAAAATTTCAGCAAAAAATTAAATCTTTATGTTTTCATTACAAGTTTTATTTATTACACTATTAGTTATTACTTCATGATATGGTACAAAAATCAACCCCAAAAATTGATTGAGTTTGGCCTAAGATGACTTTTAAAATGTTTATATCATTGAAAAAGCTCCAAATTATCTCTCTTTGGTGCAACAATGCCATTTTTTGGCATTAAATTTGAAATATCTTTTTTAACTCATTGGTGACCTATATTTTTTTATTATTGTTTTCAAATAAGCAGTACACAAACTAAATAATTGTAAAATTTAAGCGATTTCTGTAATTAGGTTATTTTTTTATTTCGATATTACATCTATTTCTCCTATTAGTTCAACAGAAAAAAGGACATTAACAAAAATGTATGCTTCTTCCAGAGGCAGATTATGAGCTTAAATGTATGGTGACCCCATCTTTTTATTTCGTTTTTCTTTTAAGTATATGATAAAGTTCATTTATGAAAAAATAAAGTGAAATCCTATTTTAGAAAAAAAAAAATGATTTATACCCAGGAGCCCCCTTAACCATGATTGTTTTGATGATTACATGTATCAGCCTCTTTTGGAGTTTGAATCCAAAGTAAAAGGATCATAATTTGAAAGTTTGTCGTTTTATTTACAATATATATACTTCGTCTTTAGTCCCCCAAACCTAAGTCAGGTATATCACCATTTGAGCTAGACTTTATACACTGACTTAGAACTACCCTGCTATCATTAAAGCTCTGATTCCATTGCTTCACACCTACCCTGCTATGACAATGCTTAATCAACTCCAACAAAGATTTCTGTATGAAATGAGGGGTAGATTTATCACTTATAACATCTAGGATCATTGTTAGAGCTTCTTCTTTGTTGGATTGCGTTAAAGACTGTCTCTTCTTCTTGGGTGTTTTCTCTTTTTCTTCATCCATAGATTTGAAAACTGCTTTCATCACCTTTAATAAATCATCGGGCATACGTTAGATGTCTTACAACAATTAATTGTTACATATTGCTAAATCAGTTTAACCAAAAACTTCAATTTAGAGAAATAAAAAGTACTTGTCATGACATTTTAAAAACAGTGATATATCAAGTCTAATGAAATTAAAAACATTCCCATAGCTCTCTGTTGATCAAAGTCAGTGAAAATACATTTGACTGAAATTTTTGAATAGTAATAGATTTGGGAATACTTATATACTATAGATTTACCATACTGACAAATAGAATGTTAGGGCATTTTTTTATTTAAACTTTTCAAATTAAATTAAAATAAACTATTACAAACATAACATTTCATTTTTCTTTTTTTTTTGTAAAAATTTAGGAACATGTTTATAACAAATGCTTCATTACAGATTCAATGAACTCAGGGTCAGCCACAATTTCTGGTAGACATCTGAGCACTTTCTTGATGACAGGACTGAATGTTGATTCCTCCATCTTGTTCTGAACGATCTGTAGACACTGCACAGACATCTCACGAATGGTCTTGTTAGAACTACTTGTTGTCAGTAATAAATTAAGTATTGCTGAAATAAATTGAAATATCATTTAAATCTTAAATTTATTGTTTCTGTTAACCATGTACTGGGTACATGATTCAAAACTAGAAAGCTTCTTCTATTTAAAGTAGTTTGCTAAAAAAACAAGAACATGTCCCCAGTACACAGATGCTCCATCCGCACTATCATTTTCTATGTTTAATGGACCTTGAAAATGGGGGAAAATCTCTAATTTGGCATTAAAATTGGAAAGATCACATCATAGGGAACATGTGTACTAAGTTTCAAGTTGATTGGACTTCAACTTCATCAAAAACTACCTTGACCAAAAACTTTAACCTGGGACGAACGGAAGAATAGACGAACGAACGAACAGATGGACGCACAGACCAGAAAACATAATGCCCATAAATAGGGCATAATAAACGGGGCATAAAAAATACACACAGATCTAGATTTATAAGATCAAAGAGAGAAATAAAATGTTTATAAATGACAACATTTAACAACCAATATATCCATATTACCTGTAGTCCAGTCAGTTTCTGTAAAACTATCAGCTCTCAATTCCTGGAGGTGTATTTTACCAATCTGTAACGCTCTGGCTTGTAATGGTAGTGAGATAACTAGCTTTGTTTCAGTGGTGTTACAATGCTGGGTCCAAAGTAGACCTAGGAATCTAAAGAGTAGGTCTGAATCTGGGAAAACAACCTGTGGAAAAATAGTACTGTTGAAACTTCTGCAGTATAGTAAAATTAGGATAGAAATCTAAGCAGTAAGTCTAGCAATTGCTCTTGGAAAGCATGTGAAAAATACTATACTTCAATTGTATTTAAGAATTGAATGATTCTTTTTGAATTTTAAGGGGGTGTTAAAGTGTTGACTGAGTCACAAACTGTATGAAGCCCGGTAATGAAATTGCATTGAAAGCTTTTATTTTTCCCTTCTCAGTTTTAACCAATAACATTTTTTTAACTTTACAAAGGCAAGAAGTTCCTGATAAGATCAACTTCAAGTGAGAATCTAAAGTATGAGATTAAGAGGATCTGAACAACTGCCTCATTTTAAAAGAATAAATAGTCTCAATCATCAACCTGTCTTAAGTTTTTGTCAATAAAAGAATTTCACTTATCAAAACTGAATCGTCACATGTTGTTTCTCATAATTTTATAGTTTGCTATGAAGTTGATTATTCATAATTTTTATAAGCAGATCTCTCGAATACACTCAATTAAATATGATGATATTATCCAATAGCATTGAATAAGATTTCAATGCTAATGCTAACAAACCATAAATTTCATAATTAAGGTATAATCTTCAGTGTGAGCCAAGGCTCTGTGTTGAAGACAGTACTTTGACCTATATGTTTTACTTTTACAAATTGGGACTTGGATGAAAAGTTGTCTCATTGGCACTCATACCACATCTTCTTATATCTATTTCTCATAATCAAACTTAATTATTCCAAATGTCTTTTTGAAAAGTTGATGATTTACCTTGAACGTTTCTGAGATTAAATTTCTAAATGGCAATGAAGAATTTTACCTTCAAAGTTTCACAATCAAGTAAGACTTACTAACCTCCACTGTCTCTTTAAATAAATCTCTGAATGACTCTGCACAAGTTAAAGCCTGGGTGGCTTTGTCTAATATATAATCAAACATTTCTACTAACACAACAAGAATCTGATCTTCTGCATTTGTATTGCCATGGTAATACCAGTAATTTACTGAAATTTAGAAGATTTAGCCTTATACTATAATCCATTATCTTTTTCGGATAAATCTTTGAATAGATATTGTTTTATGAAAACCTTATTCAATAACAAAGACAATTCTTAGTTATAAGATTTTCATGACTATAACCATAGAATATTAAATCTAATGATTTCAATAGATGAAAAGCTTTTACCAATACTAATGAAAAAGATATATTCTTATTCTTTCACTCTTAAAATTTGAATTTTTTTAAACTAAGAAAACATCACCTGGTTAACTGACTTAGAGCATATTTAAACGATAAATAAACAACCACATTACAAATTGTTTATTTACTATGATATTTCCTCATTCAAAAATCTCAAATTTATGATTTCCATACAAACAAACAAAAATTTTTAAAATCTCAACCAATGAAAATTGGTGTCTACAAGGAACTCTGTCACATTTAAAACCAAATTCTATTTACCATCCTTGAGCTTTTTAGGTAAGGTAATAGCTGCCATCATCCTGTTTAAGACAGACAGGACAAGTGTGAAACTAATTGTCTTTTCTTTAAATATCTGATTACAAGTGGTGACTATTGCTTTGCTGATTGTAGTTATTTCTCCATCTCCCTTAATCTGTAATATTAAAAAAATTTAATAGACATATTTTCCCCAGTAGTATTACATGTAAAACTTGTAAATATCAACGTATTACTCTTTTATATAGTTAAACAAAATAACAAATGTTGTTACAGCTCTTCTATAAAAGCATGCAAAGCAAATCTTTGATCAATTTGCTTGCTATGTTTGTTTGGATGTTTGTAAACAACAGGTAGGTAGTCTATTTCAGTTTGTTTACAATATATTGGAATTTGATTGGACAATAAACATTTAACTTCATTTCATGCCAATTTCTATTGTTCAATCAAATCCCAGTATATATAAAACATACTAAAAATCTGCCTAGCTATTGTTTACAAACATCCAAGCAAACATAGCAAGCAAGTTGCTCAAAGGTTTGATTTGCATGCTTTTATAGAAGAGCTGTAACATTGGATTAGCGGTCTCATTGATTGTTCATGTTACAACTAGACAGGCTATTCCTTTTCTTATTTATTCATTTGTAGAGTTCAGGGATTTGAACTAAATTATTTACCAGTCTTATAAGTACATTATCACAGCTAACTTTGACCTTTAAAAATATTTAGATCTGTTTTGAGAAAGTCCACATAATCAAAGAATTTGTTTGATTTCACACAGCACATGAATCATTTCATCAAATAATTCAATATAAACATCTTTTCTGAGAACAACTTGTTTTGACAATTTAATCGGTGATTTTGCTAGCGCTCGTCACTTTCGTAATTTACGAAAGAGTTTTGGCATTGACGAAAGTATTTCAAATCAATTTCGTCACTTAAATTTTGAAAGTGCAAAAATATTTCCGCGTCAAAATATCTGTCAGTTGGCATTTTAACAACCAGGAGTATTGCAATTGAGTATAGTTTCGTCATTTTTATTTGGTAGATTCGTAATTCAAAAGCATTTTCGTCATAATTGATATAAATTGCCATCAAAAACTTTCGACAGTTTCCATTTAAAAATATAGAACTTTATTTTATGTTCAGAGATGACTTCACGAGTTAAACAGGTGCTTCCTGTACTGTGTGCTACGCATGGGTAAAAGTAATTCCTGTGGCTATTTATAGACCCTGATTAAAAACGTAGAATACAAACTCATTTAGAAAGAAATAAACGAGAAAGACAAATATATATATTTTACTAAAGGAATTTAAACTGAAAAATTATAATTTCCTGATGAATCCTGACTCGTTTTGGATTTATCATCCACGTGTCACTTTCTGTTTTCGTTTCAATTTAAAACCGAAAGTAGTAAATGTGATCTATTCTTGATTTGTTTACAACTTCCTTTCAGGTGTTATACTCTTTCCGAAAAGGATTTTATACAGTTCCAACTTATAGAAATGATTTCCAAATATCGATTTAGATGTTTTATAAGGATATTGATTATAATTGCAAGTTAATTTCTACTGTGATTCCTTGTTAAAAAAATAATTCAACTTTTGTTGATCAAGAATGTCTTCTGGAACAAACTGAAGAGAAATTGTGGACAAAACTTTCACACCCATGACAGAATCTTTCATAATAAGGGCCAAATTGTCAATACAGTCAAATCATACAATACTGACCATGCTGACTACCAATTGTAATCATGCTTAACATGTTAAGTCCTTTAATATCTGACAAAGTCAAAGACGAAGCTAGTATCATATATCCTTGGTCCCTTGCTGTTACACTAAATAAAAGGTTGAATTTCATAGCGCACAAAAGTGACTAAAGCCCTCAAAATCCTAGCTTAAACCATGAATTTAACCAGTCTCTAGTGTGAAGGTGAAACCTAAATCCTTACAAAAAGACAATCAAATCTACCTCTAGTTTCTTTATCATGTGGATTATCTGTAGACAGATAAAGGCCTTTTCCTTCTGGGTTTTCACCAAAGATAATAACTTGTCCAGTATTAGAAGTATGAAACACTGCCCTCTGCCGTCTAAGTCTGCACTTATCCATTCAATAATCTGAAATAAAAACATAGAATCCATCATGATTTGTTTTAAGTTCAATTGTTTTGTTTATTTCACAGATATAGACAAACCAATTATAAATTAACAAAGTATAGAAAGACAGCATGAGTGACATTCTTAAAATCAACAAATAGAATGGAGAAAAACATTTTTTTTTTATGTAAGATGAGTGTCAACATAATAATCATACTGTATACTGAATGATTAAGTTCGTTACTTTGCTGGGGATTAATGTACCTGCCTATGCATTCAAATAATTCAATGGCAGTCTGTGGCACCTCAAGATATTAGCATTTTGTTTTAAATATATCAGTTAAAATCCACAATGATAACTGATAACAAGATAATGAATGGCAGCATCTCTGACAATGTCTTGCATGGTTTAATTGAACATTGTAGTTTTACACAAAATATCAAATAAAATAGAGAATCGAAATGGGGAATGTGTCAAAGAGACAACAATCCAACCAAAGAGTCACCATTCTTTGAACCAGAAGGTAACAAATGTTTTGGACAGATGGACATACAAGTTGATTGTAATATGCTGACCATTCCATGAGTTGTGGAGAGGGTATAATACATGAGTGAACAAAGCATTTATAATCTGCATATCTAATACTTTCTAGTTGAAAGGTCAAGCAAGGGGCATTAGCTAAAAGAATCAACTCTTTAATTTAATAATACATATACTAAGTTTATCACAAACCATATTATCTCTCTGCAACTCAGTACAAGCCATCAATCCACGTCCAAAACTGTCAATCATATTTTCTGCAAGATTATCATCTTCTTTATATTCAACCTTCTTCTTCCTTGGAGATTTTGGTGATTTTGGTGATTTGATAGGTGATCCTGATGTTTTCTGTACACCTATGTAAAAAATGGATTTAATCAAAAGAATTAGAACAACTATCAATTATGCATTTCTGATAACTGATTACACATGATAATAATTTTGAAGGACATTACAGAATAATATAAAACTGTAAACCAGTATTTAACAAAAGGTCTTCAATAGTCTATTTGCCCATTCCTCTGTAATTGACCCTGTTTTAGAGACCCCTGTCTTAGTTCTCTCCCTTAAGAGAGACAATAAAGTTCTATGTCTGCTTGCCGATTCCCCTGTAATCATGATAATTAAAGATCCCTTTTTTAGTTGACTTCCTGAACTATGTCCAGTGCACGATGTTTTGTCGATATTGTCAACATCGCAATGTCAACTTTATAGTGTCGTTATTGTGTTTACATTGTATCCTATCAATATGTTCTATACCTTTCTGTTTACATCGTTCACATCGTATACATCGGGATGTTGACAATATCGTGTCGACATCATGTTTATATTGTATATATGAGACAATATCTGAAAAAGTCTAGTTTTTGGCAATAAGAAAAAAACAAAAAAAATTCTTTAGACCCGGTATTTTAATAGCACAAATCAAAGAACACACATTGGGGATCTAGGAACTGTTGTCTGTAATTCAAATACTTGTTTAATAAGGAAACAATGGCAATTTAAAAAAATGGTACAAAAAAAATCCAGTTCTTTCCTGTTACCAAAGTGAATCAATTTTAAAAAGTTTCTAATGGGAATAAGGAATAAGTTTAAGACACTATTTGTGGTTTACTAGTATATCCTGCAATAGTTTATCAAATGCCAATTATTGATTTTAGCATTTGCAATACAAAAGGTTTAGAAATATACTTAAATATAGTCAGATATGTCGGTAACATGAAAGAATCTTGAGTAACAGGACAACGGTAACAGGACAGAGTTGGTAACAGAAAGGATTTTTCTGCTTTATTTTAAAGTTTAAGAAAAATAAATCATTTTAGATTGGTCACAATTGGAAGATAACAGCAAACAATGTCATTTATCCTTTGAAACTGTATTTGCAAGATGAAAAATCTGCCCGGGTAATGAAAAATTCTAAAATAAATTCCTTTCTGTTACTATCTACTATACTAGAATTGCACAATGATCTCTGCTGTTATCAAAAGCAAAAAACCTATTTTTTTATTCAATATACTGTATATTATTTTGAAATTTATTTGATATGGGGGTGATAACTTATATTAAATGAAATGGTTGGCATATAGTAGATTAACTGTTCGATTCTTCAGTGAAATTGTCTTGAACATCCTTCCTGTTACTGATGATGGTTATGCTGTTACTTTTGATCAGGTAACATGACAGAACGTAACAGAAAGGAATTACGCGATAGTTTTTGTCCTTTTTATCACATTAAATGTAAGTGTATTTCCTGTGACATATAACTTTTAAACAGATGATATAAAAACACACTTAATGTTGTGGTGCACACTTAAAAATATTCTCAGAAAGTGTAAAAAAAGGCTATAACAGGATAGAACACCAATAAGTATTTTTCTATAAATTCTTACCTTGGATGGGCTTGAATTTTCAAACCTGGCCGCCTTTCCAACTATTTCTTTGTACTAATACATTCAGGAAATGATGCTCTTTACAATACATAATGGGAAAATAACTTTTGGTCTTGTAAACGTTTCCACAGGTAAAAAAAACCAGTGGTAACAGGAGGGAAATCACCCCTGGGGACAAATTTTTTTTCTCTTAAAATTTGCAAAATTTTATTACATGCTATAGTTATAATATAAAAAGACAAATTAGGGGCAAGTTTATTAAATAATACATCATATATGTGAGAATCGGACGCCTGTTTAGTTAATTTGGATATTATTTGAATGAATTAGTTTTCAAAAAAACACTGGGGACAACATGATTTTAGGGGGGGGGTTGAACATTTAAATTACAATATTTTATTGGAAGAAATATAAGAATGAGTGTTTAATTGGCAGGCCATGGTGCATTATATAATTTAGTTTATACTAAAACTTAAAATTTTCAAAAAAGATGGTTGAATAAAAAAATAATTGCTGGTGAAGTGCGGGACATGGAAATTAGACTTTTTCAGATATTGTCTCATATATAGAGTCTATAGCTTTCTGTTTACATCGTTCACATCGTATGCATCGCGATGTTGACAATAACGTGTCAACATCGTGTTTATATTGTATATATACTAGTATATATAAAGTCTATACCTTTCTGTTTACATCGTTCACATCGTATACATCGCGATGTTGACAATATTGTGTCAACATCGTATTTATATTGTTTATTTAGAGTCTATACCTTTCTGTTTACATCGTTCACATGGTATACATCGCGAAGTTGACAATATTGTGTCAACATCGTATTTATATTGTATATATAGATTCTATACCTTTCTGTTTACATCGTTCACATCGTATACATCGCGATGTTGACAATATTGTATCAACATCGTGTTTATATTGTATATATATATATATAAAGTCTATACCTTCTGTTTACATTGTTCACATCGTATACATCGCGATGTTGACAATATTGTGTCAACATCGTGTATATATAGAGTCTATACCTTTCTGTTTACATTGTTCACATCGTATACATCGCGATGTTGACAATATCGTGTCAACATCGTGTTTATATTGTATATATAGATTCTATACCTTTCTGTTTACATCGTTCACATCGTATACATCGCGATGTTGACAATATTGTATCAACATCGTGTTTATATTGTATATATATATATATAAAGTCTATACCTTTCTGTTTACATTGTTCACATCGTATACATCGCGATGTTGACAATATTGTGTCAACATCGTGTATATATAGAGTCTATACCTTTCTGTTTACATTGTTCACATCGTATACATCGCGATGTTGACAATATCGTGTCAACATCGTGTTTATATTGTATTTATATATATAAAGTCTATACCTTTCTGTTTACATCGTTCACATCGTATACATCGCGATGTTGACAATATTGTGTCAACATCGTGTTTATATTGTATATATAGTGTCTACACCTTTCTGTTTACATTGTTCACATCGTATACATCGTAATGTTAACAATATAGTGTCAACATCTTGTTGTTGATGTATATACATTTTTTTCCGTTCTTTTTAAAAAACTAGAGGCTCTAAAGAGCCTGTGTCGCTCACCTTGGTCTTGTGCATATTAAACAATGGACACGGATAAATTCATGACATAATTGTGTTTTGGTGATAGTGATGTGTTTGTAGATCTTACTTTACTGAACATTCTTGTTGCTACAATTATCTCTATCTATAATGAACTTGGCCCAGTAATTACAGTGGAAAATATTTTCTAAAAATTAACAAAAACTTAAAATTAACTATAAAGGGCAATAACTCCTTAAGGGGTCAATTGACTATTTTGGTCATGTAAACTTATTTGTAGATCTTATTTTGCTGAACGTTATTGCTGTATACAGTTTATCTCTATCTATAATAATATTCAAGATAATAACAAAAAACGGCAAAATTTCCTTAAAATTACCAATTCAGGACAGTAACCTAACAACGGGTTATCCGATCCATGTGAAAACATCAGGGCAGATAGATCTTGACCTGATAAACAATTAAACTGTGTCAGATTTTCTCTTAATGCTTCGGTTTTTGAGTTATAAGCCAAAAACTGCATTTTACCCCTATGTTCTATTATTAGCCGTGGCAGCCATTTTGGTTGATTGGCCAGGTCACGTCACACATTTTTTAAACAAGTTACCCCAATGATGACTGTGGCCAAGTTTAGTTTAATTTGGCCCAGTAGTTTCAGAGAAGAAGATTTTTGTAAAAGATTACTAAGATTTACCAAAAAATGGTTAAAAATTGACTATAAAGGGCAATAACTCCTTCAGGGGTCAACTGACCATTTTGGTCATGTTGACTTATTTGTAAATCTTACTTTGCTGAACATTATTGTTGTTTACAGTTTATCTCTATCTATAATAATATTCAAGATAATAACCAAAAACAGCAAAATTTCCTTAAAATTACCAATTCAGGGGCAGCAACCCAACAACAGGTTGTCCGATTCATCTGAAAATTTCAGGCCAGATAGATCTAGACCTGATAAACACTTTTTCTGCTGTCAGATTTGCTCTAAATGCTTTGGTTTTTGAGTTATAAGCCAAAATCTGCATTTTACCCCTATGTTCTATTTTTAGCCATGGCGGCCTTCTTGGTTGGTTGACCGGGTCACGCCACACATTTTTTAAACTAGATATCCTAAAGATGATTGTGGCCAAGTTTGGATTAGTTTGGTCCAGTAGTTTCAGAGGAGAAGATTTTTGTAAAAGATTACTAAGATTTACGAAAAATGGTTAAAAATTGACTATAAAGGTCAATAACTCCTAAAGGGGTCAACTGACCATTTTGGTCATGTTGACTTATTTGTAAATCTTACTTCGCTGAACATTATTGCTGTTTACAGTTTATCTCTATCTATAATAATATTCAAGATAATAACCAAAAACAGCAAAAATTACCTAAAATTACCAGTTCAGGGGCAGCAACCCAATAACGGGTTGTCGGATTCATCTAAAAATTTGAGGGCAGATAGATCTTGACCTGATAAACAATTTTACCCCTGTCAGATTTGCTCTAAATGCTTTGGTTTTTGAGTTATAAGCCAAAAACTGCATTTTACCCCTATGTTCTATTTTTAGCCATGGCGGCCATCTTGGTTGGTTGGCCGGGTCACGCCACACATTTTTTAAACTAGATACCCCAATGATGATTGTGGCCAAGTTTGGTTTAATTTGGCCCAGTAGTTTCAGAGGAGAAGATTTTTGTAAAAGTTAACGACGACGGACGACGACGGACGACGGACGCCAAGTGATGGGAAAAGCTCACTTGGCCCTTCGGGCCAGGTGAGCTAAAAAGTTAACATGGTTAAGCAGTTAGTTATATACTAGTTAAAATTGTTTTCCATTTTTCATGTCGGCGTCTTTTATTGTTAACTAAGCCATATAAACTTTGCTCAATGTTAAAGGCCATACGGTTATCTATAGATGTGCCAGTTAGTATGTATGTACTGGAAATTTTACTTATTTGCAATCATACCACTTCTTTTTTAATAAATACCTTTCTGTTTAAATTGTTCACATAACAATGCTAACAATATTGTGTCCAAATCGTGTTTATATTTTATATTGAGTCTATGGTACGTATATAAACGTTAAACTAACTGCATTTGTTTGCACCTGTCCTTAGTCAGGAATCTGTCGTTCAGTAGTTGTCGTTTGTTGAATTGTTCATACGTGTTTCTAGTTTCATGTTTTTTTTTACATTAGACCTTTATTTTTCCTGTAAAAATAGTTTTACACTAGTGTTTTTTTTGTACCTTTCATAGCTTGCTACTCGATAAAAACCAAGACTCCGTATTAATGTCAAATCTATAGGGGTATACTTATAAAAGATGTAACTTAAATAAAAAGTTGTCTCATTTGAACTTATACCGCATCTTCTTATGTGTATACATCGCTATGTTAACGATGTCAACGATATAAACAATATATAAGAGTTCAAACAATGTTAACAAAGTTGACTAGATATCGGTTTAATATTGTGTACATCGCGGTGTTAACCATGTCAACGATGTAAACAATATATAAGAGTTTAAACAATGTCAACGATGTTCACACGACATAGTTTTAACCTTGTAAACATCACGATGTTAACGATGTCAACGATGTAAACAATATATAAAAGTTCAAACAATGTCAACAATGTTGACACGACATCGTGTTTACATTGTATACATCGCGATGTTAACGATGTCAACGATGTAAACAATATATAAGGGTTCAAACAATGTAAACAATGTTGACACTATATCGTGTTAACATTGTAGACATTGCGATGTCAACAATATTGAATAAACATCCTTCACTGGACATGAATGGACTTCCTTTGGGAAGGACTTTTTTTTATTGACAATGGAGAGCTATCAGAAAGAGCAATTTGCTCTGTGTGAAATGTGTGTAACCTTTAGTTTTTTAAATATTTGGTTTGTTGTTAATCTAAATTCTTGTGATTCCAGAAGTTATTTTTCACTAAAAATTTGATAAAAAGCACATATATCAGTTTCAACTTATCACACTATATGTGTAGAGAAAAGCAGATTTTGTTTAGTATAGAACAAATTAATTATTGACAAAGCGGAGTAATTTATTTAACAAGTGTGTAAAAACAGAATTAAATCAGTAATTGGCAAATGGCCCTATAGAGTAAATTAAATTATAAATTATAGTAAATGAAGTCTTTTAAACATAGAATATATATGAATGATCAAAGTTATGTCAAAAGTAAAGATAGGTTTGTATAAGTGATCTTGTTTTAGGAGACAGATCATGTATATTTTATGGTAAAAAAAAGGCTTTTAATATGGAGAAAAGAAAGTAACAAGAATGTGTCCAAATTACTCGCACAATAATTTTTTTATGTTCAGTGGACTGTGAAATTGGAGTCAAAACTGTAATTTGGTATTAAAATTAGAAAGTTCATATCATAGGAAACATGTGTGCTCAGTTTCAAGTTCATTGGACTTTAACTTCATCAAAAACTACCTTGACCAAAAACTTTAACCTGACGGACAGACACACGGATTTAGGAACAAACGAACACATGCACGACCGAAAACATAAAGCCTAAAAATGGGGCATAAATACAGTCTATATGGCACCACTATAGTAATTGTTAACTTACTTTTGCTAACATGTTTTAAAAGTGTATGTCTCTTAGCCAATGGTGAATTGAGAACGAATGCCACATATTCATATCCTTTCAAATCAGTGATCAGAAAAAATGGAAATAACATTAGTAATATCTGATGATCATCTTTATCTTCTTCACAACTGCAGAGAACTTCTAGTACTGGCAACATCATATCTTTCCTGGAAATGAAAAAAAAAAAAATTTATTCAAAAATTATTCTGATTGAACTTATATAACAGGTTCTAATACACATAGTTTTATTAGGGAATAAATCTATTTAGTATACTTGCATTAAATGATGGTGATGAAAGTTCTATCAAATATATTATGAATTTATGATGAATGCGATTTTATATTATTTTTTAATCTTTGATATTGTATTCCAAGGATTAAAATTGCTCCTTAACAAAGATAATCCTTTTCATGAATATTCATAGTAAAATATCATTATTGTGATGAGTCCAATTTGTAAAATTTTCATATCTTTTTATTTACATTGACTGACATAAGGGAGAAGGTCTGCTCCAGTCATGCTTCAGTGATTTGCTATATAATCAACCAAATTTTTCCCACAAAAGGGGTGCCAGGCCCCCCTGGATCTGCCTATGCAACAAATACTGAACAGAAGGGGATTTTAATATCTTAATCTTACCATCCTGAATCTGTATCCACTTTCTCTAGCAACAGTTTTAATACTTTCATCAATTCATCCTTCTCTGTCACCAAACCCCATATTTTCTAAAGAAAAAAATCTTAAATCATTAACTGTTTCATTTGCAATGTAGCTATGTTTTAGATTTTATGTTTTGATGTCTGATGTATTAAACCTAAGAATATAGTAATTTATTGCATTTATCAATGTAATCTTCAAAAAATATATACAAATACTAAAGTTAATGTGGTTCTCGTAAATGTTTAATAGCAGAATTTGACTCGATATAAAATAAAAAATGACGTTTTAATCATTGTGATGTTCATCCAGCATCAATTTCAGCATAATAAAGAATATTGCACATAATTTTTGAATTTAAAGTATTTTTTTCCTAAATAGTCTTTCTTACTCCTAATACAACCTGATCAAGAATACACAGGGAACTGCGTCTAGTGTGGGTCTTTGTCTTATTTTGAACATAGCACAGTGACTTGCCAATGTAAATTCTCGACTTTTGCATTTTGGAAGGTGGTTCTCATTGACAAGCGTACCACACAATTTTATTTTCAATAGAGACCACTTCATACTTTTGAGCTGTTGAAGATATTTTGATAAAACTTAAAACTAGAATACGTACTGATCCTGATTCTAAAGCCGCTTTGACAACATCTTTATCATCATCTCTAAGGCGGTTCAATAACACATCATTCACAAAGTCATCATCTGGTGCCTGAAATAAGCAGAATTCATTGTTAAGATTTAAAGTCTCATTTATATTCATAATCAGACCTAGAAACAACGTTAATAAAATCAAATGGAGGTATGTCTATGATAAAATGATACTGAAAATTCAGAAATTATTGCGTGCATTTATTATTGCAATTTCGTAATTTAAGACTAAAATGCAAGTTTATTTTTTGCGATATTGAGAAAAGTCCTGTTTAATTCTTATAAAAAATGTTCAAAATGTGAGTTTAGATTATTGCCATCATAACTCACAGTTTTTCTAATAATGAAAACATTGCATTAATTTCTGAATTTACAGTAGGAAAAGTATCCTTATAAACCTGAATAGGTTAATTTCAAGGAAACAAACACATCATATATGTAATCAACTACCACTTTAACATGGGACACATTCCCTATTTCCATTCTCAATTTTATGTAGGTATGCATGAATTAGTTAGTTTTATAAAACCTAATGTCATTCAAATTGAAATGGTTAGTTTACTTTAAGTGACAATGTTTACCTCCTCTAGATTTTTCAATAAATACTGAGTAGCTTTCTGTCTGACTGTTGGTAGACGATGGTTAAGTGACAAGGTCAGACTGGCACTTGATTCTGGTACAAGATGGTGTTGAACAGAGAATACCATCTGATTCATAAATTGTTCCATTAACTCCCTTGTCTTGTCAGATTCAGCATTCTCTAGAATGTCTTCCATACTTCTGTCAACTGCCTTGGGGTACCTAAATAATCATCAACATTATTGGTAAACATTCACATGATGCACAGAAATACATGACATTCTTTCTAAATTAGAAATCTTTTTCTTCAAGGAGAATATAGAATTGAAATTGTTATTACAAATTGAAAACATCATTCTTATCTGCCATGGAGGGAGAAGAAAATAATTCATTGACCAAAACACATGCATTATATGCCATTCATAGAATTCTGATGTGCTTTATTATCTGATATAAATTGAGTCTTTGTTTTGTTTTAAAAAAAACTATTTACATATTCATCTTTGTGTAATTGTATTTATATTTCATATTATGTGTATGCCAATACCTCTTTTGGGCTTCAAATTTTTTTCCCATATTATTTAGGGTAAAAAAAATCAGTCTAATGGAGCAATTCCAATAAATAACTGCCTTATTATGGTGTAAATCTTGAAGATTTCTATGACTGCTTCATATTATACTAACAAAGATTCTCAATATAATTTCCAAGAGCTATAAATGATGCTTTAAAAAGATCATCTGATGAAATTGAACTGTGAAATGTTAGAAATCAATGTTTATGTAAATCTTACTTGGATTCCAGCATCCTCATGGTAACAGTGAATTTGTTACAGAAATCCTTCACAGCTTCTTCACGCTCAAACTTTCCGCTATATTTCATTAATTTATCCAAAATATTCCTAAAATAAAATTACATTATGTCAGAACATAGCACAATTATCAAAATTATCAAATAAGATCTTTTTTTATAAACATATCTTTTAAAATGTCACTACACACAATATTTACAACTAATATTCTGCAACCGGAAACCTTCTTAGGGTAAAGTCATTTAAAATACTGATTATCTGATTTAATGCAATGAAATTTCTTCTAGAGTCAGGATACCTTTCCTTGTCTTGTTTTTAAATGAAAAAGGACTGCTATGGATCAGTCCAAATATTGAGGCTATTTTATGGGTTTTTTTTATGATCAACTCATCATGACCTCCTCTATTGTCATGTTCTGTATGTATTAATTTCTCCAAAGTCCTGCTATTTCGAATTCAACTCTGTTAGTAGTTTTTATCAATTACCTTATAACCACTTCATCTTGACCTTCCTCCAAAGTCACATCAGATAGAATTCTGTGTAGCGCCACATTTAATTCAGTACTTCCCCCTCCTTCTGTGTCTGACTCATTACTGTCACTGCCACTCGTCATGCAGTTTGTTGGTTTAATGGCAGCAGGAATCAGTCTTTCTAATAAAGCCAGTATGAACTTGTCTGACTTGTACTGGTTACATAAAGGTACCAGTGTTTCTACCAGCGCAGGTTGACTACACAGCCTCTTAAAAGCCCTGTCAATCAATACATTATTTAGATAGGCAATAGTATGATGCATTTAAAATTGGTTTACAAAAAAAAAAAAAAAAAAAAATGTGTACATAGTACATGGATGCCCCAATCGCACTATCATTTTCTATATGTTTAATGGACTGTGAAATTGGGGTCAAAACTCTAATTTGGCATTAAAATTAGAAAGATCATATAATAAGGAACATGTGTACTAAGTTTCAAGTTGATAAGATTTCAACTTCATCAAAAACTACCTTGACCAAAAACTTTAAACTAAAGGGGGACAGATGGGCGGATGAACGGACGAAAAAACAGACGGACGGACGGATGAAAGGAAGAACAGACGCACAGACCACAAAACATAATGCCTATATTAAATGGGGCATAAAAATGAAATCAGACGTTCCATAAGTACCCTCCTTTTTCTGATAGGTACTGTGCAAGTATACCTATAAAAGAGTGAAATAAGTCCTGCATTTATTATATAATTAATATCACTGCAATAATTTGAAATAACAAAAATATGCAGTGAATAACGAAAATTAACACCATAAGGTATGCCATCCACATATATTTCTTTTTTCAGAATCAATCTATGTAAAGCTTATTCAAACATAACACAATAAATACATCTGACATGTGATACATAACAATAGATATGTACTAACCTTTTTGACAATCCTGTTATATTCTGTGACTGGAACATCAACAGCATACATGACAAAGCTTCTGTCAACAATCGTGGTGAAATGTACTGTGAAATAAATTTCAAATTAATCAAAAGTACTGCTAATTTCCTACTCCAGGTATTTTGTGTACAAAAATTGTACTAATTAGGAGTGAAACCTCAGACAAAACATGTTCTCTATTGTATTATATGTAAACTCTTTATTTGTTGGTTTTAATTTTTTCCTCACAACTATAACCAGGTGCTCCGCAGGGCGCAGCTTTATACGACCGCAGAGGTCGAACCCTGAACAGTTGGGGCAAGTATGGACAAAACATTCAAGCATGATACAGCTCTGAATTTGGATTGTGATCAAATTTTTGACATTACATGGTTTTTTTTTACACAAAACAAATGCCAAGATTTTACAAATCAATTAAAGATTTCTTCTTCAAACTTTTTAAATCTAAAATTAAATAGTTGACACAGCATAGGTTTCTGACACAGAATGAATGTGGTCTAATGAACTTAAAAGGTTTTTTTTGCCTTTGAGCAAATCACTATGCTGTTGAATATTAATCCTCTCAAAAAAATGTTTGAAGAAATTTTCTTTTTATTTATGAAATCTGAAATGAGAAAAATTTAACCCCCCCCCCCCCTTTTTTTTCACATCCCCGTTTCCCTTTTTCAAAACTGATATCAATTCAAATTTCTAATGGAGTTTGCAACAATAACTACTCATTTAAATACATCATAAAATATTAAGATGTAAAAAAACTGCTTGTTATCACTGAATGGTAAAGATTATTTAAATTTATCAGTTGGTAGTAAAAAGTGTATATACATTGTATATTGTATATAACAAAGATTTAAGTTGATTCTGGACAAAGAAAGATAACTCAAAATAAAAAAAATTCTTGCTATTGCACAAATAGGATATTTCTTGCTTACTATTCTGGACAAAGAAAGATAACTCTAATTAAAAAAAAATTTGCTATTTCACAATATTGTGCAATTAAATATTTCTTGCCATTGCACAATACTGTGCAATTGAAAAGACTTGCTATTGCACAATACTTAATATAATAATTTTAGATCCTGATTTGGACCAACTTGAAAACTGGGCCCATAATCAAAAATCTAAGTACATGTTTAGATTCAGCATATCAAAGAGGCCCAAGAATTCAATTTTTGTTAAAATCAAACTTAGTTTAATTTTGGACCCTTTGGACTTTAATGTAGAATTTGAAATTTGAAAACAGGACCAAAAATGAAGAATCTACATACACAGTTAGATTTGGCATATCAAAGAACCCCAAGGATTCAATTTTTGATGAAATCAAACAAAGTTTAATTTTGGACCCTTTGGACCTTAATGTAGACCAATTTGAAAACTGGACCAAAAAAAATTCAATAATCAAGAATCTAAGTACATTTTTAGATTCAACATATCAAAGAACCCAACCGATTCATTTTTTGTCAAAATCAAACTAAGTTTAATTTTGGACCCTTTGGACCTTAATGTAGACCAATTTGAAAACGGGACCAAAAGTTGAGAATCTACATATACAGTTAGATTCGGCATATCAAAGAACCCCAATTATTCAATTTTGATGAAATCAAACAAAGTTTAATTTTGGACCCTTTGGGCCCCTTTTTCCTAAACTGTTGGGACCAAAACTCCCAAAATCAATACCAACCTTCCTTTTATGGTCTTAAGCCTTGTGTTTAAATTTCATAGATTTGTATTTACTTATACTAACATTATAGTGCGAAAACCAAGAAAAATGCTTATTTGGGTCCCTTTTTGGCCCCTAATTCCTAATCTGTTGGGTCCTAAACTCCCAAAATAAATACCAACCTTCCTTTTGTGGTCATAAACATTGTGTTTAAATTTCATAGATTTCCATTTACTTAACCTAAGGTTATTGTGCAAAAACCAAGAAAAATGCTTATTTGGGCCCTTTATTGGCCCCTTATTCCTAAACTATTGAAACCAAAACTCCCAAAATCAATCCCAATCTTTCTTTTGTGGTCATAAACCTTGTGTCAAAATTTCATAGATTTCTATTAACTTAAACTAAAGTTATGGTGCGAAAACCAAGAAAATGCTTATTTGGGCCCTTTTTGGCCCCTTATTCCTAAAATGTTGGGACCAAAACTCCCAAAATCAATACCAACCTTCCTTTTATGGTCATAAACCTTGTGTTAAAATTTCATAGATTTCTATTCACTTTTACTAAAGTTAGAGTGCGAAAACTAAAAGTATTCGGACGACGGACGACGACGACGACGACGACGACGACGACGACGACGACGACGACGACGACGACGACGCAGACGCCAACGTGATAGCAATATACGACGAAAATTTTTTCAAAATTTGCGGTCGTATAAAAAGAAAATGTAAAAATACAGATCTTTTAATACCTACTAGTTTATTCTTTATAAATTTGCATGAATCCTATATCTTTATTCTGTTAAATGTTTTATAGGTTAAGTGCAAAGGGAACATTAACTTGCAATCAGTTTAATGACATGTGTCATTGATTATGTTTTTTATGGTTCATATATTTATTTTAGAATTCAAGATTCTTACATGCCTCAAGTATATTTGAACATGCACTAATATCAACTTGAGAAGAGAGGTTACTTTGATTGTTTTTTTTCAAAAATGAAAGTATAAATTAAGAAAAAGTTCTACCATCTTACCTTGAAGATTGTATTAAGCAGTATCCTACAAGGTTGTCAACATTGTGAAACAATTCTACCATTTTACCTTTCAGGTTGTATTCAGCAGTGTAGTCATAAGTGTATCCTACAAGGTGACCTTTTGAAACAATTCTACCATTTTACCTTACAGATTGTATTCAACAGTGTAGTCAGAAGTGTATCCTACAACTTCAAGGTGACCTTGTGAAACAGGTCTACCATCTTACCTTACAGATTGTATTCAGCAGTGTAGTCAGAGGTGTATCCTACAAGGTGACTTTGTGAAACAGGTCTACCATCTTACTTTTCAGATTGTTTTCAACAGTGAAGTCAGAAGAGTATCCTACGAGGTGACCTTGTGAAACAGGTCAGCCATCTTACCTTACAGATCGTATTCAGCAGTGTAGTCAGAGGGGTATCCTACAAGGTCAGTGTTCTCCCCAGGATTTTTTTAAGGCGCAAAATTCAAGGGCGCGTAACTCTTTTTTTAGAGTGAACTTTTATGATCTGAAGCAATCAGTCATTAATCCATGACATGCAATATGAATTATAATGCTTTGTGTATGTGTTTGATAATGCAGATTATTTAATAATGAATTACAAGAATATATATATATATATGAAATAAATTGAAGTTATTTATAAGTCAAAATATAAATATTCATCCCTTTACTCTCTGCTCCTTCTAATGTTTCAAGATAGTGTTATTTTGTTGGACAGTCTGTTCCTCAATTTTGCCTTTATCCTTTTTAGGGTTAAAAACCCCCTCTCACAATAACTTTTGCTTATACCCCCTTAACATTTGTAAGCCATGAAAACTCAGTCAGCCACTTGTCATTGAAACCAGAAACATGGTGCTTGCTGTTATCACTTGCTAAAACTTTAGCTAGGTTTGGGATTAGGAGAAGAAATGACATCTGCTTATACTGACAGTGAAGAGGAAGGTGTATTCCCCTTTTCATTAGAAGTCATTAGGCTGGGAAAAAAACTTCTACTTCCATCATCTGCCTTTTGCTTAGAAGTCACCCTTTTGTTATTTGCAGAGAACATGTTCATTCAGAATTAATCAAATCGAATATGGTTAAGATGTTTGATCATATTTGGTATACAACTTTTTAAAACAAAAATATGTTAATGAACAGCTGACAAGTTTCCGTAGTTTTACATTACGCTTCCGTGTGTGTTATTGTTAAAACCAGAGACATATATGTCTCTGTTTAAACCTATCACTGGCAGATATAAACGAAACTTTGCAAGTTTTTTAAAGTTAAGACTATTGAAATTATCAACTAGTGACATTATATAGAAGCTGCAGCAATTCCGTACCCGTGTTAATTGATTGTCACATTTCCCGACGAACGGAATTTTACGATCGATGTTCAATGATCATTTTATTTTCTAAAAACACGAGAGTTTGAGACAATTTACCTTGCAAGTTACATTTTATCACTTTATATTAAAATAAATCACTTCTCTTTATCTTTAATCAAAGTGTATTTTATTTTTTTCAATTACAAATACTCTCATTCATAATTTTCATCGTAAATATCTTTAGCAATGTGTATTCAAATTTATCACGTGTATTCATCACGTTCATTGGTCGTGTTAAAATAGATTCTTCTTCTCGACCAATGAAAAAATTCGTTATTTAAATGGTCAAGTGATCACACACACAATGCGTAAATACAATGTATTTGCGATCTATTTCTTCAATTTCTGCACTGAAGTTTTTATTTTTTTTAATTTTCTTCTACAAATATCTATCTTCTTGATGATCATGTACGCTATTACATGATAACATAGTCCAATAAGGCTGAGATAAGCGTGGCTCAGGTAAAACTAATTGTCAGTTATTGCGTAACACTGACCGACCTCTCAGCGGTGATCAGCAACTTGACAATTTTAACCAACATTTATAATGAAAATGTGAAAATTAACACGCTGCGGGATCAAGTATTAAGGGACAGCGGACAATTAAGACGCTGCGGGATCTTCGAAAATATTATGAAGGCGCTGCGGCACCGCAGCGTCATATGGGCCTGGGGAGAACACTGAAGGTGACCTTGTGAAACAGGTCGGCCATCTTACCTCACAGATTGTATTTAACAGTGTAGTCAGAGGGGTATCCTACAAGGTGACCTTGTGAAACAGGTCTACCATCTTACTTTTCAGATTGTTTTCAGCAGTGAAGTCAGAAGAGTATCCTACAAGGTGACCTTGTGAAACAGGTCGGCCATCTTACCTTACAGATTGTATTCAGCAGTGTAGTCAGAAGTTTATCCTTCAAGGTGACCTTGTGAAACAATTCTGCTATAATCATATATGTAGCTGCTTTGTAGTTCGGTATACTAGATTTTAACCCTTGACTGATGTGTGGTAATATCATGGCAATAAATTCTTCCTTAATGCCACCTGTTTCCATCACACCTATAGCTGTGGTCATGTAAAAGGCAAACCATGTCCTTAATTGTGGCATTGTTTCATCTACTGACTCCTGTGCCTACATAATAAATATATAAGGTCTTTAAGTTATGGCTGATATACAATTTGTTTTATATTTCATCCATAATTGAATGGTTTATTAAATAAATTAAACTTTCAAAAAATATAACGAACTTAAACAAAATATAAATTGCATCTCTATTGTGCAAAAAAAAATCAGATAATGTAACCAGGAAAATGTGGTGACTGCCAATAAGATAACTACATGTATCCTCCACAGACAAAACAATGAGAAATCAAGCTTATATAGACCAGTGTGTGTGGTCTATAAAGCAAAATATTGGTTACCCTGTATTTAATATAGCAATCTAGTTTTACAGCTTTTACATTACAGCTTTTATATTAATGCTAGCAAGACAAATCTTTGTTTGGCTTGCTTGCTTTGTTTGTATCAATGTTTGCTCAAGCATGACAATTAAGATAGGCTTCAGCTTGTATACATCACACTTCAATTTTATTGGACGTTACGTTTGAGGTTTAGGACACTTAATTTTAAAACATCACAAATATTCTCACATGTTTCCTCACCTGTAAAAATACAATAATTGGTCAATGAAAGAAAAATATAAACTTAATATTGTTTTTTTTTTATAACATATCAATCCATTAGTTCAGTTGTTTCCTTGTCTGCCCTTTCATTTATGTAACTCAAGAAAAAAATCCAATAAATAGGTAACAATTGTATCCAAAAGAGAAAATCGAGTGCACTTTTTTTTATGTTAGGGTGTGTTTGTGATGAATATTTTGTCTTGAAAACGTACAAAGGAAGAGTATTTGATACATCATCTCGCTTCAGATTCTATCATTTTTATATAGCAAAGCTACAGGTTGACTTTATAACATAAAAAAATCACAATACTAAAAGATGAAATGTAGGGGTCAAGTGAAATACCTATCCAATGAATCACAAAATCAGATAAGGTGTGTTCGAATAGCTATTTTACTAAAAGTATTTGACGACAATCTTTAAGTTGGATGATGAAAATGCATATCTTCGAAAAAAATTTAGTTTCCATTTCTACGATAGTGAAAATGAACTGCCGTAATGGGGAGAATGATAATTTTGACGAAGTAGAATCCTGACTGTACTGTATATTTACAGGTAAGGAAACATATGAGAATATTTGGCATGTGATGTTTTAAAATTTAGTGTCCTTAACCTCAAACATAACGTCCAATAAAATTTAAGTATGATGTATACAAGCTGAAACCCCGCCTATCTTAATTGCCATGCTTGAGCAAACATTGATACAAACAAAGCAAGCAAGCCAAACAAAGATTTGTCTTGCTAGCATTAATGCTAGCAAGACAAATCTTTGTTTGGCTTGCTTGCTTTGCTTGTATCAATGTTTGCTCAAGCATGTCAATTAAGATAGGCGGAGCTTCAGCTTGTTTACATCATACCTTGATTTTATTGGAAGTTATGTTTGAGGTTAAGGACACTAAATAGGATGACAAATATAAAGTGCAATAGTAGAAATGGGAGCCAAAAAAATGCATTTTTTTTCCTCGAAGATATGCATTTTCATCATCCATCTTAAAAGACTGCCGTCAAGTACTTGTAGTAAAACAAAATAGCTATTCGAACACACCTACTCTGATTTTGTGATTCATTGCATAGGTATTTCATTTGACATATATATCTCATCTTTTAGTACTGTGATTGTTTTATGTTATAAAGTCAACCTGTAGCTTTGCTATATAAAAATGATAGAATCTGAAGCGAGATGATGTATTGATTTGTATGTTTTCAAGACAAATAATTCATCTCAAACACACACTAACATAAGAAGGTGCACTCGATTTTCTCTTTTAGTTACGATTGTAACCAATTTTTGTATTTTTTTTCTTGAGTCACATATTTGAAGGACAGACATGGAAATAACTGAACTTATAGATTGAAATGTACGGAAGCGTATTAGCGCTACACATTTTTTTTTTAATTTTTCTTCCTATGTTTGCGTTATACGCATAACGCATAACGCATAATGCGTTACATGCATAACGCAAACCTTTGCGTTACACGCATAACGCAAACCTTTGCGTTACACGCATAACGCAAACCTTTGCGTTACACGCATAACGCAAACCCTTGCGTTATACCGCAAACATTTGCGTTATAACGCAAACCTTTTGCGTTATAACGCAAACCTTTGCGTTATAACGAAGACCTTTTGCGTTACAACGCAAACCTTTGCGTTACAACGCAAACCTTTGCGTTATAACGCAAACATTTTGATTTCAATTATTCATTAAGTTTTGTATATATGTCCGTCAGTCATTCATTTCGGATGTTATTTACTAGTAGATAAAAAAAGAAACATACATACAAGGCCAAATCATTATAATAAATATGCATAGGAGTAATGGAATACTTGAAGTGCAATTATACATAAATTAAGACTGATTTGTGCATCAGAAAAGTATAGAATTTAACAAGAAAATAGATATAGTTTAGTATATAGTCATATTTAAATTGAAAGATCAAAAATAATGTCATACAATTGTGAAACCTCCAAGTCAAATAGACAAATTGATCTTTCTGCTTTAAAATGAATTATTAATAAGGAAACATTATTTTTTAAATCTCAGAATATGATCAAGATTCTTTGATAGAAAGTCATTGAATTTTCATTTCAATATAATGTAGTATTTTTAAGATGCTTGGGTAGCAATGTGAATAGAGAGAACATATTTTATTAATAAAACATCTTCATTCTATACATTTATTGCCAAAGGATAGCTTATTGGAATCTAACCTACTTTACACATTTCTCAAACGAGAGCTTACGTACTTTGGAAGTATATTTATATTCGGTTATAGCTATATTAGCAGGGTTGATTTTTTTCTTAGGTATAATAAACCTCAATTTACTCAATTTTCTGTGTAATATATATACTAGTAGTAACATGGATATCGTTTTTGGGGACCTTTATAGTTTGTTGTTTTGTGTGAGCCAATGCTCCGTGTTGAAGACCGTAATTCGGCCTATGATGGTTTACTTTTACGAATAAGGACTTAGATGGGGAGTTTTCTAATTGGCACTCATACCACACCTTCTTATATTATTCTGCTCATTATTAGTCATTGATATGATCAAATTATTCAAGCATTTTACTTTGCAATGACTACAAAGGTGATAAATTTTAATATATACAGCCACCTCCATTAATAACTACTGTTTCCTTTGAATCTTAAATAAGAAATAAGATAAAACAAATGTTTGCGTTATAACGCATATCGCAAACCTTTGCGTTGTAACGCAAAAGGTTTGCGTTAACCTTTGCGTTATAACGCAAACATTTTACCTTTGCGTTTATTGCAAAACGCAAACATAGGATGAAAAATTTAAAAAAAATGTGTGGCGCTAATACGCTTCCGTAGAAATGTTTTCCGTCCGTCGTAATTTAAAAAAAAATCAAAGGTTATGAATTTTCTTCATCCAACATAATAAAAATAATCAGTTTGAAGGTTTACAAGCAAAAATTAATCCAAAGTGCGCAATATTCAATTACAATGGACTTAATACATAAAAGGGATGAATTAAGTCATTTCTCCCTACTTAATTTATCCCTTTTATTAGAAAATAGAGTGCACCTTCTTATTTTAGGGTGTGTTTGAGGTGAATATTTTGTCTTGAAAACGTACAAAGCAAGAATATTTGATACATCATCTCGCTTCAGATTCTATCATTTTCATATAGCAAAGCTACAGGTTGACTTTATAACATAAATCAAAGCGCTGTAAGCACTGTAGGCAGTTAACCAAAAACCAAGGCAAACATAATTATGAAAACTGTGGCAATGTTGCTTCATTTTTTTTTTTTAAAGATTTAAAAGAACAAACATTAAACATTCATATATAATTGTACATTTATGTTCATTTAATGAATTAATCATTAAGGCAAATAATTCATATTTTATCAAGGTTTTCAATAGCAACGTTTATACTCAGTTTTTTTCCCGGGAAGCAAGTCCATTCATTCTTTTACAAGCTCGTACTAAAGTCAACTTAAAATACTAACAGTCAACTAATACGAACAATTACGATCAACTAGAAGAGCTGCAATCATATACTTAATATATACGTTGCTATTGAAAACCTTGATAAAATATGAATAATTTGCCTTAATGATTAATTCACTTTTTGTTCTACAGTACAAAAGTTATGAGACACAAATCAGACAAATGTTTACTACTACAGGGATCAATAGTGAGGTCTGACTGACTTGTCAATAGTAAATGTAAATGACTCCCACCTTCAATCCAAGTCCATGATGTCTAAGTTTGGAATAAAATGACAGGTGTTAGGTCTAGCAAAGTGATATGCATATGTTGTGTACAAGTTGTAATGTTGTACAAATTATAATTTGTACAGATTTTTTGTACAAGTTATCAGTGTTTTATGAACTGCTGAACACAAATGGATGATGCAAGCACACAGTCTTTTGTTTTTCATATTTCTGTCTTATTTTGACAACTACATGATACAGTCTAATACTGAGCATTGGTACAAAAAAATTACAAGACCATAAAAAGACTTGATATGGATATGAATATGGTATAAGGAAAAAAATATAATTAGAATTTAAACCATTCAAATATCCTCATTTCCAGTTTGAGGACAAGGAGAATTGCATTAAATGTTAGGTTGAAGTATATAAATTTGAATTTAAAATATTAAACTGGTACATTTTAGAAGATAAAACTGTATCACCTGGTGCAAGAAGGTATGTGTCAAAAAACTTATAACTTGTACAAAAACCCTGTACAAATTATAATTTTTACAAACTTACATCTTGTACACAACACATATATGACGCCTATGAGATTGACCTTGTATGTCATTCAATCTTTTTGAAACGACAAACAGGAATGAATATGGTTTAGGAGTTGGTATCTCAATCTTTTACAAGTTCTCAAAACACACACAAGAGGGTGTGAGTGACCCTAGGGACTACCCCTATTTTTCATTTGATTTTTTATATTGTCCCATACATGAATATATATGGTTTAGGGGTGGGGACCCCAGTGACTTCCCCTATATTTCATTTGATTTGTTATATTGTACAATACATGAATATATATAGTTGAGGGGTGGGGATCTCATCTGTTTCCAAGTTATCAAACAGGATTGGGTAGGGTGACCCTTAGGACTCTCCCTATATTTCATTTGAGTTGTTCTTTTGTCACATACATAAAAATATATGGTTTAATTTAAGGTAAGAACCTCAACTGTTTCCAAGTTCTCAAACATCAGGAGGGGTGGGTGACCACAGGGACTTCGCCGATATTTTATTTGATTTGTTATTTAGTCCCATACATGAGTATATATGGTTATGTGGTGGGATCTCGACTGTTTCCAAGTTCTCAAACATGAGGGTGCAGTGACCCTAGGGACTCCCCCTAGAATTCATTTGATTTGTTATATTGTCCAATACATGAATATATATGGTTTCTGGAGGGGATCTCAACCGTTTTCAAATTCTCAAACAGGAAGGGGTAGAGTGGCCCCACGAACTCCACCTATATTTCATATGATTTGTTATATTGTCCCATACATGAATAGTATGGTTTAGGGGTGGGGATCTTGGCCGTTTCCCAGTTCTCAAACAGGAGGGGTGGGATGACCCACAGGGACTCCCCCTATATTTCATTTGATTTATTATATTGTCCCATACATGAATATATATGGTTTAGGGGTGGGGATCTCGACTGTTTCAAAGTTCCCAAACAGGAGTGGTTGGGTGACCCCAGGGACTCCCCCTGTATTTCATTTGATTGGTTATACGGTCCCATACATGAATAAATATGGTTGAGGGGTGAGGATCTCGACTGTTTCCAAGTTCTGAAGCAGGAGGTGGTGGGTGACCCTAGGGACTTCACCTATATTTCATTTGATTAGTTATATAGTCCCATACATGAATGTATATGGTTGAGAGGTGGGGATCTCATCCGTTTCAAAGTTATCAAACAGGAGAGGGTAGAGTGCCCCAAAGGACTCCACATACATATAATTTGCTTACATTCAGGTATCATATAATCTAGTTGCACTATATGTGTAAAATAAGAAACTTCCAGCTATTTTAACTGACCCATCAAAATTGAGGAAAAAAAATACCCATTTAGTAATATGTTTACACTTTAAAAGCATCTAACTTGCTTTACCAACATTTATTACTGATAAAGAAATTTTATACTGTCACCAGGACCATTACATATACATTGTTAGATATACTGTTCCCAGCTGTCACAAAGACTCACATTGTATTGGATTTTGACATTAAAATTTGTCAAAAAGTAATTTTGTGTTTCCTATGGATACCTATGGATCTTCAGAACGCTGGCACTGTTGCACCATTACATTCTGCTCTACTTCATCATCATTGTATTTAATTGTACGTTTCTCACATTTTCAGTACAAAATATTTTCTGTTTTTTTTTCATTCTTTTACATGTATCTTTTGGTTTTCAATTCTAGTGTTTTTATTTATTTACCATGCAAAGATGTATTTCGTCATCTGTCTGATTTTTTTAAAAGTTCAAAGATCGCCCCAAAATCCGGAATTACCCATAGCCGCTTCCGGAATCGGATCCGATTTTTTTCTTCTCATGTCAGCCATTTTGTTGTTTTTGTCAGATACGATTTTACTCGAATTTACACATTATTTGTCGGCGATTTTCTGTATAAAGCTAGCGGTTGAACACAATGAACATCGCTGTCATGAATAATAATGCTTAAAACAAGTTTTCAGATCGACTATTAGGAGACTTTGGTAAAAAGGTTTGCAAAGCTATTTTTTTTATTTCCTCTCAAGTTCTCTGCTCTCAAGTCGTACATGTCGAGCGTAGCTAGTAACCAAGTCGAAAGTCCGACTGCAAAAGTGGAAGTTCGCAGACCTCGGACAACCCGTAATTGAACCCCTGCCTCCAAATTGAAAAGATACAAAAATTTCGTCTTATAATTTAAAATTGCCGCCAACAGCATGAACAGTGGAACTTATTTTAAGACTACTGACGTAGTTGACTACGTATTGACGACAAACAATATTCCTACGACTTTTGCCATTTGGGAAATCTTAACTACTTGTCTTTAGAAATTTTCGGCGATGAAACATTTCATACAATTGTTCTTTGACAGCTTAGCCAAAATCTCAGGGGATAATAAAGTACATAAAGATTCCTAATGTGCCCTACTTCCTATGTGCAACTTCAAAACTTTTGGATAAATCGACGATCATTTAAGGTTTTTCTGATCATATTTTTTGTAACCAAGAATTAAAAGTATGAAAAAACTGTCCAATTAGTTATGAATTACATAACATCCAGCTAGATAATAACAATGGCACATACTTCAGCATTTATTGGGTAGAACACAAATCTAGGGTGCTCGCATAAGGCAGCTTAACTGCCTAAAAAAGCACAGTACTAAAAGATGAAATATATGGGTCAAATGAAATACCTATGTATAATGAATCACAATATCAGAGTAGGCCGGTGTGTTCGAATAGCTATTTGGTTCTTCGTCCAATAAAATTTAAGTATGATGTGTACAATCTGAAGCCCCGCCTATCTTAATTGCTATGCTTGAGCAAACATTGATACAAGCAAAGCAAGCAAGCCAAACAAAGATTTGTCTTGCTAGCATTAATGTAATAGCTGTAAAATAAATAAATAAGTTAAGTGGTTGATTGACCAACCTTTCATATCGTAAAATAAGGAAAACATAAGGTTCAAAGGGAAAAGAAGAAGTAAGATAAATAATTCAATAGATATGCAATTAAAGGTATGTAGATTTTTTCAGCACAAGTCAGGACAAGGTACAGTTTTGACATGAAAAAACTGCCACTTTATTTGAACTTAAGACAAAGTACCCACAAATGCATGAAATTGCAAAATTTAACATAAAAAGCAATGGGGCTATGAATAAGTGGTTTTATACCTGAAGGAGGTGCAACCCAACACCACAAAAACCATCTACATTGTTTAAAATTAAATGTTAACCTGAATGTCTTTTGTTTTTTTAGGCTAAATGTTGTTTGTCATATCAAAATATTCCTCCCTTAAAATATCAAACTTTTTTCTATTTTGATTACAATAAAGGTAGTGCAAGGACATTTCATTACTTTTATATTTCAATGTCATTGATTGTCATTATACCTTGATAACTTTGATCACTGTGTCACAAATCAAAGCCATAAATCCTGGATCAGTTCTACAATGGTTAACTAATGCTGACCTTGATAAATGTACTCCACTTTTCTGTGGAAAGAAAATAATAATTATGTCTATAATGGAAAGATCCGTTAAGATATGAGCCATAGAAGTGATTAGAACTAAAAGTACTGCACGTTTTCTTCAAATGATACTCCTGTTCCTGCCGAAAATACTTTTGTTTTTAATATACAGATCTTCATATGATATACAACTTAGTTTTGTGTAGAGAATTATTAATATCTGGTGGACATGTAAGAAGCACTTGTGTTTGTTCTATTACCTCCCCTTATTTTTGGAGTATATTTTTGTTACATATCATACTTGTGTTCGTCTCTTTTGTGTTCTGTTGGCATAATGACATTGTAAAGGCAACAGGAAAGTATTGACGGTCAAAATAACAAGCGTCAAATTACTGTTCACCTGCTACTTTATCATAAAGAGATGAAACAAACTCATACAATGTTTTCTTCCAAGAATTTAGAAATTTGTAAAATAGTAAACGAAAAGCCATTCTAGTATTTTTATGTATTGATATCTCCCACTAACATTATAATGAATTTACATTTAATCAAAATCCTACCTGAATCTCTTCCAGCCAATCCCATTTGGTAGCTAGCTTTGAATTCAGTTTGAGAAGTTGAACCACACGTACAAATATTTTACTCTCGCTGTACGGTAACATACATAACATCAAACTGTCTACATTGTACTGGTGAATATGGTACCTGATTACAATAAAAAGAGAAACAACATCAAACTATTTACATTGTATATGATTTCTGTTTGCAGAAACAACAAAAAGTTATGTTATAGAATAGAGAATGGAAGCAGGGAATATGCTTCAGACAACAAACGGGCCAACAAGCAAAGAAATAGCCCAAGCCCAAGGCCACCAAGTCTGCACCAGGAAGTGGGCTTCAGCTGGACCTTTAACATTAATGTGTACTAGTTCAGAGAAATGGATGCCACACTAAACAGTTTTGACAATTTTAAAATATTCATACTGATTAAATGAAAATGATGTAATGTACAAATGTAATGTAGCTAACTTTTCTAAACAATGTTTTTCAACCACACTAAATGGAAAATGTATCAAATATTTGTGTTTTTCTTTAATTCTGAATTTAAAAAAAGTTTAAATCCATTATTAATTAAGAAATAATACCTGTATATTAGCCATTCTAATGCTTTATGCGCTGGCTTGAGAAGACAGTATGGAGATAAACGATACAGAAATCTATCGATTGTTTCGTCAAGCTTGTCATTGACTTCCTTAGTCTGTACACTTCTTTCAAAACTTAACGCGGAGTTGGCGAACAGATTTTCCTCAAATTCTTCAAAACTCTCATCAATAGTTTCTAATTCTTCAAGTCCATTAGTTCCTATAAATAAATAATTTTACCTGATATAGATGAATAAATAAACAGATGTGGGGTGAACATCAATTAGACAGGGACCCAGTATAAATATAACCAAGACATCTAGAGGGCAAAATTTCATCTTCCGCAATAGACTGAATAGAGAGGTGTAAACACAATAATATGTCAAGCTCCAATTTATTCTAAGCTAAAAGCAGATGTGTCTAAATCAAACGGAAACTTTCAAAGATCTGTTGTTAAAATCAAATTCTACAAATAACAATTTACTTGAGACCTTCATTAATGAGGTTCCTGATTTTGTTCAATTATAAGAATATGTAGCAGAGTTAATGTTATCTGGTTATATTTCCAATTGTATAGTTACATGTAGTTCTATCAGAATTTGTCCTAAAGAAACAGCTCTTACCACCCAAAATTTGGATTCAAATATTTTATTTTGTCATTTGGTAAAAACTATTGGAAACGTTTTTTTAAAATAGATCTGTGAAATCTTGGTAAGTCTTGATCAAATATGAATTATAGGCAAAAATTGTTACTCTGGTGCAGTTCCTTCAGTTTATCTTGGTTATTTTCTGAGGTTTTGTCTTCTCAATCTTATCTGTATAGTGTATCTGTTCTACTAAAGATGCTTACTGTTACTCCAAATAAAATTAATTGCCAGTCTGAACCTATGATAATGTTTTTGTAAAAGTGACAACTTTGATATAATCATAATTGGTTACATACAAATTGTGACTTTGATCATGTTGATGGAGAGCTGTCTCATTGGCACTCATACCACATCGTATATCTAATAAATTCACTATCACTAGTTTCATTATTTTTATCTTTACCCTCATGCAATTACCCAAATGGATTTTCTTATCATTTTATAAAAATATTCATAAATCTATATTTTCATAACACTTCTTACCAAAGATTAATGGAAAACATGCACTTTCCCTTATTCCTAATAGATGTTAAAAGGCAATGCATATATATACCTAGACCAAAAAACGTTTCTTTGTCTAGCCCAGCAGCTTCTTTTGGATCAAATAACAATGATTTCTTTCTTTTATCTTCACCAAACACAGTCTGTGTATGTGGTACAGCAAGCCTTTCTAATTGCTTTGCTAAAGATGTCATCTTCAAGGCTAGAAATATTACAACACATAAAAGTCTAAATACATACATCTTCCTTAAATAGACTTACTGTAGGGTATACATTTTTAAGCAGCTTTTTTTTGTCAAAATTTTAAAACACAATGTAGTCACCTTCCTGATAAATGTGCAGGTTTTATTGAATTGTGTTTAAGATTTTACAATGTATGTTGCAAAAAGAGAGGTTTTAGAGCATGAAAACTGGTTTAATGGCACCATAATTTGTGATATATCTGGAATGTGTGCTGTTTGTCAATCCTTTGAAAAAGTAAAATGATTTATCAAATCATGCAGTAGTTTAAAATTTTAAAATTGGTGAAATACAAAATTGGAAATCTTATGCTTATTAATACAGTCTACTTTTCTGTCGATCTATTAATTCTGCATGAGGGTCCCTTCATGAGGAATAACGGTAAAAGTTCTTACCATATGACGTTAACGGTAATCTTTGGTGTATGACGATAAAATGTACACTTTCTTTTAGATGATAAAAACATCGACTGATTTTGACAAATCACTGTAAAATTTTAACCAATTTGACAATAACAGTAGCCGAAATGACTGTTTGACGTCTGACGTTAAGGGCATTATTACCATCCTGCATGATTGGGTAGTTTTGACAACTTGTAATAATTTTGTAAATTTGTTTATCACAGAAATAATTATTTAAAACTGAGTTGAGAATCTCCTAAAATGATGTATACCTGAAATTCCTGGATTCTTATATTCTGGGACTACTGGTAGTCCAAATAATTAAGTCTTTCCACTTTTCTGTGGAAAGACTTATTGTTTTTGTTCTGATTATTATTATTATTATTAGGTCTTTCCACTTTTCTGTGGAAAGTCCTATTGTATTTGTTCTGATTATTAAGTCTTTCCACTTTTCTGTGGAAAGACTTATTGTATTTGTTCTGATTATTAGGTCTTTCCACTTTTCTGTGGAAAGACCTATTGTTTTTCTTCTGATTATTTTTTTTTTTTTTTTCTTCCGCCTAATTTTGTTCTTGCGATAAACATTTGTTTCGCAATATGTCGCTTAGATATTTGGTATATGATATCGAACAGTTTATGCGCTTTTGAAATTTACCCTGCGTAAACGAATACTTTTCTTTGTAGGAGTTATCTCCCCAAACACTGTTTTCCTTGTTAGCGCATCTCCTTCGCAACCGTAAAAGATTATGACAAATTTATTTTACAAAATTGCTCGTTATATCCTTCGCATGATTTGTCCTATTTTGACCGAAGCGATATGACCGCTCCATATGAGAGTTATTTCCCCTTATGCATCTGATATGAATGATATGAATTTCTATCTTATAAATCATAAGTGATAGAGACCTAGGATCTTTTGATTTGAGGTCCTTGGTCCCAAAAAATGAAAATTAGGTCAAGGTCAAAGGTCAAGGTCATATTCTAATATTTGAATTTGGCTTATTTTCACTTATATCCAAAGACTGTATAAGATATCAACAAATTATTTTTACTAAATTGTTAGTTGCGACATGTCGTAAGATGTAAATTTTGATTGCAAGCGTACGTTGAATGTAAAAGGGAGTTTTCTCCCCTCTTGTATTTAAAAATACGCGTTTGGTGATATAACTCATTAACTAAATATAATAAAGACCTATGGTCTTTTGATTTGAGGTCCTTGGTTTATGACCTTGAAATTGATCTCAAGGTCATAGCTTAATTTGACGTTCTAGATTTTGACCTTTGCTTTTATTCTATATGTATACATGATAAAGATATACAACTTTTAGAAAAAGGTATCAAACCATTTAACCTTGTAAAAAACAACCGGAAGTGACCTTTTGTAAACCGGAAATAGCTATTTTTTTGTACTTTATTAATATAAAAGTATATAGAACCAGATATTTTTGGAATCAGTGTCAAGTAAATATTCAAATATAATCGAAAGTAACATTTTTCAAACCGGAAGTAACAAATTATCTCCCTTATTTAAAAAAAATGTATGGAAACAATATATTTTTGGAATCAGCTTACTAGGAGCTATCATTTGACGATTGAAATGACATTTCAAACTTAGTTTCACAACTTTTCATATCAAAATACATTGTTTTGATGGAAAGACCTTCAATTGTTCTCTGAACAATTGGTTTTTAATTATTATTATTTTTTTTTTCCGCCACATTCTGAAATTTTTGTTTCGCAATATGTCGCTTAGATATTTTGTATATTGTATCGTATAGTTTATACGGTTTTAAATCTCACCCTGCTAAGACGAACAATTTTCTTTGTAAGAGTTATCTCCCTATTCACTGTTTATCATTTGTGTGCATCTCCTTCGTAACAAAAAAGGATATCGACAAAATTCTTTTTCTTAATTGTTCGTTACATCCTTAGGAATTTTTGGCTAATTTGGATCGAAGCGATTTGATGAAATTTTATAGGAGTTATATACCTTTAAACAATAAATTTGTCGGAATGTTTTTTTAACTTATAAATCATTAACCGTACAACCCTGGAATGTTTTTATATGAGTCCCCTAGGTACTAACTTAGAAAATGAGGTCAAGGTCAAAGGTCAAGGTCAAGTTCTCAATTGTGACTTTTGCTTGTTTTCGCATTTTCTCTGACACTTTGAAAGATACATATAAAAGAACAAGTGCAAAATGTCTGCTTTATTGTAATGAAGATATGCTATATTTAGACTTATACAATTTAATGGCATCTTATAGGAGTTGGTGCCCCTTAAAGGTCTTGATATGAGGTTATTTCATTATAACTTCAACTAAGTTCATTCTAAAGGCATTTGACCTTGTACAAAAGGTTAGGTGACAAATGACCTTGAAAAATGACTACCGGAAGTGACCTTGAGAAAACCGGTAGTAGCCTTTTTCGCAATTTTCTCATATCAAAATACTCAGAATCCATGAATTTCGTCATATAGATACATAAACTGATTACTGAAGACTAAAAATGACTTCCAACAAACGGAAGTGGCCAATTATCTCCCATTCTACATACAAAAGTATATAGAAACTATTTATTTTTGGAATCAGTGTGAAAGAAGCTTTCATATGAGACCGGAAGTGACATTCATTTCACCGAAAATAGCATATTACCTCCCTTATATCACTCAAAAATATAATTAAACCATTATTTATCGCATCAGAATGAATCTCCTTATCAAAATTTCTTTGATGTGGAAAGACTTTCAATTGTTCTCTGAACAATTGGTTTTTAATTATTATTATTATTATTATTTTTTTTTTTTTTTTCTTCCGCAAAATTTTTTTCTTGCGATAAATGTTTGTTTCGCAATATGTCGCTTAGATATTTCTCATATGGTATCGTATAGTTTATGCGCTTTTAAATTTCACCCTGCTAAGCCGAACCATTTTCTTTGTGAGAGTGATCTCCCTATTCACTGTTTATCATGTGTGTGCATCTCCTTCGTAACAAAAAAAGATAGCGCCAAAATTCTTTTCACAAATTGTTCGTTACATCCTCAGTAATTTTTGGCGTATTTGGATCGAAGCGATTCGATGAAATTTTATAGGAGTTATCTACCTTTACGGAATAAATTTGTCGCTATATTTTTTTAACTCATAAACCGTTAACCGTATAACCCTGGAATGTTTTTATTTGAGTCCCCTGATTCCTAACTAAGAAAATTAGGTCAAGGTCAAAGGTCAAGGTCATATTTTAGATTTTCATATGTCTTTGATTTCCCTATAATTCTTGAATGGTTATAGATACAGAAAATTTAAGCAGTGAAAAATGTTGAGTACTTCAAGGGGCAACTTTGTTACTTTATGATTGTATTGGTTTTACCATTATGTAAGGGACATAACCCCCATTGATGGTTTATAAAAAGCCATTATTAGGCAAAACTCTTAAACAAAAGGTCCTTGACCCATAGGGTCTTTTGCAATGACATTGTGAAGCAATGACCTTGACAAAGGTCACAAGGTCAAAGGTCAAGGTCATGTACATATGTGATTTGGGGCACTACTTGAAGAATATAATGTGTGTTTGCCAACCAACCAATCAATCAATCAATCATGATCATGATCAATCAACCAATAATGATCATGATCATGATCAATCAATCAATCATGTTTCCGTCTCATGTGTTTATTATAGGGTTCAAGATATTCTTTGTTTCTTTTTCGCTGTTTCAATTGACCCTATCCATCGTGTTTAACCAACCAACCAACCAACCAACCAACCAACCAACTAATCAATCAATCAATCAATCAATCAACCAATCAATCAATCAATCAATCAATCATGATCATGATCAACCAATCATGTTTCCGTCTCATGTGTTTAATATAGGGTCCAAGATCTTCTTTGTGTCTTATTCCGTGTTTCAATTGACCCTATCCATCGTGTTTAACCAACCAACCAACTCACCAACTAATCAATCAACTAATCAATTAATCAATCAATCAATCAATCAATCAATCAATCTGTATGACTGTTTATTCATGAGTTTATTGAAGGAGCAAACTCTTATTTATTCAAGAAAAAATGAAATTTAATATTGTTCTTACGTCACTTCTGAAAAAAAAATCCACATGTTCTCTGAAACTACAAGTACAATCGACCTCAAAATTTGCAGTCAGCAGGGCATACATGTACTAAAAGTTTATAAAAAAACTTGGTGCAGATATCTTTCCCAGCTTTTCCTAGAGAAAAGAAATGGCAATGCCGTAAAAATCGCTTGCTAGGTCCGTAAATCTCAGTAAAAACCTACAATAAAATGTCCGCTCTGAGATTGAAATACTAATCTGTGTTACAAACAGGTGCTGAAAAATGTACATTATCAGAAAATAATCAATAAATGTGTTTTAAAGTTACACCGGATCAATTAAATCCAAAACATGCACTGCTTGTGAACTGTCATCAAAATGTCAATTTCCTACAATGACAAAAGAAATTACATTGTGTGCGTTCCATCTCTAAACATGTTGTCTGTTTAACGTCCCGACCTAAAGAGAAATAAAAAGACTAAGTTTTCGTTATTATAAACCCAAGTCACGTGATGTCTCCTAAATCTGGCGCGCGCGCTGTACCTAAAATAAAATAAAAACTTTCCAAACTAAACATGAAACTTCTCCGGTAACAATAATATAGACCCCATACAGAAACAAACAAACAAACAAACAATCAAACAAACAAACAAACAACCCCCCCCCCACCCCAATTCAATTAATTTTAAAGGGGGGAAAGACCGCCTACAATTGCTTTTTTAAAGCAATTGATTTATATTGTAAAAAACCTTTTTAACCATTCTGTTCCGTTAATAAAAAAAAAAAAAAAAAATTCCCGAGACCCCCTTTTGTCCCCCCCCTTTTTTTTTTTAACCCTCCACTTACAACTGCATGTAGGTTGTGTGCTATCTATTCTATCAACGTAAAACGAACGACAACTCCAGTTTTTTCCATATTATTAGGTCTTTCCACTTTTCTGTGGAAAGTCCTATTGTATTTGTTCTGATTATTATTATTAAGTCTTTTCACTTTTTTGTGAAAAGACTTATTGTATTTCTTCTGATTATTATTATTATTTTTTTTTTCCGCCACATTCTGAAATTTTTGTTTCGCAATATGTCGCTTAGATATTTTGTATATTGTATTGTATAGTTTATACGGTTTTAAATCTCACCCTGTGAAGACGAACAATTTTCTTTGTAAGAGTTATCTCCCTATTTACTGTTTATCATTTGTGTGCATCTCCGTCGTAACAAAAAAAGATATCGACAAAATTCCTTTTACAAATTGTTCGTTACATCCTTAGGAATTTTTGGCTAATTTGGATCGAAGCGATTTGATGAAATTTTATAGGAGTTATCTACCTTTACAAAATAAATTTGTCGGAATGTATTTTTAACTTATAAACCATTAACCGTACAACCCTGGAATGTTTTTATATGAGTCCCCTAGGTACTAACTTAGAAAATAAGGTCAAGGTCAAAGGTCAAGGTCAAGTTCTCAATTGTGACTTTTGCTTGTTTTTGCATTTTCTCTGACACTTTGAAAGATACATATAAAAGAACAAGTGCAAAATGTCTGCTTTATTGAAATGAAGATATGCTACATTTAGACTTATACAATATAATGGCATCTTATAGGAGTTGGTGCCCCTGAAATGTCTTGATATGAGGTTATTTCATTATAACTTCAACTAAGTTCATTATAAAGGCATTTGACCTTGTACAAAAGGTTAGGTGACAAATGACCTTGAAAAATGACTACCGGAAGTGACCTTGAGAAAACCGGAAGTAGCCTTTTTTGCAATTTTCTCATATCAAAATACTCAGAATCCTTGTATTTTGTCATATAGATACATAAACTCATTACTGAAGACTAAAAATGACTTCCAACAAACCGGAAGTGGCCAATTATCTCCCCTTCTACATACAAAAGTATATAGAAACTATATATTTTTGGAATCAGTGTGAAAGAAGCTTTCATATGAGTGGAAGTGACATTCATTTCACCGGAAGTAGAATAGTATCTCTCTTATATCACTCAAAAATATAATCAAACCATTCATTTATCGCATCAGTATGAAGAATCTATCTTATCAAAATTTCTTTGATGTGGAAAGACTTTCAATTGTTCTCTGAACAATTGGTTTTTAATTATTATTATTATTATTTTTTTTTTTTTCTTCCGCCAAATTTTTTTCTTGCGATAAATGTTTGTTTCGCAATATGTCGCTTAGATATTTCTCATATGGTATCGTATAGTTTATGCGCTTTTAAATTTCACCCTGCTAAGGCGAACCATTTTCTATGTAAGAGTTATCTCCCATTTCACTGTTTATCCTCTGTGTGCATCTCCTCCGTAACAAAAAAAGATAGCGACAAAATTCTTTTTACAACTTGTTTGTTACATCCTCAGTAATTTTTGGCGTATTTGGATCGAAGCGATTCGATGAAATTTTATAGGAGTTATCTACCTTTACAAAATAAATTTGTCGGTAAGTTTATTTAACTCATAAACAGTTAACCGTATAACCCTGGAATGTTTTTATTTGAGTCCCCTAGGTCCTAACTTAGAAAATGAGGTCAAGGTCAAAGGTCAAGGTCAAGTTCTCAATTGTGACTTTTGCTTGTTTTTGCATTTTCTCCGACACTTTGAGAGATACATATAAAAGAACAAGTTCAAAATATCAGCTTTATTGTAATGAAGATATGCTACATTTAGTCTTATACAATTAAATGGCATCTTATAGGAGTTGGTGCCCCTGAAATGTCTTGATATGAAGTTATTTGATTATAACTTCAATTAAGTTCATTATAAAGACATTTGACCTTATACAAAAAGTTAAGTGACAAATGACCTTGAAAAATGACTACCGGAAGTGACCTTTAGGAAACCAGAAGTAGCTATTTTTGCAATTTTTTCACATAAAAGTACTCAGAATCCATATTATTTGTCATATAGATACATGAACAGATTACTGAAGACTAAAAATAACTTCCAACAAACCGGAAGTGGCCAATTATCTCCCATTCTACATACAAAAGTATAGAGAAACTATATTTTTGGAATCAGTGTGAAAGAAGCTATCATATGAGACCGGATGTGACATTCATTTCACCGGAAGTAGCATATTATTTCCCTTATATCACTCAAAAAGATAATTAAACCATCATTTTTCGCATCAGTATAAAGAAACTACCTTCTTATCCAAATTACTTTGGTGTGGAAAGACTTTCAATTGTTCTCTGAACAATTGGTTTTTAATTATTATTATTATTTTTTTCTTCCGCCAAATTTTGTTCTTGCGCAAAATGTTTGTTTCGCAATATGTCGCTTAGATATTTCTCATATGGTATCGTATAGTTTATGCGCTTTTAAATTTCACCCTGCTAAGGCGAACCATTTTCTATGTAAGAGTTATCTCCCCTTTCACTGTTTATCCTCTGTGTGCATCTCCTTCGTAACAAAATAAGAAAGCGACAAAATTCTTTTTCCAAACTGTTCGTTACATCCTCAGAAATTTTTGGCGTATTTGGATCGAAGCGATTTGATGAAATTTTATAGGAGTTATCTACCTTTACGGAATAAATTTGTCGGTATGTTTTTTAAAGTCCTAAACCGTTAACCGTATAACCCTGGAATGTTTTTATTTGAGTCCCCTGGGTCCTAACTTAGAAAATTAGGTCAAGGTCAAAGGTCAAGGTCATATTTTAGATTTTTATAAGTTTTTCATTTCCCTATAATTCTTGAACGGTTATAGATACAAAAAAATTAAGCAGTGAAAAATGCTTGGTACTTTAAGGGGCAACTTTTTTACATTATGACTATATTGATTTTACCATCATATAAGGGACATTACTCCCATCGATGGTTTTTAAAAAGCCATTTTTAGGCAAAACTCTTAAACAAAAGGTCCTTGACCCATAGGGTCTTTTGCAATGACCTTGTGGAGCAATGACCTTGACGAAGGTCACAAGGTCAAAGGTCAAGGTCATCAAATCATGTGGTTTTGGCACTATTTAAACAGTTTTATGAGTGTTTGAATTTCAACCAACCAACCAACCAACCAACCAATCAATCAATCAATCAATCAATCAATCAATCAATCAATCAATCAATCAATCAATCAATCAATGTTTCCGTTTCATGTGTTTGATACGGGATTCAAGGTTTCTTTTTTTCCGCTTGTTTTAATTGAGCCTATCAAACGTGTTTAACCAACATGTTTAACCAACATGTTTAACCAACGTGTTTAACCAACCAACCAACCAACCAACCAACCAAACAACCAACCAACCAACCAACCAACCAATCAATCAATCAATCAATGCATGTTTCCGTTTCATGTGTTAAATTTGGGATCCAAGATGTTTTTTTTCGCTCGTTTAAATTGAGCCTATCTAACGTGTTTAACCAGCCAACGTGTTTAACCAACGTGTTTAACCAACGTGTTTAACCAACCAACCAACCAACCAATCAATCAATCAATGCATGTTTCCATTTCATGTGTTAAATACGGGATCCAAGATGTTTTTTTTCCGCTTGTTAAAATTGAGCCTATCAAACGTGTTTAAACTACGTGTTTAACCAGCATGTTTAACCAACGTGTTTAATCAACCAACCAACCAACCAATAAATCAATGCATGTTTCCGTTTCATGTGTTAAATACGGGATCCAAGATGGTTTTTTTTCGCTTGTTTAAATTGAGCCTATCAAACGTGTTTAACCAGCCAACGTGTTTAACCAACGTGTTTAACCAACATGTTTAACCAACGTGTTTAACCAACCAACCAACCAATCAACCAATCAATGCATGTTTCCGTTTCATTTGTTAAATACGGGATCCAAGATGTTTTTTTTCGCTTGTTTAAATTGAGCCTTTCCAACGTGTTTAACCAGCCAACGTGTTTAACCAACGTATTCAATCAACATGTTTAACTAACGTGTTTAACCAACCAACCAACCAATCAATCACTTAATGTATGTTTCCGTGTCATGCGTTTAATACGGGATGCAAGGTCTCTTGAGGTTTTTTTCCCTTGTTCTAAGTGACCCTATCAAACGTGTTTAATCAACCAACCAACAAACCAACCAACCAACCAATCAATCAACCAACTAATCAATCAATCAATATGTATGACTGTTTCTTTATGACAGTATATTGAAGGAACAAACTCTCAATTATTCAAGAAAATTTTTATTTTATTATTGTTCTTACGTCTCTTCTGAAAAAAAAATCCACATATTCTCTGAAACTACAAGTCCAATCGACCTGAAAATTTACTGTCAGCAGGGCATACATGTATTGAAGGTTCATAAAAAAACTGGTTGCAGATATCTCTCAAGACTTTTCCTAGAAAAAAGAAATGGCAATGCCGTAAAAATCGCTTGCTAGGTCCGTAAATCTCAGTTAAAACCTACAATAAAATGTCCGCTCCGAGATTGAAATACTAATCTGTGTTACAAACAGGTGCTGAAAAATGGACATTATCAAAAAATAATCATTAAATGTGTTTTAAAGTTACACCGGATCGATTAAATCCAAAACATGCACTGCTGGTGAACTGTGATCAAAATGTCAATTTCCTACAATGACAAAAGAAATTACATTGTGTACATTCCATCTCTAGACATGTTGTCTGTTCAAGGTCCCGACCTAAAAAGAAATTAAAAGACTAAGTTTTTCTTAATATAAACCCGCGTCACGTGATGTCTCCTCAATATTGCGCGCAGCGCTGTATCTAAAATAAAAGAAAAACTTTCCAAACTAAACATGAAACTTCTCCGGTAACATAATAATATAGACCCTTTACAAAAACAAACAAACAAACAAATACCCCCCCCCCCCCTTTTTTTCCAAATCAATCAATAAAAAAACCCAATTATCCATTCATCAGAGGGGAAAGACTGCCTAACAATTGTTTTCAAAACAATTGCTTTATATTTATGTTTTTTTTTGTTTTGACACCTTCCAGCGGCCGATGTTACTTTGTAAGGCGTCAAAGCAAAACGTATAATAGCCTTTGAAGACGTCATAACTATTTTGACTAGGACTGTTGGGTATTAACCATTATTGATATGATTGTAATTTGTATCTGCATCTTTTTTTTTATATGCTACCAATAGTAAAGGCTTTAGTGACTAAAGGATGTCATTTTAAAGCTCCATGTTTCTGATTTCTTTACATCTTACTTTGCCTTTGGTCCACAAAAACATCTGTGCATCGCATGATTTCAAACTGGTCAAAAAAATTATTGAGTTCATAGCTAGAGGTTTTGGTCCCTTGAGACCTGAATATCTCAACACTGACAAGAATCAAGTCGAGATACAGCTGCACGACTCCCCCTTTTCTGAGTATACTTTATACATTCGTTGTGATTAAAGCAAATGAGTTCGTGAGTATCTCTCAAAATCTTGATTTAAGTCAATATCTCGTTGTTTGTAACTATAATTTTAACAGTAAATGTCCAATACTTACTGTATAGTTGAGTTTACATAGCACGCACGTGTTGTTGTTTTGGTTTAATTAATCGGCAATCTTTTTGTAGCCGAAGTTTCGTATGAAATAGTTTATTATTAAAAGGAGAGTTACTATAATAATGTATATTCCAATTTATTATCATAAAAGTGTATAATTATTTTTAACTATAGTTTTATTCATATATTATCTTTATTCGAAACAAATCATCAAAATAATAATGGCAGAAGACGGAGAAATCGACATCGAAGGAGATTTTGAATTTAAACTAGAGTTAGCATCGTTTTGTCAATATAAAAACACATAAAGCATTGTCCTATAAATTTTTCAAATAATTGCTCAAACCATATTTTTTTTAATTTACATAACATAACTGACAACTGACAAAACTGACATCTTCTTGCGAAAAACAAAATGTGTATAGTCTGTACTTTTTAGAAAATAGCATAATCTAAATTAAGTAAAAGATATTGAAAAGTGCATTTTTTCAATGGCAGCATATTTTGGCAGTTGACTTTTCGCAGTAAACAGATATATAAATGGACGAGTTGCTAAATCAATCCTGTAGTTGAACTCTCTGGCCTAAAAGAATCGGCATTCTCTAAGCTAGTCCAAATAATTATGACATTTTGAAAGTCTTTCATAATTTATTGCTTTGACCCCTTACAGGGACTTTAAGGCATCAAAGAAAAAAAATATAAAAGCCTTTCGAGACATCATAATTATTCGGATTACCTCCAAGTCCAGTTTATGGTATTCTGTAGGTGTCACTGTTGACACTGGATTGTCTCTATACAAATATGAAATTTTATTTTGATTCGGTTCACATGTAACAATACAAACATAAGCTCTGAAGAGCTTTTTACCGTATATAAATTAACATAAATTCAATATGCAGACAAGATATATAACAGCACAGGCATATTGAAATACATGCAAAGCACTAATAAAATACATATCTAAACAAGCCAAAGCACAACTAAAATTTAGGTACAACTGAAAATTAAGCACAAATAAAAATATAGCACACATGCAAACATTTAAGGCATACTTACATGTTAAAGCAACTTTTAAAATATGAAAAAGCTTATCTACATGCAGGACAACAACAATTTGAACCATTCCAAGACTGTATAAGGCTCTTAAATTAAGAAAAAAATGTTTTCAGTCCTAAAATGGTCAGATAGGCTGTTCGACAGAGTAGTAATTGCAAATTTAAAACTTTTCTTACCAAACTGTGTAGTTTTTACATGTGGTATATCCAGTATATCTCTAAAAGAATATTTACAATCTTTTAAATTTAATAAATCATGTAAGCAGACTATAATAAAAGTAAATATTAAATTCTCGCATGTACAATTTTCACTCTCGTAAACTAACTCACATGTACTTTATTAAAAATTTATGTATGAACGTTATAGTTTCAAACTTGGAAGACCAATAAAGTACATGTTTGTTAACAATTACCCAACTGGCCCTAATTTGAGAACCGATTCTGTCATTTTGTATCCGTCACAAATTTATTTAAAAAAAATAATAACTGAACTTGATGTCAAAAGCGAATATAGGATTGCCAATAAATTAAATCAAATTTGCTCAATGTGGGAATGTTCAGAATCATAAATATGGCAGCTGGTTTAATGAAACTTGCAACTGACTGATGGAATGAAATAAACTCTTTCTTGTCCTCCCCCTTCCCCTATAAAAAAAGAACAATAATCAAGGGAAATAATTCAATCATAAAAAATATGGGTTAACTTGACCCATAAACAACTTGTACCATGGCAAGATGGACCACAGGACTCGAAATCAAGACACAACAGTAAAATTGAATTGAAAAATAAGATAGAAATACTGATGTATTAACAATGTTTTTCTTCAATTGGCGGGGCTTACAGTTTTAATTTGCATAAGGACTCCTACTGTTTATTTGAAGATGTGTGTGATCAGGATGATTCCCATTACAATCATAATTACTGATTTCTTATCACCTATCATCAGATCATAGTCACCAAACTGATAGCCTAAAGAATTGATTTTGTGAAATGGGAAAAATAAAATAGATTAAAATCTACAAATTTATAAAAATTTTAAAAAATCCTACAAAAAGTTTTATCCTGTCCTAAAAAAAAATTCATTTAAAATAAAAGGAATCAAAAGTATATATGAACATTATAGAAGAATAACGACAAATGCATTTTTTTGTAAGCGTCATAGTTACATTATATATTTACAATTGTTTAAATGTGACATTTTTAACATGATTTTATACTTAATTTAACAACAAAATCAACGTGTTTGTCTCATTATTTACATTGTAAACACACATATAAGGTTACATATTTTAACAGAATCAATGTATATGACTACATGTATGACTGGACACTTCATTGATGAATTTATCCTAAACACCTGTCTGTAGATGGACTGGTCTATGATAAGCTTATTTGTTTAACCCTGCTAAGTGAAATAAATCAAGTAATACCAACCCTTTTTTTATGATGTAACCTTAATCAGACATATATTATTTTTTTTGTCAGATAGTAGCTTTTGTTTATGTCTTTTGTTATGCATGTGTTACAATGCATATATTTACAAATGAAATAGTTGAATTTCTGCTGTAATCTGTGGTGTATATTTTCAGGGCAAACGATGTTTACGATACAAATGAACTTCCATCCAAAAGTGCTAATTTGCTACCTGAGTACACTAATCCAGCATGGATGCTTGAACAGGTAAAGAGTATATGACTGCACAAGTTGTTGTATTTAAAAAGTAAAATCACAAAAAAACTGAACTCTGAGGAAAATTCAAAACAGAAAGTTCCTAATCAAATGGCAAAATCAAATGATAAAACACATCAAACAATTGGACAACTGTCATATTCCTGACTTGGTACAGGCATTTTCAAATGTCAATGAATGTAGAAAATGGTAGATTGAACCGGGTTTTATAGCGCTAAACCTCTCACTTGTATGACAGTCACACCAAATTTCATTATATTTACAACGATGCGTAAACAAAACAGACACAATAGCTAAAATTGTCAAAATAGGGGATACCAAACACCTTGACGAAAAATGATTTGGATTGTTTAATTTTCATGAAATTTGACAAAATATTTACTTGGACCCATTGACAAGAGAATAAAAAAAAATAAAAACTTGAATCACACACTTCATCAAAAAAAAATTCATTGGATATACCGGTATACATTGTATCAGTTTGGCTTACACTAATTTTGATCACTGAGAAGCTTAAATAATATTGCCTATAGATAGAAGTAGATTAACACATTCAGCTGGTTTTTACAGAGTTATCTCCCTGTAGTGTTATATTCCATCTTAAAACACTCAAATAAAAATAAAACAACAGACTCAGGAAAGTAAAATTCATGTGTAAACATAAAATATAATTTTTTGATAAATTTGAACTCCCTGCCGACCCTTATGAATTGGATTCAGGTTTTTATTTCATAAGAATAGGAGTACACATCACAGTAAATATGTATTGTCTTGAAATATATCTCTGCAGATCTGGGAATTTCTGAACCAAAGTGAGATATATATAAATTGAGATGAACCTTTTAGTACAAAACATCAGTTGTTTTAACATTTCATGATAGGATAAGGATAATTTAAAAAAGAAAGTTGTAATTCATTGACAATGGTACTTTTTGAAACATTCATAGACAGAGTTTGTAAAGTTTCAAGTAATTTTTCTTCGCACAAATATTATCATATGTTGCACTTAAACAATGAATTAGTTAGTACATGTATTTATAAAAAATTTGTAAGGGTTCCGCGGAACCCAGTGTCTCGCCTATTTTTGCTGTAAATCGCAGACTCAACAACAATGAGGAAAAAAATCAATAAAATATTCCTCTTGTTACTATTTTATGATTGTAAGAAAATCTAAGTCCATTTAAAAGTAAATTACAGAAAAAACGGAGTAATCTTTTTACAAACTTTACTTCTGGATACAATCTTATGATCATAAATAAGCTTCTGTCCAAGTTTGGTACAAATCCAGGATAGTTTAAGAAAGTTATTAAAATTTTAAAAACTTTAAACACAGAGTGAATGTAATGGTTCCCCGCAGAAAATCTAAGTCCATTTAAAAGTAAAATATGGAAAAAATGGATTTATTTATTTACAAAATTTACTTCTGGATACTATCTTATGATCATAAACAAGCTTCTGTCCAAGTTTGGTACAAACCCAGGAGAGTTTAAGAAAGTTATTAAAATTCTAAAAACTTTAACCACAGAGTGAATGTAATGTTTCCCCGCAGAAAAAACTAAGTCCATTTATAGTAAAATACGGAAAAAATGGAATTTTGTTTTTACAAAATTTACTTCTGGATACTATCTTATGATCATAAACAAGCTTCTGTCAAAGTTTGGTAGAAATCCAGTATAGTTTAAGAAAGTTATTAAAATTTCAAAAACTTTAACCACAGAGTGAATATTTGTTGACGCCGCCGACGACGCCGACGACGACGGAATGTAGGATCGCTTAGTCTCGCTTTTTCGACTAAAGTCGAAGGCTCGACAAAAAGAAGATGTGGTATGAGTGCCAATGAAACAACTCTACATCCAAGTCATGTAATATTTAAAAAGTTAACAATTTGTACATATTCTGATAAATGATTTGAATTATAAACAAAAGCTAAAGGTAAAGAGACTTATTATATGTATTTTGTAATTGCACATTCATTGTATCATTACAGCTTTTCTGTAGAAGCATGCATAGCAAATCTTTGATTAACTTGCTCGCTGTTTTTTTACTATGTTTTTTTACTATGTTTGCAAACAATTAAGATCAATTAAGTAGGCAGAGTTTATTTGTTTGATATATAAATTGGGATTGTTAATGTTTTTTGTCCAATTAAATTCACGGATATAGTATACAGACTGAAACTCTGCCTACCTGTTGTTTGCAAACATCCAAACAAATATACATGTTTGATCAATGGTTTGATTTGCATGCTTTTATAGAAATACTCTAATAGTTATAAATGTTATGTTTTAAAAAACACATCCATCTTTTTTGTTATCTCTACTGTAGAAATTAAAAAAAAAAAAAAAGAGTAAAACCTATCTAATAAAACTGAATTTTAAATCATACAATGATTTACTGTGTAAATAACTGCATTAAAACATTATTAACACTGTAAATGAAAACACACATTATTGTAGGGATGGAGTATGGATAGTTACATTGATGAGAAGTCTAAAGCGACTATCGAGAAAATGTTACAGGAAGAACAATATTATATGAATGGTCAGAATCGTAGGCGTAACATGAGAAACTTGACAACTCACAAGCAACCCTGGAGTGAAGAAGAAAAGAACATGTTTTATAAGGGATTGGTAGGATATACAATTTTATCATACTCATAGTATTAGCATGATTAACACACCAATAGTCATATTTAGGGGTCAAGTTTTCCTCAGAATGAAATTTGAAAAATGGATAAGACACAGACTATAATTAATCATTTTGTATTTGCTTTATACCTGAGACATAAAAAAATCTGACAATTACTGAGACTTAAATATCCATCCTTTTTCAAATGTCAGGAAGATATATGTAAACACTTAATTCGGTTTTGCTGGTTTGCAACCTATTGTACTTGTCCACTATCTATTTTTGTGTCAGATATCATTGTACATAGTTTTTTTTGTCTCTTTTGCAATGAAAGTTGTGAAAGTGAGGCTAAGGCTTGATGTTTCCAGTTTCAGTGACATAAAAAAACATTAAAATGAGGGCTGCACAAGCAAGACAGTAAATAGACATTTCAATTAACTATTTATTGATCAACATGAAATATAATTATATATGTTTACCTTATTTTTAAGTCATAATTAACATTATAATCTTAGTCATTGATGTTTTCTTGTAGGAGGTATATGGTAGAAGCTGGTCAAAAATTGCAGAGTTAATTCAAACCAGAACAAATCTACAAGTGAAGAATTTTGCACAACAATATTTTAAACAACAGGTTTGTTTATAGTTTATCAGAATAAATGTTTAGTCCCTCCTTTGTCAGACTTCTAATCCTGTTATACTTACAATGTTGTACATGTTGGGTTATGGTTAGGTTGTTTATCATTTGTTGTCAGGTTACTACAACTGAGAAGCATTCCTTCAATTGCACAAATGAGGCTGTTTGAACAGTTTGATGATTCTTTGCTTTAAAAAGTCATATTATGTATTGTGATTTTATTTTTATATGGTTCCTGATGAAATTTCATACTAGTCTGTACTGCTTATTTTTCTAAATTCATATTCAAACAAATACAAAGTGACAAAATCTAAAAGCTTTAATGATTTACATAAACACAACTGTTGTCTAGCTATATATTGGTCAGAAAAGAGTTATTCAGATAGATAGTGAAAAAGGCATGATTCCGTACAAAAATTATTTTAGATTTTTTGATCTGTCATAAATTTTATATCGTTGAAGAGAGCATTCATTGTATTCTTCTTGAAGTTAGGGTCATCTTGTCACAAAATTCTTAAGGAGCAATGTTTTCAAATCAAACAAAATGAATTAAGGAAATTTATGCTAAATGTTTGCACAAAATGTTCTCACAAATCAGTCATTTTATGAAGGTAATTTGAGTCGTTTAGACTTGCATGTTACTTTGTATTGTCTTGTGTTATTTTTTTAATTTACTATTATTTCTAGGAAACTTAGCTAAATGTCATTGTATACCACAGACAAAAATTGCAAGCATTAAAGTCTAGCATTTAATGAAAAATGAAAAAGAAGATGAGCTGTAATAATCATACTCTGGTAATGATTGCAATTTGCTTAGATTGTAAGTGCTGAATTAGTTTAAATGGTGTTTTAAATTGTACATATATATATGATATAATATTTCAGACTAAATGTCAGGATAAAGGTGATGAAAAGTGTGCGGACGAGAAGCCATATCCCTCTACATTGGAACAGATGTTAAAAGCTGTAACTACTGCACAGCCAACTGTATCTGCTTCAACCTTTACTATTAAGACAGAAAATCACATTCATCCTCAAAATTATTCCTTACTTGAAAAAACAGAAAATAATACGACAGAAACAAAAGTGACAGAACTTGAAAAAATGTTAACTTCAGAAACACTCCCGAGTACAAGTAGATACAAGGAAGAAAAGACACATGAAAGTATGAAGAAAAAACACAGGATTGAGGCCAATAAAAATAAGAAAAATAGATCTAATAATGCTACTGTTATAAAGCACCAATCTGAGATTATTGATTCCAAGCCACCAAAAGTTTCCAAACAAGCACCTCTTGTCAAAATTAAAAATGTGAAGGTTATTTCCTCTAGAGATATAACATCCACATGCAATGAAAGCATTGGTTTAAATGATGTTTTAGAAGTTGTGACAATACCCAGCGTTCAGTTGAGTCCAACATTAGAACATAAGCTGGAGAAATCTACAGGGCTCATTGAAAATCTAGATGGTTTCTGTGCTGTAGCTGACATTGTTAGTGGATCTGGTGACGGACAGGAAGATGAAGAAGATATTGACATTGACATTGAAAACGATGACGATGAAATGGACGACAATGTCATTCTTAAAAATAGGTCAACATCACCTAATTCTGTTTATGAAAGTTTACTCAAGTCAGCTAAAGTAAGATCAAAGAGTAACAAGACAGAAACAGTGATACAAAGTACAGAAGATGAAATGCCAGAAGAAATAAAAGACTTGGAAGAATCATCTTGTGACACAGAGAGAATGGAGAATGTCCTGGTTTCTGAATCATCAGAGGATGGATTATCTGAGGGAGGAAACCAATCAGATTCTAGTCAGCATGTAGAAAAAAGAATAGGTATGTTAAAAATGAAGGGTAATAGGTATAACTCCCATTGCTTGGTATTTATGTACTGAAGGGTAACTATGACTTTTGGATAATGCTTCCAGTTGAAATTTATATTTTGTAAAACTAAATTTTATGGTTTGGTTAATAGGATTTTTTTTCTCACAAAGTTTGCTTGTGATTAAAGTCTTGACTAGAAGTCCCTGTGTCTTTAGTGTGTGTAAAGAAAAATTACTTTATATAAATATAACAATATTCTATATAATTATAATATATATAATTTAAGTCTTTTGACCTCCCCAAAACAAAAAACAATTTAGGACAGGAAAATTTAAAATATATAAATGATTATCACATATTTGTTATGAATACCTTAGGTTTTGCATATGCAATAACCTCAAAATTGCCGGGGGCAAAAAAGAGTATATTGATATTGTACCCTGATTCCAAATGATGTGACGTCATCGCGTCCTTCACGACACGTTTGTGATAAAATGTGTAAGATTTTACCTTTTATGTTTCATTAAATTGTTATAATTGACTTTTTTTTCTCTTTTCTGCAAAACTTAAATATGTGATAAAAAGATTATAACATGTCTTTTCCATATTGGCCTGGGTATCATCCCTGGACCCATATTGGCCCTCGGCTAAAGCCTCAAGGCCGATATGGGAGTCTCAGGATGATACCAGGGCCAATATGGAAAAGGGCATGTTATAATCTATACTTATGTCTCTTTTTCAGCCAATATGGTTGTGTTATCTAATGGTGAAGTTATGGAATTTCCAGTACCAACAGAGGAAAAATTAATTGAACCAGATCTTATATCAATAGAAGAAAGAAAAGTTCATTTGGAATTCTTTGATGGACGGCCATCAAAAACTCCTGACCGTTACGTCAAAATCAGAAATTTTATACTGGACTCTTGGTAGGTTGTTTGTTTGTAAATGTTATGTCAGAGTAAGATATTACATTTTTGGGGAAAGACGGCTTCAAGCCGTCAATCCCCTATGGGGTTGACCAGAGTGACATTCCCTCACATCATTCATTTTGTTTTTATAATGTGGAAAACCCCCCAACAAATCTTACTTAGATTGAAGAGAAGGAGACCCAGAAATGAATAGTTTGACTTTAAACACTTTTTGACACATTTCCCTTCTGTTTCTCACGAAATTATCGTATCTTGAGCCCTCCTTTACATTATTGACGTTTCTTTTACAATCCGGAAAAATCAGTATGACGAGATATTCTAAATATATCCAACCTACATTGTATTTTATAGTGACGTCATTCTTGGAATGCCACACTAGGCAGAAGCAGGGATATCCTTTACTGGTTATTTAAATCATTCTCAGAGATCGTGCACTAATTACACATTGGTATTTGTTCAATTTAAACATAATATTGTTTGCTGTAGATGATTCAAACATCAACATGCAATACTTTAATTTGTAGGTCAACTGTTGAACAACTTTCAAAGTAAACAAAGATCGTGGGGTTACATGAGATAGGGGAGAGAAACGATTTTATTATTTTTTTCTGTAAAAATTCTGTATTGAGAATCTTCCTCCAATTCAGGAGCACCTCAATTGATGAGTAATTATCCACTAAAATAAAAGTTAATGTATTTTAACACTTAAAATGTGACATTTCATTGGATTAGTAGTCTTTCATTAAAACTAAATTTTTGTGTACCAACATAATCATTGTAATGGTAAAAAATATAAAAAAATTTAAAATGTTGCATTTTGTAGTTTTAACCTTTTTATTCATGAAATTTACTAATATTTCAAATTTTAGATTTGGAAACAAGCTTCACACAGTTTACATCAATTATATTGTTTTTTATTAGTACCTGTTTCCCTGTGATGACAGTTGTAACTGGGAACTTTATCAATGAAAATTTAAAACTGAATAGATTTTTCAGTCCACACTTTCTTAAGAAAAAACTTTAAAATCCAAGAATACTGTCACAAAAAATGGAAAATGGCCCTAGCCTGCAGTTCAGTGGTACACAATTAAGATTTCAAAAAAATATTGTAGTTGTTGTGAAATGAAAGAATTCAGTTGAATTTTAGATAATTTAAAACTATCAACTTTAATCGAATGTTTAGATTTAGAAGATGCAGATCTCTTCCATTGGTCCAAATTGAATCCTAAACTAAGGAAATGAAATTACATAAACAACAATTGATTTCAATATTTTAAATATACCCCCTCCCCTTCCAAAAAAAATCAATTAAATAGAAACAAGGGCCGTCTTTCCCCTCAGAGCTATTCAGCTCTTTGATTAGTCAGTAACTAATCAGTATGAAAAATAATGAGCAAGATACATATAGTCATATTGCTGTCATATTTTTTTATGCCCCATTTATGGGCATTATCTTTTCTGCTCTTTGAGTTCGTAAGTTCATTTGTCCATCAATCTGTCCTGCTTCAGGTTAAAGTTTTTAGACATGTTAGTTTTTGGGGAAAGACGGCTTCAAGCCGTCAATTCCCTAATGGGGTTGGCCAGAGTATCATACCCTCACGTCAATCATTTTGTTTTGATAGTTTGGAAACCCCCTCGAAATGTCATACTGAAATTAATGACAAGGAGAACAGATTGACTTTAAATACATTTTTTACACATTTCCCTTCTGTTTCTCATGAAATTATCGTATATTTAGCTTTCCCTTACACTATATACGTTTCTTTTACAGTCCAGAAAAATCAGTATTACGAAATATTCTATATATATCTAACCTAGTGACGTCATTGTTGGAATGCCACACTACACAGGGATATCCTTTATTCAATATAAAAATCATTCACAGTATTTGTATACTAATTTAAAATCTGTATTTGTTAAATATAAACCTAATGATGTTTGCTGTAGTGTAGATGATTCACACACCAACATGCAATGCTTTAATCTGAGGCTATAATCAGATAATATGTAGGTCAACTTTCGCAGTAAACAATGTCAATGGAGATTCATGAGATTGGGGAGAGAAACTGCAGTTTTCATGGTTTCTGTAAAGTTCTGTTTTAAGAATCTTCCTCCAATTCAGGAGCACCTCGATAAATGAGTAATTTTACACTAAAATCAAAGTAAATGTTTCTGAACATTTAAAATGTGACATTTAGTATATGATAAGTAGTCTTCTATATAAAAACAAAATGTGTATCAACATAATTATTGAAATGGTTAAAAAAAAAAAAAAAAAAAAAATGTTGCTTTTTGTAGTTTATACCTATTGAGATTGGGGAGAGCAACTGCAGTTTTCATTCTTTCTGTAAAGTTATGTTTTTAGAATCTTTCTCCAATTAAGGAGCACCTCAATTGATGAGTAATTACCCACTAAAATGAAAGTTAATGTATATGAACACTAAAAATGTCACATTAAGTATATATATGATAAGTCATCAATTAAAAAATAATTTTGCATACCAACATAATTATTGTAGTGGTCATTTTTTGTTAATTTTTTTTTTAAATATTGCTTTTTGTAGTTTAAAGCTTTTTATTCATGAATTTTACAGATATATCAAAATGTGGGATCTGGAAACAAACTTCACACAGCTTATATCAATCATATTTGATTTTATAAGTACATGTATCCCTGTGATAAGAGTTGTAACTGGGAACTTAATCAATGGAAAATTTAAACTGAATAGATTTTTCAGTCCTCACTTTCTTGAGAATACTGTCACAAAAAATTGAGAATGGTTATAGCCTGCCGTTCAGTTGTACATAATTAAAATTCTAAAATATATTGTAGTAGTTGTTAAATTCAATTGAATTTTAAAAAATTAACTCCCAACTTTAATCAAATGTTTTGATTTAGAAGGTGCAGATCTCATTGGTCCAAATTGTCTCTATGATGAATTCTTGACTAAGTAAATGAAATAACAATAAACAACAATTAGTTTCATTATTGGCAGCCTTTCTATATGTTCTAGCTGTTCTTTTGCTCATTCTTTGTATGTAGACTATCAAAAGATACCCCCCTAAAAATTGAAACAATGGCCGTCTTTTCCCTCAGAGCTCTTCAGCTCTTTGATTGATGAAGTTGAAGTACAATCAACTTGAAACTTAGTACACATGTTCCCTATGATATGAGCTTTCTAATTGCAATGCTTTTTTAAAGTTTTTACCCCGATTTCACGGTCCACTGAACATAGAAGATAATACTGTGAGTTGGGCATCCATGTACTATGGTTACATTCTTGTTTGTAAATTAGTTTTGTTATAAATTAAGCTGTGAGTTTTCTCAATTGAATTCTTTCATATTTTTCGTATATATTTATATATATTTTATAGATGACTATATTGTATGTTTTTTCTCATTGTTGAAGGACATATGGTTGCCTATAATTAGATGGTTACATCAATTTCCTTTGTACAGTGGTGGATACTTTTGTGGATAGTTGTCTCATTGGCAATCATACCACATCTTGTTCATATATGTATGCATTTGCATTATTGTCATATAAATATTGAACTGATTTCAAAAAGATTAACTTATACAAACAAAACTTTTAAAAACATTGTCTCTTTCATGATATTTGAAAACTGTTGTACTGAACATACAATTTTGTCATGGACAGTTTAGCTACTACAATTGTATATTTAAAATACAAAAATCATATAAAACAAAAGATTTATTTTTGCAGGTATAAGTCAAAACCAAACTACCTCAATAAAACATCAGTAAGACCTGGATTAAAGAATTGTGGTGATGTGAATTGTATTGGAAGAATCCACATGTATTTGGAATGTACTGGTGCTATTAACTTTGGTTGTGGTAATTATTTTTATTATAAACTGCTTATTATAAATATTTGGTAGACAAGTGTTCTGAGTAGTTCATTTACTGTATCACAAGCACTGGATGATGTTGTGAGTTTGAAACCCCACACTTGGCAGGTGGGTTTTACTGTTATCTTAATTATCAGTTTTCCTGCTAAAGGTTGATGGTTCTCTCATGCACTCCAGCTTCCTCTAACAATAAAAATTTGCCACACAAAATAGCCCATAGTGCTGAAAATGATGTCAAGCACCAAAATTATGATTATGAATGTACAGGAGGTATTGTATTGAAATGGCCTATAATTACTCATATGCATTGAATTTAGATATATATAAATAAGCAAAGAAGTTGGGTAAAAACTACAGTGCTATACATTTATCCTTTTGATTAAAAATAATTTCAAGTTTTAAATTCTCATAAATTATTATGACTCCACTCTGTTGGAAAAGAACGGTCTTAGTATAAATCTTAATTGTTTGTGAGGGTTGAATTTAGGTTGATATTTAAGGAAAGTTTATTATTGTTTTAATCTAATATTTTGTTTTTTAAAAGAAATATATTTGAATATATTTTTTACAGAGCAGAGTTGTTATAATCATCATGTTAAGATGGCAGCAATTGGAGTGAAACAAAAGGGCTCTAGAGATGTTCTTGCAAAAGGATTTAAATTAAATTCTATGGTAAAGTACTGTTGCCAACTTGTTTAGTGACAACTTATTATATTTTATATGACTGGTCTACAATATGTCCTTTTAAATGCAGTAAATATCACAAAGATTTATAGTTAGTATCAATGTGTACTCAAGTTTAAAAGTTGATTCACACAATATATTGTTTCATTGATAGGTACATTTCCTTATTTATCTTATTGATTCGGTACCTTTTGAGTTGATATAGGTAGTATCAATTTTTACTGGTACTCACAAATGGAGGAAATTTAATTTCAATCAAATGAATTATGTGCCTTTAAAGCTGAATCTGCCTGAACATGCATTAAGTATTTGTGATTATATGTGAAGCAAAAATTCAATCAATGATTTGCCACTGAAAATTATGATTAAACAACAACTTTAATTAAAGATAATTCTATACACATAATATTTACTATGAACTTTTTAATTTTGAGATATGCTATAGAAAGAGAAGAAATATGAACATTTCAAACATAATGTCAAATCAGTTATGATTTCTATTATTAACTTGTTACTAGGACATTTAGTTAATCTTGCATTTCGTCAAAAACTTTAAAACTATCTTTTATATCACAGAGACCAAGAAAAAGAAAGATCAAAGATGGCTATGGTAATTGGATTAATGAGGATGAATTACAGGGTAAAACTATTGAGGTGTGTAGCATACAGGGTAAAACTATTGATGTGTGTTTCATACAGGGTAAAACTATTGAGGTGTGTATCATACAGGGTAAAACTATTGAGGTGTGTATCATACAGGGTTAAACTATTGAGGTGCACGTGTATCATTTGCCAATATCTTATAAAATAAATTTTTATTTGTTGAGGAAAAGTCTTTGATAATTGATACCACAGAGTTCTCTATAAAAAAGAATCAGATATACTATGAATTCCTTATGTTTTGTGTACCTATTTTGTAGATTGAGGACAAGCTGTATTTTTGAATGATATTTGATTTGTGTTTAGAATTATTAAAATAACTATTATTAGGACTATGATTTCAGTTGTACTTTCATTTTAGGTTAAGATTTATTTACTTTCCTTTTAGCACCAGGAACACTTAGATGATACAAGTTCTAATGACAAGGAGAAGATAAAATCATCAAAAGAAGTCAAGACATTTTATGATCCATTTAAACTCATTCCATGTGAATCCTTTACTCAGGAAAATCCTGTAAGTACATTTTAACAAATTTCATGTGTATCATTTTCTCAGGAGAATCCAGTAAGTACATTTAAACAAATTTCATGTGTATCATTTTCTCAGGAGACTCCAGTAAGTACATTTAAACAAATTTCATGTGTATCATTTTCTCAGGAGACTCCAGTAAGTACATTTAAACAAATTTCATGTGTATCATTTTCTCAGGAGAATCCAGTAAGTACATTTAAACAAATTTCATGTGTATCATTTTCTCAGGAGACTCCTGTAAGTACATTTTAACAAATTTCATGTGTATCATTTTCTCAGGAGACTCCAGTAAGTACATTTTAACAAATTTCATGTGTATCATTTTCTCAGGAGACTCCAGTAAGTACATTTAAACAAATTTCATGTGTATCATTTTCTCAGGAGAATCCAGTAAGTACATTTAAACAAATTCCATGTGAATCCTTTACTCAGGAGAATCCAGTAAGTACAGTTAAACAAATTCCATGTGAATCATTTACTCAGGAGAATCCAGTAAGTACATTTAATTTTTATATGACAATGACACTTAAAAAGTCTGCAATTTTATTAATATTGGTTGACATGTTTTTCCAGCCAGGCAGGTATCATTTGGACAATTTACATACAGAAATTAAATAGATATGATGAGTATAGAAAAATTAAGTTTGTTAAAAATATCGAGTTTGTTTTGTTTTATGATGCAGGACATCAAGGGGGGAATATCCCATGGTCCCAACAACTGTTGTCATAATGTTTTTTTAAGTTTTTCTCACTATTTTTGTATAAATTGACAACCCTGTGTACCAAGGTATCCACTTCTGGAAACTCTTAACAAAAGTAAACAACACAGTGTTGGTTCACCACATGGAGTTATAATTGTTTAGAGAATAGATGTTGGATATATGCCGCCTAGTGGACCATGGAAATTAATTCATGTGTCTATTTACAAACATACCCTAATATTTGTTTATAAGTGAGTAAGAGATACATTTTTCCTACCATCATCACATTTTACGTAATTAAATTTGAATATTTCAAAACTTATATAAAGAGTAGTGATGAATAATAACATAACTATATTTTCATCTTTCAATTTATTTTTAAGGCACCAATAGGCGTTGAAATCTACAATTCCTGTCTAGTGATTATGGATGTCCATGCTCATGTATCTAAAACAGAGGTGATAGGTATGCTGGGAGGACAGTGCTGTGGTGGTACTCTCAGTGTCACAATGGCTATACCATGTAATAGTATTAGTACAGGCATGCAGTGTGAGATGGATCCAGGTAAAAGGAGTTTTTTATAAATATAAATTCCTTCTTTTTACGCCTTTGAACTACATAATTTGATCCCATTTTACTAAACTGCAGACATCAGTCACATCACCTCTCAAAAACAAGAATCTCATACTAGATTTAACACTTTTTGAGTGGAGCTCAAAGTTTTTATGCAAAGAAAAGTTTATGGTTATCTGTAAGAATTTTGTCTTGTAACTAACCATACAACTCCAAATTTTACAATTTAAACCTATTCAGTTGGTGATTATTTATTTGGAAGATCATTCGTCCAAAACATTGGACTTAGTAAATGACCACTGGTTGTTTATTTTAGTTTCCCAGACTCAGGCCAGTGAAGAGATCCACAAGTATGGTATGTCAGTTGTGGGATGGTATCACTCACATCCAACCTTTAACCCTGATCCTTCTATCAGAGATATGGAAACACAGCTTAAATTTCAGGTATTCACTTGTTTGTAGTAAAACTTTATATCTAAATATCAATATATTAATATATGATAGTGATTTTAAAATATCAAGTTCAACCAGTATATAAATTATCAATATTTTTTGATTTTACTACATAGGAAAGGTTTTCCATGGGAGTTAATAGATACATGAGAGGGTTGGAGGGGTCCTGATCCCAAAATCCCGGGCTTCAAAACATGAAGTCCAGAGGTCCCGAATTTAAAAAAATAAATAAATCCCAAAATTTGAAAAAAGAAAGGAACTTGGATTCCGAAAGGATCAATCCCTAAATCCAGAGCTTAAAACACCCAATCCTGACATCCGGAAAAAAGGTCCTGCCCCCCTCATACATTGGTATAATTGTCAGTTATTTTATTTTGTTTGTACTAAATAGGAATGGTTTTCCAAGGGAGGTAATAGATACATTGGTATTATTGTCAGTCCATACAACAGATTAAATCCCAACATGTCATCTGATGTGCAGTGCTTGACAGTTAGTGAGGAAGTCAATCTTGTTCAAATGTGTAGTAAGTATTTCTTATCAAAATGTAAAATTTGATCAGCATCAAGTTGAAAAAGCTAAAACAAATCATTGCTGTCTGTCATTTGACTAGTGTATTAAAATGTTTCTTTGTCCAAGATGCAAACTTACATGGGTTTAGTTCAATGCCTGCAAGTCATTATTATATACAAAAGCTTACTTTTTTTGTATAATGGTAATTATTTTATTATCCTTTAATTTTCAAGAATTTGATGGAAATCAGGATTTGTTATAAAGCACATTTTAAGCAAAAGCCACTCGTTCAATATATAATACATGTATAACAATTCAAGGTAGTTATGATAATACATAAAAAGAATACCAGGAATTACCAAAAATTTTGAAAAACAATTAAAACAAGAGCTCAAATACATGGCCTAAAGAAATAATAAATATAAAGTGTTTTGGTCATGTCATTAGTCAGATTGAAACTAAGACTTTTTACAGTTTATGTTATTACATGGTGATCATATTTCAATAATCACTCCTCTGACTCCAAAAAATATTATTTATTTCAGACAAGCCTTACAAGTTTGACTATGATATAGTCCAGGATAATATGGATCAAGAAGCAATGTTATCTGTAATACGACAGTTAGCAGAGAAATACAGTGGCTATCATAATAGAGTGGAAATACTCGGACCATACAGGTCATTTACTGGACACACATGTCTTTCTAAGGTATGGTTTATATACATAGATATATCATAGTATGACTAGGATACAGTGTTCATATCCTTCATTGCAAAATACTTGTTCTTTTAGATATGAATAAATGGTGTTGTGTGGTAAATTTCAATGAGATAGCAACTCAATAATTCAAATTTACCAAACAGTCTCTTAAAGTATGACTAAGCATGTGAATACTGGGATCATACAGGTCTCCTTGGTATGGTTAGTTGAAGGATAGGTCCTTAGTTACGCATATTTGCTTCTTTCTTTGGGCTGTTTAGGTGCATAATGAATCTTTAAAACTCTATACAACATTCAATTAAATGATTTAAATATATTCTCAAATGATTGTTCATCAAATAGGATTACATATACAAAATAAGAAGCTGTGGTATGATTGCAAACTCTCCACCAGATACCAAATAATGTAGAAGGTTAGCAACTATAGGTTATTGTACAGACTTAAACAACGAGCAACATCCTTCCACATAGCAAGATATAAATGTCCACCAAATTACAAATGGAAAACAATTCAAACAAGAACACTATCCTATTCATATTTTGGACTTACAGTTGCTTAGGTCTAAATCATTAGGTCTCTAATGGATAGTTGTCTCATTGGCAATCATTTTTTTTTTTCATAGGCAATCATATCATTTCTTCTTATTTTTATGTAAATTAATACATGTTCACCAAAACCACTCAACTCTATAATAAAGGTATATTAGGTAAAAAGTCAGTTCATACAAACAATAAATTACTATTCTGTATCAAAGACTGCTAGAAGTAACATAAGCTCAAATTACCTAACCTGCTGATATGGAATCAGTCTGAATTTATTTATATGGTAAAATATTTGCAAAAAGAAATCTAGCCCAAATATGACAGTGACTGTTTGGATTTGAGTAAAAATGATATTTAATTATTTTTTAATGGAAAAATTATTCCTAACTTTAATACCTATCTTGACTGTAAAGTTTCCAAAATATGATGAAATTAAATGATTGACTTCTAATATGTCTAAATAATTCTTAATAATAATTTTATTAACGCGTCTGGCGTATATACAAAATTTAATCCTGGTATCTATGATGAGTTTATTTATAAAATTTTAATATAATCATAGTATCCCTGATGTTAGATAAATGTATTATAATAAGATATATGTAAACCTCAGATCTGTGTACGGCCTCAAATCTGTGTCTGTTTCTCAAATATGTGCCCCATCGTGACGTCAATCGCTAATCTATGTCCGTTAAAAAAGATACGGCCTCAAATCTGTGTCCTATTTTCAAATTTGTTTTCAATCGTGACGTCATTCGCAAATCTATGTTCGTTAAAAAAGATACGGCCTCAAATCTGTGTTCTTTTCTAAAAAAATTTTTAGTTTGTTTCGCCATGCGCAAATTTATGCCAATCTAATAAGTACGGCCTTATAGGATTTTTGTTTTATTAAGTCATTTTCCATAATTCAATGTTAAATTGGGATGTGTTCTCCATGTGTGTGCTTAAAATTTTTACATGCATGTGTAATTTTTATTGTATGATTTACATTTTATTGTAAGACTACAACATTTTCAAATTGTTTGCATTTCTTGATCCTGTGTTTAATTGTTCTGTAGTAATTATCGTTACTTCCTTTTACTCATTACGTCTTGATAACAATACGAAATATAAAAAATAAACAACCTTAGACAAAATGACATTATGTCTTTAAAAACGAAAATCTTTCCCCGAGAAGAATCATTCTTTATGTTTTGGCATATTCTTTCTCTTCAGAAACCAGATGTAAACACTGCAGTCCATTTTTTCATAGCATATTCGCCAAAAACACTTCTGGATTTGGATTCTTTGAAATACCATTTTTCCCGCTTACTAGATATATAACGTATCCCTCATTTGGAATTGTGTCCTGCTCCGCCATCATTCCTTTTTTGCAGTGAAGTCATATTGTTGATGACATCTTGCTATGTCTTACGTCACCACATTTCGATAAAACATGATTTGAGACAAAAATGGTGATAGATTTGAGTTAATAAAGGACATAGATTTGAGACAATACAGGACATAGAGTTGAGACAATACAGGACATAGATTTGAGACAATACAGGACATAGAGTTGAGACAATAAAAGACATAGATGTGAGACAATAAAGGACATAAATTTGGAACGTCTATGACGCAATATTAAAAAGGACATAGATTTGCGGAAAGGACATAGATTTGAGGCTTACCGGGGTACATATATATATGAAAAAAATACTTTTTGTGTGCATTTTTAAAGTATAAAAGGATATTGATTGTTTGCCTTGTGGACACAATTATTTAAGACATTCATTAGTATAATTTTTACCTGATGTGAAGATATTTTATATTGATAATTTACTTTTTTTCTTCTTATTTCCTGTTTAGTTATTGATGTCCATCAGTGAACATTCCAGCAATCAATGGTTGTCGTCAGAATTCCTTAAAACAATAGAGAATATATTTACCGAGATATTCTCACAGAAAGGAGACTCTGATGCTGCAATTGAATACAGTGATCTAAATAAGAGTTCTGATGAAAGTTCAACAAATATTGACAAATCTCAGAGTGGTGAAAATCTGGTAATATTACAGGAAAGTGTGATTTCTACAGAAGAACAACAACTAGTAGACAATAGTCTGTCACAGGACAGTTGACAAATTGTACTGAACAATCATTTTAATAAAGATTTTTCTATTGTTACTTGAATCTCTTTATTCACAAAATGTTCTGTAATGTATTGCTTGCCCATTTGTATTTATTACCACTAGGTTCAATGGACCATGTCTGTCTGACAGAAATCATGTTGTATGAACACTGGTAATAAGTCAATAATACTTGGTCAATCTTCCAGGGTGTACATGTATGTCTGAAAGTAATTCTTGTAATAAGTCAACAATATTTGGTCAACACTCTTAGGTAGCAATACACAGTTAGGAAAAAAACTTAAAATTGACACTCATAATTTTTAAACACCCTCTTTCCCCTCCTGTCTAACAAAGAAGGCTTTATATGTGTGTTATGCATGTATATACTTATAGAAAGAGAATCTTCCATAGATTTGATTTCTAATGGTCATAAGGGTGAAATATAATCCCTCTTGGGTGTAACCATGACAACAATCTGCATTTCTTAGATACAAAATATAGCAAAAAAGGGGGGTGAACATGTCACAAAAGTCTCCAAAATTTGGTCTAAAGGAAAATTTCAATCAATTACAGTAATACCTTTCCTGAATCCATAGGTTTATATCTATCAAGTGGTCACAAAAAAATCATATGCTTATCTGCTCGTTTTTCCATAAAATTGAATTGAAAAGATCGAGCGCAAAATCTTTGTTGATAAACACTACAATAATGTATGGACCTATGAACGGTACGGATATGAAAATACGGACTGTCAATCATACAAATGGCCTATAAAACATGTTAAAAACAATCTTAATGTTCATATAAACCCACTAAGAAGGCTATATTATTCTTCAATTATCTAAAAATCAATTTTATTGTACAAAAACTTTCATATTTAAAAAATTCACAGGGGCCATAATGCGAAACTAAACTTCTAACTGTGTATTGCTACCTTAGGTGTACTTGTCTGTCTGACAGTAACACTGGTAATAAGTCAACTATATTTGGTCAATATTATAAGGTGTACATATCTGTCTGACAGTAACACTGGTAATAAGTCGAACTATATTTGGTCAATATTCTAAGGTGTACATGTCTGTCTGACAGTAACACTGGTAATAAGTCGAACTATATTTGGTCAATATTCAAGGTGTACATGTCTGTCTGACAGTAACACTGGTAATAGGTCAACAATATTTGGTCAACACTCTTAGGTGTACATGTTTGTCACTGGTAAAAGATAAATAAGATTTGGTCAATACTCTTAGATGTACATGTCTGTCTGACAGTAACACTGGTAATAAGTCAACTATATTTGGTCAACACTCTTAGGTGTACATGTCTGTCTGACAGTAACACTGTTAAAGGTCAACAAAATTTGGTCAATACTCTTAGGTATATATGTCTGTCTTAGAGTTACACTGTAAAAAGGCGAACAATATTTGGTCAATACTCTCAGGTGTACTTGTCTGTCTGACAGTGTTAAAAGGTCAACAATATTTGGTCAATCTTCTAATGTGTACATAACTGTCTGACAGTAACACTAGTAAAAGGTTGGTAATATTGGGTCAAAACTCTCAGGTGTATTTGCCTGTCTGATAGTTACACTGTTGAAAGGTCAACACTATTTGGTCAATACTCTCAGGAGTACATGTCTGTCTAACAGTAACAATGGTAATTGATCAACAATATTTGGTCAGTTTTCTAAAGTGTGCTTGTCTGTCTGTCAGAAACACTGGTAAAAGGTCAACAATATTTGGTCAATATTCTGAGGTGGAAATGTATGTCTGACAGTAACACTGGTTAAAGGTCAACAATATTTGGTCAGCATTGTCAGGTGTACATGTGTGTCAACAGTAACGTAACACTGGTAATAGTGTATGGCAGGTTTCATCTGGCCTTGGCTTAATTTTCATTGTCCATTGGTGAATTTTAAGTTTGTGAGGGTTTTTTGGTGCAAAAAGGTCAAATAAACTGATGTATGGAATGATTGTAAGATGTCTTTCTTGCAAGTTTTATCTGATTTTGACTTTATTTTTCAAGGTTTGCTGGTCAATATTTAGTATTTGTGGTTGGGTCAATTTCACAGAATCTATAAGCAATGAGTCAACTATATTTGATGTGTGTGGAATGTTGTAAGTTAGACATGTCTGTCTGTCATGGTTAATCCGACTTAGCCATCATGTGAAACTTAAATGAAAACTTTATTTCCAGTTGTGGACTTCAAATAACAAACTCACTTATCAAACATTTAGTCTTAGACGTATGATTTTTTTTAATAGGCTTTGAACTAGCTGTCAGTAACTGCAAGTACTCTCAGGTCAGTACCTATTGTCTATTTGTTGTTGGCAGGGTTTCCTCTGGGTCAATTATTTTTTCCGCCACCTCTTTCTCCAAAACAATTTATTTTTTTAATTTTAGCCACTTTATTATTTCTTTTTGTCATATATAACTTAAGTATATTTTTCATTTATTTTTTCATATATTTTTCATTTGAACATTTTTCGTCCTAACAAGTTTTCCTATCCAACCCATCGTTAAAAGAAGGAGAGGAGACATCAAAAGTTTGCTTCAAACATGTGTGTAACAAAGTGGTTAATAAATCTTTTATGTGACATGTTACAGTCGCCATTTTACCATATCATTTTGTCAAACAATACAATCAACACCTTTATTAATTAGTCCTTTGTTGCCTACAGCTATAAAATGTAATCAGATGATTATTGATTTTCTGTCAAAATCTGAACGACTTCAATGGTGAATTCCAAATATTGTCTGATCATTTAAAGTTCGAGAAACCATAAAAAAAACAAAAAAACAAGATGCATGATATTAAATTATTATTCCTATTTCTTTTGCCAAATTCTTTCGCAAATGATGAATTTTAATCAGCAAAATTGTTTTACGTTCGTCATTTCGGGCCATTTATAGCTGGCTATGTGGTATATGCTTTGCTCATTGTTGAAGGCCGTACAGTGACCTATAGTTGTTAATTTCTGTGTCATTTGGTCTCGTGTGGATAGTTGTCTTATTGGCAATCATACCACATCTTCTTTTTATATTGACCTTGTATAGTTGCTGAGAACCAGATTTAACTGACCAGGAGGAGCTGTACACAAAATTTAGGTACCTACTTTCCCATGCCTGTCCAACATCACCATTCTATAAGTAAGTTTTGATTTTGTCCAACCAGGACAATAAAATATATACTGCATAACGACACAAAAAACAAAACAAAAATCAAGTGTTTTTTCACTCTTTTATTTTTCAAACTCTGATCAAAACATTGTCAGCTTTAACCATTTTTGTAGCTGATTTAATACCAATAAAAACAAGATATATACTTAAACATTAAAACACACTTTTATATCAACTTGATGCAAACTTTTTATTGTCATTTGCTAAATTTTAATTTTAACAACTTGCAAAATGGTTATACATCATAACCAACAATACAAACCTTGGGCTTTAAACTGGCATTTATGAATGGGACTTAATCTTAGACTTGAAATATTTTCTGAGATTACAATTTACCCTGTATGTTTGAATAGGGTGGGAATTAGTACCCAGCAAGAGGAAAAGGTGAAACAGTGGCATATTCAGGGAGCTTAAGGTGGCTCCTGGGTACAAAAATTTCAGAAAAAAATTAAACCTTTATTTTTTCATTACAAATTTTATTTATTACACTATTAGTTGTTACTTTATGATATGGTACAAAAAACAACCCAAATAATTGATTTGGTTTGGCCCCAGATGACTTTAAAAATTGAAAAAGATCCAAATTATCTCCCTTTGGAGCAAAAATGCCATTTTTTGGCATTAAATTTGAAATATCTTTTTTAACTCATCGGTGACCTATATTTTTTATTATTGTTTTCAAATAAGCTTTACATAAACTAAATAATTGTAAAATTTAAGCAATTTCTGTAATTAGGTTATTTTTTTATTTTGATATTTCTTCTTTTTCTCCTATTAGTTTAACAGAAAAAAAGGACATTAACAAAAATGTATGCTTCTTCCAGAGGCAGATTTTAGCTTAAATGAATGGTGACCCCATTTTTTTATTTCATTTTTCTCTTAAGTATATGATAAAGTTCATTTATAAAAAAATATAGTGAAATCCTATATTAGAAAAAAAAATTGATTTATACCCAGGAGCCCCCTTAAAGCCTGTTGCTATGAAAAATTATTTTTGGCATATAATCATGAAAAAAAAAATTGGACTACCTAAGCTTGTAAATCTTTTTACTATTGGTATATAAGGCCCCTGTTAAAATTTTGTTATAATTGCATTAAAGATAAAAAAAAAATATATACTCACTTTAAGCTAACAGTGGCTTAAAAATTTAAAATGTGACTAATGCCACTTCAATATTTGCCTCAATTGAACACTAGGAGAGAAAACAGTATGATTCTGAATTATTTAATGGAAAAGAAAGGATATGGGGTATCCATCTATGACACACAATCAGGGCCATTCCTACACTCTTTTAAAAGTATCACTGCATGATTAAAAATATTGTAAACATTAAAGCACCATACTGACTCATTGATGATACTGACATTAATAAATGTATAAAGTTTACTGGCTTTGGGAGGAAATGTTTTAATGATGCATTAAAGTAAGATTTTTTGTCACCCTTCAATACTTTAAAGATAAATACTGTGAAATGAAAAGGAAAACCTCTGCAATTACAAAATAAATGATTTAAAGTTATCACAACTCCTGATAATATACATATATATATATCTGTAAATATTGAATACCATACCTCTGTGATATAACTCATGGAATGTCTTAATACAATGAAAGTAATTCAAAATTATATCTTTGGTTTCTTATGGGATCACAAATCCTATTTAAAATGAAGAAATCACAATCTAAAATTGGAAATATCAAACAAAACAGAAGTTTTCGGTCACATTTTGATATAAAAACATAAAAGTAAAACATCTGAGTTAAGCACTGAAAAAGACTTCACTGAGGTGATATAGACAGTGACAGCTACTATCACACAAAGACCATAATAATGGTTATAGATTTCTTGTACTACATTCTTAACTAAATGGTCCCTTGTAATACCACTCAGTTATTAACTTATTTATTCCTATTTGTTCTGTTATCAAACATTTTTAAAAATAAAAGATTCAACCAAAAGTTGGATGCGATGTAAGCAGGGATTTGTAAACTCCAGATCTTGAGATAACAATAAAATACACATGTACACAAACAAATGAACAAAGACATGTAAATTTATGTACAAAATATATAGAAATGATTTTATCATTGTATAAAATACAAATTAAACAATAAAATATGATATTTACAATGAACTAAATATAAGAACACTTTAATAATTGAAGGCACTATAAAACAGTTTCTGTTCTCAGGCACTTAATACAACAGATTGTCAGATTTCCTAAGGTCAAAGCACCAAGTATGACATTCTAGTGACAATCATAATCATATCTAGAAAGCGAAGCAATGTACAATGGCTAATGTACATCACTAGCCAATCTTTCAACAAAACTTGTCACTTTGAAATGTATAGATGTTAAATGAACAGTAATCATTATGCACAATGTAAATATCTATTAACTAATTAATGCCACTAGAATGTCTCTTCCCCTCCCAATTCATTTTAATCAATTTCCATCATGAAACATAATAACTAGCACTCACTATGATCCAAAACATATCGGTGAGGGTCAAATTTACCAGGACAATCTGAATTAAGTCTTGTCACTGGTTTTCTACCATTCTGGGTTTCCCCTGTGTCTATTAATAGATCAGACTTATTGTTTAATATTGCTTCATAGCCCTGGATTAGTTTCATGTTTGGTGTGCTTCTACTAAGACTGTCTGATGGGTCTATTATCCTTAACTCGTTTGACGATGGACTTTTTGTCTGTCCTCCATCTATAGTCACTAAATTGTTCAATAAATTTTTTTCAGAGTTTGTGTTAGGAAAAAGAGGTTCCTCTTCCTTTTTTAAATCTTTCGATTTTTCACTGTCATCATCACTCATTTCTGAATAGCTCATTTCAGCTTCTGTTGATACAAAGTCTGAATTTTTCACTGCTGAATCCTCGGATAAAACTGACAATCGATTTTTATTGTCATTATTTTCATTGTTACCTTCTTCTTCAGATCCCGATGAATATCGTCTTTTCTCCATGGAAACTTGCATTTTATTATGGCAGAATTCACTCACATATTCACTATCGATAACAGAACAATCGGCTACTGAGAGATCTCCTACTATTCCCCCATCAGATACCCCAGTGTTGGCGTACATGTAGCCATGTGTATATCCATTATCATAATTATTACTAGGTGGTCGATATTGACTATCAATATTTCCATGATTAGAGATGCTATGAGAGAAACTTTCTACTTCACTACTTTTTATGTCACTTCTTCTCTTCTTTCCTGAAAAATACAAACAAAATCATGCAGTTTTTATTTGATTGCTTGAAACCAAATTCAACATGTAAAGTAATAATTAACCAAATCAACTTCAACTTTTTCAAAAATTCTTTGTGTCTTTCCTATTGCACTTACTGGCAAGTCCTAAGAGCTGGTTTTGAAATGGAATTCCAAACTGTCGAAAAAAATGCTGTTTCTTTAAAAATCCTTAAAAATGCCATTAAATACCACTTTTATCAAAACATTACATTTTTTGTTTTGTGGTGTTTAATTCTCTATGTGGTGAGAAATATTGAGGTTTTGATTGTACTTAAAATATCTTTAATTTCTTAATAATATCCATGGTTTATAAATTTACAATAGTTATATAATTAGTTGTACCTTTTTAAATTAATTCTTACTATCTGAATCAGGTTAAGATGTCATGAAAAAATCTCGGGATTTAGAAATTTCAAAACTGGACACCATTGAATATTTTTGTAATACTTTTACATTTCCTACCACTTTACATGACAAGCAAATTAAGTAATTTTGCTTTATAATAATGTACCCTAGCTTTTTCCCTTCAGTTATGAACATTTGTAAGAAACAGGAAATAGGTGTTAACTGCCTACACATTTCGCAAACTGTTAAGCCTCTTTAACTACCAAACTCATATAAATATGATCATTTTGAACTATTGTACCATTAAGATTATCATCTCTGTGTGTTTATACTTGGTTATTTTTTGTGAGTAATAGTTATGAAACCCATTTCCATGTTGACTTTCATTCTCGTTTCAGATTTCCCAGAATATAACCATTAATAATTTTTTATAATAAAGTATATCAGATTAAACAATTCTTCCTCATGCTAATTATAACAAATTAATTTGTGAATTTCATGCATTGATTGAATTTATCAATCGAGTATTTCAACAAATAAATAATGAACATTCAGAAAATTCATTAATTTATTCTGCTGGATTACTTAATCCATCAATCATATTTAAATGGAACAGTCTAATAAGAAACAAGAATGTGTCCCCAGTACACAGATGCCCCACTCACACTATCATTTTCTATGTTCAGTGGACCGTGAAATTGGGGTAAAAACTCAAATTACAAATTAAAATTAGAAAGATCATATCATAAGGAACATGTGTACTAAGTTAAGTTGATTGGACTTCAACTTCATCACAAACTACCTTGACCAAAAACTTTAACCTGAAGCTTGCACTATCTTTTTCTATGTTCAGTGAACCATGAAATTGGGGTCAAAAGTCTAGTTTGGCATTAAAATTAGAAATATCATATCATAAGGAACATGTGTACTAAGTTTCAAGTTGATTAGACTTCAACTTCATCCAAAACTACCTTGACCAAAAACTTTAACCTGAAGCGGGACAAACGGACAACGAACGGATGAGAGAACCAACGGACGGACAAACGAAACCACAGACCAGAAAACATAAAAACTTGTGGTGTGGATCATTTATATTTTATTGCAACAGAAAATAAAGTCATGCTTCTTTGTTTGTTGAAAGGTATTAATTACATATAATTAGATAAAGACTACCAACAAATGTGGTTTTGCTGTTGGAATATTTTGTTATTATCAGACCAGCTTGTTCCTCTTGACTATGAATGACCAATAAGGGATACAGTAAGAATACACTCAGAATTTCTGGATGAATAGTAGGCTGTCAATAGATTAGTTGTAGAATGTTTTGTTCTAAATACTACACCTTCATATATACTGTTCCTGAATTACACTAATATAACATAAAAAAATATTGCAGTTACTCATCTAGTTGGTATTCAAACAATTGTTTAAATAAATTAATTATAAAAAATGCTTTCAATTCTTAAGACTTGTTACATATGAATCACTGTTTTTGAAATGATTTAAATGATACTTTTTGTCTGTAAATTTCGAATTCTTTAGATAGTGTAATGTACCTAAACTTAAGGTTTAATACAATTTCCTGGGGTAGTGAATATAGCCTAACTGACATACAACAAACAAACAATTGAACATATTAAAGTATTTTTTTTAATAAGAATGAAACAGGCTATCATATTTACCTTTTGACGATTTTTCTAATGTAGAGCCTGAAGACTTCCTCCTCCGTTTCCCACTCCAGAACTTTAGTAAATGCTGAAACAGAAGTTTCAAATTTACATTTGACCAAACAATAAACTGCTGCTGCACTAGGAGTGCATGATTTGCCCTTCCTTGTTGTAAGAATGAAATAGATCAAGTTATTAATCAGTAGTCCCGTTAAATGGCCCTTAGAAATATATGCATAATATATCCTTATTTTTGTATGTTTAACAACATCTTGTGTTGCTTAATCTGTAGTTTTCTCTTGGATGTTTAGTGGACTTTTGTTTTTTGCCATGGGGTTGTCAGTTTCTCTTGTGTGTTTTCAATATTTTCTTGGTTTCTTCTGCCTATTCTTGACCAATTGATATTTCATTTTGGTTCATATATATTTTTTTCAATAGAAATTGTTAATCGACCTTGTGAACCAGTTTCAACATCTACACTAACTAAACAAACATACAACAATAAGGCCGTTAGTTTTCTCGTTTGAATGGTTTTACATTGTCATTTCGGGGCCTTTTATAGCTGACTATGCAGTATGGGTTTTGATCATTGTTGAAGGCTGTACAGTGACCTATAGTTGTTAATTTCTGTGTCATTTTGGTCTCTTGTGGAGAGTTGTCTCATTGGCATTCATACCACATCTTCTTATTTCATATATATATAATTGACTTACTCCACCAGATGATGTCGAGTTGGGTGATGTAGAACCAAGACTTCCTGAATAACCCACAAATAGACTCCTTATACAACCTGGCAGCCATGTTGCTCTGTAGGCAAACTTCTTGTATTCTTTTTTTACCTGAATGATACAAGTAAGATATTTTATTGAACATTTACTTGCCATTTGCTGCTTTTTTCATGTTTTATAAATTGTGAGAGTTTGATGGCCAATCTGTTATTGTTACCGGTACCTATAACAAAAAACTTCTATAACAATTCATGATGACATAATCAAAATTTAATTATTTAATAATTTTTTACTTGTACAATTTTATACTCTTTTTTTTTCTTATTTCTGAAAGCAATTATTTTCTTATACAGTATTCTATAAGAAGAAATATGAAAAGAGATTGTTCTTTTCTTTATTCAAGTTTCAAAACAAATTTATAAGCTGTAATTCTATTCATAACTTCAACAACTCCTTACTTCTTTATTTTAATTGAAAACTATTGTAATGTGTACCTATTTTATACTACAAACTGTCAATCCATAATAGAATATGTTTAAATTTTCACATTTTCCCCTGAATTGATTAAGGTTCTTGTGTGAACTGTTATATTTTTTTTCATATTTGAATTTATAAAACTTTCTGTATATAAACATTCTACAATAACATATAGAACAAGAATGTGTCCCAAGTACACGGATGCCCCACTCGCACTATCATTTTCTATGTTCAGTGGACTGTGAAATTAGGGTCAAAACTTTAATTTGGATTTAAAATTAGAAAGATCATATCATAGGAAACATGTGTACTAAGTTTCAAGTTGATTAGACTTCAACTTCTTCAAAAACTACCTTGACCAAAAACTTTAACCTGAAGCGAACGGACGCACAGACGGACGGACAAACGGAGGCACAGACCAGAAAACATAATGCCCCTCTACTATCGGCAACACTCCTTTTGCGCCAATTACTGTTTTTCAGGGGTATCATTTGCGGCAAATTTTTTTTTCCATATGTATCAATTGCGCCAGTTTTCGGAACTCATTTGCGCCAATTTACCTGAACACATATTGATCGTACATATTAAAGATTAATATATATTTAGTATCATTTTTGTCTGAGTGGAAATCTTACACATATACATGAGACAGACCCACAAAAGTTAGAGCGTCAAATACTACGAACAGCATGCATATGTTCGGAGCTATTCCACCACGAAGAGAAACATCTACAGAAAAATGACTTGAAGTGCATATGACAGTCTATGTACAGAGAGAGAAGATAACTGTATCTTGCCCAACCAAAAAGTTCAGTAGAATTTCAAGAAATTTTAAGTGAGGAAGAGTGATCACAAATAAAGAAGAAGAGTTTGTTTTAGTAAATTATATTGAAAGTGGCATTGGTATTCTCGGTTGTGAAGCTAACTTGAAATTTCTTTGTATGCGGGGCAGATGATGTTTTTGCTGATGGAACATTTAAGGGTTGTCCGAAGTATTTCCAGCAATTGTATACAATACATGGATTCAGGAATGGACATTTAATTTATATTCCACTTTTAGATTGCCTTTTGCCTTCCAAATCAGGAAACTGTTTCTTTGTTTAAGGAATGTTTTTCTTTAAATTGGCGCAATCGTATATTCTATTTTTGGCGCAAATGATACCATGTAATTTTTAAACAGGTGGCGCAAACATAGCATTAGAGAAAAAAAGTTGTGGCGCAAAAGGACGCATTTTTGGCGCAAAAGGATCTCTCCCCTACTATCGTAGGTGGGGCATAAAAATGTATAAATTCCATTTAGAACTATGCCATACCTTTTCATTCATGACACAATGGAACACAAAAATAAAGACTCCCTGTAAGGTGTTGAGTATGGTGAAGAGATAGGCCATCACCACAGACTCCTTGCTGATATATAAAACTCCAAAGGACCATGTCAAGCCCAACAGGACCACTAGCACTATTGCTCCTTTTAACCAAGATCTGAAATGATGGAGAAAAAAAATAAAAATAAATGTCAAGATATAAAAGTAAAAATGGTATCAAATTTATAAATGTGTTCAGATTAGATAAGTTTGCTATGTGAAATCTGAAAGAAGACTAGAATTAGATAATGTATTCTGTAATAAGTAATTAACATATTATTGTGAGTTTAATTGCAAATATATGTACTGTGATTTCACCTGTTAAAATGCACATTCCTATCACATTAACACTACATTAATTTTAATTCGGTTCTGATAATTCTACTAAAATCATATGAAAGCAAAACAATGATCATAATGCAATTCAAATATGATATATTAACTATCCATACTACGTAACTATGGAGAAACTACAACATGAATATTCTGTCAGTAAACAGATCTATTTTAAATGAATCAGAAAGCTTCACATGCATAATACAAACGCAAGCAACATATACTAGAGGATAATATGTAAGCATTACATTAAATACTAAGTAGGAAGATTAATTATACTGTAACTACATCTGGTTAAAAAAAACAACATTACTTCTTTGAAAATATTGATTTAGTTATATATAGGCCAAATGCAGTTCATGCAAAATTCTATACCAAAATAAACGGAAATTGAATTTTTTGAAGTCCTACAATTCCATTTGATTATATTTCAAGGTTTAAATTGTCACGATTATATCATAACATAAATATATTAAAGAAAAACTGATCATATTTAAAGTCTAAAAAAAATCATAACAAATTTATTAAGCTGCAAAAAAGTATCAATAACTTTATTAACCCAACATAAAATTAAATAAAAAAAAGATTATTAAACAAATTAAAGAATTAAAAAACAAAAAGCAACAACCCAGGCTACTAACAACACAAATAGCAATAGCACAGCTACTTTATAAACTGTAAAAACACATGTATTATATTCTTGGACACTAGTTCTCATGGTTAATTATTTTTTGTTTGTTTACTTTGAGTTCAAAAAGCAGGAAAACTATTAATCCAAGAATATAATGATGATTTTACAGCAGCCAAGCACAGCAAGCTAATAGAGCACGGACAACAATATCTTACGGAAGTTCAGGACTCAGATGAGATTTATCATTGATATTGGTACTTCCAGAACTACTCCCTGAGTTAGGTTCACCACTGTGTAAAAACATTATTCTATTTTATAAAGGCAGCCACATTTACAACTTTCTTTGGTTTTTATCTTTGTTAACTCTCTTTTATTTTTACCAAAGGTTTACTCTAGCTCTTAATAATTTTTAGTTTTCTCGTATTAATTTATTGAAAAATCTTAACCATAAAAGATATGTGTATAAGAAAGCTGCATGTTATTTTGCAACATATACATAAGTTTAGAACAAAGATACATTATGATCTAGCCTAAAACTGCTTGAATACACACCACCTAACAAATACTGATTTTATAAGTATCCAGAAACATTTTCTGAATGTTATTTCTAACTGATATTATTTGTACCACTGTATTGATTGGACCACAAAAAATACTAGATGAAACATAATAATTGATGCTGATATAGAAGATAAATGAATTAACAGTAGGTTTGAAAGTCTTGAAGTTGAAAACAATCATTAAATAATACATACTCAAACTGTTTATACGATTAAAAAGAGATATATACTTTACTAGCTGAAATTTTTTTACATTGTATTAAATTATTTCTATCATTGAACAGGCTACATACTTTATTTTCTGTAGTCTTGTTTTTTCTTTGGTTCTTAATGATGAAGCTAGGGTGTTAGAATGGCGACACATCATGTAGATGGCAATACCCAGCATGATTATATTTATCTGAAAAAGAGAGAAAAATCAAATTACAAAGGTTATTATATATTATCATTCACTGTATTGTTGTTTCACAATACTGTTGAAAGTTTCCCATATTAGCATATCTGTGAATAATCATTATTTAAAGAGAAATATAAATACACAAATGTTAAATCGCATAATTGTTAGAACTTTTTCCATTTAAATCAATCATATAAAGCAATCAATCAAGGGATATATATATTCCCTCTTCAGATGTATAATCTATTCAAATCTAACATCTAGTCCTGTCAGTTAAATTCTTAAAGTGATTTAACTCACCAATATAACAGCACACACTGGTCCTACAAAACTCCAAATGAAATAATTCTCTGTCTTCAACCAACAACTGAAATAGAAGGATTATGCTATGAAAATCTAAAATTTCTCGAAAGTTCTTCTAGTTAATCTTTCATTGCATGCAATTATTATAAAACTAATTTCACAGGTTGAACAATATCACAGCTATGTTTAAATTTGGTACACTTTGTTTAATCTAAACTTAAAAATTTAGACTTAAAATAAATAATTTGCAACAAAGAATTTATAAATCATTGTTCTACATCACATCCCCTTTTTCTTTGTTAATTATACCTGACATAGGGAATTCAGGTACTACAAGACAGGTTTGGGATTTTGGAGTTTGTAGAAACACCACATTAACAATCATTAAACACTGCTTGAATAAATATTTTGTTTAAATTGGAGCTTCAGAGGGCAATGAGCAGATCCCATACCACCTGTTGTAATGGGAGATAATCCCTCCTGCCTTGTCTCCCTTGGTGAACTCAGTACACCTGTATAACATAGAATAACTCACTGTAATTCAGTTCCATAACCTTCATGGTTGACTGCTGCTGAAACACCAACTATTATAGTGGGTACTCCTGCAAAATAAAAATATTATATCAATCTATATTGTTTAGGAATTTCATATCTGTCAGATCACCAGAATAAAAGATATTGATTTCACCGAAGAAAACATATTCCATTAATACTTTCTGTACTAGCAGTGAACGTATTCTCATAATATTCAATTTAAATTTGCAAAAGCAGTTTTTATTATTGCAAAAATGTGACAGGGTTATAATCGCAATAATTCAAACTCACATTTTGAAATCTTTAATAAGAATCAAATAGGAATTTTCTCAATATTGCAAAACTTAAAATAGTACTTTACTCTTGAATGTCAAAATCAGAATAACAAGACTGCACACACTGAAATGTCTCACCTTCTCTACTAATCATTGATATTGATAGTCCTTAATATAAAGCTTTATTACAACTGTCACATAAACCTAACATAAACCAAGAGAACTAAACATTGACCTCTAAACCATGAAAATGAGGTCAAGGTCAGATGAACCAAGCCAGACAGGCATGTACAGCTAGCAATTCTTCCATATAACAAATATAATTGACCTATTGCTTGTAGTTTAAGAAAAACAGACCAAAACACAAAAACTTAACACTGAGCAATGAACCGTAAAAATGAGGTCAAGGTCAAATAAAACCTGAGCGACTGACATATAGATCATAAAATATTTCCATACACCATATATAGTAGACCTATTGCATACAGTATAAGAAAAACAGACCAAAACACAAAAACTAAACTATAACCACTGAACCATGAAAATGAGGTCAAGGTCAGATGACACCTGCCAGTTGGACATGTACACCTAATAGTGCTTCCATACACCGAATATACTAGACCTATTGCTTAAAGCATCTGAGATATGGACTTGACCACCAAAGCTTAACCTTGTTCACTGATCCATGAAATGAAGTCAAGGTCAAGTGAAAATTGTCTGACAGGCATGAGGACTATGAAATGAGGTCAAGGTCAAGTGAAAACTGTCTGACGGGCATGAGGACCTTGTAAGGTATGCACATACCAAATATAGTTATCCTATTACTTATAATAAGAGAAAATTTAACACTTTTTTTCCAAGTAGTCACTGAACCATGAAAATGAGGTCAAAGACATTGGACATGTGACTGACGGAAACTTTGTAACATAAGGCATTATATACAAAGTATGAAGCATCCAGGTCTTCCACCTTCTAAAATATAAAACTTTTAAGAAGTGAGCTGACACTGCTGCCACCGTAGCTGCCAGATCACTATCCCTATGTCGAGCTTTCTGCGACTTTTGTCGCAGGCTCAACAAAAATGAATGCAATAATTTCTGAATTTACATTATTCACTCACCATATCCAAACAAATAGTACCAAAGTCTTCTGGACCTCTCTGCTTCAAACACTTCTATTAGCATGACATATAACTGGACACCCTCTAGACACATCCAACTAAACGCAGCTAGAAACCAGAAGTGTAGTAACCCAGCCACAATACCACATACAATCTAAAACAACATAACAATAGATCATCAAACCATTTTATTAAGCACTAATCTGAACTTACAGCTTTGTTTAATTATAGAGGTGAACTTACTGAGTTTTTTCTCCCTAAGTATAATGGACAGTGTGAAATGCTATCTATAGACTGTACCAATATGTTTTGTGTGTAGTATGTACCAATATGTTTTGTGTGTAGTATATTATTTGCTTATCTATCAAAAGAACACATATATTTTTAGTTGTTACTAACCTTATACTGAGTTAGGTTGATACCCACTAAAAACACAATCTCAGCCATCATTAGGGACAAACATAAATTCTTGTGTATTGTGTTTCTATCACACTGAAGATTTCTGGAAAAAAAAACCAATTTGAAAAGTTACTGAATACTACAATATGGCTAAAACATTACATACCAGCTGATTTCAGTTTAAAACTACAAGTTTTATACATCAAAGTTATGATCATTACTTTCTTCAGTATGTTCTACAATGGTGTAAACTATAACTATAAATCACTTTTCAATTAAAAGTATTTATAACTTAATCTAAGATGAAATAGGGTAGAAAAATAATTGCTTAAATACTAATTTACAATTATGTTTACCAATCTGAATATGGTTTCACTGCATGGACATTGGTATACACTTTATACCTGATGTAAAGAACATTCTACATAATTTAAAGAGGAAGGTCTAAAAAATCTATAAATAAATATTTGATAAATTTTCTTTTGAACAAGACAGAACTACCGCTACTTACTTGAAGAAACAGAATGTAAAGATACAACACAACAGACAAGTGATGGACACAATACATCCTAAGTAGGTTATAGCTGTCAGTGTGATCTGGTGCTCAAGGGACAACTGGAAGTAAATAATATTAAATGTTATACAATGGACAATCTTCAACTCTGCACAAATATCATAATCCCAGGCCAACACTTTTCAACTACATATCTGTTTGACCTGGTCTTAGTGACTTTGGTCCAAAGTAATCACCCACTATTACAAAGTTTGACCTAGTTTTCACAATTTTGATACTTTTGCATTATCATATTTCTGCAAATGACTAGAACTAGAAACTCTAGTTCTTCACATGTTGATGTTAATCAGATGCCCAAACCATGCCAGTGACCCACTGTAAATATTTGAACAGTCAAGATCTTTTTCTTTCCCGTTTCAGAACTGTTACTATGATGTTAAAAATGTTTATAAATATAAAATCTATACTTTTTTTACACTGAAAGAAAATACTGAATTTGTTAAGCCATTTGAAAAATGATAGTTTTACAAACACAATAACGCTCGAGAAATTGAAATCAGTCATACTAAAATTGAAATATATGAACAAGAGTATCTTTTATCTTGAGATATTTACTCAAGTTTTGTTTTGCATGTGAAATCATATACCTTTGTGCCAACAGTATCCATCAAGATGGCAAAGTTTGTCATGTGATCACACTGACATGTTGTGTGGGAATTGTTAGTTTTCACTAAACTACAACCATCATCAGACCACTGTCCTGACAAACTGAAATTAAAAATATAAAATCTTAAAATTCCGGTTTTCAGCTATTTTAATGTTTGAATAATTCTTTCAAGGAAAAGTCTTATTTAAATGTGTATTTGATTATAATTTCAGTATGCATTGTATGGTCAATTTTAAAGTATCCCAACCGTCATCAATGTAACAATAATATTCATTATCTTTAACAAAAACAATAACTCAAACTTCTAGTTATAAAAATTTTGGATAAATGTGATAGACAAAAATTCATTAAATCAGTCATATAAATTAACTCAGGATGAAGTGTTACTACAGTTTTTCATATACCTTAAATAAATAAAGTCTTGATTTTTGACTTTCATCCTGATCATAGGAGACTCTGAATCTTTTTAAATCACAATATAGTCTATGTGTATCAATTTTTGTCCTGATACTTTATTTCATTTTCTTATCAAAATAGTAAATTTCATACATTATCTAAAATATAATGTGATTTTTAATTCTCTTAATTTATAAGCATGATTATAAATCACCTTTCATTGAATTGCCAGTAAGAACATACAGCATGAAATCCTGGTTGAGGGGCCTGGAAAATAAAAGATAACATGTAATGTACTACATCTAAAATGAAAAAAATCATCAAACAAATCAAGTGGTTTAAATTCAGTTATAAAATATTCTCTTTAATATTCGATCTCGATAGTGAAAAAAAGTATCTACACCGATTAAGGAAATCTGATTTCTCTTTGAAGCATTAAACTCAAAAACTAAAACTTCTTTTTGATTCTAGTTCAACCCAAGAGTTGACCTGAATTTAAAATATGATATGGTTTCATCAATGTCACTCAACAGAAAAAAGAGTTAGGTATTTGTTCTTGCCATGGTGACATATTTGAATCATATTGGTCTATCTAAATATCAATACCTATTTGTACATCTACAATTCAGTTTTGGCTAATGTTATTTTCCATCTTCATTTCATCTTAGAACAATCAATAAGGCAAGAGCCATATGGCACCAGACCATACTACATGAAATCAGCCTTATATTACAGTTTATTCCTTAGTTTTTCATATTGAACTCGTTCCATCAATTTTAAAAGATAATAAACAAATAAAACTGTTGATACCTGTTTATGTTTCAAGGTAAATGTCAAAGGCTTTGACAGCGCAAATTTAGTTTTCCTGCCGTTAACTGAAGTTGAGAAAATATTAGTTCCAATGAAAGGTTGAGTATCGTTGTTGGCAGTTTCATCTTCATCATCCTTGTTATTTTCAGCCCCAGTATCTTCCTCTTTAGGTGGACTCATGAACTCACTCAGACTTTTGTAGACGAGAAACACTATCCTAACCTCACCTGTAAAATATGGATTATTTTGTTTTATTTTTTATATTTATTTTTGTCAACACACAGTAAGAGAATTCCCAAAGATATCAATACAACTGAACTAAGACACGACACACATACATATTCAAGTGCACATTTCGTAAAATACTTATTTTTTTCTGCTGTCTTAAACTTTCAATATAATATTCATTGAACCATTCATTATAAAACCTAAAAACATTGAACCATTCATTATAAAACCTAAAAAAATATCCTGATTTTCAACCATGTTACAGGTTGTTAAGGGATGCATCTGAAAATGTATCACATGGACGATAATGGTATAGCTGACTTATATAAATAAAATTGAGAATGGAAATGGGGAATGTGTCAAAGAGACAACAACCCGACCAAATAAAAAACAACAGCAGACGGTCTGAAACCTGAAACAAAATTTCAGAAATCCTGATGATGTAGTTCCTGAAAAAGATGCTGTGAAAATCATTACTGGGATGAATGGATGGACAGACAGAGGTAATACAGTATACCCCCATTTTTTTTTTAAAGCAGGGATTAAATACTTACCATTATTAGAAGAGTTGACAAGACTTTCTACAGGAATAGTAACAAAATCGTCAGCATCCTCTCTATCATCAACAGAAGAAGGGAAACTCAGTCTTTTGGTTGTTTGATCTTCAGTACTAATGGCATTCACTTCCATAACTGAAACAGAAAAAAATTAAAAATTACATGGATTAAACTCATTTATAAACGCCCAAATGTAAACATACTGCAGCTTTATAATAGACAGGTGTAAGCATATCTCCGTCTATAACAATTGAAGATTTACATGCCAAGTATTGAAACATGTTTTGATTTTTTCACTAAGCTAATCACTCTTTTTTTTTATTTTTTTTATGGTATTATTGTATTATACTTTCTATTTGAGTAAATTTAAATTGCAGATGTTTTTAGTGTGTATAATTAATCTAAAATAAAGAACCAAAATGTTCATTTCTTATTAAATTCCTGCAAAATGAGATATACAGCTCTTGTTTTATAATTTATGTTGCAAATTTAAAAAAAATATTCCAATACATTTTTCACAAAATTTCATCATGTTTGTGTTTTTTCCAAAAGTATGTTAAAAAGATTGAAATAAATAAATAATTGCACAGGTATGCTTTAATTGCCTTAAACTGTTCTTTTAAAAACAGTAAGAAATCAAGAAATGGAAAAAAAATTTGTAATATGGATCTATGCAAGAATTGAAGCAGATTTTGATGAATAAACCAAAATTGAATTTAAAAATGTATTCAACTTTGTACATCTATTCACATTACAACTTGTACAGCACCATAGACTTATTTTTTTTTAATTTTCACATTCACCCAAAAGGCTTATGAAGATTGCAATTACATGAGGGGGGAGGACTTTTATCGGGACGCAGGATTTCAGGATCCAGGAATTCTTTTTTGCATTTCGGGATGTCAGGATTTAAAAAACTTTAAATTCAGGACCTCAGGATTTCATGTTTTTAAGCCTCAGATCTCGGGATCAGGACCCCTCCAACCCCCCTCATACATGTGTTATACTTCACAGAGATGATAGAAGGGTACCATATACTTAAACTGTCCATCAAATCTCACAATATTAATTCAGTATACTTAGTTATAAAATAACAGCTATCTACAACTTATCTATCTATCATTTAATAACACTTACATATATTGAGATCCCTAGTGATGACAGGAGGGTCGCCTACTTCTAAACTGTCAGCTATCTGGTACCCTGTTTCTTCCATATTGACAACCAGTGATGTAGCTACACGAGTTCTCTCCCTTTTAGGCAACCCTTTCCAGGAGTTAGAATCAGTCAAGAGGTTACTGCCAGTCTTCAGTATTGACTAAAATCACAAAATATGATACTCTTAATTCATATATTGGTGTTCTAAGTATCAAGCTAATGTGACTACATACTGTCTTATATAACCTGATATGGGAAAGATGCACACCCCGGATCATAAATTGCCCCTACACTATTTTAGGCATGGCATAAAATTTTCCCATTATAGCCCCTAATTAAATGATAGAATAATAATGAAGTTGCAGATTACAAAGACTAGGTAACTTAAGTGAAAAGTTATACTGGTAAAGAATTGAGTTGAGGTTCATGAAGAATTTACCTGAAACTTACCAAAGGTTATTTTCAGAGACTTGATTTTCAGGTGTTGGTATTATTAATTGGTAAAAACAGCAATGTTACAAGAATAATCAAATTTACATCAAATGCGAAATAAATTTTTAAGAAATTGAGGAGCAAATCTATACATACCTTGGCAAACTTTTTAACTTTGTTTCTTTTTTGTCGTTTTGTCATACCACGAGTCTGGGTGATTAACTGTTCATTAAGTTTGGGGAAAAGATCAAGTGTTGTTTTCTTCAAATCACCCGGACCAAACTTATTATTAGCAGTCCTCTCGTTGAGTGTTGTAGCCACCTCTTCTACATTATCTGAGCCAGCCTCTATCTGTAATCAAATAAACAAACAATTACCTGAATATCTAAAGATGACTTGATGAAATTTATTTTCAATGCATTATATTTTTTCATCATTTATGTAAATAAACATGGTGTTATGTCGCTTCTTTGGACAACCCAATTTTTTTTTACATCATACTGTTGAATTGAAATGTTCAGTTTATATATCCACTGCATTGAATTTTTAAATAAGAGGCCAATTTGAAAATGGTGTATCCTGTTATATACAATTGTATATTGCATATGAAGCTTGACAACCTTTCTTTCACATGATGAATTCAGCATTACTTATAATCTGTATGAGTTTTAGTCATTTGAAAAGACAACAATGATCTTAAGGTTTAAACACAATTAAGATAAAGGAACATAATTTATTTATAGCAAGTTCACAGAAAAAAAGGATTAAAAAAAGTCTGGTAGTTGGTCTTTCAACAGGAGAAGAGTAAAAAGTCTGGTAGTTGGTCTTTCAACAGGAGAAGAGTAAAAAGTCTGGTAGTTGGTCTTTCAACAGGAGAAGAGTAAAAAGTCTGGTAGTTGGTCTTTCAACAGGAGAAGAGTAAAAAGTCTGGTAGTTGGTCTTTCAACAGGAGAAGAGTAAAAAGTCTTTCAATAGCAGATTAGAAAATGATCAACCATCCATGACCTATTTAAAAGCTTCCAATGAATTCCAATATAGGGATTATGCAGATAGAAGAATTTTTCCAGGCCGAATAGTATTTAATTACTGGCTAATATGGTTAACAGTAGAAAGGTATGAAGTATAAAACATATTTAAATGAATATAAAAAGGCTCTATATAAATTGAATAAGATGGAATGAAGTCACAAACAAAATATAACAATCCAGTGTGATGAACACAAATTATAAATAAACATAACATAGCATTTGGATTTTAGGTAAAAGAAAGATATTTTAAAAATATGTCATGCTCAAACTTACTGTTGGTTTACAAACTTTGTGTTTTTTACATTTGAAACCATGGAGACATTTTTTACACTTTCTCCTATGAATCTGGTATAACAGAAATTATAGCAATTACAAATCTGTTCTGGAATTGTGTTCTATCAGAAAACAATAGTCTATTTGGGATGATATAACATTTACCTTCGCAATGAGGGTATAAACAAAAGATACTGATGTCAATACCTTGTATGGCAACAAAATGTTTGAACAATGAATCTTCAATAATTGACACTAACAGAATTTTCAAAACTGAGGACGTTAATAAACCTTTTTGTCTGTAGAATATTTTGTAATTAAAGCAGTTTTTTATATTAAATTAAAATTGAAAATGCCTAAATGCTTTAATGGCATTATATGGCCAAAAATGAAGTGACTTCCGCGTAAAGAAATATAAATCTTTAATAGGACCTACCAAATCTTCAAAGTTATCTAGCCATGGTGACACACAGTTTGACAGGTTTGGTTTTCTCTTCCATCCTCTTACACCACATTCCCAGGTCATTTTACCTACAAAGATAATAAACCTTCATTACAATAGACCCAACAGTCCAAAATAACAGCTCTTTTATCATGTTTATCTGCCAGTTTTTACATTCATTTTCCCCTATTGTCATCAAATCACATTAAATTGGACTTACTGATTGACAGATTGTTGATTGCTTCAGACTAAATATTAATCCCAGAATTATTAAAACAATTACCTTTTAAATCCCCTGGGCAGTCTCTTACAACTATCCCTGTGACAGAGACAGGCCACCACACCCCTTCAGACTCTGTACTTTTACATGTGTATCTGCTACTCTTCTCAGTTGTTGTTGACTTGGTCCTTCCTGGTGTGGTCTTTTTGATTGGCATTGGACTGGACTCTGTCGGTTTCGGTGTAGGTGTACTTGGAGCTTTTGTCGTCACTATATCAACTGCAAACAGCATAATCAATACATATACTTTCATTTTCAATATCAATCAAACCACATAAAAGATATAACTGATCTTAAGAACAAAGTTAAACAGAAAATAAACCGGTAGTTGTTTTAAAAGATCAAATAGAGTGATACATTAAGCCACTTACTAACTTCCTAGATGCTATCAATGACATTGTCATAGGGATTACAAATATAAGTATATTTATGACACAACTTCTTTGTTAAATACTTGATGTTAAACAATTGTGTCAAAATATAATGTTAATAGAGACACTTACTACTGTCATTATTCATGTTACTGGGTCACTATAGTTAGGTATAGGTGTTGACTGATTGAAAAAAAAAAATCACAGAAATTTAGTTAATGTATAAAATTTGTGTGAACATTCTAATAAGTTTGGTTCTGTACTCTATCTATGAGAACTGTAAACTGGCCAGACAAGAATCACATACTGGTTTCATGTTTGGTTCAACTTTTCCTCATACTGACAGTAGGGGTAATAAATTCATGTCTTCAAACATGGCAAGGTAGTGGCAACTTTGATTCACATTTTCTCCTACTGACAGTAGGCAAAATAAATCCATGATCTCAAACATGGCAAGGTAGTGGCACATTTCCCTTACCTTGACAATAAGGATAATTAACAAATCCTGGCAGGCAAGCGTCACATGATAGTGTCAATCTTTGTCCACACAGACATTTCCCCGTCTCTTTAGAACATATCCCTGGTAATGTAGCACGGTTATCACAATCACATGCTAGAAAAAGAGAATTAAATAAATTAAAATCATATTAACAACAGGCCTTATTGAGTGAATTGTTGCTTTGAAAATGTTTCAATGTCCCTCCATACTTTAATTACTTAATAATTGACCATTGCATGAATATTGAATTAGAAAAATAAGGACATAGAAATACCTATGCATTTCTCCCCTTTTTTTGGAAAATTCAAACACCAAAACATATAAAAAATAAATTCCAAGAATATTTCATTTGATAGTATTCATCTTTTTTAAAACATCTACCTGCAGAGGTTTGATGAAGTATTTTTTCATCCTGCAGAACATGGACCTGTACATGCACATAATAAATAGCACCTAGCAGAACAAAAACGAAACCGGTAAAGGCAAAAAAAGTACAGTATCTAGAAGAACACCTACCTGTAAATGCAATGAAAGACCTAACAGAATACCTACCTATGCAGGCTGGGAAGTTATAGTACCCAGCAGTACACTGGTCACATTTGGTTCCAGTGAAGTTTTCTCTGCAAATACACTCTTTGGTAGGCATACATGTTTTAGTTCCACGTACATCACAATCGCAACCTGATAATATACAAACATTAACTATCATTAACTAAACTATGAAGACTGGCAAATCTAAAATCTGTCTACCAGTACCCTATTGGATAAGAGAATAAAATTACCCGATTCGTAACTTGTAAAACAAAGTTCAATTTCAACTTAAATATGATGTGATTTGTTATTAAACATATTGATATATGTTTATGTACCAAGTTTAAACAATACTGAGTTTTAAATACATATATCATGAATATTCACTTGAATTTTGAAGTAGAAAGAAAGTATAAATTTGATTTTCTACCAAAAAATATCGAGCAATTTGTATGGCTATTGTCTTATAAGCCACCTATAATAATAAATGGCTAAACTTTGTTTGATTTTCAAGGCATACCAATTTTTATTGTTTTTCTATAAGAAAAAAAAATGTCTATAAAATATTAACCAATGGATTTTATTGCAAAATTCAAGTAAAAATTTAAAACTGGTTTTTATTTTTAACATATTTACAATTACCGGTAATAATTAAATGTTCTTTCCTCCTTTTGTTTCATTTTCAGATAACTGCTGATTATGAGATATATATAATAAATTATCGATTAACAAAATGATCCATCAAATGATCATCAACAAACAATAGAAAATCAAATGTTTCCTGTTTGTTTCTCACAGAAAAAATCTAAGTATCAAGTCTACATCAACTATCAGTCTACAAAGTCAAGTGATTTAAGTTTGGTGGGTTGATACGATAAACCAAATATAGATGTAAGCATCAGTGATTAATATATATTTATCCCTATTATCCATACATGTCAACCTCTGACAATGGGAAATCATGTCATGACATGACATGATATGTCAAAAAGCGTGTGAAAACGCGTGACGTAGATGCGGACTTATTAATATGAATGTGGTAATGTTTATAATTTCAAACAAATTTGTGAATATAAAAAAACGATATATATTCTTCTGTGAACTTCTATTGTATTAAACAGTGGTCTGTTGTGTTGCTTTTAAAGCACCACCACTAGGCACATATTCAAAACAACTGCCAGTTTCAAGTTTAGTTACATTTATTTGATAACAGCATACAATACAAATGTAACATAGTCAAGTTCTGATCAGAATTCAGTGTCAATTTCTTTATAATTGAAAAGGCTCTCCCACAGTAGGAATTGATATTTGACTGAATTAGCTTCATCAAGATTTGAAAGAATGTCATAATATTATTTTTTTTGGCAATGTAAAATGTCATCTATTCTCTGCCATTGCACCCATTGCTATTGCCTGGTTAAAACTGGGTAGTTCATCAGAAGAAAGCTGGTACTATGAGAGCTGATCCAACAGTTCTGTGATATTTTTATCCCCATGGCCTGTAGAAATCTGTTGCCGTGTTGGCTAGATTTGAAACTGAAATTGAAAAAGAAAAATGTTTTCTAAAATTGATTTCCATTAGATAAACATGTTAAATGCTTATTCAAATAGCTAAATTATATTTCTCCTCTCACATGTATTGTTTTTTATCATTGCAACATAGAATGCACAAATTATGCGTTACTTGTCACTCGATCATTTAAACTCGAACTCCAAAATATAATTTATAAATCATGAATCTTGCCGTACACATCGTTTTGGCTTAACAATCGGCACTTTAGACGACAGTACAGGCCCTGAAAGTGACCTCTTTCTGTGCACATTTCCCCTATAAAGTGAATTTGAAAGAAAGTCACAAAATCGTTAAAACTAATCACAAACTACTTACCTTTTACAGTTTGTCCATATAGAAAAATAAACAATATGTCAGCCAAAACAATTACTTCGAATTTTTCGGTATTTATCGCCGAATAAGGAAAAAACCCGAGAATAGCGATATCACTAACGACCAAAAAATGAAAAGAACGAAAAAGCGTGTAATTGCGTGTAAAGTGATGAAAAGCGTGTACACGCCATGTGACAAAATCCTCGCGTGTAAACCGTCGAAAAAGCGTGTATTACACGCGAATATCATGTCACTTGACATGTATGCTATTATCATGATTATATCAACAAGTTAATGTTTTATAAGATATGTGTCAAATTCTGAAATGGGAAATACTTAATAAACAGTGATGTAGCATTAATGCAAAATTGTATCTACATGTAAAAGTTAATGAAAACTATTTACCACTGCCCAACTTGACATAAATTTAATTTGTTCCTGTGCTGTAAAAGCTTGTAAACATCAAAAACCCAAACCTCTATTTAACAAATATAACTTAAGTAACCCAAGTTAAAAAGCCAGGACAAAAGAAGTGAAGTTTAAACAAATACAGCTGGTAACCGTACCTTGAAAGAAAGGACAAAAGAAATCACATGCTCCACTCAAACTGATACCAACTGTGACCACAAAAAAGATAGGCCTCCTCTCTCTATCAGACTCTTGGTCAAATTTTTATTGTGATTAATTCATCCTGTCACATCGCAAGACAAAATGACTTTATCACCAGGTAATACTTATAAACGGACTATAATAACTGACCTTGATGCATTCATGAAGATTTAACTGTGGTTAAAAAGGATAAAACTTTCATATACCCATAGGCTGATGGACCACATACATGTATTATCACTTAGTTAATTATTGTAATAACAGCTGATGTCTGAAGTCAAGTCAACAAATGCTGCTTAATTTATCCAACCAAATTATAATTTTCATTGTTATTTATGCAGCACTTGAATTTAAAATCAAGTCTATATTTGATATCTTCTTTTATTGTGTAACTCAAGTATGGGTTGTTCACATATCACATCATTACAAAAATAAACACATTACAGGTACTTGTCCTTCGGTCCCTTATCCATAGTTGTTTCATTGACAATCATATTTTATCTTCTTACTCTTATATTCAGCTTTCACTGCTAGGCAGGTGGGCAAACACAATCACTCATAGTCTAGACAAACCAGGGGCAGATCCAGCCATTTTAAAAAGGGGGGGGGGGGGGGTCCCAACGCAGAGTAAAGGGGGGGTTCCAGCTATATGCTCCCATTCAAATGCATTGATCGGCCAAAAAAAAGGGGGGGTTCCAACCCCCGGAACCCCCCCCTCTGAATCCGCGCCTGCAAACAAAGACCTGCCATACAAACATCTTATTTCTAATTTGATAGAAACATAAAGATTACAGCTACAACCTCTGTTGGGCTTTCTAACATGACAGAGGCGGACTAATATGGGGGCCAGGGGCCCTGGGACTCCTTTTGAGGGAAAAATTTGGTTGATTATATAGGAAATCATTGAATCATGACTGGAGTAGGTTCCCTCTTATACAAATTTCTGTATGGGACAGACTCACCAACATTGGGAGGGTTAAAATAACACAAATATCTCCTCTTAATATAGTGATATTTGGTAGAAACAAACTACACAGTTGTTCATATGTATGTCTCTTCATATGATCTGAATAAGAATTTTTATTTCTCTGCAGTGATGTGTCTAAGATTATTATTACAGACTAGTATATATAGAGGCAAATTTAAGGAAAGAAATTCCATTTATCTTACAAAAATAACCAACCACATATCTTCATTTTTATACCATAATGACACAAATGAAACCCCTATGAAGATTATGTACCTGTTGTTGAGACTTCTGTAGATTTTGTGGTGGGTTCCTTCGTTGTTGTTGCTTTTGTTGTGGTGGTGGTGGGTTTCTTGGTAGTTGGATATGGTACAGTAGGTTCTGAAAAATGACTATACTTATAACACACTTATAAAATTTATATGTTTATATGTTATATTATTGTAAAGAACAAAATGTTAGTAGCAATGTATGCTTTAAGCTTTTAACTTTCCCTAATCATTTTATAATGGAAATATTTCACAATTTTAAGATCAATATAAATTTTGTAACATTGACTGTTTTTTTGCTGAAGGCAAAAATCTGGGAAAGAACTTTTACAAAGATCTGACTTATAATTACAATAAAAGACAAGTCAATACATTATCAATGAATCATTATCTTACCTATGATAGATAGTTAATGCATTCAGGAAGACACCTGCTTACAAATCATTCAATTATCAGCCAATTCATTAACAGGGTGGGTATTGTTTAAGTGAGAAATTAGTTGGATTTATACAAACAACACGAAAAAATAAATATTTAAGGAAACATCTCAGAACAGCTTTTTAAAAGCTTAGTAATAGGGATTTTTAAATTACTTGATCACTCTTACTAACTTTAACAGGTTTTCTAGGGAATGGTCAGGTCTAATTTGAAATTGTTACAGAAATGGTTAGCTTTTGAAATACAAAATTTTCAAATGATTTGCATGATCTGATTGCTTTACCATTCGTCAGCTTTAACTATGAAAAAACATGGAAACATTAATTGGAACACTGTGTTACTGTGAACATTGTTACCTATCTAAACATCCTTCCTTTTATTTATTTGAAAATCCACAAACAATAGAAAATGAAATGTTTTTTGTTTGATTTTTTATTTACTTTCTCACAGAAAAAAATCTAAGTATCAAGTCTATATAGACTATCAGTCTACAAAGTCAAGTGATTAAAGTTTGGTGGGTTGAAAAAATAAACAAAATATAGTTGTAATCATGATGACAGCGTCAGAGATTAATATATCATATTTATCCCCATTATATTTACAAATTGATGTTGTTAAAATAATTGTCAAACTCTGAAACTAGCATTATGCAAAATTGTATCCTTACATAAGAGCTTATGACAACTAGTATAACCACTGATCAAATTGACACAAATTAAAATTTGTTCATGTGCTGTAAAAGCTTGATAACATCAAAAACCAAAACCTCTATTTAACAAATATAACTTAAGTAACCAAAGTTAAAAAGCTGAGGAACAAAAGATAAGTGAAGTTTAAACAAATACAGCTGGTATTTTAGTTGGATTTATTCAAACAACATGAAAAAATAAATATATTTTAAGGAAACATCTCAGAACAGCTTTTTAAAAGCTTAGTAATAGGGTTTAATTACTTTATCACTCTTACTAACAGTTGTAACAGGTTTTCTTAGGAATGGTCAGGTCTAATTTGAAATTGTTACAAATGATTTGCATGATCTGATTGCGTCAGCTTTAGCTATGAAAAAATATGAAAAAATTAATTGGAACACTGTATAATAAAAATCAAATTATATTTTGTCAGACATGGCCGATAAATGAAATATTTCAATACATGCATATTACAGAAAGATGCACTATGCTTAACAAAAATTAAAAAAGTAAAAAGTAAAATAAAGGATAACATTCAAGATATATGATGCTGCCTAAAGAATCTTATAAGCTGATTAAGAAGTCATGTTTAAACTGGTCACACAAGTGTCTAATTGACAATAATATCTGATTCCACAAAATGAACATCTTTCTTTTGGAATTCAAAACCAATCTAAACTGAAGTGAAAATAAAGCTTCTTCATATGTAATTATCATCATTTAGATCTGTTGTTAACAATGTTAGGCATTTACCTCAAGTCTATTGGTTTTTGGTTTTATTTTCAATGGTATATTTGCACCTAAAGTCCATTGGTTTTTTTCAATGGTATATTTACCTGATTTTTGGCAATAATAATAAACTTCTAAATATTTATGAGTTGTTGTACATGGATCTGGGAATACCCGATTGGATGCCATGACGCTGCATTCCGGTCTGCCATCACATCTGTAAGGAAAGGCTACATGCAGTTACATGGAAAGAAGTATTAGAAATGTGACTATACTATGGTATCTCATACACAGATGACAGAAACATAAATATGGTATCTGATAAGGAGGTTTGCAGATGACAAGAACGTTTAATAAAGCCATTCCAATACAATTAATTCTATCAACAGACACAGTATTTAATGCATTTCTAAATGTATTTTCCAAATGAAGAAATGTCTCAGAAAAAATATTTATTGATCTTTTCCAAGAACAATGCCTTAGGAAACAAATTGAAGTAATTGTGTTTTTTAAGGTACAAAAATAATGTCAATTATGTAAGATAGTTTCAAAATAAATTTCTGAAGGAATCCCCAGTTAAAAATTGTATTTATGAACATTTTTATTTAAGATATTGACACATTTTATAGAAAAAATAACTAAATGGATCAGAAGTAAGGGTAACAGATGTTACAGAGTTGGTTATTTATTGAACATAATTAAAATACTTCACAAAGAAATGAGAAAATCAAAGTTGACTTGGATGTCTTTAATTTTTTTTTGTGTTGTAAGAAATGCTGAATCATGATGTACAAACAGGAATGGGAAAATGATAAGTAAATTGTATCATCATATTACTTCAATCTGGATTTATTCCAAAAGTTAATAACCAATTCTTTTGTGTCTTTGTAGACCTAGAAACTTAAAAGCTTGTATATTTTCACTTAAAACCAATAATGATGACTTGTAAAAATCAAGATGATTCTACACCCCAGAAACTTTTAAAAGTCAGATCTTCTCAAGACCTTTAATGAAACTATTAGCCTAAATGTAAAATAAAATCTTATAATTTTCAGAAATTTTGATAAAAATTGGAGAATTGTATCAACGAATTTCTTGCCTTTCAGTTAATAAAATATAAAGCAGCACATAAAAACATGATGCTACATAAGATCATACAAATGAAGTAAAAATTAAAATCGTTCTTGCAATTACAATTAAACTTTTCCACGATTATTCATATATTACACGATTGATCGGCTGTTACGGTAAGACTTACAAGAACTAATGACCAAGATGACCTATAATGGGATTTTTTTCTGTTGTAACTAGTCTTGCTAGATTTCTACCCATGATTAGAATTGACACTTTTCTGCAGTTCAATCCAATGGCAATGACGGAAATGAACAAGTCTTATTGTTCAGATATCGACAATTCATTTACTAGCCCTTGGACTTTAACAAAAGCCAAAAGACAACACCAGCTGAGTCCATATAAATAGATTCTAGACAAATGCCTCTGGTAACAGTTAATAACCTTATAATTATTTTCTGTTGCTGCAGTAGGTCCCCCCAGGAAATGAGCAAAACAAAATATCTGATTTTGATTATAAATTTGTGTCCACACATATAAAAGGACATTTTTGTCAGCTGTCTGATGCTTATAATTAATAACAAATCACGTCTCAAGCCTCTGTCAAAGTGCTGAGTTAGATGAATAGTATTTCATATTTTTTGCAATCTGAGATGCCCTTTTGTGGACTTATAAAAATATTAAACATGAAACTTAACACCACCATGATGGCATGCAGTTCTATTGTTTGATGAATAAATACAAAGTACATGCATATATATACAGGTTTTATTGTATGAATGAGACATGTCAATAAATTTGGTTGGTCATCTTCCTGCTCCATGCATGGTATACATGCATGGTTCTTACCTACACAATTCCATGTCACCTGAAGATATTTAGGTGTAGTCTTACAGGGATCACCAAACACCTTAGATGTTACAACTAATGTGCACTGAGGTTGCCAATCACACCTATATATAACCAATACCATAGTGTTATATTAATATCCATTCAACATATACCACCAATTAGAACATTCTGTCTTTTCACAAGAGTTGTCTCCCATTTTATAATTTGCCTTTTGGAAATTAACAATTTCTCAAATAATGCCCTTCTGAATTTTCATTTATTTTGCAGTTCATTTGTTTTGTATTTTACAATAGCCTTCCCACATTAGCTACAGGTTAAATCATCGGCAATATATAACATTTAGTTGATATTTTAACCATATTTGTATAAATATTTGAGCATATTACCAATAACTTCTCTAGGAGTATGGGGGGCACCTTCCACATTTGAACAAATTGGAAATGACTGTTACAGTCTTAGCTCCAGACAGACACTTAACTCTCTATTTTCATATAAATAACTGCACAAGATGATATTTCATAGTCTGCCATCTTTAAATGGTAGAAAATGGGTCTCATTGCGATGATGCAGGATTGCCAATTTTTTTGTAAGCGTTACACATAATATTCTAATTATTGTGCCGTGAAAACAAGAAATGAAGTCTGGCGAGACACAGGAAATTACCAAAAAATGAGAATTGCTTATGTCCATAGTGTAAGCGGGATACGGGAATCTGACAAAACAGTAAGCAGGATCAGGGATCAGAACCCCCCAATGAGACCCACTAGAAATATCCACAATTTTGTATTGCTTCTTTCCATACCGTCATATAAATCTATAGATAGCCTTTCACAAGTAGCGTAATCATATCAGAAATATGATAAAAGATCAAGTGGGAACTAATTGGAGACTGACACTACACCCAATGACTAATCATTGTATAAGTACTTATTTCTTCTTAATAAGTATCCAGACTATCTATTTTGGTATGATAGTACTCATGATACATCTTTGACCTTAACAGTTGAGTATTTCCTTGTACAACATCCAAGGTCATTCACTTTTAAGTATATTCAGATAGACCAAATGTATATGCAACAAACACCTAACAACAATAATAGCAGTGATTCCAGGAACTCAAATGTCTAAAAAACAGAACATTATATAGCAGCACATAATATCAATGTTCTCATAAAATGATGTAAATGCTGGTTAGATCAAATCATTGAAATGTACTTTAGATATTTTTTTTTAGGTTTTTTTAGAAAATACACTTCAAAGCTTGCATAAGTTTCGTAAACAATTTAAAACAGGTCATAAAAAAAAACACAAATCAAGATGCTTGAACTATATCCATCAGAGGTTTAATTACGGAATAATACCAGTGTTTTCTTCCTATCAAAACAATGACAACTCCAATAGGTCCTATTCACCAATAAACGTAAACAAGCTAAATAACAAACCTTTGGAAAAAATGTGGTTATTACAGATAATGTAACATCATTGAACCAAAACAAATCAGAGTATGTATATTAAATATTGTTTACAGAACTGGGTAAATATATCAGGATGTTTACCATTGATTATCATCTATAAATTATAACTATGACATTATATTTGGGGTACAGAATAAATACAATTATCTCTGTGGTAATAATACTTGAAAAACTTTTGGTTAAGTGAAGTAGTTATCTTCAACATAACAAACATGGATCCTTTTTATCTATGACATATACTTGTCTCAAAAGAGGAGCAGCAGTTACGATAAAAGGGATTAATGCATGAATCGGGAAAACAATTAACTAAAAACAAGACTGAAATCTCACTATCACGGACAACCCAGCAAACATGTTACTCAAAACAAGAATGATATCTCACTGCCACTGACAATTCAGCAGACAAAATTCTCAAAACAGGAATGATATCTCACTGCCACTGACAATTCAGCAGACAAAAGTCTCAAAACAAGAATGATATCTCACTGCCACTGACAATTCAGCAGACACAATTCTCAAAACAGGAATGATATCTCACTGCCACTGACAATTCAGCAGACACAATTCTCAAAACAGGAATGATATCTCACTGCCACTGACAATTCAGCAGACACAATTCTCAAAACAAGAATGATATCTCACTGCCACTGACAATTCAGCAGACACAAGTCTCAAAACAGGAATGATATCTCACTGCCACTGACAATTCAGCAGACACAATTCTCAAAACAAGAATGATATCTCACTGCCACTGACAATTCAGCAGACAAAAGTCTCAAAACAGGAATGATATCTCACTGCCACTGACAATTCAGCAGACAAAAGTCTCAAAACAAGAATGATATCTCACTGCCACTGACAATTCAGCAGACACAATTCTCAAAACAAGAATGATATCTCACTGCCACTGACAATTCAGCAGACACAATTCTCAAAACAAGAATGATATCTCACTGCCACTGACAATTCAGCAGACACAATTCTCAAAACAAGAATGATATCTCACTGCCACTGACAATTCAGCAGAAAAAAGTCTCAAAACAAGAATGATATCTCACTGCCACTGACAATTCAGCAGACACAATTCTCAAAACAGGAATGATATCTCACTGCCACTGACAATTCAGCAGACACAATTCTCAAAACAGGAATGATATCTCACTGCCACTGACAATTCAGCAGACACAATTCTCAAAACAGGAATGATATCTCACTGCCACTGACAATTCAGCAGACAAAAGTCTCAAAACAGGAATGATATCTCACTGCCACTGACAATTCAGCAGACAAAAGTCTCAAAACAGGAATGATATCTCACTGCCACTGACAATTCAGCAGACAAAAGTCTCAAAACAAGAATGATATCTCACTGCCACTGACAATTCAGCAGACAAAAGTCTCAAAACAAGAATGATATCTCACTGCCACTGACAATTCAGCAGACACAATTCTCAAAACAAGAATGATATCTCACTGCCACTGACAATTCAGCAGACACAAGTCTCAAAACAGGAATGATATCTCACTGCCACTGACAATTCAGCAGACAAAAGTCTCAAAACAGGAATGATATCTCACTGCCACTGACAATTCAGCAGACAAAAGTCTCAAAACAGGAATTATATCTCACTGCCACTGACAATTCAGCAGACAAAAGTCTCAAAACAGGAATGATATCTCACTGCCACTGACAATTCAGCAGACAAAAGTCTCAAAACAAGAATGATATCTCACTGCCACTGACAATTCAGCAGACAAAAGTCTCAAAACAGGAATGATATCTCACTGCCACTGACAATTCAGCAGACACAATTCTCAAAACAGGAATGATATCTCACTGCCACTGACAATTCAGCAGACAAAAGTCTCAAAACAAGAATGATATCTCACTGCCACTGACAATTCAGCAGACACAATTCTCAAAACAAGAATGATATCTCACTGCCACTGACAATTCAGCAGACACAATTCTCAAAACAGGAATGATATCTCACTGCCACTGACAATTCAGCAGACAAAATTCTCAAATCAAGAATGTACCCAACAAACAAGTTAATAAACAAGAATAAAGTCTATCCTCTACTGAGACACCCCAACAAATGAGTTACTGAAATCAAGAATGAAATTTCATTTCTACCAACCACCAAGCCACTCCAAACAAGAATGATATACAATGTATATCTCACTTCTATGGACAACTTAGCAAACTATTTATTCTAGTACAGACCTTAGGCTAAAAATCTGGTATGTATCATAGACCAAATTTAGTTAAAATGTAAAGTTGCAGAGAATGGGTTGCTAAAAATTAACATTTGTTAACATCTTACTCTAACCAAACACCAACCAGACTATTCAATGGTTCATGTTTACAGGTCTATAATCATTTATAGTTCCCAATCCAGGAGTTCTATCTCACATTAATCATTATACTTTACCTTGCTGCCACTATGTTAAATGAATCTTTGGCTGAACATTGTAAATTCCATCCTGAGGTCACTGACCAAGGATTACAAGTAGATAACACAAATCGTCCATAATTAGCACGAATTACTCTAATCACACCATTATATGTTGTACAGTTTAAATGCATTGTACTGTTCTCACAAGCATAAGCTATCCTGGTGTCCCTAGAATCATCACGGTCACCTCTCCTACTGTAACGATGACGGCTAAAACTTACACCTAAAAGTAGAAAATATTTGTCATAGTTCATTCTCATTTGAAATATTTATACTTGTACTTCTTATTCCAGGTGAGCAATGTTCTTTGTTGTTTCTTCAATGGTTCAAGCTAGATTCTACATGCATGTACCATTATTAACTCTTTTGTTCAGAAATCGATGAGTTTTTAAAAAACAACATAGAGCAACTGTGATAAAATATTTATACTCTCCTTTTTTCCAAACAAAAGAGGCATGGTTTAATGTTAACTGGCTTTACTGATCATAATACAATTTATGTTTCAAGTCTTTAAGATGAAGATTTAACTACATAATAACTTATGACATTTAATATCAATTATTCATGAAAATGAGGCCAAAATGAACCTTTCCAGACAGACTTGTACACCTTGAAAGCATTACAGACACCAAATACAATGTTCGTATGTCCCAAAATTGATTTTTGCTATCTAACTTTAGTATGCAGCCTCAACTAAATGTTATGAAACTGTGTACAATGCTTATTACCACATATCAAGTTTGAAACGGCTACAGCAGGGGCATAAAAGTTTACGCTGTTGCAGCTGCTGGATACATATCAGACATTAATAACAGACACAAGACCAAAATGGGTACTTAAAAACACACAACAGAAACCAAGACATAGCTCAAACACTTCTATTTTCAATCATCAAAAAATCATATTTCTGTTTGTAATCATCTAAACTTTTCTTCTATCAAACCACATTACTGAAATGAAATGCCTTTAAACACGAAAATACACATTTCAAAAAAGAAAGAAAATTGATTTTGGATGAAGTTTTGACATTTATCCCATGAAATAATAGAAAATATTCGTGAAATACAACTTATAACTCTATGTTTATCTCCACAGTTTTTGGAATGTCTTCAGCTGAAGTATCTGTACCTTACAGCATTGTTATGCTGCACTCTTAGATAACTCAATCACCCAAGTTTAGGGAGGTGACTGCATGCAATATTAATTAGTAAACATAACATAATATAAAACAGCTTAGATCTTTCTGTTCATACTGTCTGACTGCTTAAGTTCTATTGATACAAACAAATAAAAGTATTTTGGCAGGATTTTAGTATCATTAAGGGGAAAATTTTAAGAATCTGCATCAACAACATGTTAAATGTTCCAAGCCACACAAATAAGTTGTCCTAAAGCAAAATCTGATTGAAACTGCATATAACACTTCCCGTAAATCAGTCCATTCAAAGTTTGCCATTTTGTAGGATGTTAATGACAGAAGGAAATCAAAAGACTTAATATGTAACAACACCCTTAGATCAAATAAAACACTTCATAATGTTACGTTATTTCATTGAGTGTTTACGTTATAACTTTGCCAATGAGTTCTTAATTATTGATTTAAACATGCAAACTTGTTCAAACTTCATCAATTTCCTCTTGAAAATCTTCACAAGGATATAATTTAGTTTTCTGTTATATGTAAAGTATATGCTGGAATTATAATTATCAAGAATTAAATGCATAAAACATCTCATTTCCTTTATACTGTGAAGCTTTATTCACAAGAAGTTTTTGTAATCAAAAGTATATGTCAGTTTCTGTTCTTTTGCATTTGACTTTGGATTGAAATTATTTAAAATCTAATACAACCAAAATAAACCCACACATGCTTCAATTGAAAGTCCAACAAACATGTTTTACACAGTCAATACAAATAAAGAGCTTCTGAACCAAAGCCTTGCTGGTAGAGTTCCCTTAAGTGGATACCAGAAGGTATGCAGGGTTGTCAAATAAAATAATCAAATACTACTTCATTGATTGACAGTTAATATAAGAATAACAAAATATGGTACGACTACAATGGCACCAGATCCATAAAAGACCAAAAAGGTTGAGTATGTAACAACTGTTAAAGGTCACCTCAACAATGAGCAAAACCCATACTCTATAGAAAACTTTCAGTAATTCCACTCATTATTCTGGTTGATCAGTTATATCCGTGGAGGATCTTAAGAATGACTTATTAATAATGTGTGTAATGATAGACCTGCAAACCAACTATTATTTAGGAAATCTACTTATCAGCCATATCATCCTTTTGTTAAAATGGGGGTAGATTTCCGAGAAGGCCCTGTGGATACGTAATCAAATGAAATATGTCACTGAAAGTGAAACTTTATAATCGTTAAATCAGAAATTTTTAGATTGTGACAGTTAAAAAACATGAACAATATACACAAATGTGATATCAATCAATAGATTTCAGAAAACAATGAATAAAGTGATCATATCAAAATTTAAAATGTGATTTTTCATTTTTGCAAAACAATTTTCACAGATATATCTGAATTAACAGTATTATTCATGTATACAGTTTTAGAAATATTATATCAAGCACTGTTCTCTTGGCCTTTTTATTTCTGAGTTTTACAATGTATAAATGTTAACAGATATTGCCAAAATACTCAGGACGTTTATTCTTTTTCAAATGATACCTTCACATATAAACTGGACTTGATCAGGAGTTTTTATTCCTTTTTCACACAATAATCTGTAATGTTTAACAAAGGACAGATATAAAGGTATAATTTCTCCATTTAAAGTCAATATAAGTTTGTAAGGTGAAGAATTAAAGCCATTATGTCCTTTGGCTGCTTATACTGTAGTGTAAATCTAAAGAAGGTGTTAAAACATTGAAATGTATTCTTACAAAGATGGGGTAAAAAGGTAATACAAGACTTTGATGTACACCTGTAGCTTCAGGTGAGAGAAATCTAATTAATGGAAGGACATATACTACCTTCATATCTAGGTCATAACTTCAGGGGTATTGTCTTCTTATAGTTTATTTTAACAAAATAAAGAGTAAATTACAAAGCAGACAGATGAATGGCAAATGGAAAATTATAATTAGATTAACGTATGCTGTTATTCAAATGTTGTAAAAGCTAACACTTGAAAATTCAATAAAAGGAATTTTTTCTATGGAGAAAATTGAAAACTTAATTACTAAAGTGGCATACAATTTGATGACAGCCTCAAAACATATTACAGAATTACATAATAGCATGTAATTTATATACAAACAAATATATATTATACAATTACGGTGAAGTGAGTGTAAGTGGACAGATTGTGATCCATGTGTTTCTACAAATCTTAAAAGTAAACAACTAATACTTCTGTTCCATGGCAGCAAGTACTTCATTTAAGAATTGGATAAAAGTCAATTGTTTTATTGCCCATTTAATCCATGCTACTTCCCTTTGTCATGTTTTCATATACAGATTTTGATAATGAAACGGTATGGGGAGGTTTTTGATGGGCAACCAAGTACATATTTTTCTCTTGAGGGTATCACCAGTCTAACAAATAATGGATTACTACTTTGTCCATCCAAGATCATATGTTGAAATGATACTAGTCGAAACTAAAGGCCATACTGATACTAAGTTAAAACTTTTAGCTTTCAAATTCATCTCTTTAGGTCTTCTAGTAATTATCAAATAAAAATAGAAATGGAACTATTGTTCCTTTCATCTATTGGTAATAAAAAAATATACAGAAGATTTCTTGACATTTTTGTCTCATGTCATAAACATTCTTTTCCAATGTCAATTGTCTATTTCAACTTTCATGAGTAAACTTTGTTTGAAATACAATGTATAAAATATTTCAATAATGCAGCCTAATTCTGCATTGGTCCCTTTAAATAGCAAAAAACATCTGGAGCAGACAGCATTTTAAACCCTTTGTTACAGGCTTCAGCAGAAGACAAAAATCCTATGAAGCATCATAAAAAGTAGATTTGAGAATTTTATTAAATTAATCCTTTTTAATATGTTGATTGATGGTACAGTGGTCAAGAGAATGGTTTTGTAAAAACAAGAACTTTTAAAGAAAACAACTAAAAGTAATAAATATTATTTTAAGTGCTCTAAACATAATGAACAAAGGAGTTATTTGTCTGAAATCATTGTACCTGGTCAGTTTATACACCTGTAAATTATGATTAATTCCCTGACAGGTGACTAGTGGACAATAGACCCCACGCCAGTGTGAAGATAACCTCACATTTTATTATGCTTCTTCACTGGACTGAAGTACTCAAGTTAATAATCACTGTTGTGTCGGCTGACATGTTCAACATTGTTAATTCATTTTAAATTATCAAATTATCAAATTTGTATTTCTTGTGTCCAGTCTCAATTTATGGCCGTATTTCATTATGAACTATTTAGTTTCAATACTTGTCTAAATGAATCTTAATTAAGATACTGAACAGGAAAAGCAATACAGGACTCCCATGTGACTAGGCGACTTGGCTAAAAAATACTTTCCCAGTTATTACTTTGTTCCTTGTTTATCAATTTTAACATATACATATGCAGATTTTGATATTTTCCATGCCCTAATTCTTCTTTATCTAATAAAACATGATTTTTCTATATTTGCTGAGTCTTGAAATTTCTTTTTAATTGTGTTTTGTTGTTTGTCTTTGGGTTTGTGTGTTTTTTTGCCATGGGGGTCAGTTTATTTTCTACTTATTAGTTTGAATGTCCCTTTTGCCTCGTTTTCATAAACCACAATTTCAAAACATCTTTTTTTTTCTATATCAAAGCAAGTATCAACTAATTAAATGCAACTAAATGTTCACATCATTCATATATTAACCAGTGATACAACAATATGAGGTCAGACAACTTTTTCAATTTTATCATTGCACTTTTAATTCACATATAATTTATTAATCATGAATGTCAGCAATAGCTAGAGAATATGAATATGTTTCTTCTCATTCCAACTTATACCAACTAGGGTGTGTTACAAATAGCAATGTCAGAATCTGACAAATTATAATGAAAAGAAAATAATTATAACAGTAAATGTTAATTAACAGTGTAATTGGACACATGATCAATAAAGTCCAGTAATTACTTGTATGGTCATAAACGGTCTTAATCTGATAATGATTTTCTTAGTAATGACCTGTATTGTGTCTGGACAGACAAATTTCCCATGTATTGTATATGTGAATTATTAATGAAAGTCTAGCACTAAATTGATCAAAAAGAAGTAAATATGCACACAGAATAACCTTTAGTGTGTATGTTTTCCATCCTACCCTGTCAAGACTATTTACGAGAAAGGTTTTGAGGTCAACTTAAATCCTATAGTATATCCTACAAAAATATAACATGGATAACCAAGTTATTAGATCCCAGGACAGATTTTATAGGGTTTGAAGGGTTTCAGATTCTATCACAAATTTAATTGGTTTTGAAATATTTAAACCTATTTGGGTTTTAAGTATCTTAAGGTTATTTATACAAGATAATAAATCAAGTTTAAATCCTAAGCTTTCAATCAAAAAAAATATTTTCAGTGCAACTGCAGATTTGTCTTTTAGTTGAGATACTGCTTTTGACCATGTACTTGCAAGTGTGAAAACTTGATGAATAATTTTACTATTTGGCTATTTTGAACAGAAGCCAGAGAATGTGAACAATTTTTATGTTTATATTTTTTCATTCATCAGCTAACACAATAAAATGTCTAGAAATATAATACAATATACATTCTGTCAGTGACAAAATACATCTTATTCTATCATAGATTATATGAACTAATTTATACAATGAGAGGATTATTTTCTAAATTATTTTTTTGACAAAATGAAACCTAGGTTTGATATCATTTATACACAAACATATTAGGATATTTTACTCAGCTATTACATTTTTGTTTCTATAGAATTTCAATTTATCTTCAACTTAAACTTTTATAGGGTACAAACTAGAGGCTATAAAGAGCCCGTGTTGCTTACCTAGGTCTACGGGCATCATCACTAATGGATTGGCGCCCTTGTGTCAGACATTTCATGATTATATCATCCTGAACATGCATGAAATATTTGCTACTGGACATTTATCAACCAACAATCAATCAATCATTATGCTTTCGTTTTGGTTTCAATAAAGTCTAAAATTCCAATTACTTTTTTTCCAATGACTAACAACTATTTTTAAATTTATTGCTTTACATAAATCAAGTATATGATGTCACCATGTTCGACATGCTTTTTGTTTACATGTTTTTTACGCATGTTCTTTGTAGTGTCAATCTAACTCAGGGACATGAGCATTAACAGAGGTACAAACGTATATGTTACATTTATAAGTTTTTTATGATAGTATCTAAGGGATGCCATAGCTGTCAAGTTACATCTTTATAACCATTAAATCACAAGGGCACTGTATAGAGTAGAGGTCACCTAATTTGAGAAAGAGATCTACTTTACAAAGAAAGTGATATATATGTGATAGGAAAAATTAAACAAAAGATGCTTTTTTCTCTCCAAATATTTGATTATTATATTAGTTTTATGTATTTGAAAAGTTATATATGTACGATTTTTGAATATTTGAATTTTTAGCTGAACTTTAACCTTGCAGGAAAGATGTTCTGAATTGACACTACCTAAACTTGCATGGCCTGCATTCAACTACCCTTATATATATATGTATCACTTATTTCTCCATATAAACTGACTCTTAAAGTTTAAACAACATGTGATAGATATTTCATTAGGCATGCAATCAGTTGGACCTTAAACATTTAGACATGTCAAAATAGACTCATGTATCTCAAAAAAAAATTCAAAGGTAAAACATAATTGTCATAAAAAAACTTACCAATAACATCTATAGGTAGTACCATTAACAAAAACACGAAAGTAAAATTCCTCCGAAATAAAAGACTCATTTTTGGAATAAATCCTGTTGAATATTAGGTAATTCCTGCACTTCTCCTCATCAGTAAAATATAAATACAAGGTTACACAAAACTTCTCTCTATGAGTCAGGCTGAACTCTGTCCTGTAAAATAACAATTATGAATATGTTATATAACAATAAATGATATAGAAGGGCTGATGACAGATAGGCTACAAAATAACAACAGAAAAGAGATGATGTGAAACTGTCCTGACAATGTTATGATCTAATACATTACCGTCACACCTGCTTCTAATAAACCTCATATAAAACACCACATTAAAACCATTCACCACAATTTTATATTCAATATAATTTAAGAACCTTCTGTGGAAATATCCTATATATCCTGTTTATATGATCTATCTAAAGGGAAAATAATTACCTGCACAGTAATCAAGTATATGACTGCAGACAAAAGTGAAAATTTATATACATTTAGACAAAAAAGAATACAAATATCATTTGCCATGTTATAGACATTTTATTTATGTTATATGCAGTCATGAATAACTAAATACATATTTCACTTGTGATCAATTAAAATTATGCTGTCAATTAGCATATCAAAGTGTAACTGCTTCACAGACTAGCCAATAAAACACAGATAAAAAATAAGGGTCTGTTTGATTTGTATATCATCTAGAATTTGTCGTTTTTTTAAATTTAAAATGCAGTCACAGTAAAATAAGCTGCAACAGCCTACAGTGTGGTCAAGGTCAAGGTGGTTAAAAACTTCCATGATTAAGCTGCAGCTACACACCCCTTAATTAGAAGTAGTCTAAAAATCAGTCCAATATAACTTAAAATAATAGTAATTAATCTTTTTTTAAACTAACCAATACTGGTTATTGGTTAACACAGGGATAGTTATCATTGTTAGTGAACCAGATAAAAGGAAGATATAGGTAGGTGATACTCACTGTACCTGTTTAGTCAATTTTGTCAATTATTGGTTGGATGCAATTCAAGCACACCTTATTACTACATGAATAAACTACATGTATTAGATACATATTAGGGACAATAGCCAAAATTGGTGTACCTAATTTACACCAAGGTTTTATTGCCAATGAATAATGACATTTCTAAATAATTTAGGAGGGGGGGGAGGGGTCTTTCAACGATTTGAATTGATCATATGTTATTTAAAAGCATAATAAATGCAATGTATTCAACAATTTTTCTGTACAACATCTTGATGTTAATAAAATAAAAACCAAAAATTTTCCTAAATTCAGGACATAAAAGCTTTTTTTCATAGTTAAAGAAATTAATGAATTGAACAGGAAGCTATTTATTTGTACAAGATAATGCTGTAATAAACATTGACAATGTCTCCAGCTAATCTCCAGGATATACCACAATCCTTGACTGTTATCATATATTAAACAATTATTCCTATGCACATGTACTATTCTGTACTCTGTCATAGATTACAGGTTATCATAAAACTATTCATTTTCCCTATTATGGCAATTCTTTTCTTTCCTTTCTTTTTCAGTTAACACATATAGCTTAAGGATGGAGTACGTAGCAACACAATGTGTCTCCAAGAGTATCCCAATGTGATTTAAAAGTTAGAACAATAAATGGGTCCAAACTTATGAAAATAGTGAAATCCTGTTTACATATCCAAGATGTGCCACCTATGGCAAGAACTTTTATAATATTTTGTGTCAACATTTCACGTTCCTGAATTCCCTGTATTCTTCCTCCAATTATGTAATGTGGATTCATTTATTTTCGTGGGTACCAATTTTGGTGGATTGATAAAAACTTGCATATTCATGGATATTTCAAATCGTTGTTTTGGCAAATTCTGCATACATTCCTTTAGAAAATCTGTATTCCGTTGAACATTTAAACTTGTGGTTCCCCTGAACCCACGAAAATTGGTATTCAACGAATATTAATGAATCCACAGTATAATGAAACATTTTGCCATCTTACCGTGCTTCAGTTGTCCTTTAAAGCTTTCACAGATCCAAAACTTTCCTTATATTATATACTTATTTGTATAGCAAAACCTACTGTTAAAAGTTTATGTGGGATTTTTTTTATATCCTTGGTAACTTCCTAAAATCTCACATAGATCAAACACGAATGATAAGTATACATATTAAAAAACCACATCCAGCCCACAAGATCTATAAATAAGGAAGTCGCCTAATATTTTCCTTAAATCATGAAAAAGTGTTGCAAATTCTGATATACTCTTATAAATGCGTGGTAAAAAATCTTTTTTTTAAAACTATGCTTTCAAAGAATAGATACAATTTTGTACATCTTTTATACCCAAACCTATCGTGTATATTAGTGATGACAAGTTCAAAGAACTTAAAAAGTGGTATAGTTTCCGCAGTTTACAGAAAATCTGTATATAATGTATCATTATACTGAGTTTTGACACTTATAACAAATTAAATGTCATTTCCAGCTTCATATCCAACATAACTGACATGTGTACAATGAAATGCGTAGAATTATCCAACTATAACCTAAATACAGAAGAAAAGCAATACATTTTATCATTTTGCTTAATAACCAATAGTCAAATATTTGAGTTATGTTTTGTCTTTACTGAATTTGAGGTTAAATATATTTTTTTTGTGCATTGGTATTTGCCATTCATACTATTCGAATAATCTGAATTCTGCCACATTAAAAAGTATTTTAACTATCCGATAAGTGACCAATTTCAGAAATTAGTTCTGTTTCAAAACATATTTTCAGAATGAAAAATTAATGTTACTTTTTGTAATAGTGACAAATTCTAATCTTTTTTAAACTGTTTCAACGACTCCTTGATCGATTAATTAATAATAAATTTAATTCCCATGTCATTCTGTAAGTGATAGAATACATTCTATTCTGTATGCACAATATAAGAAATATTCCATGAGAATCATTAGTTGCAAAAAAAAGTAGTTACACCCATAACTTTTAGTATTCAATGTGCAATTTACTTAATGTAAGATATACAAAAAAATTTAAGGTACTTGTACATGCATTGCAAAAACATAAATTAATTTGAAGTTGATTTTTTCTACAGTAAAATTTATGTTCAATTTTGACATTAATTTAAGTTTTCTTATTTTTTTGTCAAGTTATTCATAGTCATACTTACAGTTAAAATTCATTAAAGTTTTACTGACTTAATCCAGAATATTTACCACTGATAAACAGTAATTCTATATAATAAATTTATATCAAAAGTAAACAATCCTTCTGGTCTATACTTCCATCAAATGTATATCTTTAAAAATCTCTTTAACTGACCACTTTGACAAGAATTTCATGTAAACAATGTCCCTCAATGAATGAAGTTACTATTTGAACATTGCCTCAGTCTAGGTCAAATTTTAAATGTGTAATAATCCTTTTTTACATATACCATACAACAGTACAATAGATAAAACTTATCACTGGCCGATCTGACTTCTAAAGGTAAATACTGTCAAATCCTGTTGACATCCAATGGTCATCTACCGTGTCATGATTGACAGGAAATACATGATTCATATTTGTTCTGTCCTTGCATCGTTATCACTTAATTAAAATGTAAACGTCATTCGGTACATTCTCCATGACTTAAATGGAATAATTATACAGTAAATGATTTCTACCATCCTTGTTATCTGTTGTAAACATCTTATCAATATTCTACTGTATTACCGATCTCTCATAATTTTACTATACATGCTTTATGATACAGTGCCACGTCTAAAATCTTTTATATTATTGACTTATTTCTGCAGTACCTATTATAATGTGAAAATATCATGACTAAGTTCTTCAACTCTTATATATACTTTTTTACCAATCGTAATTAAAACGTACTCAATTACCAAGTTTGAGACAATTTTTATGACAAAAAATAGTCAATGATTTTTAGATTTTTTAAATCAGTTAATCCAATGACACAGAAAATTATGTCAATTCATGTGAAATCATGTAAAATTGACAAATTCATAGGTCACAAAACTTCAAAGACGTTTTCAATATAAAGTAAAATCAAAATTGAACTATTCTGAAAATAGTAAACAATCAATTGTTGCAACATGTGCAATGATGTTATATAAATGAGGCTCCAAATAATTTATTCATAAAATTTCACAGCTGAGTAAACCAAATAAGGTGTTTACAACGAAATTTCATTCAGATCAATTTGTTAGAAAACTTCTATATAAATTACTATAATGCAAGTAGAATTGTATTAACTTTTGACAAAGAAAAGTATTTTTATAGATTAAGAGGTCAAGGCTTTAAATTTAAAAATTTGTCCAATTTTGGGTAAGTTAATTGTTTGAAGAGGTTATGGTAATATCATGCGGTATGCTGCATTCACATTGCATACATTTTCTATTACATTTTAGATTTAATGTCTGATATATAAAACTTGATTAAAATCCTACTTGTAGCATATAATCTGATTTCAAACTGTTTTCAAGTATAATTCTGTTTGAGTAATGTAATATAATTAAAATGTACATGAAAAAAATAAACATCTAACAGTCAATAGTATTCAGATTGTAATTACATGTACTTCTTCTTGTTTTTCTATGTTTCCCAAAGAACTTTGAAACAGCAGAAAAAAAAACTTCAAGATTTAAGATGTTTAAACTTCTTATATAATATTATCTTTAATGGTAAAGCCTATAAGAATTACTTTGCCTACTTTCTCAATTTTATTTTCTTCATCATAAATATTTATACTTTCAATACCACAAAATGTTTTTTTCCTTCTAAACAAATGTTCTTTTCTGTTTCACCATTTAAATGTTGTCCTTTTGAAGAAGCAAATGAAGTCAGTATAAATGTAGATGACTTCCCATCACAACTAAAAGTAACTGGTTCTAAATTGAAATTTGTACACCACCTCCCCATCAATTATCCCACAAGATTGACAAGAAATGTTTACTCTTCATAGAAAAAAAATCTTTCCAAGAAAAGTAGGTACACAGAAAAACTAGGTAACCAGTATATAACTATTTGAACTAGTTGTATTATAAAGTATAACAAAATAAAGTATCCTATTATTATGGCATAGTGTTTATATGATAACTTTTCTGTGTGTAAACTTTTTATCCTGTATATACAAATAAATCCCTTCACTACCTGTCTAACTTCAAATATATATGGATAAACAGTAGTAAATATTGTTCAAACTGAAACATCCTACATGGCGTCAATGTTATTTTTCTATCAGACGACCTCCTTTAATAGCTATTGACCACCATACAGCATAACTTATCCTTTTATAAAACCCTCAAAGAAACATGCTAATGCATACATAATATGAAAGAACGAATACATATTGATTAGGAAACACGTTTTTGGTATTAATCCTATTCATATAAATATCTCAACATTTGTATACATATAACATGAAGTATCTACATGAAGTATCTACATTTCCATTGTAATAAATTCTCTAAATTCTAATTTAGATGAAACTACTGATAGAGTAAAACCTGGTATGTGAACTGTAAGCTACATATTAAAAATTGTTGTCAACTATTTGAATGAATGCTTGTTGGTGAGAAACTCATTATTAAAAGGTACTTGATTTCTGTAATAATGTATATGCTTCTCTTTTATTTTTATATATTTCTCTCATAATTATCCACTGTCACTCCTTCGTTGTATATATGTTATGGATATAAAGTACTAAATGGTGGCCCCATTGCCGGCAATGCTATTTTTAGCAATTATCTCCTTAAAAGGCGCTTTTAATAAACTAATTATGGAAAAACTGCTGTTGTCTAATTGAAGCTCGATATCTATTTGCGATTTTACCGCACTCAAATATATATGGTCCCATGGCTTTTCTTGGTGAATTTGGGGGGTTTTCACGATACCTGACGATTTCGCAGAAAAATTTCCCTAATTTTGAGCAACATAAAAAAAATATTTTCGGCCCTTCATACTATACATTTAAGGACAAATTTGTGCTTGCATGAAACTTCATTCATAATGCTTTCCAGAAGAAAAATATATAAAAGATATAACAACCAATCACAGAGAGCCATCTATTTTTATCTCTATGTCATGTTCCCTTCATAAAATGGCTGCGCCCAATGTAATTTTATTTGGTACATTGTAACCTATTATTGTCAATGCGTTAGTGCTAATGAAGTTATCTTATCTTATATAATTTCAAGGACATACACATGAAATAAAAATAGATGTAGGGCATGAGAACATACAATAGCAACCCAACACCAAAAACAAACATGACACCATCATACTTTGGAAAGACACAGAAAACAAACACCATAAAGCAAAAGGGCTACTGTTTGTGCTACAATATGCAATATAAACCATTACACATTATTTTATATATCAAAATGAAATATTGTTGATTTTGACATTTCTTATCCTTACTACAGTACATATATTATGGTCTCAACTCCTCAAAACTTACATCTTAACAAATAAGGTACCAAGTAAATGAATGACGTGCCAATGTGACCAAACAACAGCATATAGAAAACCTCAAGATCATGCCAGTTTTTTACCTATTTCCTGCCATACTTTATTTCCACAGATTAGACTGGAAGGTTCAGACACCTAAGAACAAGTTCCATATATGTCTGACTTAAAATATTCCCCTTTGAGACAACACTTGATCAAGAGCCTATTAGCATTCCTTTGATTTTTGATTCTTGGATACTTGCCAATATCACAATCTAAAGGTTTTATATTGATGGTATTTAAGTGCAACATCTGAGTGAAAGGATAATATTTAAGTCAAGTTTTTCCCTGTTTCTATTTTATTTAACATATTTTCATACTAAAGATGAGAGATGATGTAAATTGATGATGGTGTTAATTAACTATTAATTAATATTTTATAGTGAAGCAAAATCAAAGGGACATAACTCTACAGCTTTTAATTAAAATTGTAAAATTGGTAGCATTAATGTTGATTTTATAAGAGCTCATCAAAAGAGAAAAAAAAACAAAGGCATAATAATAACTCAATAACTGCTCTTTTAGGTTTCAATTTAAAAAGAATCCATGTAAATTATGTAATCCCAAAAATAAGTGCATTTATATAAAACTAAAGGTTACATAGATGACTTATGCCCCCTGGCTGGTAAACAACATTTGAATAATTTACACTATTTCGTTGCTCAATACATTATTATATCTGTGTGTATAAATGATTATGGTTATTAAACCTTTACAGTGAAAGCCTTTCAAGGTATCTTCATACCCAAGGATGATTAATAAACTTGCATGAATATCAGTGTAATAGTAACTCAGATTTAGAACTAGACATTTTACATGCATATTAAGAGGAGGCATTAATGGGAAAGAAGGGTTAAAGGTCCCTGACCCCCCTCACTGAGCTTCATATATGATAAATGCAAAGAATTTTTACAAGCACCACTGCAAATATTGGTTTGTCACAGTGGACCCCCCTTTTTAAATCCCTGATTTGCACTTGCCACTTGCTTTATTTCTTCCTCTTGTATAATGTTTATCATGCAGTTAACAAGTCAAGGTAGGTGCAAACTTCTTATGATTTTTATTTTGCATTTTGGAAGTTTCCTAGTAAAAAAAAACATAACAAAATGTAATCCTGTCTTTTTCTAAGGTTGAGCTTTACCACTTTACTTTTTTTCTATTTGATATTTGGGCTACTACAGCAACACCTACATTAATTATGCCAACAAACCTAGTGTGTGGTACAAAAAAAACTTTTGACTTCTCTTGCCTTTATAAATCCTTTCACCATAATCTCTTTTATACTGAGTACGGTCATATTAAATTGTCGTTAGTAAAATCTGATACTCAAATGGACACTCGACCTTATAGGATATTTACATGATAACAATGTCCAGATAACTAATGGCGTGTAATAATCTCTCAACCCACGAGAGAACGTAATTAATAGGCAAAAGACATCGATTATCAATATCGCAGGTAATATTAAGTATAAGGTATCATGCTTAAAATGACAGAAAAAATTAGTGGTCATTATTTAACTAAGCTAATATTGATGTCTTTCTGCTAATTTCACAAAGCTGTATCCTGTCGTTCACCATCTAATTTGATGACAAATCTAAGGCCATATTTGTACTGATATTGTTGAGTTATTCAATTAATTCCATTCCTGCAACGTAAATTGGAAGCACATAATTTGTCCTTTAATAGCATTTCCACGGTATAAAGTGCTATTAACAGCTCCCCACTACTACATTATTATAATATAATATCAATGTTTAGCTTTGTCCACTTTTTAGAATACATTAGGGAAATTTAATTCAATATTATAGATGTGATAACAGCCAATGCTGACCAATGGTCAGAAATTGTTTGCATTTTATCCCAATTTCTGGATCTTTTATGGCCTATAAATTGTCATTTGAGTGTTATGATATTTTTTTATCTTCTGAATTGATCAGACTTGATCTTTAAGTGCTAAATTCTCTACAATTATATACATATATATATATATATATATATGGCTGTGTATTTCATTTCATCTCTTGTTAAAAAATAATTATGAGCATCATTAAAAGGACGAGAGAATTATTTAAAATAATAATTTTGTAAAAATATTCAAATACAGATTTTTATAGCATGTTTTGTAAATTGACTTCTTTTCTTTCAAATTTTTAAATTCTCCTCCCGTAACAATTAACTGATTTTTTTAAATTTATTTGAATTAATGATATTGAGGAAGCTAAATATATTTCTATTACAAATATTTCTGTGTAAAATATGAATAAAACTTTTTAATATTTAGTGAATTTTAGTCATTAAAGGATGGTTCTTACCTTGTTTAGTACAAAATGTTCAAATGATATAACAACATAATCCTCAAACTCAAAATATCAATATCCATCAATTAATTAAGCAGAAAAAGTCTCCACACCACCTGATAAAATGTCTTTTAATCTTATTTAAACCAATACCACACGACTGCTGAGGTATTAGCATATTTTAATGAAGTATTGCTTCACAACACTGAATGCCTATAGATTCTGTTTGAAAAGATTCATATACTCTATAATTACATTATATATCGTAATTATTTTGCACTTCCACAAAGGGGTGACTTGTTACCCACAGGGTATACCCGGTAGTCCTATTGTCTGATGGCTGTGTAGTGCATGTCAATAATACTGTTATAAACAGAAGCATAAATGTCCTAAAGTGCAAAATATAGTAGACACAGAACTACAGGGAATTCACAAAATGTATTTTGAAGGTTTGGACCTTTTCAATAAATGTGTCAAAACTTAGCTTAAAATTTAAATTACTTTAATTTTCAAGCCTCTAAAATAATTCACAAGAAAAGTATGAAAATTCCCATGGTAATTAATGTTGCTGAACTGGTAAAATAATTATTCACTTGCTATAAAAGAAAGATCTCAAAAAATTTCCCATAACTGATTTAAGTGGTGTTTTTTTTTTTTAAATTTGAGTAATTCATGACCATTTTTGTTGTCAATTATATTATCAAAATCTTAGACAATCATACATCATTTTCCATGTACCTTAGGTTATTTTAATAAAGCAATATTAAGGATGGTAGGAAATCTTTATGTAGTTCATCTGTAAATTATCTAACTCACTGCTCTTCTATCATAATTATTTCTGACAGTCTTAAAACATACTGTCTATGCTTCTTCACAAGGATATCCAAATAAGTAACTCAATATTTTAGCTTTGAAAATAGAAAAATCCATCAGCTCTTGCTTCAAAGAATTCTCATGAAACGATTATTTGTTTTTGCCACCAAGTGCATTTTATTTGTATCTCTTTGAAATTTAATCCGTCTAAAAATTTCTTTGGAAATAGAAGCTTGCTGACTGAATTATGTTAAATAATTAATGTTCATATCTAATTTCTCACGCAAATAAGACCTAAATTTAAAACAACAATTTATCTTTGTTTTGACTTGTGCGTTAAAACCTGTTGTGATAGCTATATCTCATAACAGAACAAGGATATTGTAGTTCCATGAATTGATAAATCATTTTCTTCATTAATCCAAATCCAAGGTAACATAGGATGTATTTTCTAGAAATACCCTGAGGGTTGAACTTTTCATTGATTTTTTTTATTCAAACAACTATGTTCAATTTGGTTGCCCATCTTTAGTTTACAAGTCTCACTGGGAAGCCACACAGCTTAAAATTAGCAGTTTATACGATTTAATGACAGCTTCTGACTAGGTTATTAGAAGCTTATATTATGTAAATATAAGCGCTGTTTATTTAATGACATCATAATCTGCATGGGTGTAGCACAGGTTTTGGTACTGATAATCCCCTTGGACTACAGTCTACATGATCACTCCTTATTTGGTTATAAGGCAAGGAGTGATACATTCCATTCTCAAATTTCACAAGGATGCTAGGTAGTTGGTCATTTTGAGTTTTGCTGCTGACAGGGAAAGTCAAACATAAGTTGTCATAAAGTTACAAAATATCGTTTTGTTAACCATAATATTAACTAGGTGTTAATATCCGTATATTATTGCAATATTGCAATTGGACATTTGTGTTTATCTTCATATATATGTGAGTACGAACTACACTGCTTATTATCTTTCTTTTGGATCGTTGCGATTATTTTACTTAAAGGAACTTAGTGTTTTAATATTGTTGAAAATTTAACATTCCGTTCACGTACTGTACAGCAATTTGAAAGAACTTTCCCGTTAATACAAATATACTGAACTTTATAATTATGGCTTCCAGACGTAATTCAAGGAATCAGCCGTATTCAAATAGACATTTGGACCTAAATAACCCAGACAATTGGACGTCACAGCAACTGAGGATAAAATTACAGCAGCTGGGGATTGTTGTACCCAAGAATATTGCTAAGAGTGTTCTTAAACAATTTTATTTGGAAAATAAAGATCGCCAGATTGGCAATGCTATTATTGCCCAGACCGAGGAAGTTAGTGATCCAGAACGCGCCGTACCGAATCCTTTAGCCTCAGCGAGTGCCCCAGACAGTTCCGCAAATGTGATCGACGAATTGCGTAATCCAACAGCTGATGAAAGTAGTTCGCGGAGCAATGAAGCAACCGGAAGTGCACATTTCGACAGCGTCGGTGGCAACAACATGGCTGCAATCATGCAGTCCTTCAGCATTGTTTCGCAGTCCGTCGCACAATGCGCGTCCGGTCTCCAACAAACAGTTAGCCTTATTGCTAATCAAAAATGCTCAGAAATCAGTACTTCCAAGAAATTTGATCTCGCTCAGTGGTACCACAACAGAAACGCCGAGGACGCACCACTCATCGGGAATGGAGCCATACAAAGCCGGCTAACACCACCCTCATTAGGATACTCGTCCATTACACCGGGTACAACAGGTGTGCGATCGGATTCATACTCCAATGTAGATATTGTGGCACCATCAGTACAGAGGAATATAATTGAGGGTAAGGACGTTAATTTAGGTACTCTCCTCATTCCTAATTTTGAAGCTCCTCTGACCCATTCAATAATTGCCGATGGGTTACACGTAAACATGGCCAACAAACCCGATCCGAGATTAAATAGGCATCTTTCCATCCAAGAATTCATCCAAGCTTTTGGGAAATTCAAAAGAATTATGTGTAATGCATATCCAGAACGTAGGGAGGAACTAGATGCTTATGAAGCCGACATAATTAACATCCATAATTTCCATGGCCTAAAATTTTATGATTACCATAAAATATTTTCTGCTAAAGCTGCAGCTCTTTTGAGAGAGAAACGTGTTAAAGTGGATTGGAGTCTCCGTGACCGTGATATCCTTTCATTAATTAGTCCATGTCCATGGGGCTTGGTCCATCTACACCAAGTGTCGTCGACAGGGCCTGGAGCTAAATTTCCCTTAGCTGAGTACTTGACTCCCAAGGGCCAAATTATTTATATGTTTTATTAATAAAAAATAGAAATTAAATAATCTTGTTGTCAGCAGCAAACTCACTGATATAATGTTTGGTCTTACTAGATTCTCGGTTTCAATCTTATAGGGATGTCTATGTCTGAAGGTCACATTAAATGTCAGTTTGTCAACACTTCAGGAGTATGTTAAGAAATAAGTTACAGTACAGGGTATAAAAGAACACCAGAGAACACCTAAACAAGAGAGCTACAAATACAGGGTATAAAATAATCACCCAGAACACCTCTTAAAAAGAGGAGTTCTCAAAAGGTCACAGTTTACTGAATCATGAGGAACACCTAAACAAGAGGCAACCAGCTAAACAAAGTACATGAATCATTATCAATGAACCACAGAAAATAGATAACAGACTTAACAATGAATAAGTCATCACTTGCTGTATCCGTCGTTCGTCAATGTCATGGTTACTTCTGTTAAGTTGTGGATTCAGTCGTTCGGTTATATCTCTAAGTCCCTGGAGTCATAAAATAAATAGAAGCTTATATTATGTAAATATAAGCGCTGTTTATTTAATGACATCATAATCTGCATGGGTGTAGCACAGGTTTTGGTACTGATAATCCCCTTGGACTACAGTCTACATGATCACTCCTTATTTGGTTATAAGGCAAGGAGTGATACATTCCATTCTCAAATTTCACAAGGATGCTAGGTAGTTGGTCATTTTGAGTTTTGCTGCTGACAGGGAAAGTCAAACATAAGTTGTCATAAAGTTACAAAATACCCACCCACCTCCCTTTAATCAACTTCAACTACTCACTGTATATGGGAGCAGTCTCAGCAAACCAGTGGTTTTCTTCAATTTCAAAACTCCCTTTCGAAATTGACCACTGGTCTAATTTCTCATTTCCCCCAAGTCATTAAATGTAATACATCTACATTTATTTCTCTCTCCACCGTCAATCTAACCCCCTTTATCGTAGCCACCTGCTATGAGATGGAGCAACGCTTCATACCCTTATAGGAACTCATCTGGTTCCGGTTGGTTGACGGAGTGTCCATGTCCATGGGGCTTGGTCCATCTACACCAAGTGTCGTCGACAGGGCCTGGAGCTAAATTTCCCTTAGCTGAGTACTTGACTCCCAAGGGCCAAATTATTTATATGTTTTATTAATAAAAAATAGAAATTAAATAATCTTGTTGTCAGCAGCAAACTCACTGATATAATGTTTGGTCTTACTAGATTCTCGGTTTCAATCTTATAGGGATGTCTATGTCTGAAGGTCACATTAAATGTCAGTTTGTCAACACTTCAGGAGTATGTTAAGAAATAAGTTACAGTACAGGGTATAAAAGAACACCAGAGAACACCTAAACAAGAGAGCTACAAATACAGGGTATAAAATAATCACCCAGAACACCTCTTAAAAAGAGGAGTTCTCAAAAGGTCACAGTTTACTGAATCATGAGGAACACCTAAACAAGAGGCAACCAGCTAAACAAAGTACATGAATCATTATCAATGAACCACAGAAAATAGATAACAGACTTAACAATGAATAAGTCATCACTTGCTGTATCCGTCGTTCGTCAATGTCATGGTTACTTCTGTTAAGTTGTGGATTCAGTCGTTCGGTTATATCTCTAAGTCCCTGGAGTCATAAAATAAAATCCAATTAAATATCAACTCTCAAATTGTCAGCCAGCTTATTCACTAAATGGATTTGTATTTCAAATTTAAACCATTTTTATATTCCTTAAAGGCCAATTTTAAAACTCTAAATTTGTATTTTAAGCAAAACTTTTATCTTTTTTACTGCATTTATGCATTGATGACACGGAATTTTAGCAGAAATTAGAATTTTACATTTCAGTCATTTGAACTATAAGCAACTTTGTATGCTGTTGTAAAAAACATCAAATGTGTGTTTAAAACAGCTCACTATGCAGAATATAGACAGTTGCTGCTGGTTTTTTTTTATTGTGATTTGTTTTTCATTATTTTCAATGAGGAAATTTGTATTTGATGTCATATGAGTTATCCAATCAAAAAAACAATATTCTATGACAGATTTATATGAATTTATAATTTGTTATACTATGGCTGTGTATGTCAATCTTTTTTTCTTGCTAAATAACATAATTTTTCCTTTTACATCATATCAGATTTATAAAGTTCAAGTTTTTTACATGTAACGAGAGCAATGACAGGGAAAACTAGGTCAACTTTAATTCATGAAACACCATCTAATCTAAAAGATGCCACATAGTTATGTAGGTAGAATGACAATATATATCCGTGCAACCTCGACACATTTGATCATTTAAAGTGAACAGCTAATTCCCCATCCCTATAATCCTATAATAAATATATTCACAATCAATATCAATGTCAATATTCCCACACAACCACAGAACGAGACACAAACCTTGTACAGATAAATTACTCTAAAACCGTCCGTCATTTGTCCACATTTGATTCATATAACAAAGTGCAAAAGGTACTTTTACATAATAATGCATTTTAACTGACTTCTTGCTCTCCTTGGTAGATATGTGTACCTCATGCACTCTTATTGTCTAATGTATCAATCTGTCTGGAGGGGTGTGTTCTGCACTTTTGAGATTATAAAGGTTTTCGTTTAAGGATAATTTTAAGTATCAAAGTCCATATTTAGTCAAAAACATGACAATAAAATTGATAAAATTGAGAATGGAAATGGGGAATGACAACCATGTACAAGACCACAAACCAATATACTATTCAAAACTTGATATAATAACTTTGTGGTTATCAGAGGGCAAAAAGTTTCCATATTCCCAATAGTTATTTTGGCAAAGTAATTTTTTTACCTAAATTTTAAGCAAATATTCAAAAGTATATATCATCACCTCAAATTAACTATTATTTATTCAATGAAAATGTGGTCAGTCCTGTATTGCATCCAATCTGTTAATACCATGTGGTCAGTCCTATATTGCATCCAATCTGTAAATACCAGGATGCTACATCAAAGTAGGAAAAACAATGAAAAGGAGAATATTTTTGATTTAATAGACAAATTTTCTCATCAAAATTAAAAAATTGCCAATATTAAAAGGATAAATCTATGATATTGCATTCTCTAGTTGTTCTAACCACATAGTCTGTCAAAAATCAGTATTTATGTTTTGGAAAATGTCTTCAATATTTGTTTTTGGACTTTCAACTTAATGCATTTAAGGAAACACAGCAAAAACTGCCTCTTTCAGATCTTACCATGAATATTAAGAAATGAGCTTCTCTTTTAAGATGTTTTATTATTTAAAAAAAATTACAAATGTCCTAATACATGCATGAAAGAAATGCTATCAAATTTAATGCTGTCTTCTTGTGTCTAAATGACTTCTTCCTCCTTTTTTGACGTGTATGTCAGTTTTTATATTTCTATGTTCAAGTTAGTGCTGATTCTGTTAGTAGTTGCACTGTGCATGTTATTTATTTTCATGTTTAAGTTAGTGGTAATTCTGTTGGAAGTTGCACTGTGCATGTTTTTTTTTATTGTGTTTTAGTTTATATGACATATATGGTAAAGACAGGAAATGTAGAGGTTTGTGAACTCTTAAACCTGCTTTAACATTACTATAATTTAAGCCTGTAATTTTAAGTCCAGATATCTGTATAACATGTTATAATTTGTCTTTGCATGTTTTGCAAATGTCTATTTTCAGAGGTGTTTGTGGTTGATATTGCCTGTTGTACTGAGTCATATTTTTATGATTCCTGTAACTTCTTTTTATGTACAACAGTTCAATTGAGAAAAAAATGTGGACTCTTGCACCAGTGTTTAGTCTTTCTGTCCTATTCCGTTTATTTGATGAATAAGCGAGGTACCAGTAATTTAAAATGAAATCAAAGAAAAATGGTCATTACCGATATATACTCCAGTGTAAATGTCACAACTTAAGCTTTGTGTGCAACTATCACCTATAATGGCTTCCAAGAGACTCAAAAATATTGTTTGCTTAGTTTTTTAAAGATTTTTTTAAACAAATGTAAAATGAAAAACATTGAACATATTGGACAGCTGCAGTTATGGTACATGATGACATAGAAAACTCTAATCAGTTCCAAAAATATACAATGACAAATCTACTTTACATAAATTGTGACCTGACCTTCAACCTTACAACATGCTCTCAATCTTACTTTATCTTTTGTCAATACAGTCTGTGTATAGTATTTGTTTAAAGCTTTGTATTGGTAGGGTAAGGGAAACACTGGTTGGCATATTAATCAGACATATGAAATAATTCAGAAAGCTTTCTTCCTTGGCGATTATGATTATCGATATTTTTTTAAGCTATAGACTGAATAAGGTCCTCCCTTTTTAAACAACCTCTTTGCTCTATTCTCTCCCTTTTTATGTTGAATTAGTACAGTATTTCATGTACTATAAGCTAGATTTGGAGTCAGACACTGAAAATCTGATAAGAAGAAACAAGAAGATTCTTAAGCAGTGACTATTAAATAAAGTTACAAATGTATTACAAAACTGACCTTTCAATTTTTTGTTTGAAAAGTTCAGTAAAATCACAATTATTCAGAATCCTCATTTCATTGAAAAAAAAGATAAATTCTATCTGCTCAAAAAACAAATTTTTATTTGACATGCTACTGTTACTAGTAAAAATTTAATCAGATAGATGTACAAACTCAAAAATGTAATTTTCAGGCAACATATGGTTAATCCTATAAAAGTTATTTTTATAGTTATAATATATTCTTAATAATTGATCTTTTACCATACAGGATCATACAGTAAAATCTGTCCTTTATAGCATTATTAGCATAAAAGTAATTTGATTTTATGAATTTTACTTCCTCCACTTGATGTTTTTTAATAATAATGATGGAATAATTTGTGAATAAGACCCTTTTTTAAATTCAACAATATTTAGTGTTGATAAATACCATTTTTTACTATTTTCTGAACTTCTCAATGTCATTGAAGAAAAAAGTAACCATGACATTGCTGTTTCTCACCTTAAAAAGTTTCAGAGTTTATTTACTTTGTGTACACTTGACCTTAATTAGAATTCATTATTCATTGTACAAAAATATATAAACACTTACCCAACTATTTCAGTTAATAATTATATCCAAAATTATAGTCGTAAATTTCACAACACAACTGTTTTCTTTACATTCATAGTTAGGTGTAGGTGTTCCTGTTAAATTTACCTGTAATGAATCACCTATCGAAATTCTATCAATAAAACCCACAGGTAACAATTATCACGTACCTTGATTTCCTAATCCTTAGCCAATGGTCAGTCACTTCATGTCATTCATCAATAAAGATTAATTTTCCTGTGTTATTGTTGAAGGATAACTTCTTAAGTTGTAGTCTGTGAAAGTTCACCTGTCCAATTGTTTACCTGAAACATAAATGCGTAAATTAATAATGCATGCAGTCAAAATGATATGGTTCAATACACAAAATATTTACCCATGATGGGTAGAAACTATGTAAATATTTCAGACAGTAAATACATAAAATATCATTGGTACATTAAGGTGTGCTTTTTTGTCATCAAACAAAAGTATCAAGGCTAATAAATTCATAAAACAGACATTTTAATCATGTTTGACAACCAATTATAAATAATCTTTTTCTAAAGATAAACTGACTGCTTACAAAAAATAGAACAAATGAAATTTTAAAATACCAGGAGTCTTGAGTATACAAATGTAGTCTCTCATAATTCATATCATTTGTCAATTAGGAATTTGGTGTTCAACTGTTTATTTAATTTACAAACTGTTTCATGCTAAAATTGACTGATAAGTTAGGGGTTTCATTACCACAATTAACTTAAAACATCCCCTATATTCTTTCATACATATAAGTTGGCTTGAAAGTTTGGCTGTACCTGCACCAATCTGATTTTAATGGAAAATCAGATCCTAATTCTAAAGGTGATGTTGTTTATAGAGCTCATAATTTAAGAAATGACCCATACAAACTTATTGGTCTATGAATAAATTCAATCTGAAAATATCACATTTTCTTCTTGTAGTCAGATCTTTTAAAATTGTCTTATTGTGCGATCATCATTAATTATAATTATATTGCTATCCAGTTATCAATACTTGTGGTCCTTCATCCGGACTTTGAAGTACCTTCCATCTACTATGAATACTCTTATCAAAATGTATGTACTGAAACAGATCTGGTAAGCAAAGCCCTTTCAAATGAGTTTACAGTTTGCTCTTATTTTGTGTTGTAACACTAATGTCCTAGGTTAAGGGAGGGTTCAAAGTTCACCAAAATGTTTCACCTCTCCACATTCTTCATTACATGTCCCAATTTAGGACCTTGTAATCCATTGGTTGTCATTGGTTACTCTTTACAATATTTTTCTTCATTTATTGTTATAGATATAAACATGAAGATGTTGCTTTACTCTTCAGAAGTGAATTGCTCATATTTTGTCTTTCTATAACCTCATAATAACTTACAATATTGAATGTGTTTTAAACATTGTTAACTGACAGAAATGGTCAGCGTTACCTAGGACTTAGAGCACATTTGTTTCTAACCTAAACGATGTAAACGATTACGCGCTTAGTCGTTTAGTCCATTTGTTTCTTACATTTTTTGGTCAATGTCGACATCGTTCACATAAACGATGTACGCGCAACATAGTCGCGTAGTCGTTGATTGTTTATCGTTGGGACGTGTAAACGATAAATTTGTTTCTGCATCTGTCGTTTAAATAATTACGAGCGGTGTTGTTTTCGCAAAGTCCTGGTTATTTATTTCCCACACTTTTACCTGTTTGTTTACAGTGCGTGAGTGTAATCTATTTCTGTCTGACTACATCGGGTCTATAAAGTGTATTAAACGATGTATTTGTTTCTAGCAGCCTAACGTTTACTAACCGATAGTCATCGATGACAAAATTTCGGGTTAGAAACAAATGCACTCTGAGGCATATTGGTCCAAGGTGCAACGCAGCTTTAATAGGTGAATTTGCTCATCAAATCATTCTAACATCAACAAAACAGCAGGCGTCACTAACAGAACAGAAACTAATGACCCTTACACAGCATCCATGTTTATCCCTTAGTATTTGTAGGGTTTACACGAATTTAAAAAAAAAAATTTGGAGTGTCTTGAGTTTTATTTACTCCTTGTAATATTTTTTTCAGAGAAAATTTTAGGTTGCTTGTGCATGTTCTGAGGTCATATGATTCAGAACCTACCAGAAAACCTTTTGATCAGATACAATTTAACAATTTAGAGAGGATGTAGATCTAAGCTTTTTAACACAGAAACTTCATCTTTGTTCTTCGTATTCTGAAAAAAAAGAAATAATTTGTAAACAATTCTGAAAGCAATGGAAAGGCAGAATATTGAGATTTACAATAGGTTAGATAATGGTTTTTAAATAAGAATGATTCATCAGCTCATGCTCATCTATACAATGCTTTTTCAATGAAACTAATAGTTTAAAATCACCCTAATTAGACTTCATGTTGTATCAATATTTGTAAACAATTAACATGAAAAGTCACATTAAAATTACCTGCCAATAATGAAATATGAATTCCTGAAACTTGATACAGAATTAATACTTGTATTTTGAATTTTTAATGGACGCTTTGAAATTGAAGCCTCATCTGATGATTTACCGTTTAATCTATAATGATGAGGAAGTTTTTATATTTTAATGTACAATTCCAAATTTATCTTAATAACTCATTCAAAACTTTATAGGAATATCAATAATGCCAAATTAGAATTAACAACAAATTTAAGCAGCATTATTATCTTTCATATTCTAGTATAAATTTAATCAATACACCAATGTTGACTTTAAAAACAATTCAATTTTTACTTGATTTAAATAAAATATTAAAGAATAACAAAGAACTTTTTTATCAAAATGGCCAGATCTCAAAATAACATAGATTCATCTGTGTTCATTTAAAAGACAATACAGACTGGGATGCAACAAAAGATTTTGGTTCTTTTATAATAATCATTTGTATAACATTACAATTGAATGTAATAAATGTTCTTTTTTCCAGTCCATATTTAGACTAGCTAATGTTCAATAGAAATACAAAGAAACATGCTATTCTAATTCTACTCTGCCATACTTGTTAAAGAGTTTAAAAAACATTCCACTCTAAAGTATAAGAGAACAAAGAATTAGGATCTCCTTACAGTATCTTTGATGCAATTTCCCTCTATTGATTGATAGGTGTTTAACACCACTTTAAGCACTGTTGTGCTATTTTGTAGCAATGATTTTTTTTATGGCGAAGGAACACTGAGTGCCCTAAGAGAACAACCAAACCTTCGGTACAGAATCAAATTCAAAACCTACATAGTTTAACTTCTTACACCACTAGGCCACCATTGAAAAAATCAACTCTGCACCATCATGAGACTTTTCTATGTGTTGTTAAACACGAATAAAGGAATGAGACAGCATCCTAACAACACAGATGATCAAAAGGCATCTAGAAGTTTTCAATATGAGACAAGTGTCTATTCAACATGTCAATACTGTGTATAAAATTAAAGAACCTTAGTGAGCACGCTCACAAACCCCACGTCATCACATTGTCATTGGAGAAATTAAATAAGTATAAGAAAAAAAAATTGTATAAGAAACAAGAATGTGTCCTCAGTACACGAATGCCCCACTCGCACTATCATTTTCCATGTTCAATGGACCGTGAAATTGGGGTAAAAACTCTAATTTGGCATTAAAATTAGAACGATCATATCATAGGGAACATGTGTACTAAGTTTGAAGTCGATTGGACTTCAACTTCATCAAAAACTACCTTGACCAAAAACTTTAACCTGGAGCGGGACAGACAGACAGACGGACGGACGAACGGATGGACGGACGCACAGACCAGAAAACATAATGCCCCTCTACTATCGTAGGTGGGGCATAAAAATACTGAATAATAATTTCCTGTCAATATACACATCTACATAGTATGTCCTTATTATCTACAAAATTTCATGAAATTCTGTTGTGTAGTTTCAGAGGAGTTGCGATGACAAACTGTTGCAGTAGTACATTGAAGTAAATAAGTTCAAAGGGGCGTAACTCCTAGAAAAAAAATTGAATTGCAATTTCCCGTCGATATGCACAAGTTAACTACATAATATGTCCTTATTATCTGAAAAGGTTTCGTAAAATTCTGTTGTGTGGTTTGAGAGGAGTTGCGATGACAAGAAACGGGACTGACGGACGGACGGACTAACGGACGGGTCAAAAACATTATACCCTCCGCAACTTCGTTGCGTGGGGTATAATAACATAGTTTTATAGTAATGTTCTGTCTAGATTGCAATATACTAAACACTGCACATCTTATTTAGCAAGAAAGGATTACTGGTATATGAAGCCACAATCATATCCAAAACTTAACTTGTAAAATGGTTGAAAATTATCAACACAACACTGCCTAACAAAACTTATTATCGGTCGTCCAACTGTCTATATCAATCTGCTCAGCTCTTAATAAAACTCCATATCACGGCTTTGTGACGTCAAATACGTTGACCTGGCCTTAATAACTTTGACCCGGACATATCAGCGACGTCATAATGTTTGAACCGACGTTGATAAGTTTGACCCGAACTTATCAAGTCAACTTCCGGTTGCTGGTGAAACTAAGACAATACTTCCAAAAGACGCAAATACAGCCACATAAATCGATTATCAGGTTATCAGCATATTAATATTGTAAAATATCAGCTGCTCGACATAATATGAAGGCTTTTTGATCTCGTTCGATGCGCTTACTCGACAAAAAGCTTCATATTATGTCTTGCAGCTGATATTTTACGATATCAACATGCAGACAACCTGATAATCGGTACTTATCAGCCACATAATGATGATGAGCCTTCATTATATGAAATAAAATTATCCACATTTAAGGATGTACTTCATTGAAATAAAATAAACCAAGAATTTAAAATTGATACTATAAGCTGAAAGAGCATTTGTTATGGATCAAAATAAACTCAAAATATTGATAGGTCATGGAGCTCCTTTTCAAGATATTCGATTTAAAAAATATGGCAGGAAAAGTTTGACCATGTCTTTTACCTTATATTTGCATTGGTATTATTTGGGTCTTAAATCAAAAGAAACAAAATCAAGAATCTGCTTAAATTTTGCTAAAGGACCTTTTATAGCTACTGAAGTCTCATATGAACAAGAATGTGTCCCAAGTACACTGATGCCCCACTGGCACTATCATTTTCTATGTTCAGTGGACCGTGAAATTGGGGTTAAAACTTTAATTTGGATTTAAAATTAGAAAGATCATATCATAGGGAAAATGTGTACTAAGTTTCAAGTTGATTAGACTTCAACTTCTTCAAAAACTACCTTGACCAAAAACTTTAACCTGAAGCGAACGGACGCACAGACGGACGAACGAACGCACAGACTGACGAACGGACGCACAGACGGACGAACGGTGGCACAGACCAGAAAACATAATGCCTCTCTATTATCGTAGGTGGGACATAAAAAGCACATTGACCTATATTTTTTTTTTTGCTCTCTTGGTTCCTTTAAGGTGGCTCGCGGGTCTAAGTCAAAATTTTATTTTTATATAGGATTTCGCTATATTTTTCTACAATTGAACTTTATCTTATACTTAATAGAAAAATAAAATAAAAAGATGGGGTCACCATTTATTTATCTCACAATCTGCCTTCGAAAGAAGCATACATTTTTGTAAAGTTACTTTTTTTTCTGTTGAATAGGAGAAAAAAAAGGTACCGTAATATCGAAATTAAAAAAGAACTTAATTACAGAAATCGCTCAAATTTTACAAAAGTTGAGTTTAAGTACAGCTTATTTGAAAATGATAATAAAAAATATAGGTCACCGATGAGTTAAAAAAGATATTTCAATTTTAATGCCACAAAATAGCAATTTTGCACCAGAGGGAGATAATTTGGAGCGTTTTCAATGCTATATACATTTTAAGTCATCTGGGGCCAACATAAATTGATATTTTTGAATGATTTTTGTACTATATGATAAAGTAACATCTAATAAAGGTAATAAATAAAATTTGTAATGAAAAATAACTGTTTAATTTTTTTCCAAAATTGTTATACCCTCGATAGCCTCCTTAACTAGTGTTATGAAAAGCTTATAATTTTGAAACTGAGTATTGAACCTCCTAAAGACTTACTTATATAACTTATATAATAAACTTTGATATAATTTGTAAATGAATTGATAACTGGTGGGTTCAAATCAGATATGCTGCCAAATGATACCATGCTGTTAACTGGTGGGTTAAATCAGATATGCTGCCAAATGATACCATGTACTATATAATCTGATTACAATCATCCGTTGTAATTGTTAGGTTGTCTATCTACCATACAAGGACTTTTAAGTGTAAAGTCTTTCATCTAATGACAGCTGGACAAGAACATCGACCAATAAAAAAGGTGCATTAAAGGTCATTAATAAAGTACTTTGGAACTAGCAGCATCACCTAGAATGTTTAATTGATTCAAGGACATGAACTAGATGTTCTACGGAAGCAGAGTCAGTATACACCTTATCGCTAATCCCGGCTGACCCATCCGCTTGAACTTTTGACGTCAACAACAATCACTTTTCCATTGTGGCGTCAGATATTTTGCTTTATGACGTCAAAATTTTACGGGAACCTGTGTGATATCCAGTAATGGCGGACAAATAGCGATAAGGTGTATTACTAAACTCTTTTTTTGTTTTGTTATATCAGCCATATTCTTGATGTTCCATGTTTATTAGTATCATAATGTTTTGAGCACTTCATAACACTTTCCATACTATGTATTTTGAATAGATAGTGTTGTGCCAGCACAGTACATTCTATTGGAAATGTACTATCTTCTTTGTAATAGAAAGTGTTGTGCACACAGAACATTAAAGTTACTAAACAGAATAAACATGGAATTTATTAAAAAATTTCAAGCACAAGAAATAAATATGCAAATTCCATAATCAAAAATAAATCCAAGTTCAAATAATAGCCTGTTTCAAGTTTTGTTTATACATTAATCCCTTGTACCAACAAATGCTCGAAAGTAACAGTGTAACAATTCTGTCTGCCCATTCAAAATACTCTTGTGAGGAGAGATGCCATTCTGGACTTTTGTGCACTGAATGCATATTTTTTGGTTGAGTGTTCCTTAATTATTTTGATTCTGTCATAACATGGGAGCAAGTAATTCGGAATATATCACCTGACCAACTACTAGTACCTTACAAATATAAACTTAAAATAAGATGCTTACATTTTTTTATCTCCAATAAATGAAAAACTCTGTTGTTTGCTGTTGAACTGCTTTGAGATTTTACTTTACATATCTATAAAAAAATTTGTATGAATATAGATCTGATCACAAAATGAGAGTTTATGATATGAAAATTTATAAACCTTTCATGTATTCAAATATGGAGACATATGGAGCTGTTGTCCATTTGAATACAAAGCTAATAGTAACCCATACCTTGATAACTGGATTACAATCAAATCTACACAAGGTAGACAATTAATCAATACTCATGTTTTTATATCTAATATCATAATACAGGAAACAGCTGGCCAGTTCACAGTGGATGTGACACTCTAATCATTAGCCCTCCTTATACAAACAATCGAAACTATTAATGTAAATGTACAATTATCAAAAGGTCAACAAAAGGTTCTGTTTAATTCAATTAATCTGACATCGTTTGTTTAATCTTTGTAAAATATATAATCCAGATCAATGACTAAAGGGAGATAATAAAAAAAAATACATTTTCGATTATTAATCAAACAAGTTGAAATCTATAAAACTTAGCATTCATTTCTAGGTAACTTTTTCTCATGGTTGGTAGGCAGAATTCACTATAAATTTTCACTAAAAATATTCACTAAAAATATAATTGTTAAAGTTGCACAGAATTTTAATGCAATCTTTAAGATATGACTATTGCAAGAACATCCAAATTTAAATAAACAGTTTTTAAGTTTTACTTTATTGGGTTGCTGTTTTATTGTCCTTATATACCCCTTTACTTTTATTAAAGTAAATAAAAATTTGAAAGACACACAAAGTATTGTGACAGTAAATTATTGAACACTTTTGAAACATAAAGGTAATAGTAAACAGCCAGAAGTTCAGTCATCACAGGGAAATGTGCTTTTACAAGTGTATAACCACACAGGATAATACATTAAGAATAAACTAATCAAGCGTTTGTTGGTGATGCTGAGACTTATAATGTACTTATATTTTAGCATTACACAAGGAAATGCTTTTCTGAGACTGTTCTGACGTCTTTACACTTAATTTAATCAATTGGCTGTTTGCTGAATGACACTTTAGGCTGGGCAAACATGGTTTATTTATTAGCTGTTATTGGCTTTGAAAAAGGTTTCAGCAACTGTGAGTACTCTTAAGATTTGTACTTGGTGCCGTTTTGTCTTTAGGTAAAAAAAAATTTTTTATGTTTCATGCTGTGCTGATCAGTATAGCCATTTCCAACTGATTTTTACAGTTTGTTCTTATTTTGTTCAGTTACACCATTGTTGAAGTTTAGGGGAGGTTCAAATACACCTTATCGCTATTTAGTCCAATCAGTGAAAAACAGTCATTTATACAACTTCCTGTTTGGGTCATGCCGCCGAAAATAGAGGTCATCAGAAGTGAGATGAGGGAGGAAAAACTTTAGAAAGTGATCATCAAGAAACTTTGATAGAATATGATCCACTTTTTTCGAAATTAAAATTAAAGTAAAAAAATATTTTGTTTGAAGCATTTACGGTAGTTTAAACAGGTCTCATTAAAAAGTATCATGCATGGTGAATTGTTTAAACAGGGTCCCAGATAGCTTCAACTGGATGAAAAAGTTGTGTAATTTTAGAACTTATCCGGGATGGAATAAATAGCGATAAGGTGTATAAGAACAGGTGAAATGGAAAAATAAAGATTGAAAATCACAAATCCTATTGGGTTCTGCTTCATAAATGAACATGTTATTTTAATGTGTTTTATCTGATGACAAGGCCGTAGCTACCCTTGAGGCAAGTGAGGCAATTGTCTAACTAAAATTTCGACACTGATTATTTTTTTTATACATATCAATATAATAGTCATTTGTTGTTCTGTCTCAACCTTAATTTCTATATAACTTGTCATCATTCCTTTTAAACTATTCTTCCTGGATATAACTCAGCATCTCAACGGGTGATGTTTCTCGATAACATTAACCTAGTAATGATAATCATCATGGATCTCTAGTTAAAAACAGGCTCTTGCAGAAAAGGAAAAGCGACACTGAAGGTAAAGAAGGAATAATTCTAGTAAACTAGTTTTTTGTGAACAGAGTCTGAGTATTGTATATAACTTCATTAGAACAATCCAAAAACGATAAGTAGACTGACAAATCAAGTACTGGTATTCGGAAGGGGGAAGTTCTGTCTGCGTATTCATTTCTTCGTTTAACCAACTTTTGACAAATCAAGTCATCGCAAGGGGGCAGTCCTTAAAAACCTTAAAAATTGAAAGAATATCCCATATTCCAATTTGATATTATTGAGGAATGGTAGAACCTTTAACACAGGATTTTGTCTTTACTTATTCGGGACTACGGAATTTAATTTCTTTATATTCTGGGTTTCGGAATCGGACACCCCATACCTCTAACCCCTAAATTTATAGAATCTGGAACTAAAATACCACCAACTATTTCCAGGAATAATTTGAAATTATAGACCTACATGTAAACGTCAAAAACTCCATTCCAATTCCCCTGTACCCATATCATATATACTCTATAGATAGAATCATATACATTTATCTTATCTCATTCTATCCCTAGTTTGTCTACTCTTTGTCAGCATAAAAGCGAGTTTAATATTTTGTAACTGCAACTGTATGATGGTGCTTACAGGAAAGCTTAATTCCCTTTTGCAAACAAAACTGTTACTACCGATGCTGCTACCTAATTGCTGATGGAGAAGGAATTGGAAGAAGACATTGATCATTGTGTTGATGATAATGTGCTTCCTTTAGAAACACAAACTGCCCTGAAACGACTGAAAACTTGGAAAAGAGCATGCATGAGTGGCGAGAGATTGTGTGGGCTTGCCATGTTCATCGCGATAAGGATATCAGCAGACCAAATTATGATTCTGAAACGAGTTGACTGAACCGGCCATAGAAAAATTTGGCAAACTCTACTGAATCGATGTTTGTTCTATGTTCTGGCAGCAGACTCAAATCAGTGATATTTGGATGATTATCTTACATATAAATTTAAATAAAGTTGTTAAAAATTTGGTGTTAGTAAAAGTCTTAAAATATAAAAAAAAATATATAAAAAGTGTCCAAATTCAAAACATTATCAAACTCTCTAAAAATGCCTAGAATGCAGGATTTTGCACCATTCATTTCATACCCTCTAAAAAAAAAATTCGCATCGCTTCGCTCGGCTCAATTATTTTGCCTCACTAACATAAGATGCCTAGCTACGGCCTTGTGATGATCTGTCAAATAGTGAACAGATACATAAACGATTTTACTATTTATCTCAAGACATTGTCAAACCATTTTAAACAGCATCTTGATTAAACCAACCTTAATTATTATTAATATGGAGATGTTGTTTGATTCATTCCCATAATACAACTGTTCATTAAAAACATTACAGCAGACATATTGTAATGTTTCATACAATGCAATGGTAAAGGGCCCTCCCCCTTCTTGGGGAGGGTTTTAACATCACACCTTTGGTATATTTTTACCCCCTTATTGAAAGGATTTCAAACTCCTGTGGCTGTTCATGCGACAGAAAACGGGTGTCGTTCTCAATATTTCATAATATACATGTGACATAATTGAAAAGAAAGGAGTTTATCATGAAAACACATCTTGTATCTCGATTGAAATGATTTTAAACTACAACATCATGTTTTAGTGTTTACCTTACTTCAACTTACCTGCGCAATTTTCGCGGGAACTTAATAAATGCTGTACAAACCCGGAGAAGACGCCGTGAGGAATTCCGGCAATACTTTTTTTCGGTTTTTCACATTTTTGTGATAAAATGATCATGATAGCTGTTTACAGTTTATTGTATTTATATGTAATCTACATTTAATGTTCAGCAACATATTTTGTTCATTTGTCAATAGTTTGGTCCTCTTTTCAGATACTACAATAGGTCAACTATATTTGGTGTCGGAATGATTATAAAATGTGTACATGTCTGTCTGCCAGGATTTATTTAAGCTTTAGATTCATTGTTTATTGTTCATATTAAGCGATAGGTCAACCATTTTTTTTTTTGTTACGTGTAGGGAAATATTGTAAGGTCTACATGTCTGGTATGTATCATATGCTCAGTGACCATGACCTCATTTTTATACTAAGTTCATTGGTCTGTATTAATTTTTCATGGTTTTGTCTATTTCATGGATATTATTAGCAATGTGTTACTGTACTATATTTGATGAATGGAATGATAGTGCATGTCTGTCTGTCAGTGTATATCTGACCTTGACCTCATTTTTAGGGATCATTGATAATGTTAAGTTTATGTGATACTTGTAACACAGAAAATAAAAACATGGAAAAAGGGGCATTTCAATGTATGCACTCTTGTTCAAACTTTAAAATGAACAAGAGTGCATACACGGAAATGCCCCTTCTTCTAAAATCACTGACTATGATTGATTTTTAATATTTTGAAAGTATAGGTAACAAGAATGTGTCCTAAGTACACGGATGCCCCACTCGCACTATCATTTTTCATGTTTAATGGACCGTAAAATTGGGTATAAAATCTAATTTGGCATTAAAATTAGAAAGATCATACCATAGGGAATATGTGTACTAAGTTTCAAGTTGTTTGGACTTCAACTACATCAAAAACTACCATGACCAAAAACTTTAACCTGAAACTTCCACTTTCATTTTCTATGTTTATTGGACCGTGAAATTGGGGTCAAAAGTCTAATTTGGCTTTAAAATTAGAAAGATCATATCATAATTAACAAGTGTACTAAGTTTCAAGTAGATTGGACTTCAACTTCATCAAAAACTACCTTGACCAAAAACTTTAACTTGACGGACGGACGAACGGAGCCACAGACCAGAAAACATAATGCCCCTCTACTATTGTAGGTGGGGCATAAAAAGGTGTTACAAGTATCACATCTTAGTATTGATAGTCCTTCTAAAAAGTTGGTGTTGATGGCAGATATTTTGAAGTATCTTGAAATATTCACATATCTTTTTATCAACACTAAGGGCTAGACTTGTGGAACAGATACTTGACTATATATATATTGCTGAAGACAAGCTTGGTGTCAACCTTTTTCTTTTTTTTTCCATGTTTTTTTTCTGTGTCATTGGCACATATCCAATATCTATATATGTTACAGTGAATTTGTATAATCAGGGATTACATAATCCCTGAAAATTTTAGGGCCTAAAATTTTCAGGGATTATGTATAATCACTGGTTAGTTAGGGATTATATATAATCACTATAATTTTCAGGGATTATGTATAATCACTAGAAAAAACGTCAGGGATTATACAGAATAACTGAAATGATACTAAGATATATAACGGTGTCTTCCCATTTATCCAACTTTTAATTTTTTTTTATTTTTGTTAATTATTGGGTTGTTTGTTTAGTAATAATAAGGTGTCTTTCTAAAATTTGACAGTAAATTTGTTCCTGTATGTTTTATATTATTTAAAATATATATATATATTACATTAATGTAAACATTCATAAGATTGTCAATTCTATCCCAAATTTGTCAATTAAAACAGCAAAAGGCGTAGAAATATCTGAATGTTTTGGTATTTGAGCAAGTGTGAAATCATTTGTTCCCCAGACTATTGCTATACCGACCAGAAACTTAACATTTTATGACACTAGAGTCACTAGAGAGACAAAAGTCAATAATTTTCTTCAGTTTTACCGGTTTAAGGAAAGTAAGACAATATTAAAACATGAGGGAGAATACAAAAACTATGACCTCTTGTGTTTTAGAAATTGAAATTTAACTTAACTTAAGTCAAGTTATTTAATATTATATAAATCAACCGAAGTTAAGTTAAGCTAAGTTATTTAACATTATATAAATCAACCGTCGTTGCACCGGACTCGTACCATTGCCCGGTCTGATTGCATTGATACCTGCATCGTTAGTGAGAGCCTTATCCCCACTGCTACCGGGGTTAACATTGGCAAATCAAGCCATTTAAACTGTACTTTGAAAATGATTGAAATATATGAAATAAGTCATTAAAAATCTTGATAAAACTAAAGGGGGGTCTGTGTGAGCCAAGGCTCCGTGTTGAAGGCCGTACTTTAACCTATAATGGTTTACTTTTTAAATTGTTATTTGTATGGAGAGTTGTCTCATTGGCACTCACACCACATCTTCCTATATCTATCTCAACACTTGCAGGTGTGTGTAGCTCACAGCTTAAGGATATGAGGAAAAGTAAATGTGTTTTATAAATCACAAGTCTACTACCAATAATTATGCACACTTTTTAGAATTTCGTAAAATTTTCGTTTGTGTACCTTTTCTCATGGACTGGATCATATCAGACTAATACCCTTAATATTGTATAACGTTAGGCATACCGGTAATATATTAATATGAAAGACACAAAAATATTTAAATGATAAACACAATATAATTAAATGATAAGCACAATATAATTAAATGATAAGCACAATATAATTAAATGATAAGCAAAATATATATTGAATAATTGATGTTTTGTTTTTAATACTAGCTGACTTTATCAGCAATAATATCAAGCGAGCCCTTTTTGATATTTACTGTATCAGTATTAATAATATCAAGCGAGCCCACAAGGGTGGGTTGATGAAGTTAGTATTAAAATATTAACATGATTAAATGGCATAATGATTATTTTTTTTATCGTATTGTTTTAGCAATTGTTTTTACGTTGAGATATGGATTAAACTGAAATTGTCATCAAAACTATTTTTACGCGTACAATCTTTTTGATAAATGTTAATTTTATGCACAATATTTTAAAAATAAACATTTTATTTACAAACTAGATTTGGATGGCATCGACTATTACACATTTGTCCTGTCTTTTTACATGTATATCTATTAAATTCATATTTGTTTTTACCACAATATCAACATTTAAAAAACCTTGTCCTCCATGTCCAATCATATTTTACGGCACGTCTCAGAGAAATAGAGTTTTCAGCACAAACATCTGAAGGTACCAATGAAGGGAAATCAGCAACGTCAAACTGATGTCTTGTATTAAAGATCCGAGCAGGAGTCCATTGCTATATGGCAAGGATCTCCCTTTCCTGGAACCACTTGTGGAATTGGTTTGAGATATATGTTGTTTTTCCTCTGCAATTTGCATTAACTTTTGAGCATACGTTTTTCTTCAACCCAAGCAACACCTGTGCCTGTGCCAAGCTTATTTGTTAGCAGCATAATGAGGTTCAACACTTGGACAAAATATAAAGGAAAAAACTCATCACTTAAGAATCAAATAGTAGATCAGGAAGGAAAACTCCATGTTTACTTAAACTTTCAAGGAATAAGAAAAAAATGATAATTTGTCTATGATAATTTGTTTCATCATCTTTGGAGCTTTTAATTATTGATAATCACTGAAATCATAATTAGGGAATTTGTAGAATACTAATTAAAATTATCAGTGATTATGTGAAATCACTGGTAATTTTCAGGGAATCTGTATAATCACTAATGATTTTAGTGATTCTACATAATCCCTGAAAAATCAGGGATTCTACATAATCACTGATTATACAAATTCACTGTAACATATATATGTAATGAACTGCCCCACATTTGAGGTTAGATAGGTCATGAATTCATTGGCTTGCTGAAAGGAAAAAAGTTGTGTGATAGAAGACTTTAAAGGAGTACCACAGGGTTCCTTTATTGGTCTATAATTAAATGAATTGGTAAATAAGGATCATTTGATTGGCAACATTAAGTGGCAAATTTAGCTTGACAACGTTTACCAATGATAGCTGATAATACCCTGCTATGTACTAGACCTTTCTTTCTTCAATTTTCAAATATTTAAATGTTTCTTTTGTTGTTTATTTGCATTTTTATTCTTTGATTCTTTAAATTGGATCAAGACAAAGTATGTTTCCTGCATTCAAAACAGTGAGCTTAGATGTGGTATGAGCATCAAAAAATATTTCCGAATATCCTGAATTTTAATTATAGAAATTAACGAAATGTAAAACTTCAGCTACAGTTTACTTCAAAACATTTTGGACAGGATTAAACAAAATACTTATTCCTTAAGGTCAAGATACAGTAAATGTCACTGATTTACGTAAAACTTTGGCTCTTTGAACTACAACCGAAAATTGTAAAAATAATGCATTTATCTCATTTATCATTTGAATTTTTACTGATTTAATTCTTTCAAAATGGGTGAACATTTGTAAAGAAAGCACATAAAAGCGGCAAAAACCCTTCGAGAATTTGTCTTTAAATCATCAAATCTACTTCATAGATTTTTCTTAAAAAACTATATGTTGTTGATACATAAATTTCCGTTTGAATGGTGCAAAATAAAGATAGGGTTACCGACTTTGTTTTTATGGTATACATCATTCACAGTCGTGTTCCTGGTGAAAAAAGGCCTCAAAGCGTCGAAAAAATTGTAACGTCATTTGTTACAGTCCATAAAATGTTGATTTTTGAGGTTTTTTACTACCAACAAGGTAACAAATTGATTAATAGACAAAAAAGGAAGTTGGTGACCATATCATTATTTCAAATCAATAAAACAGAAATGTATTTGTCAACACAATATAGTTCTTTAAGAAAAAAATCTATGGAGTAGATTTAGAGATTAACATTTTAGAAGATTTTTCTCCAATTTTATATGCTATCTATTCAATTATTCACTCATATTGAAAAAAAATCAATCTGTAATATTTCAGATAAAAAAAAAAAAAATGCATTTCAACAAGTCATGGTTGTATGCAAAATTTTAGAAAAATCTGCGACATTGCCTATTTACTGTTCCTTGACCTTAACAACATATGGTTATTGGGAGCTATAAAGTTTCCCCATTATAGATACAGATCTAATTTCTATTCTGATGTTGACTGTTTACCCTTTGCTGTTAATCGTCATCGGATGATGATCTTACAAATTAAAATTATGTTGTGAATTTTGTTTTTTAGTCACTTTGTTTCTAATTAGTTTTAGTATTTGACTAGTTTCAATCTCTTCTTACACAATCACTTGACATGCTAGATGCTACCTAGGCTAGCTTCATACAGTAGTAAGCCAAGACCATGCCTTCCCAACAATATGTCATCATTTATTCTTCTCCTAGTTAGTGATCTGTTGGTAGCTAGACTGTGTAGGTTTTTTATCGTATGTTTCACTACTACATAATATGGCCTAGATAGGCAAATGGGGAGGTTTGTGTACATGTAAAACAGGATCAACCCTATCACATTTTATGCCTGTACCAAGTTGGGCCATGCAATGCTTTTTTTGTTGTCCTTGTCAGTGTTTATGATTGGTGTGCATGGCCCAATATTTCTGGTACATGTATATGCTATTATCCTTTAATGTGCTATCCTAGATCAATCTTGAACTTGCCTGAATCTAACAAGCATATATATGCAGTGACCTTCAGATGCCATAAAATTTTTCTCGATCAAATAAATAATCTGGAATTTTTTTATCACTCTCTAAAAATCACAGTAATATATGACACGATAATTTCTGAATTTTCAGTAAAAAAATAATGGCATTCTTTTATATTGAAGTAATTTGAGTAGGGGCACTAGCTGTCAAATTCATGTTCACCGATTTTAATCAAATTCTCATAATTGATTTATAACGATGTAAAACATTTATCAAAACTATTAAAAGTCTAAATCAAACAATTTACAAGGCACGGGCATGATAATAGGTAGCTTCCTTTCATGTGTATTTTAGTCTATATGCCATCTAATTAATTATCAAATTACCTCTTAAGTCATACGATGACCATATAAGCGATGTAAACATAAATATAAATATAGATATAAATAGATTAAGCAAATTCGTGCTGTTTAATTATTCTAGGTATATTTAATTTCATATTATAGATAGCAAATAAATGTTTATCATCTTTTTTACCTGCATAAGAATATTTTTTTTGTGGATCGAATCAGTCAATCAAATGATTTTTTTTGTTTCACTTTCAATGTTGACATTCTCTTTACACATACAATTCATGTGTTGTCCATCTCAAGGTAAGGGGTTAAATTGAAGTTCACATGAATACAGATTCAATGAGGTTGAATTATTCACTTGCAAGTGAATAATTTCGTAATCAATGTTTTTGGATGATTTTAACAAAATTGAACCATATTGGCTGCTAAAAGGGAATTGTTATTTCACTATTTACCTTATTAATGATTAAGCCAAAAAAATTAATATATTAGAATTTTCATATATCTTGTAGCTAGTACCCCTTTAACTGATTTGTTCATATTCATATCATTAGGAGCAATTAAAGTTTGAGTTGTGTACTTCAAAGACTTATTGGTTGGAACTTTAGCCTTTTGAATATTATGAATAACATGATAGTAACTTATACGACTAGGAAAGTAGCATTATCAGCAGAAGTGGATTTATAGGGTTTTTCAGGAGGCCTACCCCCCCCTTTTCTGGGGAAAATTTGGTTGCTTATATAGGGAATCAGTGAAGCATGACTGGAGAGGGCCCCCTCTTAGGCAGTCAGTGGGCCCCCACTTGTAAAGATTTCTGGATCCACCACTGATCAGGACCTGACCATACAATGATCCCTAAGATACAGACAAACGTCATTTACAAAGTTCAAGTCAATACTACTGTCCAAATGCCAGTTTAATCACTACAATGCCCTCTTCATACATAATTAATAGGCTTATAAGGAAAACAACAAATTTTAGACAAATGTGTGTTCTTAAAATATGTACCAGTATCAACAATATAAGAATCCTTTGCAAGTTCTCGAACTCTGTATCAAGGCAAACATGCACCAGTTAGATAAACAATGATTGAATCACCTTTAATTTTAGAAAAAGGATTTTTTTTACAAATTGCTTTTATCTTCTTCATTTGATCTTTGGTGGATAGTTGTTTCATTAGCAATCATACTTTATCCCCTTATTTTCATATTAACTCTAAAATTAGAAGTGAGCATTTACATTATGATACATGCTCATCTTTGTTGCAATAGTTATGCGACAACTTTAAAATGTAAACTATGTGAGAAATAATATTCATAGAAAAAAAATTGTTTAAGACTCTTTATTTTTTCTTTTGTTTTTCTTTTGTTGTCTTTTAGATTGTTTTTCTTTCTTTTTATTGTCCAATGCCTTTGACATTAATATTCTTTCCTTCTGTATCTGTTGTATGAGCTTCTCTTGTGATTTCTTATCTTTCTTCACAGATGAGATAGCATCGCTTCCTTTTTCTGTAAAATAAACACAATATCATTTTTTTAACTGTTAATTCATGATATATTGAAAATTTTGTCATAAGATTTTTAAAAGTACTAGTAAAATAATCATAAAATGAAAGTTATGGTTACAAGGCTGTTGCTAATATTTGCTAACTGTAAAACTGGTATAGTGGTGTGAAGGTTGGCGCCTGCATTTGTTTGCACCTGTCTTATGTCTAATTAATCATTGGCATACCAGGCTGGTTTCTATACTATAGTATTAATACAGTACTGTGCATTTATTTAAATTGGATTGGTCTTTACCACAGTTTGATAGCAATACCTATGCAAGTTACGACGACATTCTTGTTTCTATTTTAAGTACTGGCATCCATGTTTGATAGCAGCTTGGTCTTTGACTAAAGTTCTCAAAGTTTCGAATATCTCTAAATTACCTCAAATGTGAAAAAAGTACCAGTCTGTAAAGATGATAAGGATTACACACTGTAAATATTGAAATTAATGCGTGCTATTATTATTGCAATTTTGTCATTTAGACTAAAATGCAATTTTAATTTTTGCGATATTGAGAAAAATTCTGTTTTATTATTCATAAAATTGAAAAATATGAGCTTAAATTATTGCAATTATAAACCTGTCGCATTTTTCGCATTAATAAAAACATCGCAATAATTTCTGAATTTAAAGATACTTACTGGACTCCTCAGGCATCATAAGCTTCCCAGTTTTTGTTGGGTATTTGCCAGAAAATGTCTTGGAGGTCAAGGTTGAATGCAGTAGTGAATTCAATTCCTGTTTCAGTTGTTTCATATGATGTTTATGTTGAGATTGCTCCTGACTGTCCCCTATATCATTCAATCTGTTATTAGTGGTTAAGGTTTTAACAGAACAATTATATTTTTAATCAAATCTAAGCTAGGTACACCTTTTCTTTAACTTTCATTAAAGTAGCACAGTGTCTCCCTATTCATTTTAAGACTTTAAATTTGTTGATTATTTAAGAAATTTTATGCCATGCTCTATGCTCGTCTTAAAATAGAAAGGCATTATATTTTATTTGTCAATATTTGAAACCTTGCTTATGCTCAGTATAAAGTAGACAGCATGGCATGATAATCATTTCAATTCTTATAGGAAAATTCAGTTCTTTTGTTCTTTAATATTTCACTACAATCATCCTTTGACAAAATAAAACACATTTTAACTTCTTTTGGGTTACTTTGACCTACATTTCTGCAAGAGTGATTAAACTTTCTTTTATAATGATTTAATCTAACTTCCTACACATGCAACACTAACAAAAATGTCCATATTGATCTCCAACTCTGTTCAAAATAAAAATGATGTGCCCCCTATGTACTATTGGAATAAAACATGGCTTTGTTTCATATACATAGCAAAAGTTGAGCATTGTATTTAAAAATTGATGCTTAATGTTCAGAAGTCAATTTCACAAAAAAAATTAAGACTAAGATTAATCGTAAGTATACTGATTTGTTCATGACTTAAGACCAATCTTAGTCCGAAGTTTTTTTTGTGAAACCAACCCCAGAAGTATTATTTTTTTCTGATTTAAAAATAGGATACAAATGTCGATCATCTAGTTCAATGTCCATTTCATTTGCTGCTTTTATAAACCAGTTATTCTGTCTTTTTTTCTTCTCAAATCTGAAAAAGTTGATTTGCATAAATTTAATGTAGTGTATTTTATTTTTTTTAAATTATTATCTTATAACATAGTTATACAGTTGTTTACTGGTAACAGCAACTGATTTGGCAAATGTTGGTGGATCTGAAGCAGAAGTTACAATTCCCGCCACAGATTGCAGTAACAAACCAGAGACCTGACATCGTCATTTGGTCCGCCTCAACAAAACAGGCAATCCTGCTGGAACTAACCGTGCCATGGGAAGAAAGAATAGAAGATGCCAACGAAAGAAAGAGATTGAAGTATCAAGACCTACTGGCAGAATGTAGAGACAATGGATGGAGGGTTTGGTTATTTCCAGTGGAAGTGGGAAGCAGAGGGTTTGTTGGACAGTCTATGTGGCGAGCATTGAGAGCACTTGGTATTGTTGGAGGGGAAAGAAGTTAAGCTGATTGGTAACTTGTGTAAAGAGGCAGAGGCAGCATCACTGTGGTTATGGAGAAAAAGGTCAAAACAGTGGAAGCAGTAAAGTGTAGAGGCAGGGATGGATAGCCATGTGGTTTCGGGCTGGGACTTGATCACCCCAGTCGGCGCACCTCTGGAAGTTGTAGTGGACAGCGCCGAAACAGCCGAGGAAGGAGGATTCACCTGAAGACGGAACCACGTATCTTTCCAACAGGATGTATTAAGGTAATATGCACACATATCAAGGGTATTGGTTATTTATATTGTATATAAAACTGACATGAATCTTTTGGGAAATAAATTCATGCATAGTCTGAACTGAGATTTACATCAAGTAGCTTAATATTACCAAGCTTGAGACGAAATATAAAATCATTCCCTTTCATAGAAGCCAAGAAAAATTTGAAGAAAATTTTCATTGCACAATAAGTAATGCAACTTTCAAACCATCAGCAAAGAGGAAGTTGCTACACAGCAAATGTTAAAATTGATAATACAATACAACTCAACATTATCCAAATATGAAATATAAAAGCCAAGAACACTTTAAATGGAAGTTTTCTACCAAAGGAATTTTGGATGGATTGATGGAATGACAGATGAAGTCCAGCAGTTACTAGATCTGTTTGGAGGTTAAAATAACATGTGACTAATATCACCCAAAAATGCTATCTTTTTTGTACAGATCTCCTTATTTTTTCTTTCATTTTTGTATTTCTGGGTTATTGATATTATTTGTTGTTGTTTTACATTTTGTGGGGGTTAAATGCAAAAATTCTGAAACTGAAAAAAAGCAATGATGTAACCTTGAAATCAAGAACAAATGAAACAATGACTTTTCTGTGTGACAAAGAATTTATCTTTGGTAGCTAGAAATTCAACAAAAAAAATGCATTTTGAAGTTTTACCTATAATCAGTGACATCTATCTTTAAAGCCAAACTTAATCTTTGTTTCAAAGAAGGAAGCATTTGATAATCCACTGGAATCATGGGTAGGTCTTCATCTACAACAAAAAAACATATAAATTAAGAAATTAGGTAATAATGAAAATTACATGCAGTTTAAAAAGGTGTCTGCATGTCAAAAGTATTCTTTTAAAATCATATTATCTAAACTATATGAGCTTTATTGAGGCAGTAAATGTTCTTCAAATGATCAAACACTTACTTCTATTGAGAGTGTGTATAATTTTCCTGTAGTTTTTAACATCATCTGGTCCAATCAACATAACACTAATTCCTTCCTTACTGGCCCGAGCTGTTCTACCACTTCTATGTACATAATTCTGAAATAAATAAAACAGCTATAAATACAATCTGATGCTTGCAACTAGTAAAAGAAGTATGGAAAACTGATTTAAAGGACTGACGGATGGACAGACAGACAGATGGAGTGCAAACCTAAAGTCCCTTCAACTTCGTCAGTAGGGGAATAACACAAGAAAGTACTAAAGTCAACCTAACCTTTAACTTACTAGCATTAGGATAACATCTTTAAAAAATCACTCTTCTTTAAATGTGTCTGGCCTTCAGGGAACAGTTTATCAGACTTTATCCAATTTGTATTCAATATAAAAAGTATCTAATCTGGAATATCTGACCTGCATTTAGATATTGAAATAAATTGATTTTGGCATCCATTGATAATCTGTCACAAATTGTTTTTGGCAGTTTCTATTTCACACAGTAATCTTATTTCTGACATTCTATCAAAATATCATAAGCGAAAAAATTTAACAAAAAAAGTTTTATTTCTAAAATTCTGTTTAAATATCCTTTAGCAAAATAACTTTTAAAAAAAACATCCATTAGAGGAAAGGGTCAAGAGAGGATTTTAATTACATCTTGCTAGAATTTCAACAACATATAAGAATTTGATAATATTCTCACCTCAACTGTTAATGGAACTTGATAGTGAAAGACATGCTGAACATTTGGTATATCTAATCCTCTAGCTGCTACATCTGATGCTAATAACAAACTGTTAGGATCAGCTGAAATAAACAAGTGAAGATAACTCTAAATACTTCATCTGATGCTAGTAACAAACTGTTAGGATCAGTTAAAAATATAGGTGGAGATAACTCTAAAAACTACATCTGATGCTAGTAACAATCTGTTAGGATCAGCTGAAATAAACAAGTGAAGATAACTCTAAATACTACATCTGATGCTAATAACAAACTGTTAGGATCAGCTGAAATAAACAAGTGAAGATAACTCTAAAAACTACATCTGATGCTAGTAACAAACTGTTATGATCAGCTAAAAATATAGGTGGAGATAACTCTAAAAACTACATCTGATGCTAGTAACAATCTGTTAGGCACTGCTGAAATAAACAAGTGAAGATAACTCTAAATACTACATCTGATGCTAGTAACAAACTGTTAGGATCAGCTAAAAATATAGGTGGAGATAACTCTAAAAACTACATCTGATGCTAGTAACAATCTGTTAGGCACTGCTGGAAAAACAAGTGGAGATAACTCTAATACTACATCTGATGCTAATAACAAATTGTTAGGATCAGCTGAAAAAAACAAGTGGAGATAACTCTACATGCTACATCTGATGCTAAATAACAAACTGTTACGATCAGTCTAAAAAACATCTCTTATAACAAAATGTTAACACCTTGCTGAAAAAAGTGGAGATAACTTAGGCCGTTTTTTTTTAATAAGTTGGTTTACGGACATCAGCCCAAAAAACTTCGGGTAGGAGGAGGGGAAAAAAATAAATTTAAACTAGATCTTTCCAGTTTTTGTTTTTTTACTTGGTTTACGGATATCAGCCACAAAAAAATAGGGTAGGAGGAAAAAAAAAAATAATTTAAACTTGATTGAAAAGACTTATTTATAGTTCTGTAAAACTTGAAAAGCCTTTTGATAATACCTTTTATTCAGCATCTTTTGTAGGTTTTGTGGAATTAATAAATGCGACAACAAAAACACATCACATAGAGAAAGTCAATATTAAAAGACAAAGGCAAATCTAAGAGCATATTGCATGTCAACACCTATAAGGACAGAGCATATCAGACAGTATTTAAAAGTATAAACAGAAATTTACTGTCAGGAGCCTGTAATTCAGTGGTTTAATATTGTTTGTTGGTGTGTTACATATTTGTTAATTTTTTTTAGTACATTTTTTTACATTTAATTAGGCTGTTTGTTTTCTCACGTAAATTGTTTTACATTTGTCATTTTGGGGCCTTTTATAGCTTATGCGGTATGGGCTTTGCTCATTGAAGAAGGCTGTACAGTGATCTATAGTTATTAATTTCTGTGTCATTTGGTCTCTTTATGAAAAATCATCTCATTGGCAAACAAGTGTTCTTTTTTTACAATATTGTAAAAATGTTCAAAGAATTTTTTTTATCCTATGACCATGATGACATAGAAAACTTTTGTATCAATGGACAGACACTGAATCACTATTTGGTGCTAACCATTCAAGACAATAGAACCAAACAAACAAATATAAAAAAGAAGATGTGGTATGGTTGCCAATGAGACAACTATCCACAAAAGACCAAAATAAGAATATGGAATGCATCCTGGGCTGGAGGATTAAGGACTTTTTATTTATCCGGTGTTTCTTGAATTTCCCGGCATTTTATCATAAGGTACTTGGTATTAAAGTTGATAAGAACGTCCACCGGTGTAGTTTCAGATGTAACGGTTCCATTGTCATTTTTTTTGCCGTGGTCACTACTGCCGGCCCTTATTTCTTCAATCACAACATTAAAGTTTTCTAATTGTTCATTATAATGACTTGACCTATGGTTTCATGACGAAGGCATTTCACAAATTTTTTTTGTCTGATAATATTGAATTGTTTAGGATGTCCACATCCAGATGGATGTACACTGGTTCATTCATAGTAAACAAACCATGCCCTGATATCGTCTGGTTCCTAAACGGAAGTCAGGGTTTAAGGATGCGCAAACACGTGAACAGCTAACCAGTCACGTTTCCGGTGCACTGGTTCACGATTTTTTAATGCAGTAATAGGAACCAGAATTACGAAACGTAAACACAAAAATACCGTTTAAAATTTTCTTAGTAAATCGATAAATATGAGGTCGGCGGAAATAATTTTTAAGGGCAAATGTGCGTTTATTTTTATTTGAATTAGCGAAAATTCGGGTCGGCGGATCCGTAAACCAACTTATTTAATAAAAACGGCCTTAACTACTACATATGATGCTAAAACAAACTATTAAAATTAGCTGAAAAGGTAAAGTTAACTATTACTATTACTTCTTAATCCGATGCCAAAAAGAACTGTTATATAGGCTTTACTGAAAAAATTCAAATGAATTAATTACCTATCAAAATATATCATAGTTTTCAAATTGGTGTGTTTTGCTGTTCTACCAAGCAACCAGCATTAAACATTATTAGAACTATGACTGGACAGCTCAGATTCAGGGTATTGTGTTGATGTAGAGCAAAATGTTTTTTTGGGGGACAGTTTCCTTGTGAGCTTAAAAAATCCATATCAGTGAGCCAGTCAATTACACAGCAAGGATCTCATTAAAAGCTAAAAGATGGATGGTAAATTACCTGTGAACTTCTCCAGATTTTTTAACCTTTGTTTCTGGTGCATATCAGCATGTAGTGGTAGTGGTTTAGTTTGTAAGAGAGTGAAAATAGACACCAATCTTCGGATACAATCTTTACTGTTTGCAAACACTAAAGTTCTACCAGGAAATTGCTGCAGGAAGTAGTAGAGAAAAAGATCCTGAAATTATAGAAATTATTGAACATAATGTTTCCAACATTTATAGTATGGACAGGTAAATAAAATAAGATTCTACAACTAGGTGCTCTGCAGGGCGCAGCTTTATACGACCGCATAGGTCGATCCCTGAACAGTTGGGGCAGGTATGGACAAAACATTTAGCGTGATACAGCTCTGAATTTGGATTGTGATCAAATTTTTGACATTATATGGGTTTTTTACACAAAACAAATGTCAAGATTTTACAAATCAATTAAAGATTTCTTCTTCAAACTTATTTAAATCTAAAATCAAATAGTTGACACAGCATAGGTTTCTGACACAAAATGAATGTGGTCTAATGAACTTAAAAATGTTTTTGCCTTTGAGCAATTCACTATGCTGTTGAATATTAATCCTGTCAAAAAAATGTTTGAAGAAATTTTCTTTTTATTTATGAAATCTGAAATGAGAACAAGTATGGGCACAACTTTTAAGCTAAAAATATTTAAGATAAGATAAGGAAAAAAAAACTTCATCAGCAATATTTTATATTGGCAAATTTCCAATGAAGTCATTTACATAAAGTTATTGGCATATAAAAATAGAAAATGACATCATAGTCATGTCTGGCAAATGTCCAACATACATTATCTAAAAACATTTTAGATAAGATAAGGAAAAAAAGCTTCATCAGCAACATTTTATATTGGCAAATTTCCAATGAAGTTATTTACATAAAGTTATTGGCAACATATATTATCAACTACTATTCTATACAAAGAAAGATAACTCTAATTGACAATTAATTGCTATTGCACAATATTGTGCAATTAGATATTTCTTGCTATTGTGCAATACTGTGCAATTGAAAATTTCTTGCTATTGCACAATACTTGATATGGAATCCTGATTTGGACCAACTTAAAAACTGGGCCCATAATCAAAAATCAAAGTACATGTTTAGATAAAGCATATCAAATAAGCCCAATAATCTAATTTTTGTTAAAATCAAACTTAGTTTAATTTTGGACCCTTTGGACCTTAATGTAGACCAATTTGAAAACTGGACCAAAAATTAAGAATCTACATACACAGTTAGATTTGGCATATCAAAGAACCCATTTATTCAATTTATGATAAAATCAAACAAAGTTTAATTTTGGACCCCCATTTGGACCAACTTGAAAACAAGGCCAATAATTAAAAATCTAAGTACATTTTTAAATTCAGCATATCAAAGAACCCCAAGGATTCAATTTTTGTTAAAATCAAACTAAGTTTAATTTTGGACCCTTTGGACCTTAATGTAGACCAATTTGAAAACGGGACCAAAAATTAAGAATCTACATACATAGTTAGATTCGGCATATCAAAGAACCCCAATTATTCAATTTTTGATGAAATCACACAAAGTTCAATTTTGGACCCTTTGGGCCCCTTATTCCTAAACTGTTGGGACCAAAACTCCCAAAATCAAACCCAACCTTCCTTTTATGGGGACCAAAACTCCCAAAATCAAACCCAACCTTCCTTTTATGGGGACCAAAACTCCCAAAATCAAACCCAACCTTCCTTTTATGGTCATAAACCTTGTGTTTAAATTTCATAGATTTCTATTTACTTATACTAAAGTTATGGTGCAAAAACCAAAAATAATGCTTATTTGGGCCCCTTTTTGGCCCCTAATTCATAAACTGTTGTGACCTCAACTCCAAAAATCAATCCCAACCTTCCTTTTGTGGTCATAAACCTTGTGTTTAAATTTCATTGATTTCTATTTACTTATACTAAATTTATTGTGCGAAAACCAAGAATAATGCTTATTTGGGCCCTTTTTTGGCCCTTAATTCCTAAACTGTTGAAACCAAAACTCCCAAAATCAATCCCAACCTTCTTTTTGTGGTCATAAACCTTGTGTTAAAATTTCATTGATTTCTATTCACTTTTACTCAAGTTAGAGTGCAAAAACTCAAAGTATTCGGACGACGATGACGACGCAGGACGACAACGACGACGACGACGCCAACGTGATAGCAATATACGACCAAAAAATTAAAATTTTTGCTGTCGTATAAAAATATACCATACATTTCTTGAAAAATCATACTTGTAAAATCTATATTATTGATAGATATATCATATTCATGTATATTAAAATGGCAACCAGGGTCTTCAGATATAGTTCTCATCAGAAATATTCTTTCAGTGTTTACTTTTTTATTTAAACTTACCAGAGGTTTAGAGATACTGAAAAAAAACCTGACACATGCACATGTCACCAATAACAAGCAAAATGAGGATGCTGATTACAGTTCTTCTAAAAAAGCATGCAAAACAAAACATTGATCAACTTGCTTGCTTTGTTTGCTTGGTTGTTTGCAAACAATAGGTAGGCAGAGTTTCGGTCAGTTTTTATATATACTGGGATTTGATTGGACAATGAGAATTAACATGAAATGAATTTAATGTTTATTTTCCAATCAAATTCCAGTAAATAGTAAACAAATATCCAAACAATTACAAACGAAAGTGAACCAACGCCTGGTGAGTCTGTAGTACGGTAGAGTCCATAAAGTGGATACCCGACGGTATGCAGGGTCGTTATGATAAAAAACATAAAATGTAGAGAGTCTTATAACAACAACACTTAGGGACTGCTGCAGAAATTTATTGATCGACATGTTTCAGTACCTAGGGCACCGTCATCAGGATAAAAACAATACATAAAATCCTGTTGAAGTACAAAATCGGGTTGTTTCCGATTTTGCACCGAAACATGTCGATCAATAAATTTCTGCAGCAGTCCCCAAAATGTTGTTGTAATAAGACTCTCTACAAATATCCAAACAAATATAGCAAGCAAGTTAATCAATGATTTGTTTTGCATGCTTTTATAGAAGTGCTGTAAACTAAGCAGTTTTATTTGTCACATTGCAGACTACTTGCTCATTAAATGTCATGTGTAAACTTATGGAACATAGAATACAGAGAATGTGCACTTGTGTAGATGTAGAAAGAATACCTTTTCTTCCTTTGTACAGTTAATCCTAGCCTCTGTTAAAGTTTCTACAGTGCCCGTCTTTCTTGATAAATCAATCACTTTAGGTTTATGTCTCAATCCTATTCTTTCCATCAGAGATTCTATAAAATAAATAATAATATAGAGGCAACAGGTTTATATCATGTTATTTAAAATATCAGTCAAATATCTGATGGATTTCAAACTCTATTATATTCATTCCAATGGTATGGTCAAAATGTAAACTTAATTCCTTATTTGTCATTGCTGGAAACAAAATATATCTTGTCCAATCAAAAACGATGCTACAAAATTTTTTTCTGTAACAAAATTATCAGCACAATTTATACCTAATTTTTCTGTCTCTGTCATTTTGACTCTCTTTTTCTTTGTAGGTCGGTATGATCCAACATGAATCATGGTCAAAGTTGCAGAATATACAAAATTTTGTCTTTTTTTTCTCTTTTGCTCGTCCCTATAAAATAAAACATATACTTTGAAATAATTTAAACAAGTTAATGTATTAGCTCATTTAAGACATATAAAAGAACTCCTCATGTAATTTTGAAATGAAATTTATGTTTGTCAGCAATCATAAACATTTTAGTATTTGACTGAATTTTGTCTCTGAGCAACCTTTTGATGTCAAGCAACAATCACTTTTGAATTGTGAAGTGTCAAGCAACAATCACTTTTGAATTGTGACTTCACGTTTTTTAAATTTTGAAAAAAAATTGGCAAAACTTTACAAGGACAGACAGAAAATAAATAAATGAATATATGAAATCCACACATCCTCCTCCAAAATCATAATTGGGTAAGGATATAATAATAATAAAACCAGGTGCTCCGCAGGGCACAGCTTTATACGACCACAGAGGTCGAACCCTGAATAGTTGGGGCAAGTATGGACATAAAATTCAAGCTGGATATAGCTCTGAATTTGGATTTTGATTAAATAGTGTTGACACAGCATAGGTTCCTGACACAAAATGAATGTGGTCTAATGAACTTAAAATTTTCTTTTTGCTTTTGAGCAATACACTATGCTGTTGAATATTGATCCCCTCAAAAAAAATATTTGAAAAAAGTTTTCTTTTTGATTTCTGAAATCTGGAATGAGAAAAATTGTGTTCCCACCCACAAATTCTTATTCACCCCCCCCCCCCCCCCCCCATTTTTTCCACATCCGCCTTTCCCTTATTCCAAAAATAATCTCAATTCAAATTTCTAATGGAGTTTGCAACAATAACCACTCATTTAAATACATAAAATATAAAAATATGAAATGACATACAGTCATGGTCAAACTATTAATTAATAGTAACTTCTAAAAAATGTTTTACAGCTTATCAATAATCTCAAGACAATCATCATTTCTTAATACATAATTTCAAGCAGTGTAAGGGAGGTAACCAAACATACATACATATTGGTCGTGTGGTCTAGCGCGCCAGTTACAGTGCAGGCGATTTGGTGTCACAATATTTCAGTAGCATGGGTCCGAATCCCGGCGAGGGAAGAACAAAAATTTTCAGATCTAACATTGTTGGGTTGATGTTTAGACAAGTTGTATATAAATCAGAGATGGGTCCGATTACTTTCAAAGTAATTGATTAAATTACAATTACTTTGTCATTTGTACGATTAAATTAAATTAATGATTACATCATTTCTGAAAGTATCTGATTAAATTAATGATTACATTGGCAAAGTAATCATGATTACATCTGATTACAATGAATTTAAAAACAAAACATTTTGAATGATTTGAATGAATAAACGTTCAATATAACTATAGCATTTTTGAGAAAGTATTTTATTTGGTTCAATTATAAAATGATAACTTCAAATTAAACTTCATTTATTTAAATAAACACCAAATTTCACTACATATATATACATTACACTTCATCACCAATGATCTCTGAATTATTTTGAATTAAATTTAATAACGATATTTCATAATCAAGAGTTTTTTTGTTTGTCTTCTGACCTCTTTCATAATGTATATGTATTCCAAGTTGCAGTTTATGGAAGTTTAAAAGTGGATGAAATAAAGTTACCAGTTAAAACTATGTTAAATTTTAATAGAAATGTTTAATCAAATTGTAAACAATATGTAAGTACTAAAAATCATTGCATTTTACATGTCCAGTCCAAATACAAAAAAAATTAAACAACACATTTGTCCAACTTTTAATTTAATCTGTGCTAATTAGATAAATTTTCATGTCTGATTTATCTTTTATCATTTATATTCCCCATCAGCTATACTCAATTGGTAATTGCAATAAAAACAAACATTAATTAGTCTCCTACCTGTCAATTCAAAGTTGACAAAAAATTTATCATATATGAATAACAAAGAGATTCATTTAATGACCAAAAACACAATTTAGATTTTTTTCATTGTAATCAGAATGTAATCAAAAAGTAATCATGATTACAGGGTATTTTGAAAAGTAATTGATTAAATTAAATTACATGTAATCAGATTTTTTGGCTGATTAATGATTACACTGATTACTTGAAAAAAAAGTAATCAATTACAGCTGATTAACGATTACAATTACCCCAAGTCTGATATAAATATATATATTAAACAGTATTCTTTAAAATGGAATTGAGTTCTCTCCCTTACACTGCTTTTAAATTGTTTAAAATGTCCTTTGAATAGAAAAACCCTTGTTTTTGCCCCTAGTTGCTAAATGATTTGAGCCATAACCCCCTCCCCCCTCCCACCCAACATTCCGTTGTAGTGTGGAAACTTGAGGTATAATTTCAGAGAGATTGAATACACTTTAACACAAGTTATTGACTGGTAACTACAAAAGCACTTATTTGGGCCCCTTTTTTGGCCCCTTTTTCCTAAACCTTTTGGACCATAACCTTCAAAATCAATCCCAACCTTCCTTTTGTGGTATTGAACCTTCTTATTAAATTTCATAGAGATCCATTTATTTAAACTAAAGCTATTGTCCGGAAAACACAGACAATGCAGACAACAACATCATACCATTATACGATCAAAAAATATTTTTGCGGTCGTATAAAAATCAATCAAACTATGATTTGGTTACTGACTAACTATGTTTATACATGTATTTACTTATTAATATGTTGACATAGCTTCTCCAATTCCTCAAAATGGCCCTTTTCTACCATTCTGTCAGCTTCATCAATCACCAAGCTGTGGATTTGATCAATGTTTACCAAATATGGATCTCCCTGAAATAACAAATTAACCACTCAATCACAAGGTTGTATTCAATTTATATGTTAGATCATAATAATAATATATCCGATCAAAATTATATTGTCTGTGGACATAATAACTACTAAGATTTTTCATTTATATATTTATAAGCAATATTGTTCTAACACCAGTTCTAACAAAAAGCCCTTTTCACTGATTTAAAAAATGTACTTGTCTCTTAAATAATGATATGGGGCTCTTGTTACAATAAAGTTGTTAATAGAGCAATAACCAATCAAGCATTAGTTGTTTACCTGTTATATTCAATACTACATAGAACATCGTGTCTTGCTTGCACTATCATGAGCCATGTTCACTTAACATGAAATCAGAGTCAAAATTGTAATTTGGCATATGATTTAGAAAGTTTGCACCATAATGATTCTGTTTCACCACAATTCAAAGTTGACTGCCTAGAACAAAATCTTTAGCCTGGTACGAGACTGACTAAAAGATGGACACACATTCAGGATTCACACTACCAGGGGAATCGGCAAAGAAGTTTATCAGTAAAAAAATTCAAAGACAAGCTAAATATTTCTGTTTTTTTTTAAAGGGTACATCAAACATTCTGATTTTTTGAAAAAATAAATTGTTTACTTCACTGGAATGTGATATAAACATCACAGAAAACCGGGAAATTTTTACTAACACAATCCAAATTTGCGCCATTTTGAATTCGCGATTGTCAATTGGCCCATATAACTATTTTCATAAATGATTTGGAAAGTGATGAGCTTTACATATATATATAAAAACCAAGTGATAAAATCAATCAGAAATCTTTAGTTTTCGGTTCATTAATGTTAAAGAAGATTATAAGTCTCGGTTATTGTATAGAAAGGTATATACTATGAAAATTAGAGCGAGGGGCTTTGATTGGACGAGAAGTTGTAAGTATGTGCTAAGTTTGTCATGTTTGCTTGTAAAAACACATACACAATACAGAAAAGTACACCTAATTAGGATTGAATTAAAATAAAATGTTGTCAGGATTAATGCTAATTAATCGATCTTTTGATTTGATTAAACTGTGTAGTAGATTCAACAAGGTGATACTTTTATTACTGATTGACATGTATCATTAACATAATTGTAATGAGTGTTGTTTAAATAACAATATCCGTAATGTTTGCTTCAGTGTTTATGGTGTATTGATTTGCATTAAATTCATTACTTCTAGCATTGCTTTTCAGTACGATGTACAGTTATGATTTCAGTTATATATGTGTCGTCTATAAAATCAGTCTTATACGTACAGTAGTCCTATATATATATTCTATTCATATACATAGATATATGAAGATGTGGTATGAGTGTCAATAAGGTAACTCTCCATCCAAGTCACAACTTGTAGTCTAAGTAAATGTAATAAAAAGAGTTTCCTTGATATTTTCAGAATCGTTTTATTTTCGCGTTTCAATTGTTAGAGTGAAAATAGCGAAAATAAAACTGCCGCGAAAATTTCCCTGCTTACAGTAATCTAATGTGTAAACATACCATTTGAAACAGTTCCCACAATCTTCCTGGTGTAGCCACTAAAATCTCTGGCCGCCTTTTCAAAACTCGCTGTTGTTTCTGTAATGACATTCCACCAACTAGAGTTGCCACCTACAATAAAAATCAATTTGCTAATATTTTATCCCAGAACTACTAATTACAAAAGAACAATAGGACAAAAATAAATGCTTCTCCGTCATTATTCAGTAATTTCCATGTTGACTTCTTCCAAAAAATTCAGTTAGAGGACTCTGATTTACCTTAAAACTATTGTACTATAAAGGAGTTACTTAATTACCATATACAACTATAAAGGTTTGCCACATTTACCTGTATATCTGTATATTTAAGAACAGCCAGTAAATGGTTTCTGACTTGAACTGCCAGTTCTCTTGTTGGTTCCAAAATTAGTGCAAATGGATGGTCATTTGTCGATGGTTTAATCTCTGTAATACCTAATGATGAAAAATCTGCATCATCTACCACAGTCACACATCCCATCTCCTGTCAAAATATAATTATACCATAAAGTTAGAAAGACAGGATGGTTGTTATAGATTTGATATATATTTTATGCACAAAAACTTTTACTTAACCCAGGGCTCACACTACTTCAGAATTATAGGGAGAAGTGACTTCTCTTTTTGAAACTGATAGGGAGAAGTGGTGAGATTTGAAAGAGAAGTGCTCATTCGCGCGGTGTGCTACAATGTTTGGATTTTACAATAGTATAAAGGGCCATATGTAAATAATGTTCTTTTTATATTGTTCAATTCATATCTGAGTAAAAAAAATACAATTAAAGTAACAGTTGAAATTAAAAGTTGTTTAAGTTTTACTAAGGTTCTTGTGAGAAACTTATTCCAACTAAATATCTAGCACTAAAAAAAAAAATTATTTTAAAAGATGTAAAGAAATTATAATATATCATTATTACAATTTAATTAAAAATTATCTTGTGTATGAAATTCAGTGTTTCTCATAAAAAAATATAAAAGTTATTAAGCTGGGCCATAATATATTGAAATTAGTATAATAGTCTCAGAGTTAAGCAACTTTAATCAATAGTTTGAAACAATCCATAAAAAATATAGGGAATTATATACAACAATCAATTAGATGTAACCAAAAGTCTCTTAATGTGTGTGGAATGCGTAATTTTTCCCTTTGGGCTCAATATTCTTCTGTCAGCTGTTCCGTCCGTAGTAATTATTGTAAAAGTACGGATTTCGGTCATAGCTGGTCCGGTTCCGATCCGTAGTTTAAAAATCGGTCAATGGCGGACGAATGCAAGAAAATTTACAAAAATAAACGATGTTTGACAAGTTATTTGAAAAGGAACATGACGTTTTTAATGCAATAAATGGATTAAACATTTACTGGAGGCAACTTTTATCACGTTTAAATGAAGTAACAAACTTATTTTGCCGCCGAAATTTAGGTTGATGTACGTTTTCGAGTAACAAGCACCGGAACTTGCGAAAATGCATGAAGTGATAAAAAGTTGTATTTTTATCAAATAACCTGCTACACACTGCGAAGACAATGCTTCAACCTCTTTTCTAAAGATAATGAATCGTTTATGTCTGAATTTCTTTAATTATCAATAAAAAATTGATGTTTCATCAACTTGGTAAAAATTGAAAAATTATTATGTCCGATGACGGAAGCGACTGAAAGCGGGTATCGTCAAGAACAGGGCGACTTGATTTCGCTTTTGGGGGTTGAAGAAAGCGAAGTGACGGTCGGGAAGGCGACTTCTTCGCCCAAGTCGCCTGGTAGCGTGAGTCCTGTAACCCTTTTGACTTCTTTTGTTCCCATTTAGGCAGATCTAAAATTAAGTGGGGAGGAGGATTGGAGGCACTCAAATTAATTACCTGTGGGTGGTTGCATTTTCCTTGGAACTTTGTAATAAATATTTGTAAATTGAACATTTTATATAATAGGTGTTTGCCATGGGGTATAAATAAAATACTGCCAACGTCCGGTAACTTGAACTCTGAAATAGCTTTTAAAAGTTTTTGTTCAAGAAAACATTTGTACATGTATTTGTCAATGTTCCATAAATACTGTCAAAAGTGAAGGTAAAGGTTCGTTTGAAATATATGTACCCACATGAAATCTGCTTTAGATACCCAAGCAGTGATTATTTAGCTGTGATTTGGGTGTTATTAGTATATTGAATTTGAGGACATAATTTTGTCATTTATTTTGATGATGACCATTTAGTCCTCAGAAAATATTTATCAAAATTTGTAAGAAAAAGGTTCATTTCAATATTCCTTCTTAAAATATTCAATAACCTGCTGTCCATCTGAACTCTCCTGCATTTCTTCATCTTCGAATTCACTATCTTCATTTTCGTCAGTCAGACTCTCATCAGAATTACTATCTTCATTTTCCTCATCACTTTCCCACTCAAGTTCATCTTCACTATCACTATGGTAGTCTTCATTACTTTCATCTCCCTCAACACCTTCCTCTAAACTTTCATTTTTAATTATTTCCTCTGTCTCATTATCTTCTTCCTCGCCATCAGTTTGTAATTCCTTGTTTAATTTTTCCTTTTTATATTTCAATATTTTATGAATGACAGGTATTCCAAAGGCTAATGTCTTACCACTTCCCTGTAATCAGAAGAAAACTGCTACAAACATGGACAACAAAAGAAACTTAACAATTGAAAAACTGCAGGGGACTTTTTTTTTAAAATACTCCAAAACTGTAAGGGTCAGTAAAAGTACAGGTAAATCTATTTAAATGACTTACTTAAAAACCAGTGTAACAAAAACTCTTGTTTATGTCAGTTTAAAATGCCCATATGATAATAGTAAATGACTAGAACACTTTGCAGTTCTTAAGTAAGTTAGTAGATAATCTTCTGCCATTTGTAGGTACATGAGTGTCTGTCCTTGGAATTTTTTTATAACTTTGTCAGCATGCAATTTTTTTTTTTTTAAATTTCATAAGATGTGAAAGGCAATAATTCATTTTTAAATATTACATTACTTTCAGCTTACATAGCAAAATATAAGGTGACACAACTACCCTTTAACTACTTTTACAAGTCTTTGAGATATGAAATTGGGTACTACTAACAAAAAAAAACAAAGTTATACTGATACTTTTGGGGTACATTTTGTCTTCAAACTTGATAAACAAATATTAACACTTTTCAAAGTTTGTAAGTTGATTATTCAAAATACAAATAAAGCTTATTCAAATAAAGTAATAGTGTAACTCTTTGGTTAAACTTCAACAGAGTGAGAATCTTAATATTTTTGACAGTTGTCATCTGTTTGTACAATGTTGATTAAATTCTGTGAATTCACTGTTACTCAATTACTCATTCAAACATGTAAGTATGTTGTGTTCTCCATAAAATCAACTCATAAAGATATAATACAAGGGATTTACTCACTGTTTCTGCAGCACCAACTATATCTAATCTGTCTCTGATGGCATGGGGTAGTGTCAGTGACTGTATGTGTGTAGGAGTGATAAATTTACTATCAAGTAAAGCCAGTAGGACCTCTTCTGGTACATATAAATCTTTCCATTGTACCATTTCTAAAATTGTCAATATGAATACATAACAGTAAAACTTTTTTAAAATTATATTTTTTTGTATAAATCTTTAAAAAAAAATTGACAGGGTGCGTGAAATAAAAATGAAAATTGTCTGAATAAAAAAATAGAAAAGGGAGTGCATGTGTTTACCAAGTACATCTTTGCAAAGAATTTGTAAAGAATTTGGGGTAAATGTCACTTTCTGTAAAAATGGAGTCTTCACTGCAACCAACAGACTTCATTTTCCTTGATTTCCCTTTCAATGGGAATTTTATTAACTTTGTAATTGAACATTTTTCTTTTTAAAATTATATGAAATCATCTATTCAAGTTTATTGAATTTTTTACCTTTCATAACATCTTTCTTATTATTTACTGGTATTGCAGAATCTGTGTTCTCAGGGTTTATTTCTTCAGAAGCTGCGTTATCGGTACCAGTATCTTCAGATGCCATATCTGGTATGCTTTGTTTTAATTTCTTACTTGGAGAGTTATCTGAAATGTAAAAATAGTTTTATTAGAAAAAAAAGAAATTTTAATAAAGCAAAATAAAATATATATTTTTTGGGGCAAGTATGGTTTGAATGGCCTAGATTGGTCATAAAGGCCTAATGTGTTAAGATATATACATGATATATGCTAGCCACAGGCAGAAAACAGATGATTGTAACCTACAATGGACCCGAGGTGATGTTAAAACATTTAATCATCCATCTGATATAACTATGTAAAATGTGAAAGAACATTTGACTCCTTTTTTGCCTACCTTCAGTTGTCTTCTTTCTCTTCTGTCCTTTCTTTCCCTGTTTGTTACTGTTTTCTATCTTATCCTCTTCTTCAATCTGTTGATTCACATCTACTATCTGAGAGTCCATTTGTACTAATTTACCCTTTTTATTCTTCTTTAACTCTCCTTTTTTCTTCTTTTTTGTGTCTAGTTCTACATGAGATTCCTTACTATTTCCTTTCAAATTTTGTTCATTAGTCAAGGACACTTCTTTTTTTCCTTTCTTTTTCTTTTCTTTCTTGGCAGCTTTTGCTTCATTCTGTTTCTTGGAACTGGTTTCCTTTTCTTCAGGTTTCTGTTTCTAAAAAAAAAGACCATATATATTAGATATTTCAGCTGATCAGTATACGTAACAATTCCATCTTCAAATCAGTACCCATAATAAGTAAAAGTAAACATCAGTATACTTTCGCTTGCTGTTATATTTTCATATAAGGCCAAATTAAATTATAGTATGTTTTCTATTTCCCTACCTTCCTGATATAAGTGATATTTTAAGCTTAAAAATAGCCTACCTTAACGTTTTTTTTGTCATTTTTCATTAAGCACTTGTTAGAGGGGCACTAGATACAAAATATATAAAAAATCTAATATATAATTTTTTTTCTCAATCATTATACAGTGTAATTACATGAATTAATGAAATGCAAAAAGTGACATACTAATTTGCTTTTAGCAGCCAGTATGATTCAATTTTGTCAAAATAAGCTTAAAACATTGATTATGAATTATTCACTTGCAAGTGAATAATTCGACCTCATTGAATCTGTATTCATGTGAACTTTATATTAACCCCTAAGCTTGAGGTGGTTAACACATGAATTGTATGCGTAGTTATTTAAAGAATAAGAATATCAATATTGAATGTGAAACAAAGGTAAATCATTTGACTAATTCGATTTACATAAAACTTTCTTATACAGGTAAAAATAATGATTAACATTAATTTTTCATCATTATCTATAATATGAAATGAAATGGACCTAGAAAAATCCAACAGCACGAGTTTGTTTAATCTATTTATATCTATATTTAAGTTTACATTGCTTAAATGGTCATCGGATGACTTTAGGGGTCAACTCGATAGCTAATTAGATTGCGTCTAGACTCAAATACACTCGAAGCTAAGCTACATATTTTCATGCCAGTGCCCTGTTGCTTATTTCAGTCTTTTAATAGTTTTAATAAAAGTTTTACATTGTTATACATGTAAATCAAATATGAGAATTTGATTAAAATCGGTGAACATGAATTTGACAGCTAGTGCCCCTTTAAAGTCAGAATCTCTCTCCCATTGACTCAATGAAAAAATAAAATTATAAAATAAAAAGAAGTACCTAGCTACCTACCCTATTTTTTTCAAGATATCATAGATAGGAAGCACACATATTATTTTATTTGGCCTAAGTATAACAGTTACATGTATATATGTATGCAAGAACGAGCGCTCAGATTCATCTACAATGACTACAATAAATCATATGAACAACTACTTGAACAATCTAAATTACCAATTCTTAAAATCAGTCGCATGAGAAGCATGGCATTAGAAACTTACAAAATTTTAACAAAATCCAGTCCTGAGTTTTTACACAATATATTAAATTTTAAAGATAACTCATATAATTTTAGATATAAACTCACAGTTGATTTACCACAACCAAGAACTACAAGGTATGGCAAAAGGAGTTTTAGCTTTGTCGGCAGCAAAGTTGTGGAACTCCCTGCCTAACCATGCATGGAGCCCCTCAACTTTGGTAAAGTTCAAACATTTTATTTCTTCATGGTGCTCTTCAGAAAACTGCTTCTGTAGCTCATGTAGATATTAACTTTGCTGTTCTCAGAGCTGGATCTTCTGGCCCTGTGTTCTGTTTATTGTTTGCTTTTATTTTATTTATTTGCTTAGCTTACAATGTATGTCATTGTGCCAGTTAAAGCAAAATTTGCTTTTCCTTTCTTTTAGCTTGCTTGCTTTGATTTATGCATGTTTGCTTTGCTATTATATTATGCATGTGTTTTATTTGTATGTGTAGTCTGTGCTGATAATTTGTTATTTGTTTTAAGTATCAAGTCGGTTAAGAGCTCTACAGAGCTCATGTTTACCTTGTTAAATTGTACATATCATGCCGGACTATAAATAAAATTTACTTACTTACTTACTTTTCTATATATAATTCTCACCCATTTGAATATCATTCTATTCTAATAGAATCCATGACAAATCGCCCCACTGGCAAATCGCCCCACTCTTTCACAAACTCGCCCCACTTTCTAAAAAAAACGCCCCACTCTTGTTTACCAACTCGCCCCATTATGAAAAGGGTAAACTCCCATTGCAAATAGGTATGATAACATGCCCCCCTTATGAAAAGGGTTAAAATCCCGCTGAAATACGGTCAGCTGTCAACTGGCCCCACTCATGACAAATAGATAAACCACTTATAAAAAAGATGCAATCCCGTTGTATATCTTTGTCCCTGCCCACGTCAATACCTTTGAAAACCTAAGTGAAGTGCTATAACATCAAATTGCTGTTAAAAACTCTGTTTTTGCAATAAAGTTATATATAAATGTTAATCACGCATCAATTAATTGTGTGATTATGATACAATTAACAGGTTTCTTTTCAATTGTTATACAAATAACTAAGCTTACAAGTATAAAGTTATTCTCCAATAATGATACAAAAATGTCTTTGCAATTATATTTTAAGAATGTTAAAAAAGTTTAATAAACTGATTTCAATTTTTTTTTTTTTGTATTCTGTGTAGATCACAAAAATCAAAATAAGTTTTCATTTAAGTGCGGCTAGTTGGTAGACCTGAAAATTACATATAATAGAAGTAGATTTTTCCTTTTTTCAATAAGTGGGGCGAGTTGACAGGGGAAAAATTAACTGGATTTAACCCTTTTCAAAAGTGAGGCGATTAATCATTTTTTTAAAAAGTGGGGCGAGTTGGTTAACCAGGTTGGGGCGATTTTTTTATTTTTTTTAATAGTGGGGCAGGTTGGTGAAAAAGTGGGGCGATTTGGTGTGGGGCGGTTTTGCCAGTGGGGCGATTTGTCCTGCTTCCTTCTAATATATTAATAATAGTGCAGTGCAAGTGCATGACAGACGCTCTTCTGTGAAAAATGGATTTTATTAATAGATTGGATTTGAGTAGGCATTCAATTTTCCTGCTAAACCAATCTCCCATGCAGAGTTATCGCTCCTTGCTCTGAGAGAGTGAGTAAGGACCGATAAATCTGCATGGGAGATTGCCGCAAAACATTCATGAGATCTTCTTTCGCATGTGTTAACACAGTTATAAGCAAAAAGGTATGTTAATTTGCACTCGATAATGTCCACATATTTATCTGTTTATAGATCGCTTATCAGTCAAACGCAAAAGTTACATATTAAAGTGAAAATCTCGTCAGCAACAAATATACCTTATCGCTAATCCCGGCTGACCATGCCGCTTGAACTTTTGACGCATACAACAATCACTTTTCCATTGTGGCGTCAGATATTTTGTTTTATGACGTCAAAATTTTACGTGAACCTGTGTGATATCCAGTAGTGGTGCCGATTTAACCAAGTGTCGATTTGACTACTGGGTGCCGATTTAAGGATGTTCGCTACTCTGTTGAAAAATAACAAGCTTTTTAAAAAACTGTTATACATTGAAAGTATATATATAAAGAAACTAAAAAAGCAGAAAAAAATGGAGGGTCCGTGTGTTTGTTTTCGAGATATAAGCCATTGAAAATTTGGCGGGAAATAATTCTCTCTAGATTTTTCTTTCACTTAACATTGTCACCTTTTTTGTTTTAAAAACTATGGAAAAATAACAAGGATTTCATAAGATTTTGAAATATGGCTTTTTAAATAATATGTAATAAAAATATGAAAAGAAAAGTAGGGGTTATTGGGCAATTTTTTTTAATGTTGATACATGGATAAAACCAGAGGATTTCGAAAATCTAGCAAAAATTCAAAATGTAGAGGAGCGAACATCCTTAACCAGGTGCCGATTTGACTACTGCCGTGAGAACTGGGTGCCTAAAATTGCCCATGCCATTGATTTATGGACCACACTTTATTACCTTTTTTGATTTTCCAGGGTTTCCAGAGGTATAATCTTTGATAAGTTCGTAATCCGTAAGTTCTTCTATTGAAATTAAAGAATCGAAATCATTTTGAGATAAAAGATTATAGTCAATTTTCACTGGTTTCCACTTTCCTTTGGTTTTCACGTGCATGGAAGTCGCCATTTTTTACTCTCTAAATGTAAACAAATCTCATAAAGTCATCAAGACAAATAAAATATGAAAACTATCTGTTTTAAAATAGAATTATTTTTATCATCTTTTTTTATTTATCTATCTATTCCATACAGCTTATTCATTCCTATTTTGTATTGTTTTGAGATTAAAAGTATAGTCTGGGTTCCCATTATTCAAGGTCTGGACGTATAGTAGAGATTGAATTTAAACAGGAACCCAGGTTAAAAATATTACAACTGGTTACAATAACACAAACATTCTTATAAAGCTTTAGTTGACAGTTGTAGGTTCCAGATTATTTATTGTTGACGTTTTTTGTCTTCTTTCGTTTTACACCATAGGAAACAAAATCAGTGACATTCCAATAAAATGTAACACTGGTGTAGGAAAAAGAAGATATTTTACACCTAAGCATCCCAATACACATAGAAAATAGCAGAGAAGGTGATGACAATTTGACAATGAAACTTCCCAAAGTTGTCTTTGACTTTATCCAGTCCAAATATTAAATTATTTTGAGGTCTTGAAATAGATATAGGGAGATGTGGTATGAGTGCCAATGAGACAACTCTCCATCCAAATGACAATTATAAAAGTAAACCATTATAGGTCAAGATACGGCCTTCAACATGGAGCCTTAGCTCACACCAAACAGCAAGCTATAAGACTGATAAAGGGCCCAAAAAATTACCAGTGTAAAACCTTTCGACAAAAAAAACCAATGGTCTAATGTATATAAAATTGAAAAACGAGAAACACGTATGAACTATACATTAACATACGACAACTACTGTACATCAGATTCCTGACTTAAACAGGTGCAAACATTTTAATGGTACCAAACCTCCTCCCTTTTCTAAAACAATAGTATAACATCACAACATAAAAAAACACTATAAAATATCAATTGGAAGGCTTAACTCAATAAAGAAAACACAAATTAAGGCGACTATGCTTTTTTGCTTTGACGCCTTACAATATGTCATAATTATTTTGATTAACTCAGGCCTAGCTTCACAGGCACTTGTTTCTATCCATGGGAAGACCCACTATCAACGTAAATATATAGAAACAAGTGCCTGTGCCAAGCTTCATTAATTGAATTAAGTTTAAATGTTTAAATAGTTCTTCAAATGAGAAACTTAATTTTGTTGAATGTAACAGTTATAGACGACTCTCACATTTCAACCTTTTCCTGTCATATTGCTTTTATCAATTCGTCAAAGTGAGAGTCTATACACAACCTTTTAATTAAATTAGTGGACTTTTCACAAAAAACATGCATTGATGTTACAAAAAAAAAATCTTTTAGTTGTGATGTCCGACGACTAAGTTTTTCCCCAAATGAACCAGAACCCAAATCAACAGGAACAGCCTTGTTCATCCTTAAAACTGAAATTGGAAAGTTATCAATTGCTAAACGACATCATCTATGCTGGCTGACCCTGAGTCAACCAGTGTTACTCATTCATGAAAAGAAAACAAGGATTTGGTCAATACCCAAATCAAAGTTTCAAGTTACCTGAAATTATTGACCACAGGAGTTGTTGATTTTATCAATGTTCATAAAATATAGAAAAATATTTGCTTATTAATTGTGCCATGACCCTTTTTGAACAGTCAGTCATCATAAAATTGGAGTACTTTTCAACCAGAACGACTTACTTTTTCAATAGTTTCTTCTCTTCATTAGTTTCAGCAAGGAATTGTATATTTAAAAGGAATGGAAACGCGGCTCGAGATCAATCGGGATACCAACAGCGCACCCGCAGAGTTATAAACCATGTCTGGCTCAGGCGGAAGTATGATGAATAATATAAAAAATCATGACGGAGTTCCATTTCCTGTCATATAAATCGGTCTTTTAATTCACGGGGTCATCTTGCTTGAGACGATATAAATGAGAGAGAAACCCGAAATCAAGAATAAACTTTTATTCCTAGCAAAAAGTAAGGCCTTGGGTATCATTTTAATGCCTCATCAAACATACGTTTGTAATATTGTATTGAGTAAATTCTCATTAGAATAGACCTCGGTCTTGAAAATTGAGGGAGTTTCATCCGGATTACTAAACAAAAAATACTGTGTTTTGATTTTTTTCTAAAAACTTGAAAACTGCGAAGTGCAAAACAAAACAGTTGATATCATTATGAAGCTGAAACCTTATTCTATCGCTTAGGCTCTTTTTGAAGTTTCTTGTAACTTTTAAGAATTTTCTACGATTTTTCGAAATTTCAGTTTTGAGTTTCAATATTCTGTCAAAATATGTCTATCAATCTGGGAGTGCACTACGATTTCTTTATTATATTGGAAAGTAGAAAGAAAAAAGTGAGAAAATGAGATATCATTTTAAAGAAGGAATATTTTTCTACAGTTTGATCTAAATTACGAATGCTAAATGTAATTGGTACAATATATATGATTTTATTTCGAAACATGTTGAAAATTTGAAGTTGTGCGTCAACAAATACATCGACACTTTGTATTTTGGTATAAGTTAAATAACTACTTGAAATAGATGTGACATTGACATATAATTTAAAAGCTTAGTCTTTTTTCTATCGCATAGTGTTCATTTTATGAAAATGGTGATAAAAACGAATTAGCTATGATTTTTCAAAATCCCATGTTTATATTTCACATTGACGCCATTTTGTTTGAAATAACAGACAAGATATATATAAAAGACACACGATTGGGATTTATTGTGCCTTAATATACCATGTACGATGTTATGCATTTCAAGTTTTTTTGTCAAATGCTGCTTTAGATACTAAATCGTTGTTTAGAATGCAGTTTGCCATTATAAAGCGTTGCCGCAAATTACCATACGAAACAGCAAAACTGTTCCTTCCTTTTTCTCCCAGAGCAGTAGTCTATAGGCCGCAAAAGTATTCCTTTGGTGTTAAAATAAATAAAATGCGAATGTGGGAAAGTTTGAACTGTTTCTAATTAGAAAATTTATTGCATCTCTGCATAATTTAGCATTAATTAACAGGTGAGCTCGACATTATTAATTTTTAACATCTTAAAAGTATGTAAGACCAGAGACAAATTAGCTTATCATTGATACATGATATATTATACCTGCAAATTGGAACATCCTGCATGCCGTTGTTTATTATAACACCTGTAATCTAAGTTCTTTTATCTAGATAATATACTGCAGTTGTTAAAATTTTCCTTCCTTCATAATAATTTATTAACTTCTTTCTTTAACAGTCATTTAGTTACATTTTTAAAATGTTCTTTATTTTGCATGAAAACTTTTTAACACTCGTAAAATGTCCGATATCATCTGATTATGACATACCTTCATGAAATAATACAATAAAAAAAAATTGAATAATAATTTTGTTAGTTCATCACATTTCATTCTGGTGTTATCTTTCTTGGTATAGTTAACACTAATTAATGAGAATCAGCATAAAAGTAGTGTCAAAATGATATAAAGAAAGATACTTTCAAGGATAACACTAAATTTTCAACAAGCAAGATTCAGAATTCTTTATGATAATGGGGCATGGAAAGTGAACTCTGTATTAAGTTGTTAGACTTTTTGTTCCAAATTAGTACTGAGTCCTAGTCAATTTTTCAAATAGCAAAAAGTTAAGATAAAAAGGAAGGAATTGGAATTAAAACTCTATATCAATCATGAATGCGACTGTAGTTATATTTTTTATCTTCAGATAGAAGAGATGCAGTCAAGTGACACTGATTATCATTTTGATAATAACAACACAATTGACATGGATTTTTGTGCTAATATGGAAATACAAACAAAGAAGAGAAAATTTGAAATGACAACAGAAAATGTGACATCAGCTATCATGTCAGGTTTGTAAAATCATCAATTTGAACACACTTATAAAGAAAGATCTCAGTAAGAGTCGACAAAAGATGAAAAGTTAGTTTTACATGCTTACTTCAAATCAATTAATCTACAACTGAAGACAAAATAGAATACAAATCATAAAATTGAGAATGGAAATGGGGAATGTGTCCATGAGAAAACAACCTGACCAAAAATGGGGAATGTGTCAAAGAGAAAACAACCTGACCAAAGAGTTATCAGCAGCCTAAGACCACCAATAGGTACAATAGTCTCGGATGTGGAGAAAAAGTTGAGAATTTGATAACTTTATAATACAAAAAATCATTATATTCAACATGTTCCCTGAGTCTTGCATTGCTATTTAGTGAAATAGATGAAATTGTTAATTTTTCTTCTTATTTCACTATAAGTTAGTATAGATTATAGTTTATAATTGTTTTTGCAATAAATGATATGAAAGGAAAATGCCTATAATTTTCAGGAAGACAGTTTGTTTTACTTCCAAGGAACAGCAGTACCTATGTCACAACAGATTGGAAACTCACTGGAACCTCATTATTCCTTCCATTGAAAGGGGACACATTTGTCAATCTACAAAAATATGAACAGATAACAGTTGCTGACGGAAGCTACTTCATTGCAGACGATGCAGGAAATTACTCAAGATCTGTTACAGGTATGGGTGAAGGAAGATAACTATGTTAGAATTGCACATGTAGGTCATAATGTCCATGGAAAATATTTCGTTGTTGATTGAATCAATTAATATGAGGCAGTCATTACCTGTGAAGGGGACAAAGTCTGCAAGAATTATTTTTTATAACTTTAAAATCTGTTAAAAAAGAAACCGAAATACCGTAACGTTTCCGACTTTGAATCTATTGTTAGGGATTTTACTTGTGACATCATTAAAGTTATGACCTCATGTTCAATGTAAACAAAGAAACGCGATCATCAGTTAACGTTTATTCATAACAAAGACAAAGAATTATTAAAAATGAAATTGTTTTTTGTCGAGCCTTCGACTTTAGTCGAAAAAGCGAGACTAAGCGATCCTACATTCCGTCGTCGTCGGTGTCGGCGGCGGCGGCGTCCACAAATATTCACTCTGTGGTTAAAGTTTTTGAAATTTTAATAACTTTCTTAAACTATACTGAATTTCTACTAAACTTGGACAGAAGCTTGTTTATGATCATAAGAAAGTATCCAGAAGTAAATTTTGTAAAAATAAAATTCCATTTTTTCCGTATTTTACTTATAAATGGACTTAGTTTTTCTGCGAGGAAACATTACATTCACTCTGTGGTTAAAGTTTTTAAAATTTTAATAACTTTCATAAACTATCCTTGATTTGTACCAAACTTGGACAGAAGCTTGTTTATGATCATAAGATAGTATCAAGAAGAAAATTTTGTAAAAATAAATTTCCACTTTTCCGTATTTTCCTTATAAATGGACTTAGTTTTTTTGCCAGAAACAAAACATTCACTCTGTGGTTTAAGTTTTTAAAATTTTTATAATGTTCTTAAACTATCCTTGATTTCTACCAAACTTAGACAAAAGCTTGTTTCTGATCATAAGATATTATTCAGAAGTAAATTTTGTAAAAAAAAAATTCACTTTTTCCGTATTTTACTTATAAATAGACTTAGTTTTTCTTCCAGTTAACATTACATACAGTCTGCAGTTAAAGTTTATAAAACATTTATTAGATTCATAAACTATCCTGGATTTTTTTACCAAACTTGGAAGCTTCTTTCAATCAAAAGACAGTATCGAGAGGGAAATTTTTATTGATGTTTTTCCTCATTTTTGTTGAGTCTGCGATTAACAGCAAAAGTAGGCGAGACACTGGGTTCCGTGGAACCCTTATGAATTTTTTTTATGTTCCTTGAGTTCCTATATTTTACTAGACTACTCAAAGTCGCATGACAACAAGACCAGAAGAAGGAAGTAGATTTCTGCAGTCTTCGCAAATGCAGGAATTAAAAAACGTGACAAAAAACTTCTGGAGATTTTCCCTTTTTTATTATCTTTTTTTTTTTTTTAATTTTTTCTACTGCAATAGGCCTTATTATTGGTTGCTTACTATAATTTCTTCATTAAAAGACTTACTGTAGATGTTTTCTTATTAACTATAAATGTATTGAATGTGCCAACAATGGGGAAAATACATTGTGTATATGTTTAGAATTGTATGCCCCTGCCAGTCAGTGTTTATTATTTTGTTAAAACTGATTTTATATTTTGGTATATGACTTAAATATCAAGTCTGCTTTTCATTCCTCTTCACTGCATTTTGGTAGAAGTACAGGCCTTGGACCTTCAAATTGTTCTTGGTTTGGTGGGGTTTTTTTCTGTAATGCCTGCAGACGTGGAGCTTGTAATTTTTTTTTTAGCTTTAAGAAGAAAAAAATATCTTGTAGTGTAATCTTCTTATTTCAGGTAAAGTTTTACACCTATGGAAATATTGCATGTCAGAGAAAGACTACTTTGTTGCAGAATCTTTCTTGTTTACAAGTCCACAGGTTTGTACATACTATTGATCTAAATATTAGTATCAACAAACTATATGCTGTCTTATTTTCTTTTATGTAAAGTAAGGCAACAAAATCAGGTCCATCAATATTTTACAGAATAGTCAACCTTAGTTCTACATAAGAGAAATTTTTAGCCACAAAATAATTTTCTAACATAATTTTTCTGTTAATCTATTACTACAATCAGGTAAATGCTTATTTAATGGTCCAAAAGGCACTTCTACTGTTAGCAAGGTATTATAAAACAATTGTGACTTCAATGAATATTCAAAATGTTAACCATTAAAAATTAGTTTACTTTGGGCTGTGCTCTCAGGGAAATAGCCTTTAAGGATAAAACAATTTGGATATTTACCTTTTCTGTGGGCCATGTATATTCAATTACCTGTAACATAAGTTGCTTCTGAATTTGTCCATGTATGTATGTCTTGATGTATTACTGAGAATTGGTTGCACTTTCACTATAATAAAAAAACTTTTGCAGCACAAAACAATTTGTAAAGTTTGTTAGTAAAATTTATTAAATGATTAGAATTTGAATTGAATTGAAAGTAAATATTCTTGTGCTCAATAAGTGACACAATAATTTTATTGAATACAGTAGTTGAACTTTTTTTCGTTAGGTTTTTGTTCATAATTAGAATACATAGATGAAACGTTTTTGTCTTGTAGGATTTTTCAGTTGTTATCAATCATCTGTACACAAGTTGAAATGTTTAAGTCTCTCTGTGGCAGCTTTAAATGTGCAGTTGTGTGTCCATTCTGGAGCCTAATAATGTGTTTATCTATCATCTAAATAGCTGTACAGTGACTGGAAGATGTTTCATATTTTGTTTTATATATAAAAATGATGTGGAGCACCTTGCTGTGCTTACAGAAGATGTAAAGAGCTGTGCTATGACTTTTTAATGTACATTTTGCTTACTTAAAAACTTAATAATAGTGGCAGTTTACGCAAACTTTTATTGATATAAGAATTTTGTAATGTTTAATTTTTACAGTTCATGGTGGCACTTCATTTGGTGACTGTTTTTTACATGTTTAATTTTAAAAGAATCATGAAGACATGCTCATTTATTTTATGATGAAAACAGTTTTACAAGTGGATCACATGATATTGAAATATTTTTATATTTAACTATGAAGTCATTTTATAAAGTTTTAATTACTTTTTTATGAAAAGAGTTGACTACACATGTGATGATATTGTTGTTGTTTTAAATATTGTGATATGATAAATATCAAAATGGCTTTATGCTGGGGAAAAAATTATGCAACTGATATGGCACAATGATATTGTACATTTGTTATTTGTGATATTGATTTTGAAAGACTGTGGGAATGTTTATCAGAATCTGTTAACTTATATTACACTGAACACAGATTTTTTTCTTAAAGATTTGCATATCAAAACATTTACCTACTTAACTTTTTTCTACTTTAATAGCTCAAACCAAATTTATGATTCAATAATAATTATTATTGTCTTAATTGCTCAAATCCTTGCCAAGGGAAAGGTGCTTTTTTCATTTTTAAAAGGTGAACAGGATATTATATTATGTTTTTATGCAGTTAATCTGCATTATGCGAGCACCCTAGATTTGTGGTCTACCCAAAAAATGCTGAAATACTTACCATTGTTATTATCTAGCTGGCTACTATGTTATATATTTTTATATTTTCATCAAGTTGTAGTTTTATGTATTTAAGTTATTGTACTATACAAAAGTGTCTGTAATTAAATAAGAAGTCACGTCAATGTAAAATCAAATTTTTCCAAAACATTCCTTAATTTTTTATGTTAATAATTTCCTAAGATTTTATATGTTACCTTGTTTTTTGTCTTCTTTTATATAAACTACTGTTGTCTCAATATACATGTATATATATTTGTTGTCAAATTGGTTGAATGTATCTCTATGTAAAGCAGTTTATAATCTTTTTACATATACAATATCTGTACATTGTTGGAAAATAGAAAATTTATTTGTACAGTTGTATAAGCTTTTCTCCTGTTTAGAAGTGAGTACAAATACAAATAAATTTTTATTTTGGACAATGTACATATATCTTTTTATCCATTAATTTATACCCAGGACTTAAGATTTTAAGTTGTAAAAATCCAAATAGTTGTCTCTGATTTCCCCCCCCCCCCCAAAAAAAAACACCAAACTATAGTTGAATCGTGGCGGGCAGATTGAACCCCATATGGGGACCTATAGTTGTTAATTTCTGTGTCATTTGGTGTGTTGTGAAGAGTTGTCTCATTGGTAATCATACCACATCTTCTATTTTTTATGTATGCACACCGAAATATATTCTGTATACTCAATATGGAAGGAGAAAAACAAGAGAATTTATTTGTACAATAGTTGGCTGATAAATAACTTTTATCAATTAATTATATTTTGATAATTGTCTCATCTTTCATGGCTGGGTATTTTAATTCATTTAAGGAATGACTGTAATATTTTTTCTGTCTATTCGAAATAACATAAAAATTGTGGTGCACACTGTTAAATAACCCGCTTCGCACGTTATTCAGTGTGCACCACATTTTTATGCCCCACCTACGATAGTAGAGGGGCATTATGTTTTCTGGTCTGTGGCTCTGTTCGTCCGTCCGACCGTCCAGGTTAAAGTTTTTGGTCAAGGTAGTTTTTGATGAAGCTGAAGTCCAATCAACTTGAAACTTTGTACACTTGTTGCTTATGAGATGATCTTTCTAATTTTTAAGCCAAATTATACTTTTGACCCCAATTTCACAGTCCACTGAACATAGAAAATGAAAGTGGGAGTTTCAGGTTAAAGTTTTTGTTCAAGGTAGTTTTTGATGAAGCTGAAGTCCAATCAACTTGAAACTTAGTACACTTGTTGCTTACGATATGATCTTTCTAATTTTAATGCCAAATTAGATAATTACCCAATTTCACGGTCCATGGAACATGGAAAAGGATAGTGCAAGTGGGCCATCCGTGTACTTTGGACACATTCTTGTTTATGTTATTTCGAATAGACAGAAAAAAATATTACAGTCATTTCTTATAACTTAATTCTGAATTCCATTTTAAACCGTAGAAAACCATATAAACGTTGATGACGTCACGGTCACATGACTAAATTATGTCTATGGGCTGATAACAAAATAACGTCAGCCAATCAGAAGACGTGTTACATCCAAAATTAAATTATTCCTTAATAACCTCAAGTTTGCGAGTCAAAAGTGTTCCATAAACACAATTTTCAACCTGATCAATTATTTTAAAAAGCATGCTTGTCTGAATTTTATGCAGACATATGAATGAACACGATAGTATAATTTGTGGAAAATATATTTTTCTTTATTTTTTTTTTGTACCTTGCACCTTGGCACATCAGGGTTAAATGATGTTCACTTTTCTTTCAGTGTCTTCAAACTATTCTCAGGTTAATTGAGATTTCAAAACAATTTAGTAAGACTCAATTTAGTTAAAACATCAGAAATTCTATTGAGATTGAAAAAATATCTTCACTTATCTGGGTTTTTTTTTTTGCACAAACAAGATAGACACAACACAGTTTGACTGTATATGAATAGTTACAAAATTGTTATAATATATTTATTTTTTTGCATAATAATCAAGTTATTAGTTTATTACAGAAACCTTATTTCTTGTTGATATTTTGGTTTTGTACATTCAAATATTGAAGCTTTTGTATTCAATTTTATATTTCATTTGAGCTGTGGCATATGAAGATCACCTTAGCCAGTGCTTTGTATTGAATTCAATTTGACCTTGAATGACACAATAACTTAATGATCATGTAGTTATCACATGTAAACAGTTATTTTGTTTCTAGGTCAAGACAATTTTTATTTTTTTTGAAACCAACAAATAGATTTTCAAAGTTATTTTTCTTCACTTCATATAATCAACTTTGAATGAAATTTTTTTTATTACCTATAATAAATTTTGCGTGATGGTTGATCTTGATGTGCCATAGCTCACTAGAAACCTTTAGATAAGGTTGTATTATGTGCCATATAGAAATCTGTCTTCCATGTCATTGATGGTGCTTACGTGTTACTGCTTTTTAAAGAAAACTTTATTCTTAATTATTGATTGGGTTTGCCCTATCCATCTGATGTCATCATCTCTTTACAAGATTTGTCTGAGAATATTAAAATAATACGTAGATTCTCAGCTGACTTTTAAAAAATAATGGACCGGCAGGCTTTGTTCATTATATATTTTTGACCTTAACTGTATTGAGTTGAATGTTTTCCACAAATTTAAAAGAAAAGAAGGCTATTTCTAATGTTTTTATAAGGAATATGATTATATGTATATATTATTTTGTGTTGACCCTATTTTATTTACCATTTGACATCACTCTATCAACATGATACTTTACTGTATTCCATGCTTAATTTTTTTATAAGTCTATTCAGATGATTCATTGGAATACACTGAATAATAGCATTTAGCAGAGAATATTTTTTAAGTGATTTTAATTAGTAAAGCTCAGGGAGAATGCAAGTCCATGTTCCAAACCATTAATTCAGGCCAGTTAAAACCTTTTTACTTTTTCTAGATTATAAGCAATACCTTATAATAACTTGTTGGCATAGCAAATATGCTATTGTTTACCTTTGTTTAAAAGGTTATGAGACTATGTTCTCACCATATTATATAATTGTGGTAAAAACTGTTCAGATTAAAAAAAACAAAAAAACAAACAAACTCTGACATTGCATTATATTTTTTTTTTTAGCAGAGTTAAATTATCTTATTACTTTTTGTCATATGATTAATTAATCCAATACTTTTGTTCTTGTTATTAGCAGAAAACCCTGGTTGGTAAATGTATTTTGAATCAATAAATATAGCTGGAATATTTTATTTTGTACATATATTGGAAAGGAAGGTCAAATTGCTTTACTAAACCCAAATATTCATAAAAACAACAGAAGTAATTTTGGTCATTAAATCATTTTTTTGTGAAAAATTTCGTTGATTATATAGGTAATCAATTTCAATTCAGGAATTGCGTAATTTTTTCACAGACCATTACTTAATTCCATGGCATTTAATTCAAAGTTCATCCGTGTCTTGCAGAAAATAATGATATACTAGTCAACTGTATAATGCACCACAAAAACTACAACAAAAATATTTTGACAATCACATAATTCTTAGGATAAATACAATAATCTATTTAGTAGAATAGTTATTTAAAAGGATATTGATATTTTATAAGCAGCATTATAATAAACTCCATAAATTACTATACTGTACAGTACTATATGTTAATATAAACAAGACCAATATATAAAGTGTAGAAATATTGTATATTTATTTCCTAGAAATGGTTGAAGGGATTTATATAGTCAGAAACTTTTGTAAGCAATTATCAAGTTTAAGAGGGAATCTATATAGAAGGTCTTTATGATGTTTTGGAGAGTACATTTTTTGTATAGTAGATTAGTAGGTATATGGCAGGTATTTTTCATATGTATATTTCATTATTACTCAACCAAATGGCCAAATCTATCAGGAATTTCTCAAGTAAATGTCATCTTTTTGTACTACTTTGTCAGCTAATTTTTCAATGAACTCATTGATAAAGGACATTAAGTGACATGCAATAATTGTTAAAAGTTCTTCATGGACAGTTGTCTCAGTGGCTGTCATACCAGATTTCTCTTGGTAATATAATAATGTTCTGACTGGCTGAATTTAAATAAAATGATGATGGAAATATTTAATTTTGCAAAATCTATGGCCTAAATAGAGCCAAGTAGACTCAGACATTCCTTAACATGATTGATCTGCCAGTTTGCTCCGGTGAATATTTTTTCACATTATATAAAAGGAAAGATGAAGAAAGAGGGACTCTCTGCACTCACCTGTATTCATGAAATTTTGTTATGTTTATTACTTGCTCAGCTTAATTTGTTGAATATTTTATTGACATTTGGTTGTTGTTGTTTTCATACTGTATAAGAAACTATATTTTATTATCCTACAACTTTGATAAACTAAAATAAAGTTGTTTTTGTAATTGATGACGTTTTTCCTTAACATATGCCTGCTAGCAGTATTTGTTGTATTGTTTGTTAGTCTTTTGTACGCTGTACCTGTCTGAATACATTCTGTGCATAATGGCAGTGTCAACCTTTGACATCCTGTTGCATTTTTCAAACTGATTAATTTTTGGAGTGTCCCATACATAGCAAAACATGAACTTGGCCTTTTTGCAGATATGAGAATATGCACTTCGTTTCCATCAACACTTTGTAATGTTTTGTTTTCCATTATTGTTGCACCTGGGATGAAAGCGGCAATATGAAAGACAATGTAAACTATTTGTATAAAGCTTAATATTTCAGAAGGCAGAAGAACTTGATGCTTCATACCTTGTATAAAGATGTCTCATGTAATGAAGTTCCCAATTGACACATGTCTCATTGTCCTTGACCTCATTTTGATGGTTCTTTGACTGCTTACAATATACTTGTAGCTTTTTTGTCATATGAATTTCTTGCATATTATGAGTTATAGGATTATTTTATTTGGTACATGATATCCTTGCAAGTTCATTTCATGGATCAGTGATCAAGGTAATGTTTTCGAAGTCAAGTCAATACCTCAACCTTAATTTGTGTCTAGAAGGGTTGTTTTTGTGGTTTGGTCTGTTTCTCAGGTACAATATAATTGATTGATTGTTGGTTGCTATATGTCCATTGGCAAATATTTCAAGCATGTTCAGGAGAACAACCCTCTAGTGTTGGTTAACCCTTTCCTCCATGGATTTTTTTTCTTACTTGATTTGCATTGGATTTTTTTTGATAAAAAAAAAATCATCGGGTTTAAAGTATTAATGCATTGTGAAAATAAATATTTCATCAATGAAATTCAAATTAGATATTCTCATGAATATCCTTTTCATATTGGATACTAATTTTTTTTTATCTGATGCAGACATTTTGTAGTCGAAGTGTTTCAACTGAGGTACTACACAGGCGTCAAAAGGTGTCATTATGGAGTAAAGGGGGTGGCGTCAAAAAGCGTCATTATGGAGGAAAGGGTTAATATACCTGTGAAGTATAAACATAATGGTTCTCAAGATATACAGAGGACATGATCTTTACCATAGGACATGGGGTTGTCAACTGAACCAAAGTTTTTGATTTTGACCTTTGACATAGGAAGCTGTACATACATTATGACACAACCTCTGGTGTTGGTTAATATGCATGTCAATTATAAACTTTGAAATCATAATGGTTCTCAAGATATACAGAGGACATGATCTTTACCATAGGACATGGGGTCGTCAATTGAACCAAAGTTTTTGACTTTGACCTTTGACATAGGAAGTTGTACATACATTATGACACAACCTCTGGTGTTGGTTAATATGCATGTCAATTATAAATATAACTTAGAAGTCATAACAGTTCTCAAGATAAAGAGCGGACATGATCTTTACCATAGGACATGGGTTCGAGAGCTAAGTTTTTGGCCTTGAACTTTGACATAGGAAGTTGTACAAGCATTATGACACAGCCTGTGGTGTTGGTTAATATACATATCAAGTATAAAGTATGAAATTATAACGGCTCTCTAGGTATAGAGTGAACACAATTTGTTACAGACGGACAGACTTATCACAATATGGTGACCCGCCACTAGATAATGAATACAATCTGTATGTCCTTTAAAAGGGATATGAGTAGAAGGGCTTGAAATTTGGACTGCTACTGCCAGATTTTGTTAAAATCTAAGAGAATTGGATAAAAGTGTATTCAAGAAATTGTACAAAGTGTTGACAGACATACGTTGGTATACAATAATACACCCCATCTTCACTGGGGGTATAAAAAAGACAACACGTAACAAAACAGAGAAAACATTAGATTTTATTTCATTTCTCAGTACAATGACTAACAATAACAAGAAATATCATGATTCACATTGCACTTTCTGACTTAAATTATCTCCCTTGATAAACCCTGTTTCCATAGTTACATGATTGCTTTAAATCTTTCATATATTACCTTTTTCTTCTATCACTTAACAATAAAACTTTTGCTAGTTGTCATTTATAAAATCTTAAACAAAACAACAAAATAACAAACATTTTGCAACAAAAAAAAATTCTCCAGCTGAATGTTACTCTTTAAAATTTAAGTATTTTAAATTTATAAAAAGTTCTTTCATTCAGATATATGAAATTTCTTTACTGCTTCATGATTTTTATTGTACTTAAACCAAAAGATAAATCTGCAAAATTCATAAAGAAATTACACTTCATTATAGAAAAAAAATAGTCTAGTCACTCTAGTGCCCTTAAATCCTTGTCACACACATAGTATGGTCAACAAAAGTATGCTTGCCAAATTTGTAAAGAGGATTTGTCAAGCACTGCAATCAAAATTAATAGTTTCAGTCTGGTTCGAGACAGCACTGAGATTTCAATGCAAACTTCCGACAAATCTTTCAACAAAATATTTGCTATTGTAGAATTTATTCACATTTTCACTTCATTAATCACCTTATGATTAGTATATGATTATTTAAACAATGTAAGAGACAGAGGCTTCCTACAATGACAAAGTAAGTTAATGTGGTGATAATGTGCTAATAATTAACCTCTTAAAGCATGTCAATAAATAGTATGTAATCTTTTAGGAATTATACTGAGATCTTCGATTCTTTTAAGGTGTATGTATAACTGAAATTAAAGAAACTTACATTAATTTGTGTAAAATACAAATTTATCAGTTTACCAAAAGATGTGTGTGTAATATCAAGAGAATAACTGGTTGGAGAAATAATAGTAAAACATATGAGCCCTATATACTTAATGATAGAAACAAATTTAACTACAATGAAAATAAATGCACAAATTACAGTATATAATACTCCAGGCAAATGTAATCAAAATATTTCAAATGAGACTGGCAAGACAAAATCTTGAGAAAATAAAATGAATTCATATTTTGGCAGCTTTTTTTTGGGGTTTCACTTAATGTACACAAAAGAAAATTTATACAATTATTTTCAGGGGTTCAAAAAATATTGATCCTGGTCTTGGTTCATCAGGTCTTAAATTCATCAGAAATACAGGGTTCACTAGTTGGACCTATCTATTGATCAAAAGTATTTCAAATATATGCATAAGAAGATCATTAAACTGTGATTTAAAAACATGACAAGTCCTTCCACTACATTAATCCAAACTAAATTTAACCCCTGATCTCATAAATATGAAATTATTTTTGGCTGCTCTGGTCACTTCATATAATGGTTTACATACAATGCTAAAGTCATGACAGCAGATGAAATAAAAGCATTTATCCATTACCAAGCAAATTTCTACATTCAATACAGCTGGAATATTTGTGACATGGAATGTAGTCTCTGTGATGACTGATATTAACATGATAGTATTGGAAGACAACAACAATCAAGGACTGGCACCATTACTTCTTACAATAAATAGCAGAGTTTGACAATACCGCATTTTGACGGAATTTACATAGTTTCATGATGGGCGTCAGTATTACACTATTATAGTTTTAAATATTGATGTTTTTTTTAAGATTATTCTTCCTAACATTTTTTCAGTTCATTGTTCAATTAGGTTATTGTCAAACTCTGCATTAACATTTTTACCTGATCCAGAAGATAAATTCCCTAACAGATATTTATAATCATAAGCACCCTTAGACAAATCTGACAACACAAGTAAATATTCTGTAGCGTCTTGAGATTTTTCAGTAAATGTTCACTGGTATGTTTTTCTTTTACAATTGTGAACAGATGGATATTTCTAGTTCACCCACTTACTTTAGGATTATTGCTTTAATTGTGTTCATTTTACAGTGACTTTTGTTTTTAAAACATATCAGAATAATACCAAAAGTAATTGTACATGAAAAGCACTTGCTATACATATGTTTTTTACATTTTTAATCTGAACTGTAACATATTAAAGCTCAAATGCTTAAAATTTCCAGATGTTAAGTAACTATTTGGTTCTTTATGTAATTATTTTTTTTATTTTTCTTGTATATAAAGTAAAATAAAGAAGAGTTTTCTCTTTAATAAATTTACAATTGAAAGCAATATATACTGGTATGCACCTTTCATCTTACGATACAAGCTGCACTATGAGGTCTGAATAAGACAACAGAAATGCTGACAACATATCAACTACATGCACATGTATGGTCAAATTCAAAAACAAAAAAATATAACAATCTTTTAAAGAGAAATAAAAATAACAATAAGTATGGAAGATCTGACATGTTTGATATAATTTGACATACATATACATAATATATTAATAATTATATATACAAAAATAATTTGGTCCACATTTTACCACCGTTCATTCATTTATACCCTATACCAACACATTCACACACATTATCAATCATGAACATCAGCACATGGTGCTAAACTTACTTATAACATACAATTAATTATTTACTAAAATCTTCTACTTTTCTCTCCTAATTATCCATTATAAATAAAGTATATTGGTAAACTACATATTATTGATCAGTGAATATTAATGTATTAAATTTAAAGCTTCTTCTTGTGTCCCTTTCAATATAAAACAGATCTTCAATTGCTCCTGAAAAGTTTCAGAGTTTAACCCTTGAGGAGCAAGTTAATGTTTTTATCATTAAGACATTTTGAAATTGTAGTTGAATATATTCAGTTTTCAAGAGCAACAAAAGATTTTTCTTCAACCTACCAGATTTAAAATCTTAACTATGATTTAACTGTAATCTGGTTTATAGTCTTTACAATGCCACATAGATCCATTGATAATCACTGGAATTTATTTCTCATCATATTCCATTGAAGCATACTTAACAAACTTCAAATTCATTGTAGCAAAAATAAATTCAATATCTGAACAAATTAGATTAATGAACATTACCAAGGATAATGGTGTCATGATTATCAACAACTAACTCCCTTTCTTATTATTCAAAGTCATTATTTGCTGTTAAAATTTTCAAATGCTAAAATATTGATTAGTTTTGGTTTCAGACAAAATTGTCATAGACAATTTGATTTCTCACTTCACTAAGTCTGACAAACATAAGGAGAGAATCCTTCCTTGTATGATCAGCAAGATACTCGAAGAATAAAAATCCAGGAATTTTCAAGGGACATAATCTCTTTTTAATCACAGTTACCTAGATAATGCCAGTCTTTGACACAAAAGAATAAGACACCGATCATGCATCATCACAACCACACTTCCAAAGGACGGAGTTATAATTCTCCTGGGAAAAGTTTCTGTGTAAACTAAAGCAAACTCAAGAGTTCCTGATATGAAGAAATAATTTATATTCTGTACTATTCAGCATGCACTGTAATTCAAATTTGACATACAATTAACACCATCACACTAACTAAAACAATTTCTGGTGCATTTATAACTCTACAATAGTATTTAACTTTACTAATTTGGTATTATACACCTTTATAAATCATTATAAACAATACTTGTGTCTTTCTTTAAATCTCTAATTTCATTATGAACTGTCCTGCAGTTCCATGTACATGTTCTCAAGTCCTTTATAAAAAAACCTTGTTTCCAGGAATTGTATAATTGGACATAACCAGACATTTATCAGTTATCTTTTATGACAAAAAACCATGTCTTCAATGATCTACTAAAACTTAATCAATCGTAACAATACATTTTTTTTCGTCTTTCGATATAAATTATTGGTGTATTTACATGTATAGATATACAATGACAAGGATTAAAATTGTGGTATTAAACCAGAATCTGGTGTTCTAATGCTACACAGAGTTAATTCTTCTACCATCTAAAACTAAAAATTAAAAAAAATCCATATGAATGAAAATTGTGAACCTTTCTTTGCAAAGTCATTGAAATTATTTGAGCTAAATTTTAGATATGTTTTAAAAGTTTTGTCAGTGTTATGAAACATCAGTTATGATATGAGATACAAATATTGCTGTAATAACAGACTAGATGTTTACATAGCACCAGTTATATACCTACCCTTAGTCATTTTTACGTTTACCGAGAAGTAACAAAAGTACTGCCACTCAACCAATTTAAAAACAGGCTAAACTGACATGGCATGCATTGATCCCCTCACCAAATATCTTATAATGATAAAAAGAAGTATAAAGGAATTATAAACATGTATGAATAATGAATGATTCATTTCTTTATAATACTTTTCTTATATGTTGAGACATTTTCATTTGATTATGTTTCACTATTTTTCATGGCTTTCAATTCAGACTTATGATTTTATTAGAATTTTGCAATCGAAAATTTTGCATTTTTTATCTGAAAGAAGAAAACACCATACATGAATTTAATTAAAATACTAATACCTGACTGTAAAGTCAAACTAAAATAGTCCCTGAAAATCCTACTCATTTCATTCACTATAAAAGGATCATGTCTGTTTTGATAATCATTTGACTCAATAAAAAAAAATGTCATGGATTCTTTGGTATTTTTAAGTGTGCGTAGAATTAAAAAAAATTGCAAATATAATACCTTTGTTTATCTGACAAGCACTTTCATTACTAGTACTTCCCCTCGAAACAAAACTGAGTACTCATATTTTAAGTAATGAAAAAATATATCTATTAATTTATAAAAAAAAAAAAAAAGCTTGAAAAAAATGGTCCTCACAAAAATGTAAAATTGTCAATCAATAAGATGTAAAAATGTCAAAAAAAGCTAACAGAAAATATCGTAAACATAAACAAATTTCTGACATTTGAAACCCAGGCCATTTACATATTTTAGCTTTGTTTTTGTTACATGCATAACAAAACAATAGAAGTCCAACTTAATATGAGACTTGAGGGGTTCTCTATCTTATGTCTGGCCTTGGCTCTGTAGCACTTTACACCTGTTTCACAGGAATGGTTTCTCATTAATTCTCACGTCTTGCTTTCTTCTTTTTACTCTTTGGTTTAGCTTCTACCCAGGAATCTAAAATAGAACCATTATACATGCAAATTATAATAGAGAGTAAATTCACAAAAATACTAAACTCCGAGGAAAATTCAAGTCCTTAATCAAATGGCAAAATCAAATGATAAAACACATCAAGCGAATGGACAACTGTCATATTCAATACTTGGTACAGGCATTTTCAAATGTAGAAAATGGTGGAATGAACCTGGATTGAACCTCAAGACAAAAACCTAACAAAAGATAAAGGATTAAAGACCGATGAAAATGATGTAAAATGTGATATGAACCCTGACACATCTATCTTACAATATTTTCATACAACATACATGTATAAAGTTGTTCTTTCACCTAGAGTGACTTGTCTATCTCATCATGATTTTATACAAGTTACAACATATATACAGCTGTCCATTTTCTAAGAGTGACATGTCCATCTATCAATATTTTTTTACAACATACACAGTTTTACATTTACTTCGAGTGACAATGTCCATCTTAAAATGCCAACCCCCTACCCCTTATTGAGCTACATATATGGTTAATGTATAGACATTTAACATGTATGTCCCACTCAAAGCTTGCTTAGTTTCTGGGTTTCTACCTCTCTCCCCTTAATGGTATCAGCATCTAATATAACAATTACCTCCAAGTTCATCAAAAGAAACAGACATGTCAGATCCAGCTGAGTTCTTATCACTGTCAACTGGTGAGGACTTCTCTGGTTCCACATCTGAAACAAATGTTTGTTTAAAGCACATTGTATACAATTTTTTTTTTCAAATGATAAACATTATTGATAGTCTTTTTGTGATCTGACAAATTGCTATAAAAGTTAAGTTCCTCTATAAAAAAGATCAGATCATTTAGTTTTGAAATCACTGATCTCTTAAAAAAAATTTAAGCAATGTAACAATTGAGATTATAAAAGCTACTGTCTAAGTCAATGGTACTGTCATTGATTTTTATAAATCTAAAATGAAACTCATCCGCACTGGATTTTTTAATGTAGAATTTAGGGGTACAGAATAAACCAAAACATATAAATAGATTAACATGTAGAGAAGATTACTACAATAAGCCTAAAAATCAATCCTTTTTAAAAAAATTAAATACAGGAATGAAAAAAACCATTTGAAGAATTCACTTCCAACTTAGCTGCTAAAGTTTCGGTTAAAGTAGACAGACTTTTTTTCTTCCCTTGATATAAAGCAGTCCTACCTTTCTCTTCTGACAGCCATTTAACAGAAATGAGATTATTATTTTAAAATGATTATGTTAAGTTTGTAAAATTTCAAAAACAGGAAACGGCGTAAAATTTTGCATAATGTTGTATGGTTTTAGCTCAGATAGATGTATTATCTTATTGTACCCTCCCCATCAATATGATCATAGAAATAGAGGTTTCACCACAGCAACAAGTGTGTTACGATATTTTTCCACTAGAAACAGTTCAATTTTAACATTTCAAGTGCGAGGGTTGCCAAGCTTTTTAAAGTATTAAAAACTAACTATTGAGAGTGGAGATACATGAGTTATAGTGGTAAACTCTGTTTCTTTAATGATTTTTATCTTTCCTTTTCAAAGTTTTGCAGAAATTAGTGTACTTTTTAAGTGACGTCATCAGGTATGGTCCCCTTTTTTGATGTTGTCACAATAGGAAATTTGTAAGAAACACAAGAAAATTGGACATCATAATCAAATTTCGTCCAATGGAGGAGAAATATTTTTCTCCCATCAATCAAGAAAAGTGAAAACAGCACAAAAATTAGTTTACACAAGACAGAAATACTAAACATAATTGTATACCTTGGGGATTTATGAGTACAAAATCATTAGTACCTTTTGCAGGTTGGTCAGGTGTTGTTGGTTTGGTCAGAGCTTTGGCTTCACTTTTCTGAAATAGATAAATCATTAAAGTTCAATTAAACCTGAAGACATGTCAACATATTTAAGGTTATTTCTACTGATTCTCCAAACATATTGATTTTTTTTTTATTATTGAATTTATCTTAATACTTTATCAAGAAAATTACTATACAGTTGTAGCATTCTTGTGACATAAGTTATTAAACTTGATGATTTAGTGCTTACATCCAAATTTCACTATTGCTGTGTATTTTTTTCCATTGATACGCATGATCAATCTTGAAAGTGAGCAAACTTTTATTACACATGTTATTGTGTGCTCTAAATCTTTTATACAAACAGTTAATATATTTATAGTGCCTGTTATTTTTATAGAATTGCTTTCGAATAATAAATATCCTTATTATTTGCTGAAGATGTTAGTTTATTTGTTCTTGCTAGACAACACTTTGCAAAGGCATTTTGCTTACAGCATGCTACTGATTGAAATCTTTAAAACTATCATTAAAATACAGGTTGATAACAATCTTAACAATACCTCAGCAGCCTTTTTTCCTTTCTTTGGTTCAGTAGTCTCTGGTTTAGATTCACTCGTCTGTTTCTTTGTCTTTCCTTCACTTTTGTCTTCCTTAGGTTTGGCTGCTTCTTCTTTCTTTCCTTCTTTTTGTTTATCTGCCTTTGTTTCTTTTGGTTTAACTTCTTGCTTGGCCTCTTTTGGTTTAACTTCTTGTTTGACCTCTTTTGGTTTAGCATCTTGCTTGGCCTCTTTTGGTTTAACTTCTTGCTTGGCTTCCTTTGGCTTAGCTTCTTGTTTGGTCTCTTTAGCTTTAGGCTCTTTCTTGGCATCCTTTGGTTTAGCCTCTTGTTTTACATCCTTGGGTTTAACATCTTGTTTGGCTTCAGTTTTAGTTTCTACTGACTTTTTTGGTTTGGTATCAGTTTTGGCTTTTGCTTCTGTCTGAACTTTAGGTTCAGTTTTAGCTTTAACTTCAGTTTTCTTAGCTTCAACTTTTACTTCTTCTTTCTGACTATCAGCTTTCTTTTTAGATTTAGCTTTCTTGCTAGATGCTTCTTCAAATTTGCCTTCATCCTGTAGAATGAATGAAAATAATTAATATAACAATTAAGGACATCTTAATGTTTGTGAAGACATATACATGCAACATTTAGTTCATATTTATTTCATGAATTATTTCTATGATCCTAATAACCAGTTTATAATCCTCTGATTCATAGCAAAAAATGTTTGATATGATGTCTTAAAAATATATTTACTAAATAATCCCTATTTGAGTTCTGATTGGAAAAAACTGAAAACCATACACGTATTATTAAATTTCAAAAGGTTATTTTCTTTTTGTGTACATTCTCAGCCTAGGAATCATGCTTAACTATGTTAAGAATGAGAGCACACATATAATCAGAAAACAAGAATGGGTGTCCATGATGCCTAAAGCTATCATGGCCCACTCATACATATTGTTCAGTGAATCACAAAATCTGTGTAAACATTAATTTTGCTTAAATTAAAAAAAAAACAAACTCAAAATGCACACATGAACTTTTAACTTCAATGCAAACTATCTTGAACCAAAACCATAATGCCATTTCAATCATCAGAGTTGCAAAAATTCAGTGCCCCTTTAATATTTCCTCCTACCTGGGACATCCCCATTTTCCACATCATCTGGCCATTCTTTGGGAAGGCGGTTACCAGTCATTTCACCCTTCTATGCTACTGATAAGATTTTGGGAATCTTTATATAAGGTGTTCATTATCATATGATAATAATGGAAATGATAATGATAATAATGGAAAGTACCAACTGCAAATGGGAAAAGTAAAATGATAATAACGGGAAAGATAATGAAACCCCTGTATGTTAATCAAAGGATATAGTTATCTGTACCAACATCCATTGTTTTGCTGGCTTGTTTGGTGATCCAAATTACAATATTTCTCCAATACAGACTTAATTCTTATTGTGAAGTAATTCTAAAGCAGCTACATTAAACTGATCCCATTATATGAAGCACATAAAATATGTCTGTTTACCTGTTTTGGTTCAGAAACTTTGACGGGTTCAACTGGCGGTTTACTGGACTCTACTTTAACTTCATCTGCTTCCTGAAACAGGAAATGGAATTTGTAGAGAATAACTTTATTTGATAACACTGAATACAGCTAACAGTTAACTTAGTGTATGCCAAATAAATACTTTAAATATGTCATGTCTTTTTCACTTAAATCTCTTATTTTTAAATGAGTTCTGAGTTCTTATGTGGGTTTTTTTATATGTTTGTATTGTTACAAATTTTACCTTTCCTGCCTTTTTCTTCTGTTTCTTTTTGTTCCTTTGCTCCTGTGGAGGTTCCTCAGATACAACAGCAGCAGTTACTTCTTTAACCTTCTCAACAATCTTTTCTGCAGTCAACTTTTCCTCCACAGTTTCTGTTTTCTTTCCTCCTTTCTTTTTTCCTCCTTTCACCAAGGTTGTCCATCCATCTGCATATATTACAAACAGCACAATTATTTCACTGAAGTATGAAAAACTGAACCAACTAATTACCAAATTATAATATATATCTATACATAACGTTTGTTTTAAGCAGTCTTTTGTTCCAATCCAAATGCTAGCTATTCTTTTGTATCTCATGTATGCAATTTCTCTTAGCTTTCTTATATTTCCAATTATTTGTTAATTGCTGTTACAATTTGTGATGATATGGTTATTGGTATTTTCTCATATTCTTCATCCTTTCTTAAAAGTTTTAAGGTAACATCCTCTGGTTTTAAAAATTCTGCATTCCTATTAAACTTCATGTATGTAGCTTTAATAAATATTATTAGTTACACAGTGTGTAATTGTCCTAATACGAGAATTTATCAGGTCAATAAAATTCATATCGGGTGAGGCGAAGCCAAACCCGATATGAATTTTATTGACCCGATAAATTCCGTATTAGGACAATTGAACACTGTGTAACGAATTTATCCTGATTTTGTTATATTTCATATTATTATATCTAAATTCAATATAAAGACAATATCAACCAAATATATTTTAGATATTTAATCTAAAACTGTGAAAAATTCAAATATTAGGACTATGACTGAAGCAACTCATTTTTTTATTTTTTTTATTAGGTCAATGGTATAAGGGAGATAATCCCAATTGACGTAATAAATAAGGGAGATAATTCCTATTGACGTAATAAAAAATTGTACTGAAATTTATTAGGACAATATCAGCCAATCAAATTGCGAGAAATTACTCTAAATCAGGATAATGTGAATTATTACCCGTATCATCAGGAACAGGTACATTCTTAACAGTAAATATTGTGAATTATTACCAGTATCATCAGGGACAGGTACATTCTTAACAGTAAATATTGTGAATTATTACCAGTATCATCAGAAACAGGTACATTCTTAACAGTAACTATTGTGAATTATTACCGGTATCATCAGGAAAAGGTAAATTCTTAACACTAAATATTGTGAATTATTACCGGTATCATCAGGAACAGGTACATTCTTAACAGAAAATATTGTGAATTATTACCAGTATCATCAGGGACAGGTACATTCTTAACAGAAAATATTGTGAATTACTACCGGTATCTTTAGGAACAGGTACATTCTTAACAGTAAATATTGTGAATTATTACCGGTATCATCAGGAACAGGTACTTTCTTAACAGTAAATATTGTGAATTATTACCGGTATCATCAGGAACAGGTACATTCTTAACATTTTTCTTTTCTTCCTCAGCTTCCTTCAAAACTTTCTTCTGCAAAAGAAACATTCAATTAGGTAAACTATTTATGTATCAACAATCTGGTATATATTCAAAATGAGCTGCAAAGTACTTATGAAATATACAAATATTTCCATATTCATTCAACCATAATATCAGGGTCAAAACCATACTTTGGCATCTAAAATTAAAAGTTCACATCAAAATGAACATGAACATGTGTACATGAATCCAGATTCAAATTGATGTGATCACAACAATGCCATAATAGTCATAACTTTATTAGCCAAAAACTTACAGGCTGACTTTAATTAGTAAACAATGGACTTGGTGCACAGATATGCAAGACACTGCTTTCTCACACAATAGGTACAATGTATTAAGATAGTGATCAATATGATGTTATATTTAGCTAGGTGCTAGTATATTTACACATTTGGTGAAATGACATTAAATACCTTTTTAGCAGGCTCTTGTTTGGTTGGTTTGGCAGGCTTTGGTGTGGTCTGTTTCTTTTGCTTTGGAGAAGATTCAGTTTTGATTGGTTGGGTCTCTGGTTCAGTTACAGCATGACCATTGGTCTGACCTTTAGTTTGCTATAAATAGAAGAAAAAGTTAGTAACCTAATTTATATATCATGAATCAGACTTGGGGTCAATTACATTGGAATGTAATTAATTAAATTACACATTACATTGCAAAAATGATCAATTACACTAATTACACATTACATAGTTTTTGAAATGTAATTAATTAAATTACAATTACTTTACTAAAGTAATTAATTAAATTACACATTACATTTTATCATAATATTTTTTTAACAATATTATACATGTATATAAAATCTATGTGTAAAATATGCATGACGTACCGATAAGCATAGTTCAAGCGTTGCATTTGATAATCATTAGTAATTTTAATGTTTTGTCATTTAGTCTGCATATCTCTGGTCTGAACACTTTGACAGCAATTTCAAAAGTTTTTCGACAGGAGCTTATGTGGCAGATATTGCTTGATCAGAACATGGAAGTTCCATGATTAGAAGATGTGTTTATAGGAGAGGGAATTTGTTCATAATTACTTGCCAATACATTAAGGGGTATTTTGACAACTCAGAAATGAAATTATTTAAATAAAGCATAATATAAATAAAGAAATTCTAATAGATTAAAAGTTTGTTTTTTTTTACTTTAAAAATATTAAATAGTGTGCTTGTTACAATATTGAAAATAATTTTTAGTACAAACAATGTACATAATGTCTTAGCAATACATGTATTTCACTAATTAGATAAAAAATACATGTAAAAGTGGCATTGTCCCTTGACATTTTAATCTGATTAATTGCTGTTTGTTTTTACAGCTATTAATTTTTATTTCTATAATCCTTTTGTGTATACTAATTTGACAAAATGATTGTGTGCAGTGATTTAAAATTTTAATTACCTGCATAAGAAAAAAATTCACTATGACACATTTTTTTTGGTTTTGTTTAACAAGGTGGTTAAAGGGAAACTTCGCAAAAAAATCAAAAATTGATATTATGTTCATTCTGTATAAAAATGATCAAATTTATAGATATTAAAGTTTTATTCCGCTAAATAAGAGATCACCATCAATTTTAAATTTTGTGTATCAGTTCTTTGCTCTCCGCCATCTTGTCACCTTCTCCGATGAAAAATCCCGATATGTCTATAAACCGCAAAGGAACAAAACTACAGTAAACGATGTAGTCGTAATTGCGTGTCGATATCTTGTCAATCGTACGGTTGTTTTATCTGACTGACTAACTTGATACGGAAAATGGTCTTATATTTTTAAATAACCATATAGTCTGTTATTTTTAAACTGATAATATTGTAATTAGTTAAAAAGTCAAAGTTCAAATCATAAATAAGTGTTCCGTGGAAATTGTTTTCGAAAATCTAATTCGTTCATAATTCTTTCAAGTAATAAACTTTATTTAAATAAATTCGGATCTTCCCTCATCTGATCACCAGCATGGCTAATATTATTACTCCCAAAGGTATTGGAAGGGGTGTAAGGTGACACGTCCAGGTATTCAATCGATTTCCTGTCCGGCGGGCTTGCAAGTTCATGCATCGTTTCACTTCTGTAGGTATTGATCAGTGTACACGACCGTTACTTATAACTTTCCATTTTGAACTATCAGGTGCATGTATAATATACATTTTTGTCTTGCGTGTCCGAAAGTGATATAATATACTAGTCATTACTGAACTCATACGCTTGTTTATAAATAACATTTCTGGTGTAAAGAATATTATTTATAAAAAAAAAATAATATAAAAAAAAAAATTGAAGAAATACAAATCTATTTACATATTTTTCCAAGGGTTAATTTGGGAAAATGTAATATATACTCGTTGTCAATAGTTTAGGACAGATTGGAACATACCAGAATTATTGATTTAAAAAAAATGTGCGCACTTGTCGACGATTCGTGTATACATACGCCTGGGTAGAAAGTTACGGAACTATAGTCAGTAGCGCAATTTAAAATATGTATACATGTATACATTGAACATAAGAAAGAAACATACATTTTGTGTAAATTGTGGTAAAAGTTTTGTAAATAGACTAGTCCACGTATGCCAACAGTATGTAATCAACGAATTCGATAGACTTTTGTATACCAAAAGAAGAAGAAGAAAAAAAAAGAAACAATTTGATTTAAATACAGGTCAATTTATAACTTGCTTTGGTTCATCGAAGTTAAGAACATAGTAAACTCACAGATTTATATATCAATTAGATTGTTCTCGAATAAAGGACGAAATTCGTCTTCATCACAATTGTTCCAACATTCATGTAAAATATATATGCAACTGGACGTACACTAATAATCACCAAGGGATGTGAATATTTTCTAGGAAAACTATTGAGTATCAATTTCGGGATTTATTTTCTTTCTTGATATTCAATGACAGCAATTTAAAGAATAAACTGCTTGTCGGATATTTGTCCGCTTTAGGGGTATTCTTGCAAGTTGAACAGACTTATAATAACATTCAAAAATAGGGAAAGATAACATTAAATTCGTTGTCTTTTAATTTTAAACATCGTTGGTCAAATAGTTATTTAAGTATATATATACGTTGGGAGACGACGATTATTATAGTAGTCTCAGATTTTAGTAAGGACGTTCCCGATTATGAATAAATTTGGTTGACGTTTTTCACACTTGAAAAGAATATCTATTCGTAATTTTTCGATTCCATTCCAATACAAAAGTATTTTTTCTTTATTCGTACATATTATATTCCGCTTCGGTAAAGTTATCTTCAGATAGTTTCATATATTAATTAATACATGGCTTTCAAAAGTCTAAATGTAAGTGTTCTCGTACATTTTTTCGCCTAATAAAGACAAATAAAAATGATTTAGTAAAGCTATTTCTAATTTCTAAGTCCCCCTTTTTTATGAGACATAAATCAAGGACAAGACTTGTATATCATTTCATTCTGACATATGCATTAAGTTTCCCGTCTTTAACCGAAAATTGTGTATTTCTTAGTAAATTAACTTATTTGAATTCAAATAAATAATAGCACCAAATATAATTAAATAATTCCACGGCGACCAATTTTTATTTGTCACCAACTTTAATATGTATTTTTAATGTGTGTATTAAATGCTCCCACTGATCCGAATAGACAGTCACACCTGGCAAGTTGTGCCCTAGAGGCGTGGTTAAATACCGAAGTGCAAATAACAATTTACCTTTCAACAAGCCATCTACGAGTATTGCCACAGAACCGTGAATACACACATCGTATAACCCTAGTCATAGCAGAGATAGTAAAAGGTCAATAATAGTACACCAACATATTGTCTTTACAGATTATTGTACTTTAATTTGTTCACCTTATCAGTCCGAAAATGCATTTATTAAAAATAAATTTATAACTTTTTGTGTTGTCTACAAAAATAATTCGAATATATACGTTTAACATAGATAATTTATCTCACGAATGAGTACAATTGAACGTCTGTGCGTTTTATCTTCTTATTATCGGATGGTTATTAGATAAAGCATAAGTCATCGGCGCGCTTACGATTACGTTAAAATATGATTAAAAACCAAGACTTTTAATGATTGTATTTTAAATCACGGCATGCAAAAATCAGGAGAAAACGTCACGACCTACAGGAAGTAGTTGATATTTTTTCATTAATTATTGAATTTCTCCTTTATTACTGCACATATAGCGATAAAACTTTGTGAATATATATATTATGTCATAATGAACATTTTTAAACCATAAGTAAAAAATCGTGAATTTTCCCTTTAATAACTTATCAATCTATTTAGTTAACAAAAGATCTTTCTAAAAAACTGAACTACACATATATAAATATTCTCACATTTTTTTTTTAATCATAAGACTATTCAGAAAAAAAATTCTGTAGGTCAAATAAATAATATAAAACTTCAGAATAAATTACAGACTTCATATATTAAAGAAGTATGTGATATCAATATTTTAAAAATAAATATAATTTAACAATTTATATTATTAAAGACAAATCCTCATCTTTAACACAATAAAAGTACATGTAATTGAAATGTAATTCAAAAGTAATTGAGCATTACATGCTTTTTTCAATGTAATTAATTAAATTACCATTACATGTAATTAAAAAAATGCCCAATTACACATTACATTCAATTACATGGAAAATTGTAATGCATTACCCTTAATTACCATTACATTTTCAATTACCCCATCCCTGTCATGAATGTAAAGATATATGAAAGGAAATTCAAAATTCTGAAGCTATTGTGTGTCCTGCAAATCAAATACAAAATATCATTAGGATTTACATGTACAAAAAATGTATTCCACATTAAAAAAAAATATATTTCAATCATACCAGTGCAAATAAATTACAATGTGAAAATTTGATGGCTAAATTGGGTCTCAAAGATGAGAGCAAAATAAGCTCTCAATGCTCTCAAAGTCCAACCCAAAATGGCGGCTTCAGCATTATGACGTCGAAGTAAGGCGTGAAAGAAAAAAATTATAATATTAGCCTTTCAAGACGTCATAAATGTTTGGACTATGACAAATCATGATAAGAATATTTTGACAAAACACAGTAAAATTTAAATGATTTTAATGGTAGCAGAAAAAAACGCTTGACGCCTGACGGTAAAGGACATTCTCACCTTAGGTATCCTACAGGCGGTCTCACTAATTAGGGACAAGAAGAATAATTTTAGCGACAAGAAGACTATTTAGCGACAAGAAAACATTTTTTTTTATTAAAATTACTTAAAATAAATATTAGAAGAATATGCAAAAGAAAACAATTTTAGCAACAAGAAAGTTAATATTCCATCAATAAATATTTTTCATCATTTCATTTTGTGTATTGCCTCATTTAACGATATCTATCATGTTTATGCATTGTTAAATAATGATGGAAGATTAAAGTAAGTTAATGACAATTTTGAGTTGAACTCAGGTGTTCACTTTTTAAACAGGCACTCGTCTCAGAAAAAAAAATTCCCTATATACCTTTATATAACACAAGGTACTTAACTTGCATTTTAGAAAAATGTCAGACGGTGACGAAATTCCGTTATAAATAATGTTTCATGTTTTTATTTCAATAAATTCTTGAAAAGATCGAAAGTTGAAAAAAATGTTTTTCTTTCTATTTTATATTGTGTGCAGTTCCTTTGCTCTTACAAGCTGACTGAAGCCATTCAACTTTTATGTTTATTATTAATAACAGTTCATGAATTCTTCTATTCTCTTATATCTTCTTAGTACAGTTCTACTCTATTTTTCTGGTTCAAACACAAATACAAATACAAATATTTTATTAGCACAAACTCATCAACAATAAATGGTTAAGGCTCATGGTATATCAATTACATAGTTGGTCAAACATAATAAGTATTGCAAATAATGACTATATTAATATGTAATATTATAAAGAATGATTATGAATTAGGCATATTGACAATTTTATAGAGTTATAGGAATAATGACTGGAGATGCAGAGACAATAATGTTGAAAGTAAGTTCATACATGCCTTTTTTTTTAATTTGATTTGACATCAAAACTATGATGTTTTTGTTGTTGAACTAGACACTGTTTTCTCTCGTTGACGTTCACGTTGTTTAATCACTTTTTTATGTGTTATCTATTTAAATTATTAATAAAAAAATATATATGAATTTATTTCTGCCCGAAAAAATGAAATGTATAATTTTTTATATTTATTTTTAAAATGGTTTCTCGTCGCTAAATAGTCTTCTTGTCGCTAAAATTATTCTTCTTGTCAGTTCTTGTCGCGAATTAGTGAAACCCCCCTACAGGTAAAATATAAGCATATCCCTAATTCGGTAATACTAATAGTGTATACAAAGAAAGAGTGTAATCAAACAAAACACAAGAACAAATGTTTACCAAAAAGTGCATTTAATTTCAAGTATACCTTTTGCTTCTTTGATTTCTTTTTCTTGTGGTCATCTTCCAGGTAACTAAAGCTTGGTGGCTGAGCTGGTGACTTGAACCCAAATGCAAACACCAGAAAAGCACATAAAAGAACGCCTACAACTGGAAAAGCAACATTTGGCGATACTATCTCGAGTAACTCCATTGTGCTTGTTAGAGATAAACTACCGTTTGGTCAAATTAAAGCTTAAATATGGTTAATCTGTGAAACTTATGGCACTTTTCTTCATCTGTAACACGTATCATGGGTTCATGCTGACGTCGCTTGTGTTTTACGTCATCAATTTCTGATGTAGATTAAATTAAAATAATTTGGAATTTTATAAAAATCTATAAACATTAAAAAAAATTGTATTTGATAAAATTTATTCTCAAATATCAAATGCATTATATTTTTCCATTGACTTTAGAATTTGTTTACAAACATGCTTATGACGTAAATATTTGGAGCAATATGGCGACGACGGAAATTTCCTTATCATGTTTGTAGGTTGAGACGGAAATAATGTAAAATTACCAGTGGAAGTAATTCTAAACTAAATCGCGTTGGGTTGGGTAAGCTTATTTGAAACTTTTCACAACATGCTAAGAAATGAGTATGTCGCCACGATTGATAAATTTGATCACTTATGGGGTTCTAAAAAATGTAAACAAACCAAAGGCAAAGTCAAATATGAATCACGTTATGTGATGAAATTGTCATAGAAATAATTAATGAATCATTGTACCTTCATACCCGTGAAGTCTGCTTAATTTTGAAACAATTAAAAAGCTTTTAATTTAACAGTACGGATGACAGTTTATTTTAGTGAATTCCCCCAAGGCTGTAAGTGTAAGAAAAACGAAATAATTTTTATGGAATACTGTCTTTTAGAATATTCTACTTTAGTCAAATCGGCACCAGTTTTATGAGGGTGGTAAACGGGTTTTCTCTAATTTTTGTGCTATTTTCACATTTCCTGACAGGTGTGAGAAAAATATTTCTCCTCACTAGTGAAAAATCTGTTCTCGGCAAATGATTAGTCGAAATTTGATTATGACATCTAAATGTTTTGTTTTCTTCTGAATTTTCCTATTGTGACGTCATGAAAAAAGGTGACCATGCCTGCATGACGTCGCATATAAAGAACACAAGTTTCTGAAAATCTTTGAAAAAGAAGGATAAAAATCAATAGAGAAACAGATTCCTACACTATAACTCGTGTATTAAGATATTTCTCCACTCGAGACAGTTAAATTTTAGTTATTTAAAGATCTCAGCAAGCCTCGCGCTTTAAATAATAAAATTTAACTGTCTCGAGTGGAGAAATATCGTAATACACTTGTTGCAGTGTTGGAATTTATATAACTACAGGACGAATCAGGGTAAAAATTCTTGCCAAATGACGTTAACAGTAATTTTTGATACATGACGATAAAATGTACACTTTCTTTTAGACGATAAGAAAATTGACTGATTTTGACGAATCACATTAAATTTTCCCCAAAAAATGACAGTTACCATAATTATTTGAGACCTCTGACGAATAGCGATAAGGATAGTTTGACGAATCACGTTAAAACTTTAACCAAGTTGATGCTAACAGTAGCTGAAAATTACCGTTTGAACTTTGATGCCTCACGGTAAAAGGCATTACTATAATGTACCCTCTTACATTGGCATAAATGAAATCATTTCAGCATCCACATATTTTTTTCTTCAATTATAAGCAAACTTATATGTATTCTAACTGTGGAAATTAAATATGATGATTTTTAACCATGTAAAATTTTAATTAAAAATTGAAAGATCATTTAATCATATCTATTACATGTATATCAAATATTATCAGATGCTGAATTGACTTTAAATAGGCGATGATTTGAATAGTTGCCAATTTGACCACATGCCTATTTGACCAGGTCCTGATTTGACTTGTACCAAACTTTTTGGTTGATGGTCAAAGATACATACATGTACTTCACATGTACATTGTATGTCCATTTTATTATGCACACCTTATTGTCTCTAATTCTAAACTAAATCAAAACCAAGTTAATTTGACCTTATCAGCACAACTAGTAACTAAATAGATTGAACCTGGCAAGTTTGTCTTAAAAATTTTAATCCAATCTTTTTATGCCATTTTACACCAAAAAAAATAAACATTTTCTTGTTATATTTCACCATCACAATAGAAAGGGGTTGAATTCATCATGGTTATAGAGCAAAAGAAATGTTTTAATGTGACGTCAATCTTAGCAAGAAATCCCTAAACTCAAAATTGGAATATTCATTTTCCATATTTTAATTATAAGAAGGACTGCTTACTAAGATTGCTAGTCCAGAATTTCTAGTCTCTGATGATACATGTAAGGTAACAAGATATACATGTACATGTACACTTGTGTATTGCAACCTGGTTAAAATAAATATTGGAATCAAATGATGGTTATTTCTGCACTTCTAAGAAGTTTTAATGTTTGATTTCACTGTTCCCCTGGCCTGAGATATTTCATCAAGCATCTGGTCAACAGGGACATTTGAAATACTTGTACCATCTGGTTTCTTAAATTAATAGCATCATATTTAATACCATGATGCTAAAACTAAAATGGCCCTGGCCCTGGGGAGAACACTGAATTTATAATTTTTAATCGCTTAAGATTAAAAGTACAGTATTTTAATTACAATGCAGTTATTGAATCACATTATTACTCTTATGATCATGAAGCAATACCTAATACCTAAATAATTACTTTTATAATTTAGAATAACTGATATGTGTATAATTGTAGTATTTAAATCATTTTAAGATGTTTTAGACACTGGACTTCCTTAGCTTCAGTTCTGTTATCTTTGTAACATCCATGGTAAACAAGCTCAAGTCACTTACTTAAAATCTTTATGCAAAACATGGAATGATTAAAGTGTATCTGAGAAGATAAAAACTTATTTAAAAAAATAGAAAGGCAGTTAACTAACACTCCTTATTATTGTTATTACGAACAGCTATACTTAAAAAAGGCAAGATTATAGAGAAAGAAAATCATGTATTATGTGAGAAGGAGCAAATGACGACCAAATATTTACTGTCTTGCATGTATATGAAAAATATTTTTGTGTTGTTGTATTTGTCAATAATTTTTTTATAAATTTTTTTCAGGGCCTTGATTTTTAGGACATGGGTGGTGAAAAACAATCCCTTGAAAAAAGCAACAGTAGTTTACGTTTGAATTCAGCATTTAAACGTTTAAAAGTGGATCCACAAATGAAAAGGTACTTAATTAAACACACACTGAAACTTTCTAAATACTATGAATACAAAAAGTATTTCATTGATTAATGATTTGTTAATGCTGCTGACAGTCTGCTGTTAAATAATGGATAAACATTGCAAGATTAATATTGTGATTTTAGGAAATTCTGCAAACAAATAATGCTTTCAAAATTTAAAAAAGCAAATGTGAATAGCATGTTTTAGTTGTAGACTATACTGTCACATGTATATACATTTGTACTGAGGAAAAGTAATAGAAAGATTCATAGATTTTCAAGCCAGGGTTGAAATATTTGATGAACAGATTACAACAAGTTCTTTTTATACTTGCCCTAGTACATGTATTCTATACTCAATTTATATAATATAACATTACCCATAAGTCATAACTCTGGAGGATATATTTAGCACTATAGGACTCACTTGACTTGAAACACACTTTAAAAAAAAAAAAAGAAACACACTCTTAATAACCGAAATTTGATTTTAAAATCACAAAAGAATACAGATTATTACCCTTGTTTGGAAGTAAACAGGTATAAATTTGAGTTACCTGCAGTGCAGGTCTACTTCCCAACAAGGGAATGAGTTTTTGGAAAAGGCTACATTGTATATATCTCTGATAACAGTGGCATCAAAAGTTTTGAAGAGAAAATGTGAAACACTTTTGATACCAAGATTTTAGTGTCCTATGCAATGTGGTATACATGATATACACAATGTATCAACATATTAGTACAATTTTATAGGCATATTTGCATGAACTGGGAAGATTGACAATGAAAATAAGTCACAATAAAATGTATGCTTGCATATAAAAAAAGAAGATGTGGTATTATTGACAATGAGACAACTCTCCACAAGAGACCAAAATGACACAGAAATTAACAACTATAGGTCACCATACAGCCCTCAACAATAAGCAAAGCTCATACTGCATAGTCAGCTATAAAAGGCCCTGAAATGACAATATAAAACAATCAAACGAGAAAACTAAAGTCCTTATTTATGTACAAAAAATGAACAAAAAACAAATATGTAACACATAAACAAACGACAACCACTGAATAACAGGCTCCTGACTTGGGACAGGCACATATATACAGAATGTGGCGGGGTTAAACATGTTTGCAGGATCCCAACCCTCCCCTAACATCATATAGTTAAACATTGGCATCTTGGTTGCTTTTATAATGTTATGCTTACTATAAATCTTTTATTTTCAGGGAAGACATGGCAGCAAAAAAAGAGGAGGCATTTCAGTCAGTAGCTGAATTATGGAGAACGTAAGGATATAATACCTGCCATGGGAACACTTTTATTCAACTTCTATTCTTTGATTCTAATTATACCCCACGCAACGAAGTTGCGGAGGGTATAATGTTTTTGACCCGTCAGTCCGTCAGTCCGTCAGTCCTGTTTCTTGTCATCCCAACTCCTCTCAAACCACACAACAGAATTTCACAAAACCTTTTCAGATAATAAGGACATACTATGTAGTTGTGCATATCGACGGGAAATTGCGATTCAATTTTTTTTCTAGGAGTTACGCCCCTTTGAACTTATTTACTTTAATGTACTACTGCAACAGTTTGTCATCGCAACTCCTCTCAAACCACAAAACAGAATTTCATGAAACTTTGTAGATAATAAGGACATACTATGTAGATGTGCATATCAATAGGAAATTACGGTTCAATTTTTTTTCTAGGAGTTATGCCCCTTTGAACTTATTTGCTTCAATGTACTTCTGCAACAGTTTTTCATCTCAACTCCTCTGAAAAACACACAACAGAATTTCATGAAATTTTGTAGATAATAAGGACATAAAATTGAGAATGGAAATGGGGAATGTGTCAAAGAGACAACAACCCGACCAAATAAAAAACAACAGCAGAGGGTCACCAACAGGTCTTCAATGTAGCGAGAAATTCCCGCACCTGAAGGCGTCCTTCAGCTGGCCCCTAAACAAATATATACTAGTCCAGTGATAATGAACGCCATACTAATTTCCAAATTGTACACAAGAAACTAAAATTAAAATAATACAAGACTAACAAAGGCCAGAGGCTCCTGACTTGGGACAGGCGCAAAAATGCGGCGGGGTTAAACATGTTTGTGAGATCTCAACCCTCCCCCTATACCTCTAACCAATGTATTAAAGTAAACGCATAACAATACGCACATTAAAATTCAGTTCAAGAGAATGTCAAGAGAAGGGGTAAATGCAAAGTTTTGACTATAGTCTAGAAAACAGCAATAGACGGGGAAAATTTGTCACGGCCAAAAATGTTCAGAATGTTGAGATGTACCAACTGTCTGTTTACATAAAATCTGTCAAGAGTTAATGATGAATTTTTCCAATTTTTTCGTTGCTTCTTTTGGCAGAAGTCATTGATATGTCAGATTTGCTTTTTGTTTTACAAAATATTTATATACCTTTTCTTATATATTGCAGTGATAAAGAAGATAGGAAGACCGATAAAGGGAAAATAATGAAACATAAAAAGTCATCATCAAGAACAGAACCATATCCCCAGGATATTACTCTTCCTATGCAGAGATTAACATTATCTGCTAAATGTAAGAAACACCAGTGTAGTTGTTCAAAAGATAAACCAGAGTCTGTCAATAAATTTAATTATGCAAAAGTAACCAAGTCTCCAAGACAAATTATCAGGGAATCAAAGTTAAAAATACATCATTCAGAGAAAGATCGCAGCCAGGTCATTAGAGCAGCAAGGTTAAAACTTCATAAATTAGATAAAGGAATAGAAACTCCACGATTTTACCAAGATCTCTCAAAGCATACTAAACCATTAGCACAGGCTAGTCCTCATAAGAATGATGCAATATTTGGGTCTATTGCAAGCAAACAGACGGTCAAAGATTTTGCGAGTTTCTCCGCCGCATCTGATGAAGGTTCTTCTAATCAATTAACAGTCAGTCATTATAGTGGGCATAGACAAAACAAGAGTAGTACTTCAAAGTCATCTGGTGCTGAATCCTATTCAAGTGACAGTGACCCAGTCAGTTGTTCTCAGCAGGCTAGACTTGATGATATGAGCGTAAATGAACTGGCAGGTTATTTTGATGACTTTGTTTATATACCTAAAAAGATGTCGACAATGGCTGAAATGATGTATACATGATATCAAGCAATTTGTTTTGCTAAAACAATGTTAACATGGCAACCAATATGTTTACCATAGTATAATTATACAAGATTTTATGTTTGTTTATTCAAGTGTGTTTAAACAGCTGATTTTACTGCCGTTTTATTTTGCATTTTTTGTTCTTTTTCAAAGTAGCATTCAAGAAATGTTTTGTAGTTGTGTCAGTTCATTTTTGAATATATACAGTACTATATCCTTTCATCATTTTTTTATAAAGATTCCTTTAAATGTTCATTTCAGTTGTTAATAATTCTTGCCATAAAAAGTTTTCTTGCAGATTAAAAGAAAAAAAAAATCTGATATTTTAATGTGTTAATTATGCTCTTAAATTATACACTGAATTTTCAATTGCCATTGGGTAATTTTGTCATTTTAGTACATGGTTTATGTCTGTTGTACAACTGCATGTTGTTCATTTGTAAGAATAGGATGATTAATTTTAGGTAATAAACCATGATTCTGCTTCAAATACAGTCCAAGAAATTATAAAGGAGTTCATCTGATTTAGTTTGGCGTAAAAATTAAATTTCTGATTTGTCCATGTTTGTCCCTAGTTAATTCATAATTTTTTTTTCAATATAAATGGGTCATGTCATCTGATTTAGTTTGGCGTAAAAATTAAAGTTCTGATTTGTCCAGGTTTGTTTCTGGTTTAATACTTCATGAAATGTCTTTCAATTTTAGTTTTTTGTCTTTCTATGTTTAAATAATGATATAAAGGTATTAAAATACAAATGACTTAATTAATATCTGTTTAAAGCAAAAATTATACTTGTTAATGTGAAAGTTACTGAATCAAAACCTCTCAAATTTGGACTGACTAGTTGGAGCAGTGTGTGTTGTTAATTGCTACACCAATATATTAATTCATTTAACAGACTGATTATTAGTTCACATATATAGGAAACTCTAATTTTCCCCTTTACATGTGTCTGACAATTTTGTGCACCTAATACATGAATATCTTGTCCCTATGGTATTAAAAAAGAAAGCATTTAGCAACTTTAAAGGATAATCTTTCCAAAATCTGTTATACCTATGTTCATTCAGTCACAGTAAACTAACTATAAGATTTTCATGTACTCAAACATCTCCCTGGGATTGGGCTAAATTATATTTATTCTAAATCAAATTTTTTTAGTGACTTTTAAAATTTAAGAAGAAAAATGTTTTTTTTCATAATATTTGGATTATACTTCATTGATTTTGGCTAAAATGTTGATGTAGTTTATATTAGTAGTGCTTGTTTTTTGTTAACCTTTAAACATTGAGGGCAATTTGATGTATCATACACTGTATATATACTATCATAATCATGTTCAAATTCTATTTATTGGAAAATAAAGTTTACAAAAATAAACATTGTTGTACCTATACTAGTGCATGAGATCAAGAGTTCCCTTGTATAAAATGACCACAGCTTTTTATATGTATTACATCAATTTGCTTCTTTTAACTTAATGAAGTAATGCCTCAGATTGTTTTATTTAGACAATTGTGTGGAAAAATCAATACTTTTATATCTACCATTATAATGGTAATTTTGGTATACACAGTCCTTTACTCTAACCTATTTCAATCTCCACACAGATGTTACAGCAGTAGTATAATAGACAACTTGCATTTCTGTCAAAAACTTTGGTTTTAGTGAACATCATTCATGTGACGTGTTTAGGGGCATCGTCACTTCTGTTCCTATGTTGAGGGAGTGGTTGAAAAATTGTAATGCTAAATTGCAGATTATTCAGAAAATTAAATAAATTCTTATATTTGATATTCAGCACTGATGTCATTAGGCAATTGTGATTAAGTACTTACGGAACATATATCATAACAAACGGATGAACCCAATAATAGATATGCAAGACTTTTACTATCATGATACTTTCAAATATGGACCCCTTTAAATAAAGTTACTTTTGTAGGGTTCAGAACTGGAAGGGCCAAGTATCACTTTTCGCTTTTAATCAATGTTAAATTTTCAGGGTAAAGTCCCATTTTCTACAACTCAACAACTAAAATCATGAAAATGGGACTTTACCTTCATCTTCAAACAACATGTCTAAATTTGAAAAGATTTCGCCAAATTGTTTTTATGTTTTTGCAGTGACATTGTTTGCATCTGCTTGGCAAAACTTTTAGGAATATTTGGTCCTCAATGCTCTTCAAATTCAAATTTTATTTGGCCTTTTAAACATTTTTTGATTCGAGCGTCACTGATGAGTCTTTTGTAGCAGAAACGCACGTCTGGCGTAAATATAAAATTTTAATCCTGGTATCTATGATGAGTTTATTTGCATGCTGTACATCATCAAATTAATAACCGATATTTCCCTTTAGAATTCTGATTAAAAATTGGAGCATTGACAGTTGAATAATTAGAATGAGGGTTAAGGTCAGATGAACCTGCTACAAAACACATACACCATGCAATGATTCCATACACCATATACAGTTGACCTATTGCTTATAGTATATGGGAACTATCCAAGAAATTTTAACATTGGAAATGAGTTCACTGACAGATTAAACCTGCCAGACAGATATGTACACCTAACAATCATTCCATACACCAAATAAAGTGGCCCTATGGCTTATGGTATTCTTATAGAGGAAACAAACTTGAAAAAATTAACATTTTAAAATGAACACTGACAAAAGGATCCACTAAAACTTAACCTTGATCAGTGATCCATGATGTGAAGTAAACATTAGGTGAACCCTATCTGACAGACATGAAGACTTATCATGGACCCAATTTACCAAATCTAGGTATTCTTTTACTCATTTTATGGGAGTATTTCACATGACAGAAATATTTTTTATCAAGTAGGTAGCTGAACCATGAAAATAAGTTCAAGGACAAAGGGCTGACAGAAGCTTTGTAAAATTAGCATCTGCATACAAGGTATGGAGCAGGTATTGTAACTTGTGAAACATAAAACTTTATACAAAAAGCTTATACCATCGTCATGACAACAGATCTGTTACAATTGTCCGTCAAAATCCTATTCCCTTTTCCTCTTTTTGAGATAACAAAATTTCGTACCTACCATGAGCAACACAACGCTGGCCACATGTTGAGCAGAATTTTCTTATCTTCTAAGAGAACCTGAGATCAGTTCCAGTTCTTGATGGTGTTCATGTTACTCAGTCAAGGTTTCTTTTTTTTTTTTCACCACCATTTTTTTGGTTACTTTGATTTATGCATTTTAAGCGTGCCTTTTCTACTCCATTTTTTACACAAATAAAGACAGCTACATGCTATGAATACTTGAAAATCTTGTAAACTAACACATGTATTTTTCACGAATATTTATATTGTATATAAGTTTATATAGACCAAGACATGGCTTTGAATATTTAAGCTCCTAAATAAGCATGCATTTATAACACAAGAATAAAAGCAATATTTAGATTAAAATTTCACCAAAACTTGGTTTCAGATAGAATCTCTTTAATAATTCGCCAAGATCAAATTTATTTGTTCAGTGTATGTTCACTTGTGTTAATGTCTTTTGATTGAGTTAAACCATTTCAATTGATATTTTATAGTGTGTCTTTCTATATTGCAGTGTTTTCCACAGATATTTCATAAAGCATCTTGGTAAACAGGGAAATTTGAAATACACAATCTTGTTTCTAAAATTTATAGCATCACATCCATAGCACAACCTATACAAAATTAATTCAGATAGCATCACATTCAAGAACAAGTGAAACTGCGAGCTACTGCTCACTGATGATACCCCCGCCGCAAGTGGATAATATTAATAGTGTAAAAATATGCAAGTGTTCGGTAAACAGGAAGTTGTCGAGTGATGAATCTGAAAACGCATCACACGGTCTAGCTGACTTATATAAATCCTGAAACCAAATTTCAGAAATCCTTGTATTGTAGTTCCTGAGAAAAATGTGACGAAAATTTTCAACTTGGCTATCATGTGTAAAATCAGACAAGTGTTCGGTAAACAGGAAGTTGTCAAGTGATGAATCTGAAAACGCATCACACGGTATGGCTGACATATATAAATGTTGATACCAAATTACAGAAAGGGTGGATGTGTAGTTCCTGAGAAAAATGTGACGAAAGTTTCATGGGACAGACTGACTGTCGGACTGATGGACGGACTGACAGACAGAGGTAAAACAGTATACCCCCCCTTTTTTAAAGCGGGGGTATAAAAATACCATCACATTACCATAATGCTAAAAGGTCCTGAGGAGAACACAGTATTGTGACGTTACACTATTGTTTCAGGTAAGGGTTAAGGTTGGTACCTATTAAAACGTTTAAACCCACTGCATTTGTTTCAACCTGTCCTATTTAAAGTCAGGAATCTGATGTTCAGTAGCTGTCATTTGTTGATGTGGACCATAAATGTTTGTTTCTCGCTTTTAAATAGATTAGATCGTTGGTTTTCCCATTTAAATGGTTTTACACTAGTCTTTTTTTGGGGACCTTTATAGCTTCCTGGTTGGTGTGAGGCAAGGCTACGCGAAGAAGACCGTACTTTGACCATAAATGGTTTACTTATACAAATTGTGACTTGGATAAAGAGTTGTCTCATTGGCACTTATGCCATATCTTCTTAGATCTATTTATCATGAATATTAGGTATGTCAGGGATCTTCTAAATTCTTAAAAGTCAATCCTTCCCATGTTGGAGCACACACAGCTATAAACTGTTTTCCTTTAACAGAAGTTTAAAATTAACATATTTGCATTAATACTTTTCCAGTGTGAACATGTTAAATAAGTTATCCCCCAATAAATTTTGCTCAAGCACAAAAACTGTGTAATTATTTAATATACACCTATACATAGCATGCATTCATACTGGTATATGTTCATCAAAATATATATTGGATATTGAAAGCAATGTTAAGCTTAAATCTGAGAACAGTCATCACTCGTTTAACTGTTGGTGTAACCGGATAGTGATTTGGTATCAAAAGTCATCATTCACATATTAATAAAATTGAGAATGGAAATGGGGAATGTGCCAAAGAGACAACAACCCGACCATAGAAAAAAACAACAGCAGAAGGTCACCAACAGGTCTTCAATGAAGCGAGAAATTCCCAAGTTTGGTAGATCAAAATTAAAGAAGCAATAATCAGCAATTATTTCTATAACCACTCCTTTAAGACCTCTTGAAAATAACAAAATATTTCTCACCTAACATATATCTGAAACACTCGTCATCACATAGAACTAGGATAGAATGCAACCCTTTAATTGTTTACATGGATTTGATTATTACATGTAATAGGTATTCACTTTTATGTAATTTGTATAAATTATGTTCCACAGTTTAAGATATCTTAGGTGTTACAATCCTTTACGATGATGACATAAAACTATCAATGCTAACACTGGCAGAAAGAGATGAATCTCATATGGAACAAAATCTGCTTATCCTTCCAGAGCACCCGAGATCACTCCCAGTTTTTTTGGTGGGGTTTGTGTTGCTGAGTCTTTAGTTTTCTATGTTGTATCTTATGTACCATTATTAGTGGGTTTTACTTTTTCATTTTTAGCCATGGTGTTGTCAGTTTATTTTCGATCTATGAGTTTGAATGTCCCTCTTGTATCTTTCACCCCTCATTTAAAACATATTTACAAGAACATACAAATAATGAAAACCATATGACCTTCATCAACTTTATTAAAACATTGAAAACCATAACAAGGCTGTCGTTTATAACCAAAATAAGACATAATACAACCAGATGCTCTGCAGGGCACAGCTTTATACGACCGCAGTGGTCGAAACCTGAACAGTTGGGGCAAGTATGGACATCATAAAATATTAAAATATAAAATGACATACAGTCATGGTTAAAATTAATATTAATAAACAGTAACTTCTAAAAATAAATTTACAGCTACACATCTCAAGACAATCATCATTTCTTAATACATAATTTTCAAACAGTGTAAGAGAGGTAATCAAGTAATCAAACATAATTCTTTTTTAAGTATTAGTTTATGCTTGTGTTGTAAAATGTTTAAATTTTTCATTTTTCTGTGAAGAGGCTTGAGTGTCCTTTAAGCACCTGCCCTTGGTGACTCCTGCATATGAACAACAATACTATTTGCTCATATGCATCAGCCACGAGGAAGGACTTAACTCAGAGTTTTTTTGTTTTGTTTTTCTATAATGGATGTGATACTGTGTCTGGTGCATGGTCAATAATCACTAAACATACAGGTTTTCATGTATTATAAACTCAATTTATATTTCATGTTTTTTGTCAAACATGTTTCTATTTTTATTTTTGTTTATTGTCTATTGCAATTGTGTGATAAAAAAAATCAATGTACTGATTATGCCTGTAATGGGTCCACTATTGGAAATAAAATATATCTTACCTCATCTTATCTTATATATACAAAACTAAACAAACTATCCTAGAAAGCTGGCTAAGTATACAGTGAAAGCGTTCCGGCATAGACGTGAAGTGTTATATAATACATGAACAGTTTGATAAACAGTATATTGCAATTCCAGTTGACAGTATTGATTGTATTTGACTGTAATATGAAAATGTAAAAAGGTTACTTCATGGTCAATCTAAAGATTTCCAGTTTTCTTTATTATAAATATTAATTTATTATGCATTCAACTTGACATTTACTAAATCGATTTTCTAATAACTTCATTTTTTATATAAGTTTGAATTTTTCATTATTGATTAATTATGCATTCAACTTGACATTTATTAAACCGATCTTCTAATAACTTCATTTTTAATTTTTTTTTTTTTTATATAAGTCTGAATTTTTCATTATTAATTAATTATTTTGAAATTTAGCTTAATCTTTCTTTTCATTAATTTGTTTGAAATCCGTGATAAAAGAATTATGTTTTATTATTTGAAAGTGACTTATAGACCCAATGGGTCGGGTGTATTTTATTGTGTATGTAATATTTTTGTACTTTATTGAAATGTGATTACACATGTCACTATAATAAACATTTACTTACTTAATACTTACTTTTACTATAAGTGTTCTTTAAATTTTAATTGGATTACCTCCCCTTCACTGATTTTAAATTTTCTAAATTGTGCTTTAACCAGAAAAACCCTTGTTTTTCCCCTTTTTTGGCCCTAATTGCTTGATGATTTGAACCAAACCCGCCCCCCCCCCCCCCCTTTTTAACCATCCCTTTGTAGTATGGAAACTTGTGGTATAATTTCAGAGAGATTTATACACTTAAACACAAGTTATTGACTGAAAACTAAAAAATGCTTATTTTGGCCCCTTTTTTGGCCTCAAATTCCTACACATTTGAGACCATAACCCTCAAAATCAATCCAAAACTTCTACCTGTGGTATTAAACATTGTGGTACAATTTCAGAGCAATTAAAATGCTTATACACAAGTTGATATCCTGAAAGTAAAAAAATGCTTCTTTTGGGGCCCCTTATTCCAAAACGATAGAGACCATCATCCCCAAAATCAATCCCAACCTTCCTTTTGAGGTATTGAACCTTTTTTATAAAATTTCATAGAGATCCATTAACTTGAACTAAAGTTATTGTCCAGACACCAAATGTGTCTTCAGACGAGGATGACAACGACGCAGACGACATCATACCATTATACGAACACAAAAAAATTTTGCGGTCGTATAAAAATGAATTTGTGTATGCATTTTAATTTGTTTCCAAAGTCAAGCTGGATTGGACATCCAAATTTTGAGGGTGTCAAAATCCAAGATTTGCAGATGACTGTGTCTTAAAATTTATTTTAACATCACAAATGCCAATCAACTTGAAATAACTGCCATATATTTTAATGCAGCAGACATTTTTAGATTTTAGTCACAACTATCTGTTTTACAGAAACACAGTTACACTAATTTATATCCTGAAAACTCTATCTGCAACAGTAAAATCAATGATTTATGTTAGCAAAAATGCAGAACATGTAGTTAAATCTTAATTCTACCATGAAAAAATACAAAATCATATAAATGGACCAACTTCACCACTTATCTTTAAATTGTTTGGCTGTGATAGAAATTAATTTGTTTGGTACTAATTTATGAAATATCCTCTTTAATAAAAACCACATAAAAATACTCTATGAAATGAATGTTTTCCATTGACTACTTTCTATATTAACCAAATACTTGCACCAGCACTAAGCAAAAAATTTGTGAGATAAACTTGTAAGTAAAACTGAAAATTTATAACATAATTTTTTTTTTTATGATAAATGAAAAACCTAAAAATGTGACTGTAATTGGGCTATAAGAGTCAATTTTCACCCACATTAGACAATGTTCATTACATACGCTTTCAAACACCAGGATAGCTAAGGCACAAACAAATAAATATGGTCACAGTCAGATGAACCCTGTCAGACTGACCAAATATAGTTGACCCATTACAAATACCATCTGAGAAAGCTGCCTAATTAGAAAGCATAATTGTTAATCACATTTCCATGAAATGAGGTCAAGGTCATATAAACCCTTTCTAATTGCCAGGTAGATTTTTAAATGATTTTATATACCAATAGTAAGTCAAATTGCTCATAACCCAAAAGTAAAGTGATACAGTTTTATGCTGTCATTCGATGAGAATCCTTTTGTCTCTAATTCTTTGCAGGAAAGATGGAAGAATTCTGTCAAGTTAAAAATTGTCTGATAGAACTTCTAGCATATAATTCTTAATATCTGGGTACAATTAGATAAAACAAATATGGTAATTTTTCTCTTTCTGTGTGACATCCTTGATTTTATCAAGATAATCATTATTGTTATATAACCTTATATTGAAGATAATTCTGGAAAGACTATATTTAAATTGATTCCGTAATCCACATTAATACACATGTGATACATCAGCTCAAATATAGCAAAACAGATAAAATATTTTTCAAAATATTGCTGACTAAATTTTGTAACAAGAATCACAACAAATTTGATCTTTTGGTCTAATTACAGATTTATCTTTTGTATTAGTTTCTAAGGTTGTACTTTGGGAAGTGCTTAGGAATTAAATTTTGTATCTGAACATCTATAAATGCTGTTGTCTTTGATCAAAACCAAGGGAATATTCTGTTAAGGGGAGGTAATTACAAGACAACGTAATCAATTGCACTTTATTTTAACCAGAAGATGATACACCTTCGTCAGTCTTTGACTTTGACTTCAGCACCTGTGAAAAAAACATAAAACTGTATAAGTCACATACATACATGATGTATTTTATTTTGCATAAACATGGCATATTAATGCTAACTTAAGATGATACTATTAATTGAATGTCTACAGATTTCTGAAAAAGCTGATTAATCTACTATGATGTTTTTGTGAATCTATAAAAGTAACAATTGTTCAAGTAGAAGTGATTGTAAACATAAGCTACTTTATGTCATTTTAGTGATTGCAAACATAAGCTACTTTATGTCATTTTAGTGATTGTAAACATAAGCTACTTTATGTCATTTTAGTGATTGTAAACATAAGCTACTTTATGTCATTTTAGTGATTGTAAACATAAGCTACTTTATGTCATTTTAGTGATTGTAAACATAAGCTACTTTATGTCATTTTAGTGATTGCAAACATAAGCTACTTTATGTCATTTTAGTGATTGTAAACATAAGCTACTTAATGTCATTTTAGTGATTCCAAGCATAAGCTACTTTATGTCATTTTAGTGATTGTAAACATAAGCTACTTTATGTCATTTTAGTGATTGTAAACATAAGCTACTTTATGTCATTTTAGTGATTGCAAACATAAGCTACTTTATGTCATTTTAGTGATTGCAAACATAAGCTACTTTATGTCATTTTAGGGATTGTAAACATAAGCTACTTTATGTCATTTTAGTGATTCCAAGCATAAGCTACTTTATGTCATTTTATTGATTGTAAACATAAGCTACTTTATGTCATTTTAGTGATTGTAAACATTTATGTCATTTTAGTGATTGCAAACATAAGCTACATCATGTCATTTTAGATCAAAAACGCTTGGGTAAAATTCAATAAGAAATCAAGCAAACAATATAAACCAAACTATGTTTGTAAAAATCTGAATATATAACAAGTTTTTTTATTTTTATACTTTATAGCTTGCTGTTCCTTGTGGGTCAAGGTTCTGTGTTGAAGGCTGTACTTTTACCTATAATGGTTAACTTTTTATACATTGTGAATAGAATGAAGAGTTGTTTCATTGGTACTCATACCACATCTTCTAGTTTCTATTGAGTTAAGACTGACCTCTTCAACAAGTCCTGCAGCAATAGTATGGCCACTATATCTTAACATAAATCTTCCTAAATCTTTGTAGTCTTTGTATAATTCTAAACATATAGGTCGGTCAAATTCTAATTCAACAACTGCACTCATATTCTTCACTAAACATCTGAAAGATAAATATATAGGACTATAGGACAATCAAGTTCAGATTTCACCAAAGGAATTGATATATCAGTATGTAAAATATACACATATATTGAAAGCATTCTGTAACAGAGGTCTGTTCTCCATAACAGGTGAAAACTGTAACACATCTGTCTTCTCCGTTTAACGAAATTAACTCATTGATAAGAACAATTTCAACCCATCTGGTATCAGTCAGTAAATCCGTAGATTAATTGTACATTTTCAAACATGTAGTGTGCATCAGTTGATTTCAACTAGCCATAAAATCTACTTTAACTTACCTTAAACCTATAAATATTAAAGAATATCAGTAAAAAATAAATAAAAATTCAGAAATGATGCTTAACATACTATTATAAGTCGGTATATTTCAAGTTAAAATACCAAACTTCAATGGGTTAATATGAGAGGAGACATTGTTTTCTTCTCCTTGAATTTTAGTCCTTTATCGGTTTGTTAATCAATGAATGTTGCTATGTAAATAATGTCATACCAGGCTCTTTCAATAAAACAAGAATGTGTCCATAGTACACGGATACCCCACTCGCACTATCATTTTCCATGTTCAGTGGACTGTGAAATTGGGGTCAAAACTTTAAATTGGCATTTAAATTAAGAAGATCATATCATAGGGAACATGTGTACTAAGTTTCAAGTTGATTAGACTTCAACTTCATCAAAAACTTTAACCTGAACTTTGCACTATCTTTTTCTATGTTCAGTGGTTCCTGAAATTGGGGTCAAAACTTTAATTTGGCATTGAAATTAGAAAGATCATATCATGGGGAATATGTGTACTAAGTTTAAAGTTGATTGGACTTCAACTTCATCAAAAACTACCTTGACCAAAAACTTTAACGTGAAGCAAGATGAAAGGATGCACAGACGAAAGAACGAACAAACGGACAGACCAGAAAACATAATGCCCCTCTACTATCGTAGGTGGGGCATAAAAATAAATAAAAGACAATAATTAACAGAACATTTAGTAAAATTGATGAAACAAAGCTGAGAGGTTGATAGAGTAAATTGTTACCCTGAGAAAACATTGTCAACCTAGTCGTAGTAATACTTACTTAGGTTTATTTTTGATAACTTCTCCCGTACTTTTATTAAGTTGACTGTTGAGTCTTTTTATCACAGCAGGTTCAGTAATGGACTGATAATGAAATACAACCTAAAATTAAAAATAAAGGTAAGATAAATTACCAAGATATAGCCAAACTGTATTAACACTAGATTGCATTGCTCACTCATTACCAATAAGGATGAAAGGCGGCTATCTAGAGACCCACCAAGTTTTTGCAAGGATTATTTTGAGTGCAGTGGCACTAACCTAATATGAGTCATCATAATTGACATCTTCATTCCAGCTGCTGACACACAGTCAAATAGACACCTCTTGCCATTTGGTCTATTGAGAATGGAAGAAGTCCTTACATATTTTTCAATAACTGGCAATCCTGGGGGTATTCAAGAATTGAAGTGTAATATAAAAATACTAGAAAGTTTATTTCGTCTGTTTTATTCAAGATTTTTGTTTGTTTGAAGACTTGAATATTCATATCATACCATAAATCCTTTAGTTATAGGAATCTCCACATTAAACAGCACTATTTTGGCCTTTATCCTTGTAGCACTCTTCAATGGAGAGGTAGGATCACATAACATACTCCCTGCAAAAAATCGTTTACAATCATAAAAGGTGATAGCAAATCAACAATAGATATTTATTTTTATGTAATTTTTTGGCATCTATTACATCTGGTAAATGAATAATTTCTTGAAATTGAAATAGCAAGTCAAACATTTCAAATAAGACCTTTTTGAAACCTTATTAGAATACTCCTAGTAGCAAAGTTTAAATAGTCAAATCCCTTAATCTTGTATATTCCAGTAAATATAACCAGGTGCTCCGCAGGGCGCAGCTTTATGTGACCGCAGAGGTCGAACCCTGAACAGTTGGGGCAAGTATGGACAAAACATTCAAGCGTGATACAGCTCTGAATTTGGATTGTGATCAAATTTTTGACATTACATGGTTTTTTTTTACACAAAACAAATGTCAAGATTTTACAAATCAATTAAAGATTTCTTCTTCAAACTTTTTAAATCTAAAATTAAATAGTTGACACAGCATAGGTTTCTGACACAGAATGAATGTGGTCTAATGAACTTAAAAGTTTTTTTTTGCCTTTGAGCAATTCACTTTGCTGTTGAATATTAATCCTCTCAAAAAAATGTTTGAAGAAATTTTCTTTTTATCTATGAAATCTGAAATGAGAAAAATTTAAACCCCCCCCCCTTTTTTTTTCACATCCCCGTTTCCCTTTTTCCAAAACTGATATCAATTCAAATTTCTAATGGAGTTTGCAACAATAACTACTCTTTTAAATACATCATAAAATATTAAAATGTAAAATAAAGTGCTTGTTATCACTGAATGGTAAAGATTGGTTGGTAGTAAAAGTGAATGTACATTGTTTATTGTATAAAACAATAAAAAAAACTTCATCAGCAACATTTTATATTGGCAAATTTCCAATGAAGTTATTTACATAAAGTTATTGGCAAATAAAAATAGAAAATGACATCATAGTCATGTCTGGCAAATGTCCAACATACATTATCTAAAAACATTTTAGATAAGATAAGGAAAAAAAGCTTCATCAGCAACATTTTATATTGGCAAATTTCCAATGAAGTTATTTACATAAAGTTATTAGAAAATGACATCATAGTCATATCTGGCAAATTTCCAACATATATTATCAACTACTATTCTATACAAAGAAAGATAACTCCAATTGAAAATTAATTGCTATTGCACAATATTGTGCAATTAGATATTTCTTGCTATTGTGCAATACTGTGCAATTGAAAATTTCTTGCTATTGCACAATACTTGATATGGAATCCTGATTTGGAACAACTTGAAAACTGGGCCCATAATCAAAAATCAAAGTACATATTTAGATAAAGCATATCAAATAAGCCCAAGAATTTAATTTTTGTTAAAATCAAACTTAGTTTAATTTTGGACCCTTTGGACCTTAATGTAGACCAATTTGAAAACTGGACCAAAAATTAAGAATCTACATACACAGTTAGATTTGGCATATTAAAGAACCCATTTATTCAATTTTTGATGAAATCAAACAAAGTTTAATTTTGGACCCCCATTTGGACCAACTTGAAAACTAGGCCAGTAATTAAAAATCTAAGTACATTTTTAAATTCAGCAAATCAAAGAACCCCAAGGATTCAATTTTAGTTAAAATCAAACTAAGTTTAATTTTGGACCCTTTGGACCTTAATGTAGACCAATTTGAAAACGGGACCAAAAATTAAGAATCTACATACATATTTAGATTCGGCATATCAAAGAACCCCATTATTCAATTTTCGATGAAATCACGCAAAGTTCAATTTTGGACCCTTTGGGCCCCTTATTCCTAAACTGTTAAGACCAAAACTCCCAAAATCAAACCCAACCTTCCTTTTATGGTCATAAACCTTGTGTTTAAATTTCATAGATTTCTATTTACTTATACTAAAGTTATTGTGCGAAAACCAAGAATAATGCTTATTTGGGCCCTTTTTTGGCCCTTAATTCCTAAACTGTTGGAACCAAAACTCCCAAAATCAATCCCAACCTTCCTTTTGTGGTCATAAACCTTGTGTTAAAATTTCATTGATTTCTATTCACTTTTACTAAAGTTAGAGTGTGAAAACTAAAAGTATTGGGACGACGACGATGACGACGCCAACGTGATAGCAATATACGACCAAAAAATTAAAATTTTTGCGGTCGTATAAAAAGATATTGATTGAGAAAAATCATTATTCTACATTTCTATACTAACCAACATGAATGTTGTTCATATCCATTCCTGTAATAGTAACTGTCACATGATCACCAGCAAAAGCACATGGATAAGAGACATCATTGATAGCTAAACCTGAAACAATTGTATAATCAATTGTATACTTTAATGTGACATGCTTATGTAATTTTGTTAAATACAGTTTAATGAAAAATTTAATAAAGCCCAGTCATTCAAAAAATATGACTTAATTCATCCAATAGAAAACACCTTAGGATGCACCATATGGTTGTAGGTCAATCATTATCTGAAAACTGGCAGTGGATGCAACAGGGACATTTTTGCCGACTTGTCTAAACTCAGACAGTGGTGAACACATGACAAACAAAACCTGATTAAGTTCACATTAAACTAAGTTTGAATGTCTGATGGTTTATAACATTCTTTTCTATTTCCTGTTCTGGTTTTTCAAGATATAATTTGGCTCAAATGGACTGGAAATTAACAATTCAGGGGATATAACTCTGTAATTTTCTAATCGTTCTAACCAAAAGTTATCTAGATATTTTTCACATTGCCAGACAAAGCAGAAACAAAAGAACTATCATTTCTAACTCAGGTTTAGGATAACTTCAAAATAAAATGGTTAGGTTGGAGGTTGTTTTCGACCCTGTTTTGAAATTCTTTCAAATTGCTGGATTGGTGCTTAACTACAAATGTATATACAACAGGGACACAATTGCACATGTGAAACCAAAAGTACTTTAAAGATCCCTTATATTCACAGAATCAAAATTCTCCTGTTAGTTTGTTTTGGATATTTTATATACTGGGTAATTTGACAAATAGAAAAATTGACACAATATTTTGCAAGGTCTGACGTTGTTGCCATATTTTGTACTTGCTAACCACCACCACAACATGAACATAATTAAGTACTAGGTCTTTAACATATTTAATAAATGCATACCTTTCACTGCCACAGAATCACCACTAGGAAGAACCAGTAATCTGTCTCCAGGTTGTACTGATCCCGTAACTATTCTCCCAGTAACACTGAATCCACTTCCCATACCCTTAAATATATCTCCTACACACAATCGGAATGGTTTGTCAATAGATCTAGTCACAACTTTAAACTTATCTGAAAAATTGCACACAAAAAGTATCTTGATTATGGTTTCTGAAATTAATCAAAATTAATCATATCGTTGTAGAAGAAATTGCTCATTTTCATTTTTACCTTTAAAGGGGCACTAGCTACGAAATATATAAAAAATCTAAAGTATGAATTTTTTGTTCAATCATTAATGAAAGTGAAATAGTAATTCGCTTTTAGCAGCTAAAATGGTTCAATTTTGTCAAATTAAGCTAAAAAAAAATTATTAACTTGCAAGTGAAAAATTCGACCTCATGAAATCCGTATTCATGTGAACTCCAATTTAACCTCTTAGAAAGAGATAGAATAAAGCATGTATTGTCGTGTACAGTTATTTAAAGGAAAAGAATGTCAATATTGAAAGTGAAACAAAGGTAAATAATTTGATTGATTGATTCGATCCACAAAAATCATTCTTTTAAAGGTAAAAACGATGCAATCTAATTAAAAACCGATCTCTCATCGCTCCTGTTTCTGATATGTCGCGTGGGAGATCTAACGAAACCGGCTTTGAGGTCACATGTGAGTGAACTAAAAGTTATGAATTTATAAAGATATGCAAATGAGTTGACGACCTATTAATAAGCCAATCAAAAAAGTTTATGAATTATTTTGACTGACGATTTCGTCGTAAATAAAATGAGTTACATCCCCTTGCCTTACGTTAAACTTCCAAGATCGTGGAAGACTCAATTTCATTGGTCGAAAAAGACACACCTACGAGGTCACTCACATGTGACCTCAAATCGGGTTTCGTTAGATCTCCCACGCGACATATCAGAAACCAGGAGCGATGAGAGATCGGTTTTTAATTAGATTGAAAACGATGATAACCATAAATATTTAATCTATAATACAAAATTTAACAAACCTATAAAAATTCAATTGCACAAGTTGCTTAATCTATTTATATCTATGTTTATGTTTACATCACTTCTATGGTCATAGAAGGTCAACTTGAAAGTTAATTAGATGGCGTCTAGGCTAAAATTGAAACAAAGATAAACTAGGCTAAAATTGAAACGAAGATAAATCTTTATTGAGACCATGGCCTGTAAATTGATTATTTTATACTTTTGATAGTTTTGAAAAATGTTTTACATTGCTATAAATAAAATATGAGAATTTGAGTCAAATTGGTGAACATGAATTTGACAGCTAGTGCCCCTTTAATAAAATGTTAGAAATTCATCACCTGATAATTAAAAAACAAAACATTGAGAATCCCATTATCTTAGGCAACTCTATAGTGTTCCTCATCATCTACTTGTCAATTCCCATAAAACTATGGCCTTTAAGGTATATTTACTTACCAATTTGTTCCTCAAGTGTACTGCCTTTATACCAAGACTCTAGTTTAGGTTCTGGAATTCTCCCTGTTAAATTAACACCACTTAATCCACTACAGGGAATAAACGATATATCATTCTCTTTATATCCAACTTGTTTTAAAAACTGTCCTAATTTTTTGGTAATATCATTATATCTAGTTTCTAACCAATCAATAGTGTCCATTTTATTCACTGCAACAATTAGTTGTGTAACCCCTGAAAAATAAATAATCTGTTACTGCACATTATGGTAAATTTGAAACGGAGCATATATAAGAATTGCTATGTTCTAAACTACACAAGTATAAAGCAATTACAGTTTTGATAGTCATAAAATGAAGTTTAGCTGATGAAGTGAAGTGGATATAAGCTAAGTCCAAATTGACTCCAGCAATACTGCCAACACATTATCTTAATCTATATTCTAATCCAATACTCATAAAAAGGTTACAATAAATCATTATTTTAACTCTGTTGACCTTCAAATAGAAGGCAGATAAAAAAAAAAAGGTAAAAAAATAAAGTTACATTGTTATATTGGAATTGCATTACAATTTGATAGTTACTGACTTTTAATTTTATACAAATTATCTTTACATAATTAAATTGTCAGTTGATCACCAAGCTTTTAGAGGATCTGTTTTAAATAGTTAGTTAGTCAACTCTTTCCAGCTTTTCTCCAAGGTTAATAATCTTCTTGCCACAGATCCAAATTACAACCTGGTTTTTTTTTCTTACCTAGAGATCTGGCTAAAATAGCATGTTCTCTAGTTTGACCTCCAAGTTCAAATCCAGTCTCAAATTCTCCTTTAGTGGCATTAACTACCAGTATGGCTACATCTGCTTGTGCTGTTCCTGATTAATAGATAAATATAACGTTCATTTGATCTGTGGCACCAAAAATTCATTGAGTGATTCTCAAATATGAAGAAAAGGAGATGTTACCTATAAATCAATGAAAAAAAAAAGACATTTAGTGTAAGAAGTCAAACCCATCAAATAAAATATACCAGTGCCTTATTTTTTAAACAATAGACATACCAATTTCTATCATATTTCTTGAATTTGCTAGTTAAGAAGAGGTGCAGGCATAAGTTGGAAATCTGAGTTAGTTTAATCAGTTGCCAGATAAAAAAAAAATAATCTCTAAACAAGTTATTATAATACCTGTGATCATATTTGGTATAAAATCTTTATGTCCCGGAGCATCTAATAAAGTTATCACCTTCTTTGGAGTCTCAAATCTCGACTGAGCAATATCCATAGTAACACCTCGAGCACTACCAAATATATAAAAATTAAAATGGCAATTAATCTTACACAAATTATAAAGAATATATATTAATCATACATTTATAAAGCAACACAATCTAATCACTAAAATTGATGGTTAATTGAAGCTGATAACGTGAATAATGTACAGAAATAGCAACTTTAAAAATAGTTTTAGGTAATATCAAAGAAAGCTTTCACATATTTAAGTGTGATTGATTGTTGCTTGTTTTAAAATTCTAGCCATGATCTTTAAGTGTGAACTGTATGTAGAGGTTTACATGAGTTTATCCTTAGACATATGTGTGTAGGCCAGGTTTATCTATAGTTTTACCAATTCCTTTTTTATTGGATGATCATCAATACAGCAGAAATCACTTTGAATCCACTGGACAAAGGCGATACTGGTTGTCAAAATTGGTTACAACTACCAATTATTTTAAGAGGAGGACTTTTTTTGAGTGCATGGATGACAATTTATTAAAAAGGAATGTTCACACTCACACTTAAAGTCTGTGAGCTAAAAATTAACTTTTAACCAGGTGCTCCGCAGTGCACAGCTTTATACGACCGCAATGGTCGAACCCTGAACAGTTTGGCAAATTTGGTCACAATATTCAAGCTTGATACTGTCTATATTTGGATTGGGATAAAAATTTTGACCTAATATAGGTTTTTGTCACAATATAAATGTGGTCAAAGATCTAACAAATCTATTGCACAATACTGTGCAATTGAAGATTTCTTCTTTAAACTTTTGAAAACAAGCAGTGTAATGGAGGTCATCAAGTAATCAAACATATATATATAACAGTATTCTTTAAATTTTAATTGCATTACCTCCCTTACACTGCTTTTAAATTGTCTAAATTGACCTTTAACCAGAAAACCCCTTATTTTCCCCCTTTTTTGCCACAACCCCCCCCCCCCCCCCCCCCATAACCCAGGGCTTTCCATTGAAATTGATGTAGAAGGCTCAATTAAAATTGTAGGCAGCTATAACATGCGTTCGGCGAAGCCGGACGCCCACCAAGCTGTAAGCTTGGTGCCTAACGGCAGGGGGTCTGGGGCCGCTCAAGGCCCCCCAAAGCTCTGGCATAAATAGAGCAAAATCCTGCATTCTCACATTCTCCTGGCACCTAATTTAATCTTTCAAATGACCATTTTTTATGTATGAAATTAAAGAAAGAAAAAAAAAAAAAAACTCAAAGAAATTTCATTTTTTTTTATGTTGGTTTTTATTTTCATTACCTTATGCTTAAAATTCATTTACTTTTAAAGGAGTTTTATTTAAATAATCATCCGGTTTGTTAGAAATCTTGATCGATTTATTTTGCATAACTACGTGCATTTGTAAAGAAAGACCCCCTTTTCTCTCTAAAGACTTTTACGCGTTTTTAAATCATACAATTATTTCTCAAGCATTGACAGAAAATTGATATATCCTCTGATTTTCTCTTTTTTTTTGTAAACTGTTCAATAAGTCGGATACATAAATCATTTAGAAATGTTATTTATTTGAGGTCGAGTCGACAATATTCTACTTTCATTTTTGATCTTGATTCTCTGAACACCATGTGTGCTTCAAACGATACTGTTTTCCAGATTCTGAACAATATGATCTACTACACTTTCTTTAATTTGACTTATATTATTCCATAACATAAGATTGTCATCCTATCTGATTGTCTTCATGTTTTAAAAGCAAAAAAAAACCAACCAGTTAATGACCATCGGAACGTCTCTATTGTTATCGTTCAATGACCACCGGAACGTCTCTCTTGTTATCTTTGAAAAGAAACGATGCATTCTGACTTTAAATAGACAACGAATCAGTGACCTTAATTCATGTGAACTACATTTAGCCCAAGGTAAACACCGACTTTTCATCCTTGTTTATCGTGACTTTGCGACAATATACGTCTCTCGGCTGCCTGTAAACATTTGAAAGAGATATTTTTTTCTTCTTGAATTTATATTTTTGTCAGTGAAGTAGCTGGCACTTGAAGCCACTGTAAGCGGCGGATTTCCGCCGGCTACCGGCTTCAATGGAAAGCCCTGCAAAACCATCCCTTTGTAGTATGGAAACTTGTGGTATAATTTATACAATTAAACACAAGTTATTGACTGAAAACTACAAAAATGCTTATTTGGGCCCCCTTTTTTTTTACCCCTCACTTATTGAAACCCCCCTCCCACCTTGGAGCAAGAACCCCACAACTCAATTCCAGACATTCCTTTGTAGTAAGAAACCTTGTAACATAATTTCAGAGGGATCCATTCACCTAAACCCAAGTTATTGTCTGTAATCTAGAAAAAAATGCTTCTTTTTGGCCCCTTATTCCTAAATGTTCAGGGATATTAACCCCAAACTAAATCAAAGCCTTCTCTTCTTTATATGGAACCTTGTGGTACAATGTCAGAGAGATCCATACAGTTATACACAAGTTATTGTCCCGAAACTACAAAAATGCTTGTTTTTGGCCCCTTTTTGGCCCTTAATTCCTAGACTGTTTGCCCCATAACCCTTAAAATAATTCTCAACCTTTTACTTTATGGAATGAACATTGTGGTACAATATCAGAGCAATTGAAATACTTTTACACAACTTATTGTCCTGAAACTAGATAAATACTTGTTTTGGGCCCTAATTTCTAAACTGTTGGGACCATAACCCCCAAAATTATTTCCAACCTTCCTTTTGTGGTTACAAACATTGTGTTAAAATTTTATTGATTTCTTTTTACTTATACTAAAGTTATTATCAGGAAACCATCCGTCTTCGGAAGATGCTGACAACAACGACGCTGTGATACCAATATACGACCAAATTTTTTAAATTTTTGCGGTCATATAAAAAGAGATTCATTCAAATTCATGTAATTAATGGCTCCCATTTTGATGATGTTGAATTTTGTGTCATGTAATTATAATAAATAACCACCAGGACAAAATATAACTTTTAAATCTTTTAAAACTTACCGTTCCTCTTCAGTTTCATCAAGAACCCAGGCAAAAGCAAACGATCCTTTGCCTAACTTCTTTGATTCCTGTTCATATTTATGCATGATTCGTTGGTTTATCTCCCCTAGTTGGTACAACAGATGACCCATTAGAGTACTTTTCCCAGCATCTACATGTCCTATATAACAACAAAGTCATGTGATTTAAAAATATAAATAGACATGTGTACGTGAAAATTTACTTTTTACATTATAGCATAAGAAGAAAAACTAATACTGTATGTCTGTCAATTTCAAGATGGTAGAAAAAAACATAGCAATTATAACAACAATCTTCTACAGATCATATTTACCTATAACAACCATATTTAATTGATCCTTTTCCGCAAGTCTTTTGTCATATTCTTCCTTCATTTTTGCTGGATCTAATAGTAACTTGGCTCTACAATAAATTTTGATTTTTTTTTTTTCAAAATGTAAATAATTTTCTATTCAAAGTATGAATGATTATAATTTCAATATTTCTGTTATTATTCATTTACACTGATCTGGCATTTAGTGTAGATGTCCTGTGAACAATTTTTCAATTCTTTATCTGAATGACTTAAAGATAGAGGATGAAAATTACTTATCTAGGAACATGTCTTGTTGACCATAATCACTAATTGTTGATCTGTTCAGATGTTAGTGTGTACTTTAATTTACAATCCTGTGTACTCATGATGATTCAAAGATTTACATCTGATATGAACTCTTGCCCCATTGATTTCAGAGGAAAGTTTAGAAGAAATTAAAGGCAGATAGATTCAAAGTGAGGAAAATAGCTCATATATTTTTTTTAATTTTCGCATGAATAAGGCTGCTGGTTATCTATTTTGAATTGTTTCACATTTTTTATGCCAAGGCATTTTATAACTTAATATACAGTATATATTTAGCTCATTGTTGAATACTGTACAATGACCTATAGATGTTTACATCCTGGTCCTTTGGTCTGGTGGACAATTTCTTTTTATACCACATTTCTATATTTTCTACACATCTGTTAAATCTGACATAATTCTAACTTACTTAGAAGCACTCCTGGGAATAGCTCCAAGAGATGGGTCTTTTTTAGGGGTCAAGAAACTGTCTGTTTTAGACTCCAGTTTTAGAGTATCCACTTTAGAATCAGATTTCACTGTCAGTACACCACTGTCTGTTTTTAAATCACTTTTTCCAGTCCGTAAATTACTGTCCTCAGAATTACTAGCTACTATCCTTCCTTTATCACTGTCAATATTTAGACTAGTTTTCACATTATTAGATAATGTTTGAGACTTTTGCAAAGATTCACTTTTATCAGAATTTAATTGACTGTTTGTGGCTTGATCATTACTGTTTATTGTCTTTTCAGGACTTTTAGAAGATTGTCTCCCCTTCGGTGGTACTTTCAATATCACTGTTGGTGGGGCTGTGGCAAATGCTACAATGTCAGCAAATAAAACATTAATTCTGAAAGTAAAATGTTAATGCAAGCTAAACCTGAGTAAAACAGTTCCTGAAAATAAGTTGTTTAAAGAATATATACTGATGTGTAATTTTGGACTATCTTTAAATATTACCTGCAAAAATATGTGAAAATACTAAACTTATGTCATCAATTTGTTTATGTGTTACATATTTGTTTTTCGTTCATTTTTTATATAAATAAGGCCGTTAGTTTTCTTGTTTGAATTGTTTTACATTGTCGTAATGGGGCCTTTTATAGCTGACTATGCAGTATGGGGTTTGCTCATGGTTGAAGGTTGTAAGGTGACCTATAGTTGTTAATGTCGGTGTCATTTTGGTCTCTTGTGGACAGTTGTCTCATTGGCAATCATACCACATCTTCTTTTTTTAAGTTTAGCTCTTGATACTGTGTTTTGTCCACAAAAAATCTTCTGCCAAAGTTTTGTAAAATCCCATGAAGATGTGACAAATTTATTTTTAAAATGTGTAAAAAACTAATAACCACTGTCTGATACTTAATATTGACAATTCCAATGACATGACAAAATGTATGATCACCATGTCTAGCTTCAGTGATTTTCTTGCAGTCTCAACATTAACTGTTGACATAATAAGTCTAGCCTGCATTAAATTCGGGTAGTAGATGCAAATGTTGAAATTAAGATGTCAATACTTCAACATGTAAAGATGTCAATACTTCAACATGTAAAGATGTAAATACTTCAACATGTAAAGATGTAAATACTTCAACATGTAAAGATGTCAATGAACTAGGACTTGGATTTACATGGCCAAATTATCTCAATAGATATGAGAAATGCAAATCCTATTACAACTAACTACCTACTAAATATTATTTACTTACCATTAGTGGTCTCTTAAACTGACATCAAAAACTTTTACATGTAAAATATGCAGAAGTTTCACAGTCAATGATTGTGGGGGTGGAGCAAAATATTATTCTAATATGACCTTCTTCTAGCTTTGAATACAAAGCCATGTTCTAATTCCAACAAAACATGGGCTGCATGTGATTGACATCACTATTGAAATTGCAACGTCGGATGAACTTTGAACAATGCCCAAGATTAAAATGGACATTTTTGTTGTTGTTGCTCGGAAGGAAATTAAAAATAAAAACAATATAAAAGTAAGTTTAAATGTGTCTGTTCTTTCTAAATGTGTCTTGTTCTTTTTATATTGTTAAACTGTCGATTTTCTATAACATACCCCGGCCAACAGAATTTGTATTTTAGGTTCAGAAATTTGTTGCTTTTCTTTATACTCATGCTGATTTGATACATGTAATGAAATTAGTATTACATTATAAAGATATCAGAATTCCCTTTGAAGGGCATCCATCATTCAGTTATCAGAGCTCCCTTCAATAGGCATGTATATTTCCCAGTTATCAGAACTCCCTTCGATAGGCATGTATATTTCCCAGTTATCAGAGCTCCCTTCAATAGGCATGTATATTTCCCAGTTATCAGAGCTCCCTTCAATAGGCATGTATATTTCCCAGTTATCAGAACTCCCTTCGATAGGCATGTATATTTCCCAGTTATCAGAACTCCCTTCGATAGGCATGTATATTTCCCAGTTATCAGAACTCCCTTCGATAGGCATGTATATTTCCCAGTTATCAGAGCTCCCTTCGATAGGCATGTATATTTCCCAGTTATCAGAACTCCCTTCGATAGGCATGTATATTTCCCAGTTATCAGAACTCCCTTCGATAGGCATGTATATTTCCCAGTTATCAGAGCTCCCTTCAATAGGCATGTATATTTCCCAGTTATCAGAGCTCCCTTCGATAGGCATGTATATTTCCCAATTATCAGAGCTCCCTTTGATAGGCATGTAAATTTCCCAGTTATCAGAGCTCCCTTCAATAGGCATGTATATTTCCCAGTTATCAGAACTCCCTTCGATAGGCATGTATATTTCCCAGTTATCAGAACTCCCTTCGATAGGCATGTATTATTCCCAGTAAAAAGGAACCAGGTGCTCCGCAGGGTGCAGTTTTATACGACCCCAGTGGTCATAATATAGGTTTTTGCCACAAAATTAATATGGTTCAAGATCTAACACATCTATTGCACAATACTGTGCAATTGAATATTTCTTATTAAAACTTTTCAAAATTTGACCTTCCTTTTGTGGTATTGAACCTTCTGAAAAAATTTCATTAAGATCTATTCACTTAAACTAAAGTTATTATCTGGAAACCAAAGTGTCTTCGGACGACAACAACGCAGACGACGACATCATACCCTTATACGAACCCAGTATTTTTTTGGGGTCGTATAAAAAACAGGATTAGTATTTTAATACAAAATTGTTACTGGACTAATCCACTTATATGCCTCTGATAGACTAATTAAACCAACAAGATTTGGTCGAAATATGCTTAGCGGTTCCTTCCAAATACCATCGTGGAGCACATTTACTCGGAGGAATCATTCTATCCAAGGACTATACATGACTGGAATGCCCTATCCACTAATACTGTCATGGCTAAGAGTCTTGAATCATTCAAGACTCAATTAACTGATTTATCTTTATCAGCTTGTTTTTACTAGCCCATTATTTTTCTTGTACAGGACCGCTTGTCTGTTTTTGTGATGTTTTTAATTTTTATAAATTCCTTGTAAATGAATACCGTAGTTTGACCAAACATGGCAGAACACTCAGAAATGATGGCAGCCACCAAATGGAAAAAGCAGAAGCAGTGTCCCCATTGAAAGGTAAGCATCATTTCCAGTTTATCCTTGTGCAGATACTATCCCATCATCTCCTGTCTTTTTCTTATTATTATTTGTCACCACAAAGGGTACTCTGATAATTGGGAATGGCTCATGCCCATCATGATGTTCAAAACATTTATGTAATATCTCCAGTATGTGTCACTTATGACTTTATAGTCTTATTTGCAATTGTGTTCATAAGTGTATGTGCATGTGATTGATTGATTTTTGGTGTTTTAACACCACATTTTAGCACCACATTTTAGGCTATTTCGTGGCGGTCAGTTTTTATTGGTGGAGGAAGCTGGAGTGCCCTGAGAAAACCACTTACCTTCGATATGAAAACTAACAATCCTACTCAATTAAGCTTGGATTTGAGTGCACCCGCACGAGCGGGGTTCTAACTCACAACCTCAGGGTCGACTGGCCAGTGATTACAGTAGTAATTACTTAGACCACTCGGCCACTGACGCCTGTATGTGCATGTTTGTGCTTTAACTTAAGATAATATATTTATATAACACCATAAAAATTTATTAACCAATGGAAAAATATTCAAAAAATACAAAATCTACATAACAATATCATATTTGTTAATACATATAAATACAATTAATCATGAAGGTGGGGGCATCAAATTAATATGAGCTTTTACAAAACTACAAAATGTCAAAGTTACAATTATTTTTTTTAAAACTATGTGATTTTCATTATACCTTTTCAATAAACCAACATATAACATACAATCCTATTTACAAATGTACCATGCAGAGTATATGGCCCTTTATTTTAATTCAGTTTTGCTTCATTAAGGAAACATTTGAAAACAATAATACAATTAAATAGGATAAAATTGATATACTTAGTTGCTAATTCATTGTTGTAAACTTAAGTAAACAAGAGTGCACACGCTGAAATGTCTCGCCTTCTATACTAATCATTGATATTATGTTGATAGTCCTAAGTATAAAGCTAAGCTTTAATACAACTGTCACATAAACTTAACATTAACCAAGATAACTAAACAAAGACCAATGAACCTTGAAAATGAGGTCAAGGTCAGATGAACCATGCCAGGCAGACATGTACAGCTAACAATGCTTTTATACAACATATATAGTTGACCTATTACTTATAGTTTAAGAAAAATAGACCAAAACACAAAAACTTAACTGTGCAATGAACCGTGAAAATGAGGTCACGGTAAAAAAAAAACTGCGCGACTGACATAAAGATCATAAAATATTTCCATACACCAAATATAGATGACGTATGGCATATAGTATTAAATAAAAAGACCAAAACTCAAAAACTTAACTTTGACCACTGAACCATGAAAATGAGGTCAAGGTCACATGACATCTGCCCACTAGATAAGTACACCTTACAATCATTCCATACAACAAATATAGTAGACCTATTGCATATAGTATGAGAAAAACAGACCAAAACACAAAAATTTAACTATAACCAGTGAACCATGAAAATGAGGTCAAGGTCAGATGACACCTGCCAGTTGGACATGTACACCTTACAGTCCTTCCATACACCGAATATACTAGCCCTATTGCTTGTAGTATCTGAGATATGGACTTGACCACCAAAACTTAACCTTGTTCACTGATCCATGAAATGAGGTCGAGGTCAAGTGAAAACTGTCTGACAGACATGAGGACCTTTCAAGGTACGCACATATCAAATATAGTTATCCTATTACTTATAATAAGACATAATTCAACATTACAAAAAATCTGAACTTTTTTTTCAAGTGGTCACTGAACCATGAAAATGAGGTCAAGGACATTGGACATGTGACTGACGGAAACTTCTTAACATGAGGCATCTATATACAAAGTATGAAGCATCCAGGTCTTCCACCTTCTAAAATATAAAGCTTTTAAGAAGTTTGCTAACACCGCCGCCGCCGCCGTAACCGCCGCCGGATCACTATTCCTATGTCGAGCTTTCTGCAACAAAAGTTGCAGGCTCGACAAAAATCTGTCTAAATTTTACCATCAAAGATTGGTATGTTCAACATAGTTGGATAATTTCAAATTGATTTTGAATTAAAATAAAACCTGCATATAATCAACTACAATTTACAGTTTCATTTCCCATCACAATACATTCTAACAGCTTCATTTATAAAAATATCATTGTTCAATCAAACTGTACAAAGTTTTGTTATATAAAATTTCTAAACTTACTATTGCGTACCGTGTCATATTGCACATAATTATAACATGACAAGAGCCAACTTAATTCAAACTAGATATCATTGAGATGGGAGCCATCTCTGTGGGCCCCGCTGTGAATAAAGTGCATAAAAAAATTGTATCTTTACCATAGGACATGGGTTTGTCAACTGAAATCAAAGTTTTTGACCTTGACCTTTGACCTAGGAAGTTGTAAATAAATTATGACACACCCTTTGGTGTTGGTTTATATATATGTCAAGTATAAACTTTGAAATGATAACGGTTCTCAAGATATAGAGCGGACACGATCTTTACCATAGGACATGGGGTTGTCAACTGAAACCAAAGTTTTTGACCTTTAACTTTGCCCTAGGCAGTCGTTCATAAATTATGACACACCCTCTGGTGTTGGTTCATATACATGTACATGTCAAGTATAAACTTTGAAATCATAACGGTTCTCAAGATATAGAGTGGACACGATCTTCACCACAGGACACAGGGTTGTCAACTGAAACCAAAGTTTTTTTACCTTGACCTTTGACCTAGGAAGTTGTACATACATCATGACACGCCCTCTGGTGGTGGTTAATAAACATGTAAAGTATAAAGTATGAAATCATAATGGTTCTCTAGATATGGAGCGGACACAAAGTTAAAGTGTTACGGACGAACGGACGGACGGACGGATGGACAGACTGATCACTATAGGGCGACCCGCCTTTGACCTAGGAAGTTGTACATACATCATGACACGCCCTCTGGTGGTGGTTAATAAACATGTAAAGTATAAAGTATGAAATCATAATGGTTCTCTAGATTCGGACGGACGGACGGACAGACTGATCACTATAGGGCGACCCGCCTAAAGGCGTGGCCCTAATGAATGAAAAGTTTACTTAAGGAATGTATACCTTAGAAAAATAGCAATAAAACGCCATAATTGCACATCTTTGTGCTTTTCATCATCATATAATCAGTATTTTCAGCAGTGTATAAATGTCAAAAGTAATATGACCCCGCTGTAATATCGTAATTTCAGTATTTCCAGAAGTGTAAAAAGAATCAAATGTCATGTGACAGCCAAGTCAGTGAAATTCTAATACATGATATTGAGTCACATTTTCACTTATAAAAATATCAAGTATTGAGTCAAATAATTAAAATAAATATCAACACTCAATCAACCTCTGACAGTATGATTTTCTATATAAATATCAACACGCAATCAACCTCTGACAGTATGATTTTCTATGTGAATATTAGGCCTATGGTAGAGATGCTATATTTCCAAAATTATAAACACTATATATCTGAAAATGTTCCTATTTTTTCTGTAGAATGATAGCTAATATGGTCAAAAATGGATTGTAATGTGACATGGACCAAACCACTGAAAATGTAATATATAATTAAAAGGGGTTGAAATTTATTTCAAATTTTTAAGAATTGCCTACAGCGTAACATTTCATCAAGAATCAACATAAGTGTCTATACTTGCTGAATCTTTATCTACTGTGTAAGACTTTGTAAGCCTTATGATGTTCTTTGGTCGATTAACGTTGTTGTCTCTTTAATGTAATACCTGTTTTCATTCTCAATTTCATTTATTAGTTTTGAATTGAAAAGTTAGTCCTAGTGATATTTAACGCTGCCAATATTATGCTAACGAGATGATGAACAATAGACAGAAACTGTAAATGAAACATGTAATATTACAAATTAAAGTACTTTAAATAAAATATTGCTTACATAATTATGTCCTGTGCAAAAATTGAAAGGGAACAATTTGTTCTGGCAGCTGAGATCAAACATCAAAAATACAATTATATACAATAATCAAATAAATAACAATAATACATAGTTATCAAAACATTAATAAATACAATGACAAAGTCTATAGGAAACATGTGTAGAAATGTATACCTAACTTTTTAAAGTTATTGGTACTATTGAAATAATTCTTGAAATCTAAGATAATCAGATGCAGGAACCAGATGTATAATCAACAAATGCCGAAAGGTCCTTTCTAAACATGCTTAATGTACAAGAGTATATTTATTGATGAGAAGTATATGCCATCTAACAGCAACATAAACCATAATAGTTAGAAGTCATTAAACTGACTTCAATACAGCCTAAATTGTATATGTTATTCATTTGCAGAGCTCCCTGTTTATATTATTTCTATTAAAGGTGGTCCCCTGAATAACTGCCATTCATTTTGCAATAAGGTTTTCCAAAAGTAATATCATTTCTATATACATTCCTGTCAACATTCTTAATTAAACAAATACAAAACATTAAAATAAATAAAACAAATATTAAACAAATTGATCATGTATCAGAATATTTACAAAAGAACAATTTAGTACTTTATGATTGATTCTGTGTGTGCCAAAAAAAGATATGTGAAGTATATATACAATGTATATACAAATTTACTTAGATGTTTCTGAGGAAATGTTATCATTTAATTTACAACTCTGAAAAAACCTTGCTGGATTTTATTTCAGATAAATTTTGTCTCTTTCAATGTTTAGACAAAAAAAATATCTTTTTTTTTAAATCAGAAATGCCAAATCTCATAATCTCACACACAGAATAATTTTGTTACATCAGTTTATTGCCCTTTATTTATAGTACCAGTTTCTTCCTGTTAAAACATGTACTTTCATTCTGTCTAACTCTACCTTTCTATCTAAATATCTGTGTTGTCTCTTTTTTACCTGCTTAAACACAGGATGTTCATTGTTTGTCAACAGTTTTAGTACATGTTGTGCTCTCTGTTCTAAAGCTGCCATTTTAGTATTCTATCTACCTCTAATAATCAGACAATAGCTGACATGTAATAATGAAGTCTGCGTAAAAATGGAGGTTCATTTCTTCTCTCCAGTTCTAGTAAATGCTGCTTTCTGTTTAGATCTAACAATATCATCAGGTGACGGAGTAGTAAAATCAAATGGAATGATCTCATTCATTATGTTACATGACCTTTTAATATGCTTCATTTGATGACTATAAGAAAATTGACTGTATTTTCTTTTCTTATTTACCTTATAATTACAATCATAAAGACATAAAACCTGTCCAAGAAATGATGCCTGAAATTTCACAAAGTCACATTGAACATTATTAACAATCTCTTCAGAAAAGGTTGGAAGTGGTACTTCAAGGTCATGACCTTCAACTGATTCTTGTGCAAGAAATTGTTTCTTTTCTTTTTTAACAGTTTGAGAAACTTTTGGAACAGACTTGACAATTTTCTTTCCAGCCAAATCAGTCAGTGAAATATTGGACTCCTTATTCAGATCAGATATTTTTAAACCATCTAAATTGTATATGAAATTATCTCCTTGACTAGGTTTTACTTCATTAGATGATGATCGTGCTGGTTTTGACAAAGCTGCCAGTGATGATACATTTTCCCTTGAGTTTTGACTATCTGTAGATTGTGATGAGAAATTAACTGTTCCTGGTTGTTTTGAAGGTTTACTAGGAAGTTGTTTTGATGGTAAAGCTAAATCTGACAATGATAATTGTTTAGCTGTATTATGTTTTACATTGGCTAATTCTGCCAAAGATGGTTGTTTCGTGGTTCCTATAGACTGAGAACTAGCCAGTTCTGCCAAAGATGGTTGTTTTGAAGTTCTTGTCGACTGAGAACTAGCCAATTCTGCCAAAGATGGTTGTTTTGAAACTCCTACAGACCTAGAATTAGTCAGTTCTGCTAAGGAAGGTTGCCTTACTTGGATAGAAGAATCCTTAGCTATTTCTGCTAATGAAAATTGCTTTCCTGAACCAGAAGGATTCATTTTGTTCAAATCAGTTAGCTTGCCTTTCAAGGTATCATGACCTATTTCCACACCAGATAATTTACTCTCCAATTCAGTCACATGGTAATGGTTATCAGTTGTATAATCTTTGTTCAAATTTAAAACCCCTTTCTGACTGGCCAATGCAGACAAAGATGGCTGTTTGAACGATGGTGTATTCTGACTAGTCAACTTAGACATTGATGGCTGCTGTTTGGATGATGCATTCTGATTGGTCAGCTCTGATAATGAAAGCTTCTTCGATAAATTTGGTTCAGATAACTCAGATAAGGATGGTTGCTTAGCAGATGTTCTCTGGTTGGCCAATTGTGATAACGATGGTTGCTTTGAAGACAAGTTTTGAGTAGCCAGTTGAGATAAAGGTGTATTTTGCTTTGGGAAATGCGATAGGGACGACTGCTGACTACATGATGAGTTCTGTTTAGCTAACTCTGATAAAGATGGCTGCCCCTTGCACTTTACATTCTGACCTGTTAATTCTGATAATGGTATCTGCTTTCTAGAAGAAACATTTTGTTTAGCTAATTCAGACAATGACATATCTTTTGTAGAAACTGCTGATTGGTTTGCAACATTAGTCAGAGCAAACTGTTTCGAAGATAATGAATTCTGATTGGCTAGCTCTATAACTGATGGTTCATCAGGTGTACATGACAAATTATCAGAAGACCCAGTTGATGGATACTTTTCCCTTTTTCTAATGCCTGATTCTTGACCATCAGGTGTTGTGGAAAGACATTCTGATGAACCAGCTGAGGAATAATTCATAATTTTAGCTTTTAATGCAGTATTTGATATATTTTCTAATGAACTCTCGGAAGACCAGCTACCGCCATATTTCAGTATCCCTAAGGACTGTTTTAAATTATGAGAGAAATTAATTTTAGGGGAATTAGTATCAAGGGATTGTAAAAAGTCATCAAAATCATCATCATAATCTCCTTACCTTACAGATGCCAATTTTAATCCAATCACAATTGTTGTTATAAATATTTGTAATTGACCAATCAGACAGATGTAGAGTTGCGTCAATGGATCACCATGCAGGAACAGGAAAAAATGAAAAAGAAATAAAAGGCATGATGTTAGGCAACATATACAGTAGCTGAATTCTGCATTACATACAATGAACTTTACTTTCTGTTCTATGCATTGTAATAGCTGTTCTATACATGATTTTAATAACAATTTTTCTCAAATTTTCTGTCTATCTTTCTGTTTGATAATTTTCAAACTCGCACAACTTTGGAGTTATGGTTTTTACTCAGAAGTGTAGAAATACTGTATGAAGTCATAACCAAACATAATTGACATTGTTTATCAAAATACAAATATAGCCATTGGTCTTTCAAACTTAAGGATTTTTCTCAGCTACATCTCATGGCTTTTGCTTGTTGGTGAGACTGCAGCTTAGAAACTCCCTCTTGTTAAAGGAATCATTAAAATCTACATAATGTATAAGGATTGGTATTTTTATTGAAATTTAGCAAGTTAAAAGGTATATTTGTAACAACCTCATTTGTCTCATTTAGGTTATTCGAGACATGAATGAGCTAACAAGCAAGCTAACCAAAGATTATACTTCTACCTACACACTCATTGCATTCTGGTGTAAAGTCTCAAGCTTTATTATCACAGTAATATTTTATCATAACTTTGGAGTATATTAGATGCATACCTTGTGATTTGTTCCTTCGTGATTCACGAGGCTGTCTCTGTGGCTTTGGTGCATCTAAAAAGGAAAATCATCTTGTTCAATCTTATTTGTGTGATTTCAAATTGTATCTTATAGTTTTTCAAATTTTGCTGTTTTGTCTGGGAATTCATTCAGTGCAGATTGTACATTGTATTTATTTAAGCTTGGCTGTTTTGTCTGGGATTTCATTCAGTGCAGATTGAATGTTATATTTATTTAAGCTCGGCTCATTAGGTCTCGGAATTCATTCTGAACAGATTGTATATTGTATTTATCAAAGCTTGGCTTGTTAGATTACGTTGTATTGATTTAAGCTTGTCTAATAGGTCTGGGAATTAATTCAGTGCAGATTCAATGTTGCATTTATTAAAGCTTGACCAATATTTGATCTGGCTTATTTGATTTCTAAATCCTTTCAATGTAGGTTTATTACACTTGCTTGAATGATTCAGCCTGTTAGTGTAATTTTTAGTGCAAATTTCATGTTGCAGCTATTTCACTTGCCTATTTGATTTAGAAATTATCATTGAAGACTTCATGTTGCAGTTATTACACTTGCCTGTTTGATTTAGAAATTATCATTGAAGACTTTATGTTGCGGTTATTACACTTGCCTGTTTGATTAAGTAATTATCCGTGAAAGATTTATGTTGCGTTTATTACACTTGCCTGTTTGATTTAGTAATTATCTGTGTAGATTTTATGTTGTAGTTATTAGACTTGCCTGTTTGATTTAGTAATTATCAGTGTAGATTTTATGTTGTAGTTATTACACTTGCCTGTTTGATTTAGTAATTATCAGTGTAGATTTTATGTTGTAGTTATTACACTTGCCTGTTTGATTAAGTAATTATCTGTGTAGATTTTATGTTGTAGTTATTAGACTTGCCTGTTTGATTTAGTAATTATCAGTGTAGATTTTATGTTGTAGTTATTAGACTTGCCTGTTTGATTTAGTAATTATCAGTGTAGATTTTATGTTGTAGTTATTACACTTGCCTGTTTGATTTAGTAATTATCAGTGTAGATTTTATGTTGTAGTTATTAGACTTGCCTGTTTGATTTAGTAATTATCAGTGTAGATTTTATGTTGTAGTTATTAGACTTGCCTGTTTGATTTAGTAATTATCAGTGTAGATTTTATGTTGTAGTTATTACACTTGCCTGTTTGATTAAGTAATTATCTGTGTAGATTTTATGTTGTAGTTATTAGACTTGCCTGTTTGATTTAGTAATTATCAGTGTAGATTTTATGTTGTAGTTATTACACTTGCCTGTTTGATTTAGTAATTATCAGTGTAGATTTTATGTTGTAGTTATTAGACTTGCCTGTTTGATTTAGTAATTATCAGTGTAGATTTTATGTTGTAGTTATTACACTTGCCTGTTTGATTAAGTAATTATCTGTGTAGATTTTATGTTGTAGTTATTAGACTTGCCTGTTTGATTTAGTAATTATCAGTGTAGATTTTATGTTGTAGTTATTAGGCCGTGTTCACACCAAACGCCGTGTAGAGTAAACATGTTTACAATTAGTTTAGTGTAGTGTACACTGGTTTCACATTACATTTGTTCACATCTATACACCTTGTTTAGCTACCTGTACATAAGATTTGTTCCCACTTGTAAACTAAATGTCATTTAAATGTTCATTACGTAGAACTGAATTCAAAATTTTTGAAAAAATTTTCTAGCGGTAAGAGAACAACTATTTGACTTCAAAAGAGGGATGGGGGATGGGAATGGAAATATTCCGATCCCCAATTTGATAAAAAAAAAAAAAAAAAAAGGTCATACAGATAATAAAAAAATTTATTCTGAATCAAGAGTTTCCCCATACATTATAGTGTTAAATATTGAAAAAAAAGTGTTTGATCACCAGCATCGAAAAAAAAAGGAATAAAAACGTACGTAAGTTAAGTGGTTGCTACTTTATGAAAGCCATTTTTATAATTTGCAGTAGTTTGAATATCACTAGAGATGTCTCGATAACGCATTAGAAAACGTTAGCTGCAACAGCGTGCTTACAGCCGGAAAAAAAAAGGATTGAGATATTATGGATCACTACATTTTTATCTTTTCTGTTCGTTTCAAATTGTTTTTCTTCTCCAAGGAATATTTGGTAAAGGAATAGGGTAACGTTTTTTAATTTATTTTACGTGTTATTTAACGGAACTGAGATACTAGACAAACAGATCATTTACCTCACATTTTTTTTAGTCATGCATTTATGCGTGAATCGTTTTTTGAGTAAAGACCAGTGGCGAATATTTCTGTGTACGTCAAGTCGATTCGGGAAGACCTATTCAAATGAATTAGGCAGCAACTATTTACTTAAATTTTTGTGGAGGGGGAGGGGGCGTGAGCTTTTGATTTTTTTTAGGACAAATTTTGGTGACAAGTCGAAATCAATTTTAGCATTATATATAGTGGCAGCTGAGGGTGAAACAAACATTTTTTTTCAGGGCCAAAAACTGGAAACATTTTTTGTTTCCAAAACAAAATCCATAGCTCACCACCCCACCCCCTTGCCTTTATGTTTTATACTCGACTATAATAGCTCCCCCCCCCCCCGAAAATCAATTGGTTGCTGCCTTATGGGTTCGGCAATGATGCTGCTTTGAGCCTTGATTAGGGGTTAATAAAGTACGTTAATTTTTTTTAACCAAAAAAAAATCTGTAAAATTTAGACAACTAATAATTATCAAAAATATCAATTTTACTCAAAAATAGTTTCCTCCTTAAATATTTACACGATAAAACTAATGTCCTAAATGCAGTTTTGTGTACACTTAACTTACACATGGCCTACATTGACTATCGACTGTGTGTAGGTAAAACATGATTTAAACTACATGTAAACATTGAGTTTTATCAATGGGAACGCAATTGTGTTTAGTTTACGTGTGAGTTACACAAACACAACACCGAATTTAGGTCAATGTGAACACGGCCTTACACTTGCCTGTTTGATTTAGTAATTATCAGTGTAGATTTTATGTTGTAGTTATTAGACTTGCCTGTTTGATTTAGTAATTATCTGTGTAGATTTTATGTTGCAGTTATTACACTTGCCTGTTTGATTAAGTAATTATCATTGAAGATTTTATACTGCAGTTATTACACTTGCCTGATTGATTCAGTAATTAATTACCAGTGTAGATTTTATGTTGCCGTTATTAAACTTGCCTGTTCCTGTTTGGTTAAGTAATTCGTTCAGCGTAGATTGTATGTTGTAGTTATGTTTGACAACGGTCTGAGCCATGATATGTTCAGGACAGGATTCCCCCAACACATTTCGAACTTCATCCAGGCAAGAGTTCAACTTGGCTGAAAAATAAATAAATTTGATTTGAACAAAGATTGCAGGATCATTTTTGGATTAGAGCATCTTGACAACTTTGATTCAAAATTGACTATGAAAAGTGTGGATACATAAATGCATAATAGTTTTATCCTATCAGTAGTTTTTCTAATATCCTAACACAAATACATTATTCTTAAATTGGTAGTTAAAATTTAAGAGTTTTAGGAATTTTACTGATGACATTACCAGGCATCCAAGTCTGGAGAAGACTCTCTTCTGAAAGCTCAGTACCACCCTTTTATCTTTTTCCACTGATCAGGGACTACTTTTTTTATACCCAAACTTTCACCCCTACACCTTACCTTGGTCTGTTTCATTTAACTGTAGTCTAGGTGTTCCTGCAGAATGATTGAGAATTGTGTCTTCATCACTTTCTCCTTCATCCTCTTCAGGAATATTCTCTTCCACATAAGATGACAAGTTTACATTTCTTTCTCCTCTATTGAAAGTGAACTGTGCAGCTGCAAGCATAACAACTTCTTGCTTATATTTAAATGCATAAACTAACATTTATATGAAACCTATTCATGGAAATGCCAAAGAACTTCTATTTACCCTTACTATGCAGGGGCTGTTATCTTACGATCATACCCAGAATACTGTTATTTCGGATCCTATGGTTCTCCATACTTTTGGAGGTCAACTTTATGACATTTATTTCATAGTGTATGCATCTACAAATTTACTATCAATCTTACACCATTTATAGTCATCTTTCTCGGTTTAAAATGTTCATTTTGAGCTCAAATACGGACTTGGATAATTGAAATCAGATAAAACTGGGTTTTTTGGAGGATGGGCTTCCCTTCGATGTCTGACACATGAAGTTCAATGTCTGACACATGAAGTTCAGAGGCCTTAAACTTCCAAATTATTTTGAATCAAAATACTTGCAATGTACAATCAATTGAAAAAAGCAGATAAGCATTTATAATCAATATTTTTACAAAAAAAGTGGTTATACAATATAGCTAGAGCATGTAGAGTGGGCACAGGTGGGCTGTCCACTATGGGAAGGTGGAAAAAGCAAAATCCACACTGGCTGTTGTTTATTTTCAATAGAATCAACCAAGTGTCTTAACAATAAATTTAATTTATAGAACTTGAAATATATACAATTACAACTTTACACATATTAACTTTTACCAGCAGTGTATCTCAGAAATTTGTAAGCAGTTGAGTTTCAAAAGATTATTCCACAGAATCTATTGCAAATGTACTGTAAAAAATGTATTGAATATACATGTATAGTACAATGTAACATACTTATATTTTAATAAATAAGTTTTACTAATTGGTTTTAATTTCAGGTGGCATCATATGGTACATGTACCACTATGGATTACCATTAAATGCAAAATTCATTGTTATTTAAATTTTTAAAAACTTACTAGTTCTTGGTTATTTACAGTTATCATCTTACACTGAAAAATACCTGTCTAAAGAGATAAACAATAAACGTCTTCCGAGACTGTAATATTACCTGTCCCTGGGGAGATACAATAGTTATCCTCTACTGAATGACCAAGGTAATCATCATCTTCCAAAAAATCTGAAGAAAAAACAATAACATATTTGTTTAAATGGTAATCATGGTATTCGCTAATTTCTTCGCAACATCTACAAGAACAACATAGATATATATGAAAGAACCCCAAGAATTTAATATTGTTGAAATCAACACTAAATTCAATTTTAGATCCTTTGGACCTTAATCATGTTAATGTTGACAAATTAGAAAACACGGCCAAAAACCTAGTTACATGGTAAGATTCAACATGTCAAAAGAAAACCCCATATATATTTAATTTTATTGAAAACGGACAAAATTTTTGGTCATTACTGTGAATCACTTTGAAAATGAGGCCAATTTTTTTTAATTTTCATACAGGGTCAGATTTAGCATTAAATTGAATTAAGGTAGCACAATACAAAGATTTTATACCTCCAATTCCCCAGTTTTAAAATGCTGTAACTTTCTTTATAATGCTTGAAAATTTGTAAAAGTGGTATTTATGGATAGCTAACAGATTACTCTTTCAAATTAATGCAATGTTAGTATTATACAACAATTATGTAATCAATTATAATGTTAACTGTGTCTACAAAATTTTACAAAAAATTTTGAAGTTCAATTGAAATTAGCTTCTTCATTGATATCCCGAGGGGGTTGATTTTATTATATGTTGTTCCTAGAGCCATTATCTACAAAAGGGTGTCTCAGATTTTGGATAGAATGTATAGATCAAATTTTACACCTAATAAAAAATTATCTACTTTTATGTGGTAAGGATGTTTACACTAATTAGAGATTTATGAGAGAATGGAATATGATAGGGATATCATAATTTAAGACATCCTTTTGTGGTTCCTGCTGTGTTGATTAAGATTTTGTTGAAATTTCCTGTATAGGTATAGAGATGTAAGAGTTAAATTCATTCAAGTGAACTGAACAAGATTTTCCCATTAATTGCATAATAATTGATTACATAATGATTGCATAACAAAAATATTGCATTCATTTAAAAGATGAATCTTTTATCTATCTATATATACCTCTTTTATTAATTCATATGCAGTCTAAAGAAAGTAACAACATTTTAAAGGTCAGAGATTGGAAGTAAAAACATCTTTGTATTGTGCTACCTTAAACCCCATTAAAATTGGTCAAGAAATAAGCAATTAAAAGAAAGTAATAGAAGGATATTGTTACTGGATCCTTTTCACTAGCAACCCCCTAAAATTATTCCAACCTTCTTTTTTATATGTGGAACCTTGTGGTACAATTTCAAAGTGATCCATAGACTTATACTCAATTATTGTCTGACAAGAAAATCCTTGTTAAATTGTCCATAATTCCTGTCATAACCCCCAAAAAATCAATCCCAACATTCTTTTTGAGCTATGGAACCTTTTGGTATAATTTCACAGAAATACATACACTTTTATATTCACAAGTTATTGTCCTAAAGTGAAACAACAAAAATGCTTGGTTTTGGGCCCTTTTTGGTCCCCAATTCTTAAACAGTTGGGACAATAAGTGCCACAATCAATCCAAACCTTTCATTTGTGGTATGACCCCTGGGGCTGTGGTACAATTTCATTGAGATACATACACTTTTATTCAATTATATATCTGGAAACAAAATGTCTTCGAACAATGACATCATACCATTGACATTATATAAATGTAAAAAAATTTGTGTAGTCACTATAAAAACTGATACAAAATTAAACATAGGACTCAAAATACATCTCATGTTGCAGTGCATGCATACATGTATATACATTTTGTAGTGCTTTAATGCTTGTGATTTTTATTTTTATTTCATTTGCTTGGTTGATTTGTAAAAAAAAACCCATAGCCTTTTTGTTCTTCTTAACTGCTGTGCTATATAATCTAATATTTACATTGTACATTGTACCTCCTGTTAATCTAACATGTGAGGTAAATTTGCAGGAAAAAAAATGTGGGATGAATAATCAATTTGCCAATTACTGATTTGATTTTCTTATTTTATAGAATCCATGATAAATTGGCCTATAACAAAATCGGGCTATACCAAACTCAGACTACTAGAAGGATATAACATGTATAAGTATGTTGTTTTCTTTATTTCGAAATTAATTATCAATACTTCATTTGAAATTAATTATGATTTCCAATTCATTAAATAATTTATTTTGAACATTTCATGTTCTTTTTTTTTAAAGTTTGATTACCGCCAAGTTTTATTTTCTATGATCTAACTATAAAAGGCTATTATTTGAACTTGGAATTATTTCTAATTATGGAATTTGCAAATTTCTTGTGCTTGAAATTTTTCATAAATTCCATGTTTATTCTGTACTTTAATGTTCTGTGCTGCGCACAACACTTTCTATTACAAAGAAGATAATGTAGTCCATTTTCAATAGAATGAACTGAGCCGCGCACAACACTTTCTATACAAAACACATTGGAAGGAAATATATACGAACTGCTCAATAGATTATAATACTAAAATGATCAACATGGAATTTATTAAAAGCACAAGAAATTATGCAAATTCCATATTTAAAAATAATTCCAAGTTCAAATAATATTTGATAGACAGATGGTTAAAACCTCAATTCTAAAGAAAATACAGCTTTTTTTCGTTGTGATAACTCAAGATGGCAATACTTTTGAAGTCATTGCAATAGAAACTATATGCATGGTTTCCGGCAAAAAGTATCATGAACCATGCAGGAGAAGAGTAAAAAAAACCTTTCAAAATATAATAAATACTTTTCCTCTTAGCTTTTTACATTTTTTTTTTGTAAATCTCAAGGTTTAAATGCGCAAACCCATAATATGCTTATGTATTTTGCGTAAAAATTGGATAATTACATGTAAGTGTTTTAATTCCTGCTATTTAATTTGCAATTTCTTTTTTTCTTTATTTTCAAGTCAGAAAAAATCCATTGACATCCCAATTTATTAATCGTAGTCTGAATTTGTTCAATATATTTCTGCATACAAATAATGGTAGGCTGAGTTTGTGATAGTCCGATTTTGTGATAGGCCAATTATGTTTTAGTCCGAGTTATCCAGCAGCGATTTTATATTACCCAATTTTTAAACAAATTACTTCCCTTTGTCAATCTAGACTGGTTGTATACTGAACAAAGTGGCTTTTGCCAAAACAAAGCATGATGAATTGGAAGTGATGTATCGTGGGTTTACTAATTTTGCATGAAAAATAATTTCTGATGTCAAAAGTATTTAGCTTAACATAAAATGTAATTAAAAGATATGAAAACCTTAAAGATTACTCACAGGTAAATTTGCTCTTTCTGCTAGCTCTCCATTGTAAATAAAAATTAGGTTAGGTTGTTAGAAAGTGGGTCGAGTTGGTGAAATAATGGGGTGATTTAATTTGGCATCTTGCAATTTGGCAACAAACCATGCGTCTTCTTAGTTTTAAACTGGTCTGTTGAAAAATATAAACGACTAACACAACAACTGAATGGTACTCCACCTTCAGAATCCAAGAAAATAATGGTTTCTAAATTAAATAACTGTTTTTTATTGAATAAACTACCGTACTACGTTTTTAAATTATTTCCCCCCAAATTTTTAAGATCATATACAGTAAGAGGGTTTAACACCAGATTCATTTTTTTTAAGTTAGATGAATTTCTTTATACCTTCTTCATAGTTCATAGATCTGACATTCCTGTGTCGTGACATTGTAATCTCTCTTCGTTTATTTGTCTATTTTTCGTGTATCAAACATGTATTCTGACAGAAGCATATTGCCACATAAAGACGAAATGAACGACCTTGACCTTAAAGGCCTAGCTTTACTTGATATATTTTATTTAACCTTTTCCGATACAAAAAAAGTTAGACCAAAAACTAAATCAACAATTATTAAAATGATTTTAAGATAAATTTAATTATAAATTCTCAAAATTTTGAATATAAAAACAAAAAAGTTCGAAAATTATTTTTTAGAAAGACTAAATTAATGATGTTTGAATCCGTACTAGACACCAAATTAGTTAAAAACAAAATAAAATTAAAACATTTAAACCACAATTTTTATAGTATGAAACCCCCGATTAAAATGATATATTTGTTTGATTGTATACACAACAAGGTACTCATAACCTGACGTTTTGTTTTAAATAATTATTAAAAAATCAATCTGAATATATTTTTTCGGTATTTGTACAGATCTTAGCCAAAAATATTGCGGGAAACGTACCAAACAAATAAGTTGATGCAACGTACTCTGTCTACTGGTATAAAGGTGAAAATCAAATATATTTTATTGGCTAACCAATTGGCTAACACATCAGATAACCAAACAGGAAAGTGACTAGAAATATTATATAAATCTGTAATCATTAATATGAGGCAGGCATTACCTGTAAATGGGGACGAAGTCTGTATGAATTATTTTTTTGTAACTCAATTATTTGTCAAAAAAAAAGACACGGAAATACAGTAACGTTTCCGATTTTGGTTCTGTTGTTAGGGATTTTAGTTGTGACGTTATTTAAATTATGACGTCATATGCAATGTAAACAAGAAACGCTATCATTAGGTAACGTTTTTTTCATATCAAGGAATTATTAAAAATGAAATAAGTATTGCGCGTTCCTTCCTATTTTATACTAGACTGATAAATATATATTTTACTCAAAGTTTCATACAAACGAGACCGGAAAAAGGAAGTATATTGTACATTTCTGCGCAGGTCCGGGATTTCAAAACATGACATAAAAAAAATTGAACGATTTTGAGTTCATTAGTACAATGAAAAATTCGGGAAATTTTCCCGAATTTTTTTTTTTATTGAATTTTCTACTGTTATTGGGGACTTCGTCCCCATATTAGATATATTTTCGATTAGTTACCCTCCCACCCATCCCTAATGTTTAATTATTGTACTTGTGAGTTATTGCTAAAAAAAAAAATTTTGACAGATTTAACTTGTGCGGGTTATTTTTGTAGGGCCCGCAATTGTGAATACTCTATGTCATGTATATGTATGTGTATAAATTATTTGTTAAATGAACTTGTACAATAATTTTCGGCCAAAATAAAAGTTTTATTTGTCATGTTTTACATTCTGAGCCAAAGATAACAGAGTTGCTTAAAAGTACTCACTGAACATATACTATAGATAGTAAAGAATTTCGAAATGTTGAAGAAAATGAACTTCGCATATAATTATGTGTTTTTAGAATTAAAAACTATACAATTATCTTTGGCTCAGAATACACCTTATCGCTATTTGTCCGCCATTACTGGATGTCACACAGGTTCCCGTAAAATTTTGACGTCATAAAACAAAATATCTGACGCCACAATGGAAAAATGATTGTTGTATGCGTCAAAAGTTCCAGCGGCTGGGTCAGCCGGCCGATAAGCTTAATAGCGATAAGGTGTATGTAAAACAAGATAAATAAAACTTTTATTTTGGTCGAAATTATTGTACAAGTTCGTTTAACAAATAATTTATACACATACATAACATAGAGTATACACAATTGCGGGCCCTACAAAAATAACCCGCCAAACAAGCCCTCAAAAGAAAAAAAAAAAAAAAAATAACTATTCATTGTAAGCCACATACTAGAATGGTTATTTACAAAATATAAACAAAGAATAAATTCACATGCTACAAATTACAACTACATAATTAAAAATATACAATTTACAAATGCGAAATGTCATGAATAAAACACATTCTAAGCTGGGCAACTCCAGCTTCATTTAAATGCAAAACTCCATCTTTAATTGCAAATAAATCTCTTTTAGGAGAGCCCTTTAATAAAAATCTTCTATAAGACTTGATGAAACTTATTTTCTCATCTTTACAAATACCAATTAAGGCTTTATTAATCTGAACTACCTTATTTCCTAACTGAACAAAATCAACTGGTCGCGGTAAAATAGAAGATATCAATATATTTATGTCTCTATTTCTATTTCTTATACCGGTACTATAGATCAAATTTCTAAATTTACATAAAATAATCTCTAGAGTATGTTTCTCTACATCATTGGTACCAAAATGTAAAATAACATGAGAAAAGCTATCAAAATCATGAAGATACATATACTCCTCATCAATAACATATTTAATGTAACCTAAATTAGCTCCGCTTAAACTCTGTACAAGTGTCTTCATCCCATCCAAATATTTCCCAATAGAGTCACACAAGATTAACACCCTCTTCTTCATTACTGCAATTAAGGGATAAATTTAGTCATGGCCTTAGCAACAGAGACTTTTTCGGATAAAGAAAATTGAAGATATAATTTATAGGCATCACTTGCCCAATCACCATGAACTTGTATTAACTCTGCAGGCACCTCAGTGGCGGATCCAGGGGGGGGTTCCGGGGGTGAGCACCCCCCCTTTATTTTTGCCGATCAATGCATTTGTATCGGGACATATGTTTTGCACCCCCCCCTTTGCCCTGGGTGCCCTGGGTTAGCACCCCCCCTTTCGAAAATTCCTGCATCCGCCCCTGCACCTTAGATTCAAAGGCAAACGTCGCACTCCCCTATGGGTAGAAATTAGTCGTGGATTCCTGCCTATCTTACTAATAAACTCCTTAATATACTGCTGAAAATCTGTATATGTCACAGGAACTAACTTGTGTTTACTAGGAAATAAAAAGGCTGGACTATCTCCGGCGGCAGAAATTAATTTACACATATTTCTATATGTTCTCAATGGACATAATGCAGATCTAGTATTTTCAATCAACGGTATCTTCAAAATTCTATTACCCATCTGTATGGTTTTTGACCAATTAAAAATTACAATAGCAATATTACCCTCTAAAATTACTTTATTTCTAGTTAACTGTTTATCTATGTCAAAAGACATTTTAGAATTGGGTACTAAATTAGATTTGCGCGCCATTAAGAAAAAGGCAAATAAAAATAAACACCATATAGTGCACTGCTTTGGATCGTTTTGATTTATAACTCTATTAATATCTAATAACATATATATCTACAGTAATAGCTAAAGCTTGTTGTGGTAAATGCTGCTTCTCTCTAGTAATCCCTTTCAATACTTTTTATAACTTGACAGAATATTCATCTAAATGAACAAAAGGTTTGTCTAACATCAAATGCATAGTTTTAACCCCACATACATAACTTTTTATAGAACTTACTGATTTGAACGATCTACTCAAAAATTGAATAAACAAACAGATCATTTTAATGAAACAGGACATTCATTTAAATTTAAAAATGTACAAAAAAGCAAAAAGGCTCGCCACTGAACCAATAAATTCTTTTTTGTTTCTACAGCAAAGGCTGATAATGTCGATATCTTTACATCCCTTTCTAGTTCTCTAATTTGTCTATCTGAAAGCGTAATTTACCATTCGTGAATAAACTGAAACAACTCATTTGGCACTTCAAATTCTTCTAAATGTATATATTTTGTCTCTTCAAAAAATATTTTAGCATAATAACTATGTAAATGCCAGCGAGACAACATAAGTTCGTTAATGGCGGCTACAAAACAAATCTCACGCAAACAAGATTGTAAAAACTGATTCCTTGATTTTACAGTGTTAATTACTGTTACTGTAACCTGGTTATCACATTTAATTATAATTCTCTTTCCTCTCAATTCAGTTCCCCATAATTTCAGGCATACCACTACTGTTAACATTTCTAATGCATTAATATGAAGCTGTTCATTTACAATAGCATCAGGGAATTCAACATGAAAAAAATGTTCTTTGAACATGCCACCACAACCTGTCATGCATGCATCAGAAGAGAATATGGACCATAATTTGCTATTGGGCTCCGTTTCCTATAACTATAGAAAAGTGATAAAATGTGAATTACTGTAAGAAAAGTTGTAACTACATCTAAAGATGCCATTATTTTTATCAACATACAAGTGTGTGCTACTCTTCCCTAGAAAAAAAATTGAAATTAACAAATTTCAAAGATTATACGACCGTATTTGTGTGTCGTTTCTCGCGTTACTTTTCGCATCCGAAGTGCATAACGCTGACTAATTTATAGATAATCGTCACCGGCAAATTCGTAATTTTTGCTTTAAAATAACAAAGAACATCGACCAATAAGAATAGTGAGAAGAAAATGCCGAGAACTATAAGTATTTCTGTAGCAGGTGTGAGAACACTGTCGTTATTTTGGTTTCCCATTTCGTAACGCACATTTTAGATGGTTTAATCTGCTTTGTTGTAAAAGAATTCTTTGCAACAATATGCAAATACGAACTCTCGCGAGATGTTCAAACAGGTAAATCAGAGATGATTTACATTCTTGTTTTGTTCTTCGGAATAATTAAGTTAGAAAATGACGTTATCGTTATGCGTTACATTTCACACGAAACAGAAGTCCATTTATTTATTAAAATTGTTTTTGTCGTTAAGTTCTAATCATTTCCGGTCATATGTGAAACATGTGACTAACATGTGATCACGCCCATACAGCCGGATATACGAAATACTAGGTCTAAACATTGTATTTGTTTCCAACGGGATGCAGCAAACATAATCTGTAGGCTTGTTTCGTCTTGTTTAAAAAAGGAAAATACAATTTTCAAAGAGATTGCGCCGGGGGTCTATTATTTTTCCTATGTGCATAAAGTTACATACGATCTTGTGTGAAAATAAATGCCCAATGACTTGACAAAATCGATTTCAGATTTGACCGACGTTTTAACACACTTCGTTTCCCAATAACGATGCAAAGGGTCCTTGGAAAATTCAATCGAAATTACGTCTCCTATCATGGTGCCGATGTTCGTTGGATTGATTTAGCTTCAGCAGTAAATATTACTGGATATTTTAAGTGAATAAAGATAATTTAATAAAAAATACATGTTAATGTACCGTTACACTTGGAATGTACAAAGTTGGTATCTTTGTCACAATTTTTAATTAATTTTTTTTATTCATGTTCTGCAAACACTTATCAGAAACGCAATAAACTTGTCAAAGGAAAAGTAAACTTTTACCATGCATGACTTGAAAGGAAGTACTTTATTGATTTTAGCCCACTAAAGTAGGTTAAAATGTGGAAACCATGTAGATGGTGTACAGGTCACAAATATCACATGGTGCCTATTTTAAAGATGCTAATTCCAAGTTAAAAGTTGTTTTCTTTACTGGATTTAAAGAATTTTACATTACCAATTATTTGGAATAAATTGTATATAACTGGAATTTCAAAACCAAATATAAATACATTTTTTTGGCTAAAACATCAAGATACAACGATTATGGTATCCTGTATCAATGAAGAAAATACGGAAATTCCTGAATAAATTGTACTAATTGTTTTCAAAACAAGCACATATTTAGGAGTTTTATAATACTGTTACATTTAAGATGGATTTTAAGAAAAAGTATACTGTTCAGATCATTTTAAGCAGATTTTGCAATAAAATAAAACTAAAAAAATGCTTTCGGTTTCTTATGGTTTCCTGTCGCGTTTAAAAAAAACTTTAATTTAACATTGAAAATAGATTTTAAATATTAACATGAAGCAAGTAACACTAGTAATGGTGTTCATTTATGTCTTTTGAAACATATTGTGCAAAATAAAGAAAATAAAGATTGGTTTCCTGTTTTGTTTCCTGTCACGTAAACGGTGAATCAAAATGTATTAATTTTTTTTCGAAAAACTCAATTGTTCCATTAATACTATTCTAACATCAAGACAACCCACAGAATAAAAGTTAAAGTTTTAGAACTTATAAAAAAGGATACAAAAAGAAACCAAAGGCCGAATACCAAATTATGGTCCATATTTCATCTGGTTTCGACCATTCCTCTATATACATCATTGATACACCATTATATAAAGGTAAAAACTTTTTCCACCATTTGATGTCTTTTTTAACAAGTTCGGGCACCTCACTTTTTTTTACATCTTGATAAATATATCTTAACCAATTAAGTATTTGAGAAATAAACACTCGTCCGGGTCTAACACAACACCCGACAAAATTCAGTTTTCCAACAAGCGATTGAATTTCACTTAGAGGCGAATTCTTTTCCTACCCACTCCAATAAAATTAAATCTTTATCTGTTAATCTTTCAATTAAAATTTCTTAAGTCATTTTAACTGAGTCACAAATAATTCCTAAAAACTCCATTCTAGTTGAAGGACCCACAGCTTTATGTTGGGACTCTTCAATTCCACAGGAAGCTAACACATTTTGTAATTCCAAAAAGGCTTTTGCAGACAATTCTGGAACTTCTACCCTGGCAAAGTCATCTAAATAGTTTATGATATCAAACCCTAAAGATCTATAAATATAAGCAATAGCATTTGTCAATCGTTGACATATTTGTGCAGCTGATCTTAAGCCCATAGACAGCACAATATCAAAAAATATATGCCCATTCCAAGCAAATCCTACTAAAAAGGTATCTCCAATATCAATTGGTATTTGTCTGTAAGCCCAGGCAAGATCCTGTTTGAAAAGATGAGATCCACTTCCCTTTTTCTTTATTAACGAAACTAAATCATCTACTCTTGAGTATGTTAAAGAAACTGGTTCACCTAAATAATTATCTTTATCTATAAATTCATTTACCCCAGTTCCATCAGCCAAACTTAAGTCTAGAATGATCCTTCTTTCCGTTGAATCCTTTTTAGGAACAGTATTCAATGGAGATAAAATAATGCCATGATCAAAAGGATTCACATGAAAAGGGCCAATTATTGCCCCCTTAGTAAGTTCTTTTACCAAATATTTCTCCATATCATTTGGAAACTCTATTGCCCCACAATGATTTTTAACTTGTAACACCTCTTTTTGAACCTTAAAATCTCGTAATAAACTCATAGATTCCTTATTTCGGTGAAATCCAATTGGAAATCCAAATTCTAACAATTTACAAATTTCTCTGTCCGAATAATCACTCAGCATCAATTTAGACTACCACTTTTTGAGAACTTTACCTAAGTTCAAGTAAATATAGAATATACCAGTCAATAAGACTATAAAACAAGACATGACTATATCATGTATATATATATTTTAGGTTTACTCCAGAATTTATAAAAGATATATGATGGCCAGCACTAAACAACCCATTACTCTTGTTACTGGAAATAAGAAAAAGCTTGAAGAATTTGTTGCTATTTTAGGAAAAGATTTTCCTTTTGAGGTATGTACTGAATGTTGTAGCTTTCATGATAAAGATGCATTCAAGTTATTTATTTATACAAAGGAAATGATGAATAATGAACGTTGTGAGTTTTAAACGAAAAAGACTGGCTTCCTAACTTTTTCTTCAAATATTTTTAAATCCTGGTATTTACTTGTGAAAGCTTGTTTTTCTAATACGCATTTACTAAATTATGAAACAACCTATTTCCCCAATGTTTTTATTATTTTAAGACCTTACAGTTTGACATACATTATGAAATAAGGAGATTTTGTTATGATTTCTAATGAGACAACTATCCCTATAGATTACCATACATATTTCTACAATGAGAAAAACCCATACCTCAGAATAAGCTTCAAAAGATCCTGACATGACCAAATGTAAAACAATTTAAACAATAAAACAATGATCTGATTTATGTACGAAACAAATATGATACACAACAGCAAACTTGTAGAGCTATCTGTTTATGATTTGTATACCTGTAGAGAAAAAGAATAGAGGTAAGGTTACTTTTAGTGAACACTTTTTCACTATAATTACCTGAAAAAAATGCACTAGAATCATCACACTTTTGTGTAATGATAATCCCATGTGCAAAAAAAATTGGTGTTTACATGGTTAAAGGGGGAAAATGAAAGAGTTATGGCCTTGGAATATTAATATGGAAAATTGCATGTGCACAATTCTTGACAGATTTTATGAAATCATATGTTTAATCAGCAGTGCCAGTGCTGTTCAAATTTTTGTAAAAGAGTTATAAATGTCTCTTAGAAATATTCATCATATGGACAATTGCATTGTAAGTGCTCTTCCATGTACAATTTTTGACAGAATTTCCTCAAATTTATTTCAGTCGGTTACATTTGTACATTTTTTGTAGAAATTTATATCATCCCTATTAAAAAATTGTCATGTTTCATTTTGTTCAATATTATAATCGTTACATACCACTTGACTTCATGTACCTTTTTATTCAAATGACATATCATTGATAATTATTTTTATATTGAAGACATGATATTTTGAAGTGTATGGTATGTTCAGATTGTTATTTAACTAATTTACTGTCATTTATATATTAGGTGATTAGTAACGATGTAGATCTACCAGAATACCAGGGGGAGCCTGATGAGGTAGCTAGATCTAAGTGTGAATTGGCAGCATCACAAATCAAAGGTCCAGTGATTACTGAGGATACATGTTTATGTTTTAATGCTCTAGGTGGAATGCCTGGTCCTTATATAAAATGGTTTTTAGCAAAGATAGGTCCAGAAGGTAAGAGAAAACATTATATATACATTTCTTTACAAATTTTCTGTGAACCAGTTCAGATCATAATGGCTGCATTTTAGTTATTCCATGCATTAGGTAAATTGATTTTTAACCGACTTAAAATCAACCCTTTTGTTAAGTGTATATTTCTAAATGTGTCTACAAGTGGTCAAACAAATATGGACCTTATTTACCTTGAATCTGAATATGACATAAATTTGTCGAAGATGCACCTAATATATTCCATGGAAAGTCACATTAGTTGCATCTGATATGGAAAAATTACTGTATTGTTATAAAATTGGATGATATGCTTGAATCATGAAACTTGTAGCGTGTTAACTGTTTGCTTCCAATCATTTCAAACAAAACCAAAATAGTCAAATCTAAGTTGACTGTATTATGAAGGACTACATGTTTTAATAAATTTGTACCTCTGATTAGTTGAAAGAGACTGAAAAATCAATTTAAAGTTAAAAGTATGATAACCATCTGTAAAGTTTTTATTAAAATGGGTACATTAATTAATTTCTGTTTCATTTTGTTCTCTTGTGGAGAGTTGTTTCATTGGCAATCATACCACATCTTCTTATTTTACATCTAATAATTGTAACCACATATTTGAAATGAGTTAACACATACATTTTGTAATTTCAGGTTTACATAAGATGTTAAATGGATTTGAAGATAAAACAGCATATGCCTTATGTACATTAGCTTATCATTCTGGAGTTGAAGGATCAAAGGTTATCTTATTTAGAGGTCAGACAGACGGTCAAATTGTCTCCCCGAAGGGACCAAGAGACTTTGGTTGGGATCCATGTTTCCAACCGGATAAGTTTACAGAGACCTATGCAGAAATGCCAAAAGATGTAAAAAATACAATATCACACAGATACAAAGCTGTGACAGCGTTGAGAGAACATTTTATAAAACTTAGTCATAATAAAAATCTTTAATACTCATTTGTCTTCATTTTTATAAATTATGAATCTCAATAATTTGTCTACCAATTCATTTATGGGAAAGGTATATTTATATTGTAATTTTGTACTAGCTATCTTTGTTGAAAGCTAGTGTGAGATATAGCCATTCATCCTGTCATCCTTTTCACTGTCCATCTGAAATATGTTTTTAAATCCTGCCCTTAAACCTCAAAACTATTGGAACCTAATTTTGCCATCCTTCTTATAGTGCAGAGGCTAGTTTCAAAAAGGGAGCTGATGTCCCTTTCATGCAACCATATATAAGGTAGAGCATAGGGTAAAACATGCAATATTTTCATTTCACCACTAACATATAAAGCTTTAAAAAGGATGGGTTTAGATCTTTATAAAAATATTCTAAAACCTGACCAAATTGTCTTTGTTGTGAATTTTGTATTTATCTTTTGTCATATCTAAATGTTTTATTGGCTTTTGAGGAGTTTGGTGTTTTTTTCAGATCTTTAATAGTCTGTCAAATTTCTGTCAAATTTATTCACAGGTTTTTTTTCAGACTGTAAGTAATGTAGAGCTTAACATATTGTATAAGCACTTGTATATTGAACTTTACATGTCTATTTTTTTTCCTGTTGGGTTGCTGTCTCATTGATTTATACACCCTTCATCTCCTTTATTTCATATTTAGTTACTTGTTGTTCTTGAACTCAATGAAAATGGCTAGACAGAATTCAACCAAAATTGCACAGATTTTTATGCAGGACTGGAAATTGTGCACCTCTATTACATTTTTTTCTCTCAGTGATGTTTTTCATCGAAGTGCTAAGTGAAAAGACTAAGCATATTTTCTATCTTATATACTTCAATTTTTCTTTTGGGCTGCTATCTAAGAATGGCTTGGTACATCTAGGGATATTTTTATTGTAATGAGTCGTTGAAAGGTGGAGAACTAATTTTCAATTGCTATAAAAATGTCAAAATTAAGTATATTTAAAACAAGTGAGTATTCCTTTTATAAAATGTCTTCTGTATTACTAAAAAATCGGACATCAGTTACAATTAAAACATGTAAAATCATTAAAGTATATGTGAATGCACAATATGTTGTCTATAAATTTCCATGGGAGATAATCACAAATCATCTACAACCCTTCTCCCTTTTTGTTCAGAAATATTGATCTTATCTCCCTTCAAATCTTCAGGAGAACATATACAAACTAAAAGTATAATCAACCAAATATTTTAGTTTTGAGTTTGAAAACAGCTTTGTAGAAGGCATAGCAAAAGTAATTTTGCAGAAATAAATCAGAATCTAGAATTTTACATTATTTAGCAATTCTAAAATTACTACCTTACCTTTCTGAAAGTTTCATATGACTTATTGCAATACATATGTGACTGCATACACATTTTATAGTTCCCATGAAGTGGTATTCAAGTATTAAAGGATGGTAAATATGCTTTATTTAATCACTTTACACAATGAAAGACCTATGCTTTTTTTCTTCAAAACAAGTCGCATCTTCACCAAATATTTTGATAACTAAAACAGGAATACTATAAATCAAGAAGCCATTGAGAAACATAAGCCAAGTTACAATTAGAGAATGCTTGTTTTACCATTGTACAGATGATAAAATATATATCATAAAGATAATCATCCAATAGAGCTTCTATGTGTAGTCCTAGAATTTTATAACATTAAAGATCTTCTGATATAGTAATGTATAGCTTGGACTAAACCCATAGTTAACACTAATTGATGTGTCTTTATAAAAATAATCATCCAAATGAGCTTCTATATGTAGACATAGAATTCTATATAAAAAAATATCTTCTGATATTGTTATGTAAAGCTCGGACCAAAGAAACTCATCATAGATATCAGAATTGAAATTTTGTATTTGAGCAAGACACGTTTTGTCTAACCCATAGTAAACATTTATTGATATCTAAGATGTAAAGATGGATAATGCATGACCATACTCCAGAGTCATAGTTATTGTTTTTGCCTTGCAGCATCCAGCTGTAGTTATACAGGGCCCTTCTGATATTTTGCAATGCTTTTGTTTGTGTCATTGTACCAAGTCAGGAATAATATGACAGTTGTTGTCCATTGGTTTGATGTGTTTTGTCATTTGATTTTGCCATTTGATTAGGGACTTTCCAATTGAATTTTCCACTGCGTTCAGTATTTTTGTGATTTTACCTTTTGTTGATCAGCAACTCCTCGAAAACGTATTGACTGAATTCCACCAAACTAGCACAGATTCTTCAACAAGACATAAAATTGTGCGCCTACTATTTTGAAGTTATCGGCGTGGTTTCATTGGGTTGACCATAAATATGGACAGTCATTTCCACTTACATCTATCTATACACATTTTCCTTAGGAGACTCCCATAACTTTAATTCATGTCTCAATTATTTTTGTGTGGTTATTATTTAAACTATATGGTTATAAAAAGATAACACTATAACACTATATAGAAGCTGATTTAATTTGGAAAATCCATACATTTGCAAAAAAAGAATTACTTTCCAATATATTTTTAAATCATAGTTAAATGATATTTATACATGTAAATACCTACAAAAATAATATGTTTTCATTGCAACATTAAAAGTTACTAAACAAAGTTTTCTGTGGCATTCAGTTAGATGTGTGTATAAAAGTCAAAATATTCTAAAAAATTAACATGTGTAAAATCTAAAAATGATATAAAATGGCAAGTGATCAATGGTTCTAAAACAAGGTTAAAATCATCAAATCAATCCTTTCCTGAAAGTTTTAACAATAATTTCCTATAATCTCCATAAGTGTCCTCCTCTATGGCTAACGCTAACCCTTTCTTGTACAGTTCCATATATTTATCAGCAATATCCTTCAGGTCAACCTGGAAGTAAATGATAAGTTAACATTCAGGCATATTTTGATACTTCTGAACAAGGGACTTGGCCGTCAATCTTTATTTATTAGCAAAAGTTACAGGACTTGGATTAAAATCATACAAAACAATTATTTCTTCTATACGATCAGTGTTGTGATATCAGTTTGGATAACGCTACGATATTGAATACATTTTTTCCAATGACAGAGCTTCATCTGTTTCTTAAGATAATAAAAAAAAAAACATGTACGGCAAAATGAAATAGTTACATTATAATAATCATTAAAACTACTGCGCAAGTATTCATAATTTAATATTAACTCCCAGTCATTAAGATCTGCATCCAAATTTTCTATACAATGTAGATTTAATTGAGATGAACCTTAATCCCTTTCCCATTCTCAGGTCGATGCAAAAAGTAAAATAACAAAAATACCGAACTGCGGGTAAACTTCAAAACAGAATTTCTATAATCCAATGTTAAAATCAAAGCCCAAAACACATCAAACGAAAGCATAACAACTGTCATATTCCTGACTTGGTATAAGCATTTTTTTATTCAGTTTTTATAACTACCTTAACCTCTCACTTTTTTGACAGTCGCATACATTCCATGGTATATTGACAACAATGTGTGAAGAAAACAAATAGACATAATAGGCAAAGTTGTCAGAATTAGGGGCACAGTAGTCATTATTGTGTTATTATAATTACTATAAAATATAAACAAAAAACGCAGTGAACAAGATTGCATAGGAGAAAAGTATATTGACTCAGTTAAGCTCGAGTTTTTCATCCGAAACTTTTGCAATCCTTGATCATGTTGGTAGTATTTATGTTAGTTCAGGGAAAATGGTAGGATTACACGATGGAATATATGATAACAGAACAAGGGTGCATGTTTCATCAGAGACATATATAGCATTGTATGATATGCCTAGTTTTACAGAGCTTGTGTTCAATTTCAATATAAGAGGCAACGCTTCTGATAAGTGATATAGAAGCAATAATAAAACTTAATATGCAGCAATTTGAGCTGTGAAATAAACACTTTAGGCATAGAAGAGTATAAGATGTTTCAATAAAAGATAATTCAAATTAGTTCACTACATAATAATGATGGACAACTGATGGTAAAATGGAGTCTATTTACCTTTACCCAACTTGGAACATTTGGAGACAAAAAAAATCAAATAAAAAAGGGGAAAACATACCTGACAAGGTCAAGTTAGAAATCAGCCAAACACCTCTTTACATCGGAAAGCAAGTATACTAAGAGCGGAACAAATATATAACGAATGTTTTATCATTGGAAATTTCATTTTTTTATCATCACCAGACATTACATGTCAATTGTCAGGGGTGCTCACTATGCAATAACAGAAAAGGATTGAGACGCAATAGACTTTCAAACGGTGCTCGACTCTACCATAAAGTACAGCAGATGTTAAGAAGCTCAAGTTACAAACTATATGACATAAACGATTTTAGAAAGTATCCATTCTGAAAAACCATTGAAATGAAGAATAAAAAGATATTCCATCATTGCAATGCATTTATTTGGTTTTCATGTTATATTTGTTATTCTCGTGGTGTTTTGTCTGATGCTTGGTCCGTTTCTGTGTGTGTTACGTTTCGGTGTTATATCGTTGTTCTCCTCTTATATTTAATGCGTTTCCCTCGGTTTTAGTTTGTTACCCCGATTTTGTTTTTTGTCCATGGATTTATGAGTTTTGAACAGCGGTATACTACTGTTGCCTTTATTTATTGGTTAGATAACCAAAATCAGAAAACGTTTTGAATAAATTAAACTTTTAAAGATAAGACTTAGTGAAAAAGTGAACAAATTAAACTTTTAAAGATAAGACTTAGTGAAAAAGTGAACAAATTAAGCAGAACGTTTCCTGAAATACTTCTTTAGATTTTTTTTATTCATACCTCACAGTGAGCAACTACTAATTGCATCAGACGTTCATCGTCTGTCCCTGGACCACACATGGTCTCATGGAAACAACTAGCAAAGTATTCGAGAGGATCCTTAATGAACCTCACTGAAATAAAACAAATATATATATACTAGAAATCTAATTTTAATTTTGCGTCTGGCATCACTAATAATATGATTTTTGTCATAACCTTGGAACAAAATAATAAAGAAAGTACTAAGCAATTGAATATACATGTAGTGTATAGAAGCAATACTTCAATCTGATCATCAGGCTAAATAATTCTATGGCGACATGTTGAAAAGTTTTGGTTTGAAATTAGAATAAGTAACATTTAACCAGTGAATTATAAATCAAAAGCTTTGTTCATTATCTAGTTTGCCTAATGTTATGTACATTTATTTGTTAAATAATCCTCTGAACAATTATTTTAACAAAACTAACCAACAGCAAGAAATGCTTTGCACAAATCTCCACTCATCTCATCTGCTACTACAGTTTCTATGTCTTTCTGTTCATCAGATCTATATGCTTCAAAAACAGCCTTCAAATGTGACAAACTTCGTTTTGCTAATATTTTGTTGAACACAGATTCGTCAGTTCCAAACATAAGTTTAGTTCCAGCCTGCAATGTATGTTAAAAAGTTGGACATGTCTGCATTTACAACTTCATTCATTTGGGTTTTCTGATTTTCAGATAGTTTCCCAAAGATAACATATCTTAGCTATTGTCTTTATGCTTTGTGCACCATAGACTTTAGTGTCATTTCATATTTTATAGTTGGTTTTTATTATTATTTTAAAGTTCTGTTTTATATCCTTTTAAGAGGTACGTTTCTTTTTCTCTTTTCTTGGCAAAGGGTGGGCGGAGTAGCCTGATTCCTGGTGGAATTATTAAATGACTATAAACTCCTTTTTACGAAGTGATCAATTGATTAGGGAAGATAAAACTAAATAAATTTCGTGCGTCAGAAGCAATTTTCTTGACTGACCTTCATAATGAACGCTCAAACCCAAACATTTGAAAACCAGGGGTGTATGGAAATGGTCAAACGTTTGGAGCTAAATGACCACGAAAACTTAGTAAAGGTTTTTCTATATTTCATTCTGAACTTGACCTTAATCGGAAATATTTTTATCATAAATAAGAAAAGACAGAGAATTACATCAACGGATAAGAGGCGAGTCGCAACAGTAGTTTACCGATGTTCAAATATCACAAATCCTTTCACGAGACACAACTTCAAAAAGGAAAAAAATAGCTTCACAAGAAAACTTGAACTTGGATCTACTTAATATGATCTCATATGGCATACACAAGTTGTACAATTATCCGGTTTAACTATTTTTGGTTTACTATTATGTTTTATTCATTTCAACATTGTTTATACCACATATATTCTTTAAATAAAGGCAACCGTAGTATACCGTTTTCGAAAGTCAAATGAGAGAAAACAAATCCGGGTTACAAACTAAAACTGAGGGAAACACACAAACAACAAGAGGAAAACAACAGAAACATTGAATTGCATGTTATCATGTTATAACTTGTATATCCGAAGCGCTGTCCCGAATTTACCGTCTGTTACCGTTCAAACGTTCAAAGTGGAATATTGTAAAGCCTTGCCGGATGTATTAGTATAAGTAAGATCAAGTAACGAAACAGATGGATATTCCATTCATTACATCGTTCATTGTATATGACATGCACCTATTCAAATTTACCATCTATACTTATTTCTATAAATCAGGAATTCCGTTGTTTCATTAATGAAGTAAACAACAGACCTATAACTTTTGACTTGACGGGTTTTGGAAAGGTATGGATTGACTGGCTGTTAAAAGTGTGCAGCGTTATTTCATGCATCTATATAATTTTTGTTTGACAATACTACAATATACCTGTTTTAATTCCTTAACATCCTCTTCTACTTGTTTTTGGTCCACAGTTTGATTTTCGTCTCTGTTTCCCTGCAGCAAAGACACCAATATACGTTGGAAATCCCCACTGGTCTCTTCTTTAATATCTTCTTCTAGATCTCTCTCATAAACTATATAATAGCAAAACAATATTGAGATACTGTTAAATATTTAGGAACTAAGAAAACATTCTGTTGTGATCAATATCGAAATCTACAAATGCAGCATGCAGAGTAAGATATGCTATCTCTTTGTGTTATTTTAAAGTTTTTCCGTTTCTTGACAACGTTTGATTTTGTCAGCTATTATCGACTTACCCTATTTGAATTTCCCTTGGAGTTCAGTATTTTTGTTATACTTTTTTTTCTTTGTGTTTTATCACTTTGTTGAAAAAAGCTTTGTGTGTTTAAGCTTTATTGTTCGTTGGATGTTCTTTGAAGTGATTATCAAAATATATGACAAGCCCCTTATATAAAACACAGAAAGTAACACAATGTCTGACATACCTTTCCTGTAGTCTTCTTTAATGTCCTTAATTTCAGAGTTATTATGTGAACAAAGAATTTCGATCAAGGTAACCTCCTTTGTACCAATACCCTGCAAAACAAATTACAAAAAGTTGTATGCTGTGATTTTGCCATGCAAAGAATAATTCAACTTTTATAATGTTTATTGGATATTGCAAAAAAACATATACCCAGTGTATATAGATAAACTACTCAAACTGATGTCTCATCTGTAATTATATACATAGATTTTTAATTCTAAAAATTGAAATTAAAATTGGCAATGTTTCTACATTAAATCATAGATATAGAAGATGTGGTATGAGTGCCAATGAGACAATTCTCCATCCAAGTAACACTTAAAAAGTAAACCATTATTATAGGTCAAGGTACGGCCTTCAACACGGAGCTTTGGCTCACACCGAGCAGCAAGCTATAAAGGGCATAAAAAATTACTAGTGTAAAACCATTCAAACGGGAAAACCAACCGTCTAGTCTATGCCCACTGGTGGCCGTCCGCTGTTTACTGATTTGATCGGGTTGTTGTCTCTTTGACACACTCGTTGTTTCCATTCTCAATTTAATGGTAAACTATATGTCAAAAAAAGTATAGTCAATGACTAGAGGTGTCGATCCAAATAATTTCATAGGATTTAATCAAGTAAGCTTAAAAGATGTATGAAATGCGATGTATCTATTGTGGCTAATCACATGTTTAAGTTATACAACTTACCTTCATGGCTTTACGAAGACATTTGGCATCAAATTCAGTAGACGGTGTCAGTCTGTATATACAAAGGCTTTCAAAATGTCCCGATAGCTCACTTCTCAGGTCCTCTTCTAAGTCCTATAATGTAAGTTATTTGCACAGAATCAATGTCATGACGAACTAAGCAAACTTTAAAAAACGTTATTCTAGGATTAAAAAAATAATTTAAGTAGGCATTTTTGTAGCTTCATAGACATGTAGTCAGAAATAATGTTTAAAATGAATAAGAAGAGAATATCCGTTTTAGAATGAAAATATGGATTTTGGTTGTATGTCAAGTTTCAAAACATTTATGATTTAATCTAATAACCTTGCATACCTTTATTATCTTTTCTATTTAGTTGACTGTCGTATTATGCTGCTTTCAATAACAAAAAACTAAGCATATTTACCCTTCCATATAAGGTCTTGTAAGTAGATTTAACAGTCTGTAATTGTGTGTTGGTATGCGAAGACAACACTTCAATTATCACCTTTTCATCAGTACCTATAGCAAGCATACAAAGAGAATAAAGTTAGAATGTAAATGTGGTAAAGTTGTTTTGGAGTTTTAATTTCTTTTGAATTATACCAGTATCCGAGTAAATTCCATTTACATTTGTAAATAAAAACAGACTTTATGAATTTCAAAATATTTTTAAATGCATTTCTGGATGAACCTTCACCAGGAACGGCTCAAATTCAAATGTTTGAAAGTCAGGAATGTATAAATACGAAGAAACGGTAGAAAGAAGCTATTTGACCAAATGTATTAAGACAACAGTGGTTTACAATATTGCAATATTGATCTCCACTACTTTAAAAATAAATATTTCGGGATTCACCTACCCAGTCCTTTCATAGCTTTCCGCAAACGTTCTGATATTTTCTCTTGATCACCATTCGTGAAATCACTCTCTCCTTTCCCCTTAACTGTGCCCTGAAATAAAATAGAATTTTTTTTTAGTTTACATTGACAATTTGAACTAAATATATTACACTATTTATATATGGTGAAGTCAGTTAATACGATTAGTCATGTGATCCCTCAATTTTAACAACAAAAGATGACAGTTTTATATAAAAACATGTGTACATAGACTTTTTTTTTTTTTTTTTTTTTTTTTTAAGAAAATCATTTTTTTTCAAAATCTTCTGAAGATGGTTTGTTTTCCCTTATTTGACATACACATGGAAAATACAGATTGGAATTCGACAACCGCTGTGCGCAATTGGGAATGCAAAACCCGTGATGGAAAAACTTAAACTACCGTGTACCATATGAAACTTCATTGAAACGTAGGTTGTGGATTTGAACCAACGTAGGGTCTTCCAAAGAATCAATTTCTGCTATCACGCCACGTAAGTGGTATATAAAATTCTCCTGTTTGTTCGTTGCTGATACATTCTTGGGTCAATACTGCTCACATTGCGTAGCTTTTTATCATTAGAATGAATAATTTGATGGAATTCGAAAACCGCAAAATATAAAAGAAAAGATGACATAGAAATGGTTTAATATCAGAAGTTTTTTGTTATATTTGACAGAAGGTAGATGTTGTTTGATGAATCTTGGAATTCTATTTGTAACACTGAAGTAAACAAACTGCTTTGACTTTTATAGTCAGGGTTTAATACATGGTTTGTGATTCGGTGGATGTTCACGAACCATGCAGTGTTTTGCAGAAAACACCATTTTATCAATCTAAACAAAAGAGTACTTTATCCGTAAATAAGCTATCGTAAAACATAAACATAACGATATTGATCTGAAGCTGTCAAATGTTTACATTGGATACCGTTAATGCGCTAATTCCTTCACATCAATTCAAAGTTTAATTAAATCATAAATATTTTAGATAATTAAATATATTTAATTGCATAATGATAGGTTAATTAGATAATGAATGGATTACTTAACGTATATATGGATTAAGTAATGTTACCTCATGATAACAAGCCGCCATTCTGCTTCACAAGTTATTTACACTGACAACGGATGAAGAGTATTGAATGAAACGATGCATAAAAAAGTGATCAATAAGTCAATCTACCGAAAAATATATATAAAACTTTTAATTTTCAGCGACAACATTACAAGCAATACGCTTTCATAATGTCAAGTGTAGCTGGGAGTTTAAATTGAATGCACTTAACAATATACTGGATATAGGTTCTTTTCATCCTGTACTATAATTTTTCCACCTTTTTGTTGGTACACGCCACCTTTTTCATGTGAAATTAAAATTTGTTTATCTTTTCTTAACTTATAATTTAGTCATATCTAACTATGTAGATTGTAAACGAGAAAAACTTCACTATAGAATAACTGTCGGAATGAAAAATGTGTCGAGGTGTCAGCATCTTGTTATAGTCCGGAATTTGGCATCTGATGCAGTTATAAAAAACGCATTTGGTGCATCAACTTTATGGTAGTTGTTTATTTTTAGGTGTACCAGGATCCTCCTAAAATGGAGGAGGATTTAATGGAGGTTATTCATATTATATATTGATATAGTTGATATTACAGTAAAATATCGATAATGCTGCTCCTGCAATCGTTTGATGATATAGTCGAGCAGGCTTGATTTTGTCTAGTTTTATGGACTTTCTTTCCCCTTTAGGAATTAATCTTTAAATTCGGTATCTTTGTTAACACTTTTTCTCTATTTTTGAGTATTTTTTTATGTTTAAATAAAAGATCCAAAAAGAATGAAAGAAAGGAAAAATAAAACGGAACGGCTTTTTTAAGAATAGTCATTGATAGACAGGGAAGGAAAGGCAAAATATCTGTTCGACAACATTTCAAGCAAACACAAATGAAATTATTCATATAGAAATGAAGGTTCCAATTCACTTTTTTTTTATCTTTTGATGGATATGTCTATTTCTCTTAGGTCCCTTTTTTGTCATATTACTCTTTACGCCTTTCAGTACTTCTACATTCTTTGTTTTAAATATTTGACTGTGTGTGTGTCGGACGAAGGATAATCCAGAAAAGTGCTTCGAGCGCAACACATTTATAAAGTGTTATTTTCATTTGTTATAGCACTTGGGAGATACCAGTCCCCCAGAGTATACTCCGTTGAGTAGTCAGTTCTTTGGTATTGACGTGATTTATAACATACGTTTCTTATAAACCAAAATGTTATTGAGGAGCTAATGGTTTTTCTCTCAAGCAAAAAGTAAAATCATAAAAATACCGAACTCCGAGGAAAATTCAAAACGGTAAGTCCCCAATCAAATAACAAAGTCTAAAGCTCAAACACATCAAACGAATTAATAACAACTGTCATATTCAAAATGTCAAAATTACCTTGTTGTTTATCTCTACACATATTTCGGTACTTATACATTCTTGGCTTTCACATATTCGACTGACCTTTCTTGATGGAGGTAAATTCAGAAAAACGGTTTTGACTGTGCCATTTATAAATTTTATTTTTTGTTTTAATTTTATAGCATTTATTCGCTAATCGAGGACCATAATTCCCCGAGAGTTTCATCAGCTCAGTAGATTTATGTGATTTATGTAAAACAATGAACAACGAAAAACAAATATGTAACACATAAACAAACGACAACCACTGAATTACAGGCTCCTGACTTAAGATTTTCATCTCGTAATTACGAGATAATCATCGCGTAATTACGAGAAAACTATCGCGTAATTACGAGATAATTTATTTTTTTTATCTCGTAATTACGAGATAATTATCGCGTAATTCCGAGAAAACTATCTCGTTATAACGAGATAAGATTTTGTTATCTCGTAATTACGAGATAATTAACGCGTTATTACGAGATAATCATCGCGTTATTACGAGATAATCATCGCGTTATTACGAGATAATCATCGATATTTATCTCGTAACTACACGATAATTATCTCGAAATAAAGCGATAGTTTTCCCTTAAAAAACTTCTTATCTCATAATTACGCGATGATCATCTCGTAATTACGAGACAAAAATGTTAGCTTGTAATTACGAGATAGTTTTCTCGTAATTACGCGATAATTATCTCATAATTATGCGATAGTTTTCTGTTAATTACGAGATATTTATCTCGTAATTACGAGATTATTTTTTTTTACCATAATAGGCTTTCGTAGGCTTTCGTAGAACTCAGAAGAAAATTCAAAAAGGAAAGTCCCATATCAAATGACATAATCAAAAGATCAAACACATTAAACTAATGGAAAACAGCTGTCATATTCCTGACTTGGCGACAGGCATTTTGTTATGTTGAAAATTAAACTTGTTTTTAAAGCTAAACCTCTCACTTGCATAACAGTCGCATAATATATTTCGGCATCTAAAATTGTATTACAAACATAAGCATCATTAAGTAACCCATTGTCCTATTTGTTAAGGTTGAGTATATATTTTGCCGTATATATGACAGATTAATAAGAGGAAATCTTGCAACCTCTGATATAGCGAAAGTTTGTTTTATAAAACGGAGACAATCAAAGATCTGTCATCATTTCCTTGAAACCCAAATCCAGTTTGCGATAAAACTAGTAAATTTTCATTCACTAGCTATATGATTACAAGAAGTCTAAAAGCTTATTGTTTCCTGTAAAACGAACTTTCGCTTTAATACGATAATATGAAATGTAGATTGGTATCTTCATTTCAAATGATGCTAAAAAGTAAAATCACAAAAACACCGAACTCCGATGAAAATTCAAAACAGAAAGACCCTAATCAATTACTAGTAGCAAAATTCATTAGCTCAAAAATATCAAACGGATATATAACAACATTACTGTCATATTCCTGACTTGGTATATGCATTTTCTTGTGTAGAAAATGATGGATTAAGCTAGCTATAAACATCTCAATTGTGAGACAGTCGCATAAAGTTCCATTATAACAGGAAACATATATTGTTTATATTGTGTTATTTTAGGGTTTTTTTTTGTTTTGATTTTGAATATTTACAATTGACAGCCCACGAAATATTGCATGGAGTATTGATCATATATATGCAACTTGTAACTTGTAATTGACTATATTATAAACTTAACATCTAGAAACTGACTATGCATGCATGTTTACAACTGAATGCACTTGCTTATCAATACAATATCAATGGTATTTTCTATTTATTTTGTTTTTAACTAGAATCAACAGATTCTGATATAAGCAGATTTATTTCATGACTTATAAAATGTCACAAGTTAATAAAATATTTCTTATAATTACATAAACAATATTTTAACCTTTAAAGTGTACGAGGATAATGTTCACCTGATTGACATGATCAAGTTACCTATAGTCCATGCAAACCCAGAACAGTGGTCCATAGCTTTATGAAGTTTAGACATTAAATGCCATAATTACAAACCTGTTTTGAACTATATCAAACTTTTCGAAAATTATCGTGACGTCACTTTTACCTGTGACGTCATTTTGTAGAGTAGCGTTATTCTGTAGGTGACAATGCAAGGTTATTTTGTACTCTTGTGTGTGCTTTCAATTTTTGTTTTACGTGTTGTTTTGATTCTGTGATAAGTCACCACTTCGGTGTTGACATGAACATCAATTATATGGTCATTTTTATAAACTTACTGTTTGCAAAAGTAAGAATTATTCTAAATACTAAAGATTTTCTTTATCCCAGGCATATATAACCTTTGCCGTATTTGGCACCATTTTTTTTAATTTTGGGTCACCAATGATATTCAACTTTGTACTTGTTTCACTTTCTTTACTATTTTGATCTGAGCGTCACCGGTGAGTCTTATGTATACGAAACACAAGTATGGTGTATTAAATTATAAGCCTAGCTGGTACCTTTGATAACTATTAGCATGTCGAAATGTTCTATTGTAACGTTTTTTTGTGTATTTCTGTGTCCTGAATGTTCTTGCATTTATTTGTACTGTAGTCCTGTCATGAAATGTTGTCATTTTAATGTTATATTTAACATTGCCATAAAAGTCCGAGGTTTGGCTAGCCGCAAAACCAGGTTCAACCCACTATTTTGTTTCTTAAAATGCCCTGTACCAAGTCAGGAAAATGGCCATTGTTATATTACAACTTGTTTCTGTGTGTGTTGCATTTTAGTGTTGTGTTTCTGTTGTGTTGTAGTTCTCCTCTTATATTTGATGTTTTTCCCTCAGTTTAAGTTTGGAACCCGGATTTGGGTTTTTTTCTCAATCGAATTATGAATTTCGAACAGCGGTATACTACTGTTGTCTTTATTTATGTTATTTTGCCTTACTTGTATATGTATATAAAAAGTGAAACATACATTCACCTAACACAGCATAAAAAACTGAAGACTGAGAAACACGAACGCAACCAAAAGTTGCATGGGTGATCTCGGTGATCAGGAAGGGTAAGCAGATCCTGTTTCACATGAAGCACCAGTATTATTTTTCATGTTAGTACAAACCCGGTTAAGTCTAATTTGGTTGGTCATATTCGGGGAAAAATGAAAGCGATTGTGGTAACAATCATTGGAACATATCCGTCCTTATCTGTAAAACAGATATTTCATACAAGTTGGACAACTAATCTACTTTACCATTTCGAAATTTTTGCAACCAACTATCAAAAAAATCATGATAGGAAATACAAGCCCTGAAATAAAGGATCAATTGGAAGATATCTAATTCGTATTCAGGCTCTTCCGGAATTTTGCTACAAAGAAATGGAAACGGTTCACAATTTGGATTAAAAATAATTTTTGTCGAAAACGTTTTTTTTCAACCGACCCTAGATCTTTTCTAGATGTAGGTCAAGATATGAGGCAGACCTAACTGTATCTGTTGTAATATTGATATTGTCTTAATGTATCGGTGCAAGTCAAAAGCATCGACATTTTAAGTGGTGGCTCACAAGGTGAAATTCAGAAAGAAGAAAAGCGAAAGATATCAGAGGGATAATCAAACTAAATGACCATGCCATCACAAAAAACCCAAAATACAAACAACAATATACAAAAGACAACATAAATAACTAAAGAGTGAACAACACGAACTCCATTAAACACCGGGGGTGATCTGAGGTGTCTTAGACTGGATGAAACGTCAACACTCCTGTTCTTGTCTAGAAGTCCAGAGTTTCCCTCTAACTTACAGATACTGATTGCTTGTGACGACCACTGCCAGTGTAAAACTGCTTGTTTACTTTTACGAACTGTTTATTGATCAGTTTAATGTATACAAGTCAAAGTTCATCTTATCGATTATTCTGCCTGTAATCAAAACAAAGCCTGCTATTTGTTATTAGCTATGTATTTGTTTAAGAAGGCATATAGATATTATATAATTATTTAGAAATTGTGATTTAATAATTAATCTACTCTATTTTCTTCTTTGACCTTATTACGTGTCTTCCATATCGTAAAAGGATTAATACACATACTATACTATACTTAATATAGTATAAACAAATGGAGGTATGTGGTTTTACAAAGGAGTCGTATACGTCATCGATACATCAAGCAACTACGTATCCCAAAAAAACCTAGAAAAAATGAAAGAATCAACAAAGTATATCCAAGTGACTATACGATATGCTCTTTATCGGTCTTAGTCTAGACAAGTTGTGAATGCATTTTAAAACAGAGACCTGTCAAATAGCATAAACGATGAAAACATTTAACATAGTCACAAGACAACCACTCAACAGGTTCATTGAATAGCTATATGGTTCAAAGAAGTATAATTCAATGCGTTTTGTTTCATGTTAAACTTTTGCTATAATATGGCAATATGAAATGCAGTGTGTTAATTGTTGAATTGGCATCATTTCAGTCTGGTAAAATTTTACTGCTTATGTTATGTTATTTTCAGTTCATTTGATTTAGTTTTGAATATCTAACAAATATTGCATGGTGTGGGACATATATATGCGTCAGGTAAATGATAATATTTTTATTTAACACCTAGAAACTGACTGTGCGGGCATGTATAAGATTGAGTGCAAGTTATTATCTAAGAGAAGATCAATGGTATTTTCTATCAACTTAGTTTTTTGGGGTCTTTTTATGTTATCGAGTATTAACAGAATCTTATAAGAAGATTTCTATTTTTGTGGTCCATTTTATTTCAATCCTCGTTGGCCAATTCTCTATTCAATCATTCAGTCCATATTCATCCAAAATCTATATGAAGAATATGCCAGTTGCTTTCATGTTATTTGCTCATGCTATGTGCAATATATATAGTATCTGGGGCGATCACGACACACTACCGTACTGAAAAGAGCATTTGATTTTGCCATTTGATTAGTGACTTTCCGTTTTGAATTTTCCAGTGAGTTCAGTATTTTTGTGATTTTAATTTAATTATTGTATTATATTTTTTTAATTAAATTTAAAAATTGATGGTTTTTAAAACCTCATTGCAGTTACCAGGCTTATAATTTTGTTCGATACATGCGTTTCGTCTACATAAGACTCATCAGAGACTCTCGAATCAAATCAGCTCGAAGGCCAAACGTGTGCCACAAAATAAGGCGAAGGCATTCTAGCTATACTTGGGGGAAGACAATTTTTGTCATGTCAACACTGGGTCGATACCTCTGCTGGTGGACTATCAGTCCTCGAGGGTATCATCAGCTCAGTAGTCAGTATTTCGGTACTGATATGATTTAACAATCTTTACTAAAATTGTCCGTTTATAAATTTATAAATTGTTGAGAAACTAAGGTTTCAACTCCCTCAGGCAAAGTCGACATTAGATGAATTTGGCTATTTATTTTAGGTATTTTTGACATATAGCTCTTCAACGGTTTCGGTACTTATACATCTTCGGATTTCAAATATTTGGCTTTGAACGTTCCTGATGAAGGTAAATTAAGAAAAGCGCTTCGGACGCAAGACATTATAAACGTGTTGTTTTCAATATTTTAAAGGGCCAAATAAAGTAGGAAGTTGAAGAGCTTTGAGGATCAAAAATTCCTAAAAGTTTTGCCAAATACAGCTAAGGTAATCTATTCCTGAGGTAGAAAAGCCTTAGTATTTCAAAATTTCAAAAGTTTTTGTTAATAGTTAATTTATTATTATGAACATATCAATGATAACTCAAGTCAACACAGAAGTGTTGACTACTGGGCTGGTGATACCCTCTGGGAAATAAATCTCTACCAACGTTCAAATAAAACCTGAAGTTAAATGATTCTTTATTCGAAAGATCAAAATTACTGAATAACCCTTGTTCAAAATACTTTACATAATATATATCGTTTCGTGCTCAAAGCGACAGATAACCCCTGGCAGTTTTCCACTTTCAATATGTATACAAATCTTTGCATTATCAGGAATTGTCAGTAAATATTTATACTCAAATTTAAACAGTTGACAAAGGACTCAGAAATAGCTGAAGACATCTGAATATCTCCTTTCCTAAACAAACTTTTCAATACTAAATCTTTAAATTAGTTTAAACAGGAGAAACATTTAAAAGTTCAAAATTACATTGTATATCTTTTCACCAATGTTGATTAGCCAAACAATGGATATGTAGTGTTAGTAATCTTATTAACCCGGTACTTTATATAGAACGTGCAAGGTGCATAGAGCTTAAAATTCAACAAGGTAGGATTGTTTTATTATTTTTGTCACTTTTGTTTTGGAAACTCTGCAATTTCACGGCGTTTTAGTTCCGTTGAACAAAAAATGAGTTAGAGAATAAACTTATTGAAAAAATCACGCTCAAATGTACGCAATATATCTATATTCAAAAAAACAGTATACAGAGTACATGTATATTAACGTTAAACGCTCTTAATATACATAATTCGTCTATATTTACTGATTTCACTCCATTTACAGACTTCTATGTAAGTTGTGCTCTGAAGACGGGCTATCCCACTAACAATCATACAACATCTTCTTATTTTAAAGAGCAGGTCACTTTTACAAAAGACATCCTAAATATACGGGGTATGTCACCAATCATACAGTCCATATTCATTCAAAACATTACTGATATATATATATATAAATGTATACAGAGTACTTCAGCAATCTCTCAATACATTATTTATACAGTTATTTAGTCTTACATGCATGATTTTTCATTAATTGTTATTGGTTTTGAACTAGCTGTCAGTAACTGCGTGTACTCTCAGATCTTTACTTTGTGTATTTCAGTTGTTTGGATGTACCCGTCCACGTCTACTGTGAGGAGATAAGCCTTTTTCAACTCACTTTTATAGTTATTTCTTAGGTTGTACTGTTACATCAATTTCGAGGATTAGGGGGAATGTTGGGCACCCTCTAACATGTTAAACCCCGACACATTCTGTATGGGTATGTCTGTCCTAATACAACTCAGGAACCTGTAATTCAATAGTTGTCGATTTTTTGCTGTGTTACATTTTTTTTTTATTCATTATAGTGTACATAAATTGGGCTGTTAGTCGATTGTATTGATTTACACTTTTATTCTAGTGGCCTTTAATTTCTGACTATGCGGTGTGGGCTTTGTTCATTGTTGAAGGCCGTACGGTGACCTTTAGTAGATAATTTCTGTGCCATTTAATCTCTTGTGGAGAATTGTCTCATTGTCAATCATAGCATATCTTCTTTTGGGAGAAGACTGTATATGTTTGATTAACTTTCGTCTCATCCCTTTTGCATATGTAAGCAAATAAAATATGTTTAAACTAAAACCAAATCTTCATTTTACAGAGTACATCAACATTTACTCAATACATCTCAAATCTATATTAAGAATACTTCGAATTTAACTCAATACATTACTAATATATAGAGTACTTCAAAATGTTCTCAATTTATTCAAAATGCATACGCCAAATACTTCAAGATTTACTCAATAAATAACTTATATGTACACTATTTCAATATGTCGTCAATAGTGACATCAAAGACATCAAAATGGATTGCGTACATCAACATTACTTATATACAGAGTACATTTTTTTTTGTAAATGGTGACATTGATTCACGCACACGTTGGTACAACCTACCAGTAGTTGAGCAAAATATGTTGTTTGCTAAAAAGCCTATACAGTAAATATTGTTATTTACATTGGTTACAATGAATTACCGTGTTTTCCCAGTTTAAAACATAATAGTTTCATGTGACATAAACTCAGTTTTTCCATTCCTATGACGTCATGCAGCAGTAGGTGTTTGTCAAGACGTTGTCAATGATGTCGCATCAAAGCAAATCATAAATGCGTAAAAAAAGACGTTGTCGACGATGTCGCATCAAAACAATTGGTAAAATGCGTAGAAGAAGATAGTTCCTTAACTTTTCTTCTTTAATTTGTAGTCATAAGCCCAGTGTCAATCTCATAAAAAGGATAACTAATGGTAGTTATAGAATTACTGATCGAAGAATTCAAATATCGAACAATATCTAACTCGTGCCCAAACAACACTGATAATTAACTCATGCGATACATGAATTAATGTGTTGTTCTGTCACTCAAACACTGAATATCTGTCTATATGTGTGTATAACTACCATATACTAACAGTACACAAATATGCCAACGTTACAATTTCAATGTCTGAAAAGCAAAACTGTAAAACGGAAGACAAATAATATGAATCAGTAAAAAATATCATGAAAAAAGTAAAATCACAAAAATACTGAATTTAATCGGAAAGCCCATAATCACATGGCAAAATCAAGTTCCACAACTTAGATTAAATTTAAGGTCTGTAAGAAAAAGTTTAAATATGTTTATGTCACACAAAAATGTCGATTTTAAATCTTCGGAAAATATAAGGACGTCTGACTATTACATTATTGAATATATCTTACAAGCAATTAAATATTTCAAACTGACTATGTTGTTGACCTGCAATAAAATTCGCGTAGTTTCTATTGATATTTTTTCAATAATTCTTTTTAACATACAATGTTTTTTCTTCGTGGAAGAATAAGATAAATAGAGAGGGTCAATATCAGACTGTGACTTTTGAACTGATATCAATATCCGAAATTACATTTTTAAATTAAATAAAAAAATATATATTGAATTTGAAAAAAAACCACGTTGAAATTAAGTGATCATGAGAAATGCCGTAATCACTTGATATATAAGGCATGCATCTAATGTGTTAGCGAATATTGAATATTAATTCACAATTTAGTTGTAGAATGCATTCGTTTCATATGTTTAAGCTTTTGATATTGCCATGTGATTAAGTACTTTCCCTTTTGAATTTTCCTCGGAGTTCAGTAATTTTGTGATTTTACTTTTTACCAATGAGGGTGAAGGGCACCATGCAGGTTAATGAAATGAGACATTGCTACTGCAACAGCATACACAACATCATTGACATAACTTCAATTGTTCTCATTTGTTGATCTTTAACAAATTTATTACATCACCGCCGCCGGTAATAAGCAGACTTAAACCTTCGCAACTTCGTCGAGGTGAGACAAAATATAACATTTCGTAACGTTTATTATGAAAAATACGTTAATCGTGGGATCTTAGATCACGATGTTTTGTTTTCCAAAAATTCAACCCTATTAATGGAATTTAGCAGACTCTAACTTGCTTTAAACATCGTTGATGAGCTTTATTAAAACATGATGCAAGCTACAATGGTACAATTATGTCTACCCATGTAGAAACATATTTTGAGAAATATTCGTCAATTTAAAAGAAAACACTCTGGAAGCTAGAAAAAACACGGCATTTACTGTATTATGTCAATGTGATGGTTCAATCATGTTCTTGTCGGTATAACAAGGCAGTAAAACAAATTCCGAATATCGTCCAAGATATCATTTAAAGTTGTCGTTTTATTTTGCTGGATATCAATAGAAAGGTAATCTTTTTAATGAGTTTATGTGTCCGAATACTTGACGTAGTCCAACAACTGTTTCACGATCCTGTCAAAGATGAGGTGCGAGTTCGAACCCCGCACGTACGAGTGCGTTCAAATTCTACTCTTACTAACTTACTTACTTAATCAATCCTCTACGTGTGAACTTGCAGATGAGGTCACTACCAACATCCTCCAATGTTGCCTATATTGTGTATTTCTTTCTGCCTTTCCCCATGTCATTCCCATGAATCTCATTTCACTATCTATTGTACGTTGCCATGTTTGTTTGTTTTTTGTCTCCCTGTCTTTCTATTTCTCTCTGCATGTGTCCATTGAAGAACTATTTGTTATGTCATGATTATCTTTTCGTAGAACATGGCCAATCCCTTTTCATCGCTTTTTTTTCCTTTAATTTCTGCTCTGATGTATCTTTGTAAGGTAAGTTTGTATACTAGTATGTCTTTATTACTTCCTGGCCAGAAGATCTTGAAAATTTTTACGAAAGCGTATTATGGAATAATGACAGTTTGTTGCTGTTTTCAAAGTCCACAAGGTTTATGACGATGGTGTGTTGCCATTAACTACTTAATGTTGTTTTGAGTGAGAATATGAGGTCACTTCACCCTTTATTGGCTCTAAAGACCTGTTCTTTCAGTGAGTGTCATATAAAGCATCTTTTTTTTTCGCTAAGAAAGCAATTACTCGAAGGAATACTTTTGCAGGTACATGTACAGAAAGTAGAGATATACCACTCCAGTTGTTGCAATCTGTCATATCACAGTATGAGTTTACTAAATATTGTGTGTAGTGTTGATTCTGTCGTTTCTACGTCTGCCTTAAGGATTTCTGCACTGATGTTATCTATTTTCATTTTCACTTCGGTGTTATCAAATTGTGCTGGATTATTTGGTGGTTCATGGTTTATAACTTCCCAAAAGTGCTCTGCCCATCTTTCAAGTTTCTGTGACTGCGATGTTTATACCTCCCCATTGTTTCTTAACACTGGTGTGTCGTTGTTGTTACTTTTCCCACATAGCTGTTTAGTTATCTTATATACAGTACTTAGTTCACGTTTGCATGCCTCTTCTGCTTCATTTTCCAATCCTTCAATATATTGTAGTTTGTCTTCTCTAGCTTGTTTCTTGACTTCTTTATTTAGCTCTAAGTATTATTTTTGTAGCTTTACTTTCAACCTTTCTGATCTTTTCTGATTGCACTTACTTTTTGTAAATCTTCTCTTTTCTATAACATTCCATTCCAAGTACATTGTCAGCTGTATCATTACACATATTTTTTACTTTGTTCCAATGTTTATTTAGACCAGGACCAATGTTGTCGATGTATTCACTGATATTTTGTAGTGTTTGGTATTGGTTTCTTATGCTGATGTTAAATTTTTGTCTTATCAGGTTGTCTTTAAGATCCTTTAAGGCAGTGGATGATATATGTTTTCTCTTATGTTGTGGTCTGACTACCTTTCCCAGTTTAAGTTTAATTTTTCAAAGTAGAAGGTGATGGTCACTTCCACAATCTGCTCCCCTTTTGACACAGACATCAGAGACTTTCACCATCTCCCATTTACAATTATGTGGTCTATCTGGTTTTTGTCCCTGCCATTTGCTGAGTTCCATGTAAACTTGTAAATGTCCTTGTTTGGAAATAAGGATCATCAAATAACTAGATCATTCAAGCTGCATAAATGTACTAAAAGTCCACCATTTTCATTTCATTCTCCAATCGTGTCCGCCCATTATTCTTTCCTTACGTGAGTTATCTGCCCCAATCTTTGTGTTCAGATCACCAATTAAAGATATAAATCATGTGCTGGTACTTTACTAACAAGTGATTGTAATTTGTCATAAAAGTTATTCTTGTCCTAAATAATAGCTTCATTGGTATGTGCATAGCATTGAATTATTGACAGTTTGAATATTTTGAGCAGACCCTTGCGATGATAAGCCTTTCGTCAACTGATTAGCATTTTTTGCTTCATTGCTAAATACTAAAGCCCTCATAGTGTTTGTTGTCTGTTCGGCCTGAGTACTGTTTTGTTTACTTTGTAATCGATCCGTTGTTTAACCATCTACATTTACTAACACCTAGTTTACTTATGTTATACCTTCTCAACTCATTAACATGACAACTTGTGCTGTTTTTCCTGTCTCATACATGGTCTGCCAAAACCATGACCTATGCTGAGAACATTTGGCGTCCACACTTCTTGCCCCTAGATGCATTTCTGCTTTCACTAGACACATTCGGGTCATCTGTATGGCGTATATCCTCATTCACAGATGAATTGATCGTTATAAGTTTCAGCGGATGGGTTTGGTCACGTATTAGATTAGTTAAACTGGTACGATTGTCGAAGAAACAATATCCACCAAGCGAGGTCTTAAAAAATAAGCAAAATCTGAATCGTAGAGTAGGCTGTAAAAGACACCGATTTGACAAGAGGTTTGAGGCTGTAAAAGACACTGATTTGACAAGAAGTTTGATGTAAAGTAGGCTGTAAAAAGACACCGATTTGAAGTTTGATGTAAAGTAGGCTGTAAAAGACACCGATTTGACAAGAAGTTTGATGTAAAGTAGGGTGTAAATATTATGATGCCAAGTAATATGATATTAAACTACAGACTGAGGTTCAAGGATGACGTGATTTTGATTCATTGTCTATTCATATCAAAAAGATGATATAATTATGTTTATTAAAATTAAGGGTAGTCAAATTATCATTACATTATACCACAGCACAAACAGAATAGAAAATGTATGCTTACACTGGTATTTTCTTAGTGCATGGTTATTGTTGTTTCGTTAGCATCTGCGGTTTATTCCACATTTCAAATTAATTTTTATTGAGGGGAGGGGAATAAATTTAGAAATCGAAATGTCATGTTTTACGTGATCATAGTTTTGAATGATCTGAAACTTATACTGTCAGATGAAGATTTTTTTTATACATAAATTTGTTCGATATAGATTTTGAAAAGGACTTATTTCATTGTTGTGTCTACAACGATTGCTTTAATTCTTTATCATAAGATAAATAGTTTTTATCGAATTCTGGTAGTATTGGAAATAATTATTTGAATTAAATTACTATAAAACGGTTACCAAGCATTATAAATAGTGGACACTATTAGGCTCTATTATTATCTATGTACTTGTTTCGTGTCAGGCCGACTTGGATACTAAGTGGTGTTTCCTGTTTTATAAAGTCCATAGAACCTATTGATGGAGTCACGCAATCAACAGTTTAATTACTGTGATCTGATAATGTCACTAATGTTACATAGTTGTTAGTATCCTTGTGCTTTATATTTGTATAAACATTAAAATTCAATATTCAGCTTTTGAAGTGTGTAAAATACTGCTTTTTAAACAATATAAAACAAATATACAAATATTAAATGGAGTTTGTTTGATTTAATCCATCATTCCAGTTTAATTGCATTAAGTTAAGTCTATATCGATTGCGAATTTATTTCAGAAGAACAATAACAGTTCCATTAAAACTCTTAAAGTATGAGGGTATTGAAGAGATACGCCGATCATATTAAGTTAGTCTCCAATGGTATAAAGATTCTCGGAAGTCAAAAATTATGTTGCGCTAAATCTTATGAATCTGATGTCATGATTTTTTCCCCACAGCTACGATTATGCTCTCACATACTATGTATAGATTTCATAACTTTCAAATATACTGAAAACACGAGACTTACAAACTCTCAACTCATGGTTGACAATTGAATTTTGTAAACCTGAGATGAATCGAAAAATTTTATAAAAAGAAAAAAATAACAAGAAATCGGGGAAAGTTGATAAATCAGCTTAGCTTTAGCAGAAAGTAAAATAATATTACAAAATGAAATAGATTTTTAAAAACTGTTCGGTAATCAGTGATATCGAATCGGCGCAAAGATGAACCGTGTTATGTTGGATAGATAATGTGTCAGCAACCCAACGACACTTAAAACAAAAGACATCTAGAAATCCAAATACGGTCAAACCAGTAATTTTCTCTTCTAGTCTTAAAACGGTAGGGGGAATTAGACTTGATTTTTTTTTTAAAGTTTATCCTTATTGTTGAAAAAAAAGTCTTTAGTTAAAACTTGAGTTAGGGTACGACTGTTCACTAATCTTGTTTACATTAAATGATAAGTTAGAAGAAATCCTGTTTGATTTGGACCAAACACAAACATGGTATCGTGTTCGATAATAAATAAATACCCATATACACCCTCGTAAATTGTGGGAAGTCTATTGAAGGTTTTGAAAAAGTAAGCAGCTTATCTATAACGCTGAAGAATTAGCTTAACATATCTCATTACTACACTCCACTAATAATGGTTTAATGTTATTAATTAAAGTTAGAAACATAAAAATTCAGTCATCAAGACTACACGCAAGTGTGCGTAGCAGTTCTTAAGTTGTATCTTTATTTTTGTGAAACTAAGTATATCACTTATAAAGCGTAAATGTAAACTAAGGAGTTTACAGTTTTGCGTCTATAGATAACAAATTGTTTTCTATAGAATTAATGATTTTCTGCTCGACTTCAATTATATTTCTCAGTTAATAATGAACATATATTGAAATGTACTTTAGGTGGAGTAGTGTTTCATTGACTGGAATCTAATGAAGTCAATTCTGTGATATACTTGATTATTTTTGTAAAAGAAGAAAATGTTTAGCAAATGGACGGTGATACGTAATTGAAAAGAAAAGTGGAGAGATGTATTTTGTTTTGAGATATTAAAATGAAACAATAATTCAAAAGTTCACAAATTGAACAATTTTGTATTGAAAGATGGATAAACATTATTCCCAAACATCTCGAACGAGCACGATGAGTACTAGGGACCATATCTTTATAACTCCTGCTGTTTTATCAGGATTAAGTGACAGTCCATTGCTTGGAGTAAAAAGAGTTGACATTAGTTTTGTTCAGAAAGATAATAAACGTTTAGGACCTATCAAGAAGATTATAAAACAGAGGGTCAAACCTATAACGGAAGAATCACTTTCAGATCACAGGTATTACTAATATATTTATGTTTATTTCACTGAACTATATGTTGAATATGAATATTTTATTGAATAGAGATAAAATTGAGAATGGAAATGGGGAATATGTCAAAGAGACAACTTCCCGACCAAAAATCAGACAACAGCTGATGTTTCAGTCAGAATTATATTGAAAATATATAACTAGTACAATCACCATTCTTCGTGATAGACCCTGTTTTGTTCATATAAATTTTTAGTGGGGCTCGTGTTGCTCAGTCTGTAGTTTGTTCTGTATAAGTTGTTTGTTAAATGTTATTTATCATTTCTTATTTTTCTTCTTTTTCATGATTTTGTCCGTCTCTCTTCCACTTTGTTATTCTCCCTTTTTTCTGTCGCTTTTTTTAAAGAGTCTGGCGACTTCTTATCGTTTGATACCCTTGGGTGTTCGATCGACCGATTGTATAAAATTTAATATTATAACAATATTGAAACCAATGAAAGTCTTCCTTTTTGTTTTTTTAGAAATTTAGAACTTGATTGTAAAATTATAATATTTATATGTGACCAATCTGTAAATGTATTCCCACAATAATCTTTAGTCACACACATTCCATTCCAACCAAAGTGTCTGGTGTAAAACAAAACAAAACAAAAAATAAAAGTGCAAGATTATTTAAATCAACAAGAGGAAAAGGGGGCGTAAAGGAGTAGGTTCAGTAAGCCCCCTTTTTGACCCCAAAATATAGCACTTTTACAAAATTGTTGAGATGTAAACTTTTAGTTATTCATTGGAAAATAAAATGTATCTGCTACATAAATATGGGCTGTTTTTGACAATACAATGCACATATATCGGGTGCCAGCATCATTAAGTCATGCTAAATTACTGAAATCTTCACAATTTTAGCATTTTAGTTAAATTTTAGACGGTTTCCGTCTTAATTGAAAGTGGCCGCATTCGTGTTCATTCTTAATATTGAAATGTAAGTTGTATTTTATGATAATACATAACATATATAAAGGTTGTGGATGAATACGGAAGAGGCCACTTTCATTTTTGACAAAAACCATCAGAAAAGTGACATTTTTGGGCATATTTGATAGATTTTTCATATTTAAGCTTGAATCGGAGCGTTTTTAATGAGTAAATTAGTTAAAATCTTTCACATAAACTTAATGAATCAACTGAAATGGACACTTTAGTGTTTAAAAAGTGTCTACAATCATTCGTCATATGAACTTGAAATTTGAGGCCAAAATTGGCCCTTACCGGACCTACTCCTTTAAAATAACACAGTGATTTTATGCATTTTTTACAATTTCCTATATAAAGTTCTTATTGGAAACACTGAAAGAAATACTTTCACTTCAATATATTTCTTTCCGAAACGCATATAATAGATGATTTTAATAAAAACATCTTATTTTGGTTTTTATGAATATGACATGTTTGTAGAATCAGTTCGATGTCGAATTCCTGTGAAAATAGTTAAAAATTGTAAGAGATAGTTAAACTGAACAATAAATGGGTAACACCTGTCTCAGAAATAAACACCATTGTTTTGTAATACAAAAGTCCTTTTGTGGTTTGAATTATTCATAAATACGCTAAATTATTGTGAAACAGCAGGGTTACAGATTGTAATGTATGTTCGTGTAAAACCTAACTAAAGAAGATAAATGTCATATTAGTTCGTTCGCTGTAATTTATGGATAAATGGGGATTCATTTACATATATATTCCCGATTAAAAAAAAATGTCACATCGGTTATCGTCATGACCTTACAAAAACGTTGAAACATGTTTAGAATAATATGAATCGAATTGTGTTATCTCCCCTAGAGAAAGAAAAATAACTGCGCCTTGTGCGTTAGAAACGCCCGTCGCATGAATGACGTACAAGTAAGTTAATCAAAAACCTGTTAAATCACCACGCATGCAGAAAAACTTACAGGAGATTTTTGTTTACATAAAACATGGGTCCTACTAAAATGTAAAAGTGCAACAACACTTTAAATGTAGCATCGTACATATCCCCATTTATATTAAGGACAAAACAAGCAATGATTAGTTATTTTTTAAGGGAAAAAAATATTGTTATAAAATATTATAATTTTTTTCTCCCGGGCGCTAGTTTTCTTCTCCGGGCGCTAATTTTCCTTCTCCGGGCGCTTTTTCTTTTCCCGGGCGCTCCCGGGCGCATTTTAGTAGGACCGTAAAACATTGCTTAAGAATGACAATTAAAGTCTTTTTTTTTCAAATTTGAATTGATAAAACAAATTCCCAAATTTTCTGACCATAGAAAAATGTTAAAAGTTGTTCAAAAAAATATCCTTTCGACTGATTTTTATAGTTATTTCTTATGTTGTAATATTATACCATTGTCTCAGGTGAAAAAGGGGGGGGGGGTTGCCGACTTCGAACATGCTTATCCCCGCCACATTCTGTATGTGCCTGTCCCATTTCAGAAGCCTGTAGTTCAGTGGTTGTTGTTGGTTTATGTCTGTCATATTTGTTTTTCGTAAATTGTTTTGTTATAAATTTAGCCGATAGTTTTCTCAATTGAATTGTTTCGTATTTTTCATGTCGGGGCCTTTAGTAGACGACTATATAATATACTATATATATTGGTTTCTCATCGTTGGAGGCCATACTGTAATCAATATAGTTGCTACATCCACGACACGTGGACGGACGGACGGACGGTCTAACAGACAACAATGTATTTGTAATGGGCGTATATACAAAAAAAATAAGATCAAAATTAAATCGCGATTTAAAAATATTTGTTTAATGACAATAACATCAGCTACATTAGATACAGTCAGTCACTTTATTGATTGATTTATTGGTGTACGCCACTTTCAACACTATTATGCTATTCCGTGGAGGTCATATATATATAAAAAAGAAGATGTGGTATGATTGCCGATGAGATTACTATCCACAAGAGACCAAATGACTCAGAAATTAACAACTATAGGTCATCGTACGGCCTTCAACAATGATCAAAGCCCACACCGCATAGTCAGCTATGAAAAGGCCCCGAAATGACAGTGTAAAACAATTCAAACGAGAAAACTAACGGCCTAATTTATGTACAAAAAAAGAACGAAAAACAAATATGTAACACACAAACAAATGACAACCACCGACTTACAGGCTCCTGACTTGAGACAGGCATATACATATAGAATGTGGCGAGGTTAAACATGTTAGCATGATCCCAATCCTCACCCAAACCTGGGACATTAGTGTAACAGTACAACATAAGAACGATCGAACTACAGTTTTTATTGATGGCCAAAACCCTTGGTGAAATTGATTGTTTGTTTCAGCTGTACTGGATGAATAAACACACAGCCTCGTACACCGGTTATAATTTGGACGTTAAATCAGATGCCTTGTGTAGAGAGAATGCTTTGTTCGTATGAGTATAAAAAAAGGAGATGTGGGTGGTCTGTTTTAAGGCAAGATTTCTGTGAATGTCTCAAATAATTTCATCTTCCAGTGGCAATCCATCTCGATCGACCAAAAAAATACAAAATCTACTGATACCTGATTGAACATGCATGAACTTTTTTCCACTGAACGTTAAGCTACCAATCAATCCGTCAGTCCATGAGTATTTAATATGGGGTTAAAAATCGTTCACAATCTGATATACAGATATGTAAGGTCATTGTATAACCTATGATTGTATCTATTGGGTCAATCAAGATGCGATTAATCGATTTTATCTCGATGTATAAGGTCATTGTATAGCCTATGATTGTATATATTGGGTCGATCAAGATGCGATTAATCGATTTTATCTCCATTGTCTGTCATTCATAAAACAAAAGCTCTGGCGCTTTAACTATTGTTAACAATGACACCAATATTTACTTGTCCATAGCTGTGCTATACCTTTCATATTGTAAACTTATACCCACCATGTGTACATTTAACAAAAGTGCTCATTGTTTGTACAACTTATAATATTTCACGATTTATTGGACTTCGGTATATAAAAATGATTGTTAGTTTAACATAACGTTTTAAATTAATTCAATATTATGGTTTGACACCAATGGGATAAATAGTTTAATTATTCCGAATTAAAATGGATTTTCTTGTGGTACAAGGACAACCACCGGTTCTACATACAAGGTAATCTGTAAAAGATTGTGCTTAAAACGGTGAAATTAAGCTTATTATAAATCCGTCTCATCTCTTTTTTCCTATCAATTTCTTAATTACGCCGGAATACGCTTGAGAATGTCCATTCTAGGGAGAGAAATGACATTTCTAGAATTAAACCTATATTTTATTGAATATCAGACAAAATAGTTTACAGATATATGAACATAAGACGGCAATTTTGGAATTAATATTGATTCACTCATTGGGTCTTGTATCTGAAATAAACACATTTATTCTTAAACCAGTTGCTGGCATGATACGGGTTATGTTGTTCTCGTATAACTTATGATGGCCCTTACGGGAGGGATTGGGTTTGATTTGTATATGAAGAAGAGATAATAAGTTCAATTGAGGTCTGACATCTAAGTCACTCTTTTGTTACTTATTCTAACATCGGACTCGGGCTTCTTTTCAACTGAGTTTTAATGTGTGTTTTGCTGTGTGTGTGTTTATTCCTCATTGGCTAGACTGAGTTATATGTAGAGGGTTGAGCTCTCACAAAACATGTTTGACCCCGTCTCATTTTGAATTACTAGTAACCCAAGTCCGATACCCTTTTGTCTTTGTGAGCATTGTGTTGGTTTTTTTTTCATTTGATATATTCATATGTTTCGGAGTTAAGTATGGCGTCCATTTCGCTGAACTAGTATGCATTATTGTTTAAACTCATTTGTATGTTTGTGCTGTTTTCATTTCTTTGGTCGGGTTGTTATCTCTTTGACACAATTCCCGTTTCTATTCTCTATTCAGCGTACTTAAAGCTGTCTGTTTGTCTGCTTGTCTTGTCTTGATTTGTTTTGTTTTATTTTGTTCCATAATGCTTGTTACTATTGTCGGGGTTCGTGTTGTTCCGTCTTTTGTTTTATATTGTGATTTGAGTACAGTTTTTGTCTTCTTTTTTTTCGAAATGGCATTGTCAGATTTTTAATGTTTAAACCCCCAACTGTACAAATATGTGCAGTATCAACTCAAATTTTCCTCTTCAATAGTATGAAATTTAAGATTAAAGAGGAGAGGCCGAGGCCGAGTGTTTAAAAAAAGTAGTGAAATCTCGACACAAGAATGATAGATTTGTATTATAATGATGATTATTAAAAATATTCGCTTTATAATATATGAAACAAATTCATTTCGTAAATTTCATAACTAACATATTCTACAGTATAACTTGAAGGCAGGGGCATTGCATTTCATTCAATAGCCGAGACGTTTTGTCTATTCTAAGAGCATATGCGTATTTACTTTCTGGTTTTTAAAATTTGTCTGTTAATTTTGTATTGCTATATACACAGACAAGTACTTATTATTAAAGAATTCGTGTGGGTAAAATTGTTACTTAAATTACCCAGATTAAAGCGGTTGAGATTACCCATTTGTTTTCAAGTTTCATTCATAAACAACATGGTATTGTGTTTGACCGATAAGTTCTGATCAATCAATGGAACGTCTCAAATACCAAAAGAACATGTGACCTATTAAGATTTTAATAAGTTGTCAACTTGAAAGTTTCTTCAAAACAATTGATTTCCATTTGACAATCATCGAACTAAATAAAGATGGTCACACTGCAACAAAAGAAAGAGTACGAAAATATATCTTCCTTCTGCTTTCCTCCTACCCAAACTGTTCCATATATTTTCTGTCTTTTCTTCCAGCTTCTCGCGTCTCTTCCTGACTTTTTTCTCCGACTTCTCTCTCCATTCTATTGTCTTATATGTTTTTTTTTAGTTCATCTTTATGTTTAGGAGTTCGTATGAAGTCCATTTTCACTGAACAAGTACACATTTTTGTTTAGTGTCCAGCTGGAGTCCGCCTCCGGGTGCGATATTTTCTCGCTGTATTAAAGGCCCATTGGTGGTCTCTTGTGTTTTTTTGTCTTTTTGACACATTCCCCATTTCCATTCTCTATTTTATTTTCATCTCTCATGTCATATTTTTTTTACTTTGACATTCCTCTTCTTCTGCTCTCTGTTTAATCTGTCTGGTTTTTTTATGTGTGTCTTTTCTTGTTTCTTATTTGCCCGTTTATATTTGTTTTTATTGCTAGGAACGAAATGAAATTGACCTTAGAAACAAAGCCAGGTATTTTTCTCATTAAATATAGTGAAGTTTTGTATTGATTTATAATATCGAATTCTTTGAAGTTATAGTTTTTAGTTCAAATAACAAAAATAAGCCATAACAAACATAAGACACGCATAGTAAGCAAATGAATATAAGAAGGAGCCATCAGAATATTGCCATGTGCACAATTAGAAAAGAAACTCAATGCCTGTAGCATTTATTAATCAAAGGTCTGTAAAAGGAGCAACTGTTATTGTTGGCAAGTTAGATTTGCTTCTTATACTTTTTAAACAAATCTGATTCCCCGATGATTTGCTGAGAAAATGTCATCGTAGTATTAGCGTTTTTGTTAATAAAAATACTCAGAAATATACTATCATTATATCATATATATCAGAGCATATTTAAAGGTCGTATATAACATTGAAAAGTCAGAGCTTTACATTAGTTAACATATAACATAAAAGTCAAATACAAATCGCCATTTTTTTCCTTTTTAATATTTGGTAAACTCGTTTAAACTGCAATTAAGAAAAGATAAAGAATGCCTGTATCCTTAAATATCTAGTTTAAACTGCCCTTCGTGAATGCCAGGATAGGAATAATGGATTGACCAAACTTAGACTATAAATAATAATGGACGATACAATAAAGAATACAGAAAATAGCCAAAATAGAATAGAAATGGGACCCCCACCCCAACTAAAGGGAAAATCCAGAACCTCAATCAAACCCGCATTGTGAAAATTATTTTCTTTTCTTATATATATGGAAATAAAAATAATTTTCATTAAAAAGAACTCAGACTAAAACGAGAAGTTCTAAACTCTGAAATTTTCATTTTTTGTTTGACTTATCTTCATTCTATTTCACTAATTTTGATGTTAATTTATTTCCCCCATCGTCATAAACATGCATGAAATATTTGCCACTGAACGTTAAGCAACCAACGTTCAATCAATCAATCTTTCTCCTCCCTATATTCATCAATAGTTAGCACCTTCATTTTCAGTCTGATTAATCACTCATAATCACTCATACTACACATTGCATTGAACAAAAAGTAGATTTAATATTCATATAATTAAAATGGCGTTATGAAGATTCTGTATTCCGTTTTGAGTGTCTAAAGAAATCTATCGGTATTTAGAAATTTTTTTAATGACATTAAAAATAGACCCTTTAAACCTGGTTAAATGTGATTGCAATATGTAGTTTTAGGTTGGTGTATAAATGGATCTTATCGCGTTCTATACATTCTATTTTGTTTCAAATAAAAGACCTACTCGGTGCTATAACTGGCAGAAAATCCATAACATAATTTTCACTTTTCTTTAAAGAAATAGATTTAATAAGATGAAAGACCGCAAGGACAACAAACTTGTAATGATTCTTTTGTCCAGACGTCAAAACTAGATATGAATAAATACTTATTTCAATCGTATCCCAAAATAGGTAGATTGATGTATTAGTTTCAAAATAAGTTATTTATCACATGCACCCCTTAACTTTAAATTTAATTTCATGTGCAAACATCATATGCCATTGTTGCAAAATGTACTGCATTTTTAAGCTAAGCATACCTCAAAGTTAACATAAGAAACATTCAAACTTTGTCCGTCGACTTCTAATTTCTTTCTCAGATGATGCCATCCAGTAATTTTAAACCGAATATTTGGTACAACCAACATTTGAATTTTTTTTTCACATCTATTGACAAACATAACACATTCTGTATGTATGTGCCTGTCCCCAGTCAAGAGCCTGTAATTCAGTGGTTGTCGTTTGTTGATGTTTTTTTTTTTCGTTAATTTTTTGTACAAAATTAGGCCGTTAGTTTTCTCGTTTGAATTGTTTTACTATTGTCATTTCGGGGCAATTTACAACTGAGCATGCGGTATGGGCTATGCTCATTGTTGAAGACCGTACGGTGACCTATATTTGTTTATTTCTGTTATGTTTTTTTGAGAGTTGTCTCATTGGCAATCATACTACATCTTCTTTTTTTATATAAATATCATACTTGAATGCATTCCTACCTCACAGACCAATTTAACTCCCAAGTGCATATAAATAAGTAAAGTGATAAGGGATTAAGGATATCTTCTATGAAAACATTTCATCAACAATAAAAGGAAAACATATATCATTTAAAGAGAAATGAAATTTTCTACCTTTAAAATGAAAACTTGTAAAAACTTCACAAATCTACACTAGACAAAGATGATACCGTTGCTGGCTTTAGTGATGTTGAACTGAGACAACTCAAGATAGAGTCGTTTGTCTAGTCTCATGAGAAATTGTCTTTAAACCTCTAACCGTAAGAAAGAGGCACAAGATAACAATGGGACATTAAAATGAGTGTTCCTACAAACAGACAACGAACACGATATTACATTTGCGATGGTATAACCGACCGACACAAATGTCTGTTGCTACCGTTTAGTAGTCTCAATTGATTCAAACAAGTTTTGTTGAATGAACATACATATGTTGACAAATTATAGACTTTTATTATATTAAATGGTTAATTCCATAGAATTAAATAATTTTACAATCGAGTCATAATCTGGAGGAGGTGTATACTTTTGAATTTTATTGGGGGTTTAACTTCTTCAACTTTTTATTGAATTTATCGAAGATGTTACTCAGTCATGTTATTTGTGTAGAAACGAAAATAACAACACCACAGTCACGACAGGAATGATTAAATATTTATTTTTCCATTTCCTGTGTTATTTAACTAAATAACAAAAAAGTTTTAAAGCAGTGTTTGTTGGGTATGAACTTGATTACCCGTATTAACTTGTAGACGTCTTTTCGACCATTATAATATCTCGTATACAACCATACAAAACATTGAACAAACTGTACAGTATTATCGATCATAACAAACATCTAAGAACTTGCATCCAGTCATGCGCTCTTTAGTTTTAACGGGACATTTATACATACACGATTGTCAATCCATCTATGACATCTATACATTTTCTTATATAATTTTTTTATGTAATGATTTCGCTCTGGTGTTGGAGAGTAACAGAGTTCAGTGAAAAAATTCTTTCAAAATGTCTAACACAAGTTAGATCAATTTTTTTTTAAAATTTACAAAAGTATTATTTTAGGTTTGGGGATATGATGGCACGCGTACATTGTGGACAATTTCTAGTTTCACTTGTAAAACAAGAACTGTTTCCCTTCCATAGCACATTGGTTCATACATGAAATTCTGGTTAACTTTGTATCTATCATGAAACTGTGCAGTATTTAGTTTTCTGTGAAGTGTTTTGTTTAATATTCCTGGTGGTACTATCTGTGTTTCTCGTGACGGACGGTGCAGTATTTAGTGTTCTTAGTTATATTTTGTTGAATGTTGTTATGTTAGAGTCTCTCTTGACGGACGGTGCATTATTTAGTTTTCTGTGTAAAGTTAATGTTTTGTTGAATGTTGTTGTTGTTAGGTTCACGTCTCTCATGAAGAATGGTCCAGTATTTAGTTTTCTGTGTATTGTTAATGTTTTGTTGTATGTTGTTGTTGTTAGGTTTGCGTCTCTCATGAAGAATGGTGCAGTATTTAGTTTTCTGTGTAAAGTTAATGTTTTGTTGAATGTTGTTGTTGTAAGGTTTGCGTCTCTCATGAAGAATGGTGCAGTATTTAGTTTTCTGTGTAATGTTAATGTTTTGTTGAATGTTGTTGTTGTTAGGTTTACGTCTCTCATGAAGAATGGTCCAGTATTTAGTTTTCTGTGTAAAGTTAATGTTTTGTTGAATGTTGTTGTTGTTAGGTTTGCGTCTCTCATGAAGAATGGTGCAGTATTTAGTTTTCTGTGTCATGTTAATGTTTTGTTGAGTGTTGTTGTTGTTAGGTTTGCGTCTCTCGTGAAGAATGGTGCAGTATTTAGTTTTCTGTGTAATGTTAATGTTTTGTTGAATGTTGTTGTTGTTATGTTGGAGTCTCTGTTGACGGACGGTGCAGTATTTAGTTTTCTGTGTAATGTTAATGTTTTGTTGAATGTTGTTGTTGTTAGGTTTGCGTCTCTCATGAAAAACGGTGCAGTATTTAGTTTTCTGTGTAATGTTAATGTTTTGTTGAATGTTGTTGTTGTTATGTTGGAGTCTCTCTTGACGGACGGTGCAGTATTTAGTTTTCTGTGTAATGTTAATGTTTTGTTGAATGTTGTTGTTGTTAGGTTTGCGTCTCTCATGAAGAATGGTGCAGTATTTAGTTTTCTGTGTAATGTTAATGTTTTGTTGAATGTTGTTGTTGTTATGTTGGAGTCTCTCTTGTCGGACGGTGCAGTATTTAGTTTTCTGTGTAATGTTAATGTTTTGTTGAATGTTGTTGTTGTTAGGTTTGCGTCTCTCATGAAGAATGGTGCAGTATTTAGTTTTCTGTGTAATGTTAATGTTTTGTTGAATGTTGTTGTTGTTATGTTGGAGTCTCTCATGAAGAATGGTGCAGTATTTAGTTTTCTGTGTAATGTTAATGTTTTGTTGAATGTTGTTGTTGTTAGGTTTGCGTCTCTCATGAAGAATGGTGCAGTATTTAGTTTTCTCTGTAATGTTAATGTTTTGTTGAATGTTATTGTTGTTATGTTGGAGTCTCTCTTGACGGACGGTGCAGTATTTAGTTTTCTGTGTAATGTTAATGTTTTGTTGAATGTTGTTGTTGTTAGGTTTGCGTCTCTCATGAAAAATATTTAGTTTTCTGTGTAATGTTAATGTTTTGTTGAATGTTGTTGTTGTTATGTTGGAGTCTCTCTTGACGGACGGTGCAGTATTTAGTTTTCTGTGTAGTGTTTTGTTGACTGTTGTTTGTCCTGTAGTCAGTGTCTTCCCCAAAGATTATATAAAGTTTTTAAACAATGCGTAGCACTTGTTTATCTTGTACAAAGTGGCTTGTAAAATGTGTCATGAAAAGGTCGCAGTGATAGAGACATACGATTACCTAAGAAAAAGTGTTTTTCATTTACAAGTTAAATATAGTATCTGCTGTCATGCATAATAAGATAGACACTGAAAATTACCAGAAAATTTTACAGAACAAGTGAATCTTCACATTTATTCACCAGCATTCAAAGATAATTATATCTATCCTCGTATCTATCATTCTTATTACCGTTTTGTTTTTGATTTTGCTGGACAGACATTCAATGTATGCCTTGAGCTTCTATTCACACTTGAACGAATATTGAAAATAACTAGATCACCTTTCGTGACAATAAATACGTTCTTTATATAATTGAAATCTATGATTGAAAATGTTTGTTTCATTAGTATTTTTGTTAGTACCCCCCAAAGAATAATTCTGAAGGTCGGCGTTGAAATTGAAATCTCGGAATTAATTTTAATCCTTTAACTTAAAAAGTAAGATTGTAAAGTTGTGTTTCACAAATACTTATATTCATTACTTTCCTCAAGGCTTACAGGAATAAGAACCGATCACGGATTTATAAATGAAATCATACGCTAGATTACTAAATCATTGTCACTTAATTTCTGTTTGTATAAACATTTCCCCTTCATATCTTTATAAATGAAAGACATATACAAATATATATTTAGGACGAATATCTCTGAATAAATACTAGGTCCATGCGATAAAACTATAAAATGTCCAACTTTATGGAGGTTTGTGTGGATGTCAAATCAATAAGACTAAGGAGAAGTGGAACATGTTTACTTTCTGCCAGAATCACAAGAGCACGGTACAGTAAAAATGACATTTTTATCGAGGTGTCTTGCAAAACCTTTACGAAAAAAGTAAAATCACAAAATTACTCAACTCCGAGGAAAATTCAAAACGGAAAACATAGAAAATCACTGTATCGATATCGCTACTGCGATCAAATCGTTGATTTGATTTTTTTGAAATGTCAACTCCACCATATTTGTTCAACTGTTTAGGCATTAATTAACTCTTGTAAGACTGTTCAGGTACTCTTGTAAGACTGTTCAGATAGTTTCTAAACCGGACCTCACATGCCGTGTAAACTATTGCCATCACTTGGCTTCCGTCATCCATAAATTTTCACTTTTCATCTTCTTCCTTGAAGTCATATGACACGTTTGAAAGAGTCTTGACAGGAGGAATTATTCATGTCCTTTATGAACAATCCATATTTGGTTACATTGAATCGAACAAAACAACGAGTTTGAAAGTTTTGTAACTCTACAGAATTGATCCTTGGGATATACACGGTCCAATTTAATGTTACTTGAGAGGCAAATAGAGTTAGTGTGTAGAAGTTCCTTCACAAATGATTCTTATTTGGTTTTGATCGAACGCAAATATTGCGGCCAGAGACAATCTTTGATTTTGATTGGCCAATCTAAAAAAAAATCTTCTCTGCTTTGTAACCACACTGATGATTGTGAAATCATCTATACAAATGAGTTCTATTTACTGTTCATCAGCTGGTAAACATGACGGAATAAGTGTATCATACGCCTTATTGAAAACCTCTGAGCAATCACATTTAAAGGAATGTATATGGATCTCCTTTACAATTAATCCTCATTGTTTCGTATAGAACGAAACGTATTGCCACGATGATGGTATTTCTGCTGTCATATTTTCTTGATTGCTCATCTCTTAATCTCTGTCACTCTCTGCCAGTGCTTTGATGTCTTAAGATGGTTTTTACCTTCACCAGATGTTTCGACCCTATACTATTGCATACTCCGGTTGGCAGGACAGTAGAGGTGTTCCAACCTTTACTGATAAGCATTCGGATTCCAGCTCAGATCATCTCGGAGATGCCATAACCAGCAAGATGAACGTTCTGCTGCTTTTCCCTAGCCGTCTTAATGTTGTATTCCTTACATTTCCGATTATTCCTATTGCCTGTAGCATCCTCCATACTGACTGTGAAGGAAATCCTGTACTTCTACTTGGAACAGCCACGTTTTCCAACTTTTCTCTTTACATGTTGTCATCCGCTCTGTTTACTTTTCCTTCACCTGCTGGTATGCCTCTTTACATCTCTCTTTCCATAGAACTGCCAGTTCTATTGCTACTATCATCTTTGACGACTCTGACCAAACTACAATGTCTGAGTGTAGGATTGTCTGTACATATTCAGGAAACACAAGCTTCTTGCCAATGTCAGTCCTAATGGTTCATTTATTGCCCTTGTCCAAGATGTAGTGCTGTTGCGACTTTGTTGCCTAACCAGTATCTCCCTCTCTGACAAATCTGATCTGCTTTGCCTCTGTTTTTTGGGGGTTTCCTCTTCCTTCTTTCAATATCAAGGGTCTCTATCATGCAGCCATCGATATTTTCACAGAACAACCTTACAGCATGAAAGTATCTGTTCCATTGTACCTCTTCCACCACATAACTTGCAGATTGGATCTACTGTCAGTCTCCACTGGTGTAAGTTTTGAAGGGACGGGAAATGTATCATAGACTGACATAAGCACGAATGAAATTGTGAATGGTTCCATCCCCCATTTCTCTGCCCATGGGATCTTTCTTTCTGTCAACTTCCTAGTCATCTATGCTCGTGACTCTTCTGCTTTTGCCCTTCTTTTTTGTCTTCTAACTTTCTTACTTCTGACTGCACCATGCTGCTATTTTCTTTTGGTTTTGTCTTTGACTACTGTTGGAAACATGTCATTCATAAGCCCTGTCTACCAGTATATGTGTTGCTGACTATATCTTTGTGATAAAGAATACATTCTGCTTGATCTACTGCAGTATTAAATGTTGTTCTGGTGGAAAACATTGCAAATTTGAGGAAAATTAATTCCAAACAAAAATTTGAATCTGAAATTTCTTGACCAATTTTAGTCATTAAACACAAAGTGGTCTAGAATATTGTATTAAAAGACTTCTAAGAAAAGTTATCAAATCATGGCTACCGGGGGCAATCATTGATTCTAATGATTTTTTTTCAAATGATTTTTCAATTGATCATTGATATATGTTTTTGTTTATTTTACAGGACGATGGGAAGTGAAAGTGATGGTTATGATTTCTGTGATGATGCAATAGAAAAAGTAGCTAAGGCTAACTCAGTTCGAATAGAAACTACACAGATTTTACCGGAAGTGTCAGCATCTACTTGTGCTTTTCATACAAAATCAGACAGATTAAAGAATGAATTGTTATACATGTCAAATCACCATGCGGGACATCTACCACAAAAACGTTTGAGACCTAAAGCTGTGTCTAATATATCAATAAATCCTCGAAAACGAATTCCAAAAATACCATCAGGAATGGATATAAGACAATTGGAAAGAGACATTGAAAAATATCCCAAGTTTCCGTCAGCCTTGCCTGGTCACATGCCGTCTAAAGAGTTTGTTATGACATGGTTATTACATGGGTCGGAACCTGATCACCACTTTCCGGAACTTACTACTCCAAGAGATAAAAAACCGTCCAAGTTAAAACAACACAAATTAGGTGCTTATAGAAATACGTTCGTGAGTGAATGATATATGTAAAACAGAACTACATGTAAATGTAATTTCAATTAAGCTAGATGCATGGCATTAATATTGTCGAGACCAACAAAAAAGGCAAGAATTTCAAGGTTTCATTTTGCTGAAACCTTGTTATCTGGTATATGGACAATCAAATGTGTTAGTTTCATCAGAATCAAACATATATAGACAGTGTGTCATCTTTGCATTGACATTATAGTTTTTGTTCGAACCTACTGTGTATTTAACATAGCGTCGTTTGCATTTTTGTAAACAACATGAGGATATATTTTTGCAAAAATGTGCAATTATTGTTTTCAATATGACTGATTATTATAGTTAATATATAGAATACGAATCGTTCAAGTGTCGTCCTTAACCCCTACTCGAAAACACATAATCTTCCCGACACAAACGAAACAAAAAAGTAATTTCACGTAGTCTAAAGGGAACCGTTTTGAAACCACTACATCCGTGTGTGCGTCCCGATACCATAAGGACAAACATATATGAAAAAATGAAAAGAATGAAAAGAATGTCCTTATCCTCATTAAGGTTTTCTTAAAGACTTCTTTAGAAAAAAGAAATTTTAAAATTGGCATATCATTATTGGTGCTGTTATCTATGCTTTTCATCGGGTTGGAACACAATAAGGCATACTATATAAAAAGAAGGTTTATGTGTCATTCTTGTAAAGAGTGATTCAGATAAACCATGCAGGACGGCATGACAATAGCTGCTCATCTATCAGATTGAAAAGTAAAAATATTAGCAAAATATTCCCAATCTCTTCTTAACTTGGAGAAATATTGGCTTACTTAAACATTCAAAGTCGATGATAATATGGATAGGTAATGATAACGGAAGGCCCCTTGAACTACTGAGAAAAGAATTAATCCTTCGATCACATATAATTACTAAATCGGTTAAAGGGAGATAAAGCTAATTGCACAATTTCTTTTATCTTTGTGTTTGATTTTAAAGAACTTTTAAACATGCAGTTTCTGTTTAGCTTGGTTCGATCCTGGCAAGTATAATTTCAGGAGATATTATAAACATGGTGTAAGAACTAAATAGACTACGAAAATTATGTGGTAATTAATGCAGCACATGATCACCATAACAATAACACAGTGTAGATACTATTCTGTACGGTATCCGGAAGTCGCGATTTTCGAAGCGAGAACTTTTTGGATAGCATGTGAAATTTGATGGATATACTGAATTAAACGGTAAGTGGATCATCTGTACATTGCTGAATGATTAATTCAGCTGACATCGATATTCTCAAATGGTTTAGAATTAAATTTAGCACATTCATTATTCGTATCTCTGTCTTAATCAATAGATTTTCAAGTGCATCACTAAGGACAATCAGTCTGTGAACCTAAAAACAATATTTTTACCCTCTTAGTGTACAAATTAACGTAAATACCAGACTTAATTAACTAAATGAAATATATTTCAAGTGGTGGTAAAAGTTTCAACCAGATCTTTGAAGCCAGAAATAAGAAAATAACACTTGTTTGAATTTCTCACTGTACGATCAGTCTCGCTTGTATATTTTGAAACTGTATGATCAGTCGTTATTTCACTGTATTCTAGTAGTGATTTCAAAGTTATTTACGATACATTTAGAAGGTGTCATTTTTCTAAATAACACAAATATATTTCAATAAATTCACATCCTGAAAACTTATATGAAACATGTTTAGCTTAATAGGGTGTACCCGACTTACTACATTCAGTATAAGGATGTTAAATGTTGTTAAAATCTTTATTTCACTGTATTCTAGTAGTGATTGCAAAGTTATTTACGATACATTTAGAAGGTGTCATTTTTCGAAATAACACAAATATATTTCAATAAATTAACATCCTGAAAACTTATATGAAACATGTTTAGCTTAATAGGGTGTACTCGACTTACTACATTCAGTATAAGGATGTTTAAATCAAAATGTTGTTAAAACAAGAGGAAGGTTTGTTGTATGTATAAGTTTCAGAATTGTCCTCCGTTATACTTAAATTGTACAAACGCACAGATTTAATTGTAATACAAAAATGCATGTATTTACACACATTCGAGGCCGCACTGTAGCCTATAATTGATCACAGTTACTTCACTTTGTTTTGGGAGTAGAGCTATTTCTGTGACACCCAATTGTACAACACTTTGCGGGGGTTTATAATGATAATGAAGGCCGTCTTTCCGTTCGTTCGTTGGACAGTTATACTATGTTTGGCCGGTTTTGTAAGTGCATCTCCTCATTTACCACTTAATATACAATGGGGTTTCCAGCCATTTTTAAATGGAGAGAGGGTCCAATCCAGGAGAAAAGGGGATTCCAAATATATGTTCCCATACAAATGCATTGATAGTTAAAAAGGGTTTCAATCCGCCGGATCTCCTTTTTTTATCCGTCACTTATATGACTTAATTAATCTCTCCGGATTCCTTATCATGACTGTATTGTGCACCGTCTATTTCGAATTTAAGTAAACATCTTTTATGGGGGTTCTTTGTATAAGATACGGACTATGCATTGCCACTTTCAACTTTAATTCTTCTGAATCATGACGAATTATGCAATGATCTACCAGTTCTGCAAAATCTCTTGACCGTAAAAAGATGAATAAAAACAGCGAAACTCTGTCATTGAAACTCTGTCATTGGATTATCATGAAAAAGAAATATATCTTTCGTATACTTGAATGCATTACAGCATTTAGAATCATATTCAAAACAGTGTGGTCCTGGCCATTGATTGACGACCTAAATTATCCCATTGACTGGGACGATTAGGTGAACGTTTGTCGGTATCAATCACTGCTCACTATGTACTTGTTAAAGACACTGAATCTGTGGGGTCACATAAGGTTCTCAACACCTAAATAAAGTAATTCGAAAAACTAATCCGGAATAATACGATGTGTTGATTTATATCAATAACATAAATCAAAACATAAAGGTTATTCCTGAATAATTTTTCGAATTATTTTATTATTAAAGGTGTTAAGAACCTATGGTGACCCCACAGTTTAAATTCTATAATAAGTAAGAAGTGAGCAATGGTCGTTACCGACAAACGTTCACTTAATCTGTCCCAGTCAATGGGATAATTTAGGTCGTCAATCAATGGCCAGGACCACACTGTTTTGAATATGATTCTATATTGATTTGAATTTAACATGTTCATTTCATTAACAATTTTCAAATAACAAAGTCAGTAGATATTTATAATGTGCCTCCTTTTCACCCCATCCCAAAGTTATTCTCAGGGTCGACTAATATCAACTTTTAATCTGAATGTTTCGGCGGACGATGTAAATAGTTTTTTAAAATGTTATAGTTAAATAGATAATTGCAACTATACACTATTACAAAGTCCACAATCAAATCAAGTATTGCTTTTTAGGCGTTTGATTTTAAACAAGACTGACGGAACAAAAATACAATTATTTTGCAGTCTACAAAAATCATCATATCTATATTTATATTGTCTGATGAACGATATTACACTGTAAAGTTCCCTTGACAGTTCATAATATCATATAAATACGTAGATACCTTCAAATTGCCTTTGTTTTTTTCTTCAAAATCACGACTGGTCATACAGTAAAAAAATTTGAAATCGCTACTAGAATACAGTCAGTTATGGACTGATCGTACAGTAATTTATTTTGGGATCCTCAAGGAAAACATATTTTTTATGGGAAATACGAATGTTCTACTTAAATACGAAACGAATATTGAAACAGTATATATTGAACTTTAAACTGATGCAAATATTTGCAATAAAAGGTTATTTGTTTTGTACTACGAGAGCAAAATTGTCCATCGATTTCACTTTTTTCTATCAAGTTGGTATGATGCACACGTATATTTTATATTCTAATGCATGTTTTTGTTAAAGTTACACATATTTATGATGCTTTACATACCTTGAAGATGTTCAAAGCACTTTATAAGTATAGGTGTAAACAAATGGTGAGAAAAGTCACCGTAGGCAAAACCGTCCTGTTAGCCAGTTGGTAGTCATCGCTTCGAAAATCGCGACTTCCGGATAGCGTACAGAATAGTATCTACACTGTGAATAATCTATATAAAACTACATTCTCTATCATTTGACTATTATATGTATCATTGTGTATTATGTATGACATGTAAACCTCTTATAATACAAGCATACGTTTTATTTTAAACTGAAAAAAAATGTTTGACTTATGTAAAACAAACTATTAACATATATTATGAAAATTACACGTCTTTGATCAGGTTAAAGTGATACAACTTGAACATACAACAGTGTTTTAGAAACTGCCATTATTCTAGAGCACCGGTCTATTAAGGATATTAAGATCTTCCCTTTGTATGAATAAATGCAGATATTTGATAGACATCAATGACAAAACCTTCCAAGAGGTCAGCTTACGATGGTCTTCAACAATAAATATTATGTAGATGTTCATTATGTAGAACTCTCTTAAAATCTTCTCAAGCCTCAAAAGTATTGATGCATTTAGCAGAGGCTACACAAGACATTTACTCATTATGTTCATGATTTAGGTTCAAACAATCTACGTTCGAAAAGTCAGTGAGCATGATGCAAACTTTACTTATCTACCTCATAAAGTGTATTTAAGGGTTTGTATTTGACTAAAACTACTATCAGTTGTTCATCTTTTTTTCATAGACCTTTAAAAACAAATGGGTAAATGCCTTTAGACAGCAATCTAAGAAGCTAATTTTACCACTATTAAGAAACATCTTTCGAAGACAATAAAGAACCTTATACGATGGACAAGTCCACAAAAGCATGTTGTAAACTCTTCTGAATTGCTCAAAATATCGCCAACCACTGATTGTGACGACAAAAGATTGTTAATGAATACACCATTTATATAATTAACATGAAGAAACAGCAACTATCACTGAAAAGGGTTCGACTAGCAGAAGGGTATACACATTTTAGAAGAAAAAACCTTGACTTTCTTCGAACAAACTTGAAATGATTATTACACAGTATTGAAACCGTCGTTTGTTGTGTATAGTGTAAACTATAAAGAATTCTCTTTCAATAAAGACTTCGAAAAAGCGAATAATATCAAAACGTGAAGACAGATTACCATCAATTGTTTAACAACTCAATCCAAAAAACCAATAGATTGATGAGAACTGATGAATAGATAAAACAACACCAATTAGGACTAAGGTGATTTAGAAATACGTTTGTTAATGAATGATATATGTAAAACAGAACTACATGTATTTGTAGTTTCAATTAAGCCTTGCCAGATGCTTGAAACTTAATATTTTCGTAAACAACAGAAAAAAGGATTTTCAAGGTTTCATTTCATTGAAACCTTGTCGTCATTTAGTTTATGCACAATCAAATGTACTAGCGACATCGGAATCAAACATATAGACAGTGTTTCATCTATGCATGAAAATTATGATTATTTTTCGAAACCTACTGTGTACTTAATACAGAGTCGGTTTTTCTTGTAAACAACATGCGGATACAAAAATGTGTAATCGTTGTTTACATGATGTCTGATTATCATACTGAAAAAAAAGGGAAGAAAGATACTAGAGGGACAGTCAAACTCATCGATCGAAAATAAACTGACAACGCGCCATGACTAACAAAGAAAAAGACAAACATATATAATAGTACACAATACACAACATAGATTAATATAGAATACGAATCGTTTAATGTCGCCCTCAACCCACATTTGCTAAACACCCAATTACGAATTAATTATGAAAAATCCTGGCATGTTTGAAAACAATTTAAAATCCAGTGGTTTAGAGGGAATCTTTATGACACATTCACGAATACGTCCGAATACCATAAGGACAAACGAATATGAAAAAATGAAAAGGATATCCTTATCCTCATAAAGATAAATTTTGAAAAAATTTCCTTAGAAAAAAAGAGATGTTAAAATTGGCATATCATAATGGGTTCTGTAACCTATGTTTTTCAGCACACTGGAACACACTAATACATACTATATAAAAGAAAGTCCATGTATCATTCTTGCAAATACCAAGTAGTTTCAAGGAAAATTGTGACAATAGATGACTCAGTGATAGACATTGCTATTGATTTTAAAGGACTTTTAAACATGCAGTTTCTGCCACTGCTGGTGGACGTTTCGTCCCCGAAGATTTCAGCAGCCCAGTAGTCAGCACTTCAATGTTGACATGAATATCAATTATATGGTCATTTTTATAAATTTCCTGTTTGCAAAAGTATGAATTATTTGAAATACTAAGGATTTTCTTATCCCAGGCATATATAACCTTAGCCGTATTTGGTATAACTCTTTGAAATTTTGGGTCATCATTGCTCTTCAACTTTGTACTTGTTTAGTTTTCTAACTATTTTGATCTGAGCGTACCTAATGAGTCTTATGTAGACGAAACGCGCGTCTGGCATATTAAATTACTAAAGCTTGGTACCTTTGATAACTAATTATTCTGTCTAGCTTGGTTCGATTCAGGCAAGTATAATTTCAGGAGATATTGTAAAAAAGATGTAAAAACTTTAAAGACTTCGAAAGTTAGGTGGTAAAAGATGCTTTTACGATCCCTCGTGACACATATCCATATAATACTGCATTCTCTATCATTAGACAATTATATATAGAATATATTACATGTAACCCTCTTACAATACCACAATACATTTTATTGTAACCTGAAAATTATGTTCGACTTTTGTAAAACAAACTTTTATCATACATTATCAAAATTACACATCTTTGATCAGGTTAAAATTATTAAAATACAACAGTGTTCTAGATTTTGCCATATCAGTGTACCCCTTTATTCACAGAGCACCTGTCTATTAATGACTTCTTCCCTTTGTATGAATAAAAACAGATATGAGATAGATATAATTGACACAACATCCCAAGAGAACAGCATACAGTGGTCTTCCACAATAGATTTTACGTACGTGTTTATTATGAAGAGCTCTCATCAAATCGACCCAAGCCTCAAATAGTGAATGAAATTTTGCCCCTCTTTTTTTAAGCAAAGACTGCCCATACCATTCATTCACAGCAAAATCCACAACATAAAAACACTAAAACATAACTGGCAAAAGATTTAAATTCACAATTAAAGTAACTTGGTAAGAGAAGAAAGGAATTGTACATCCGATCACATATAATTACTTAATCGGTTAAAGGGAGATAAAGCTAACTGCACATGGTTTGGTTCCATTTTTGGCATGTTCAATTTTAGAAGATGTGTAAGAACTAACAGACTTTGAAAGTTTTGTGGTAATAAATGCAGCCCACGATCCCCTTGTCAGTTGTCCATATGAAACTACATTTTCTATTATTAGAATATTATAATATATGATATATTACATGTAAACATCGTATAATACCAGCATAAAATTGCGAATGGAAATGGGGAATGCGTCAAAAAGACAACAACCCGACCACAGAACAGACAACAGCAATACATGTTATTGTAATATGAAATAATGTTTTACTTGTGTAAAACAAACTTTTATCATGTATTATTAAAATCACACATCTTTGATCAGGTTATAAAAGTGACACAACATTTAAATTTTGCCATATCAATATATCCCTTTATTCACAGAGCCCCTTACTATTGGGGAAATTAACCTCTTCCCTCTGTATGAATAAACGCAGATATGTGATAGATGTCAATGACACAAAATTCTAAAATGTGGTGGTCTTCTACAATATATATTATGTACATGTTCATTATGTAGAACTTTCATAAAATCGACCCAAGCCTTGAAAAAGTTGATGAACTTTAGCAGACTATATACACGGCCGACACTCGGCTAACCGAGAGTTTGGTCGGTTAATCTATATTGAGTATGCGGCTATATCGGCGGTTGGTCTGTTAATCGGGTTGGCTAAAGTCTGTTAATCAGGTGTTATCGAGAAAATCATTGCAAGATCAGTATGTTTCGTTGTAGAACTTTTTAATTATATTTATATCATAAAAACAATTCATGTCTGACAAAACGATTTGGAGTACTGAATCCAGTGGTGTAATTATTTTTTGTCTAGCTTCAATGAACGATCTATAAAATGAACAGGCGAGTTACTCATCAGTAAATTTATACACATTTTACACACACAAAATGTACACAAAAATGACAAGTTGGTTGAGTTTACTTGAATGCAATATTTTGAACATCGAAAAAAGACAGGCATTATGTTTGTTTACCATATTAACATCAATATGTAAAAAATCTACACGAAAAACTGTATTTTGGTGACATAAATCATTTTTTTTATAAAAATGTGGTCTGTTAATGGGTCGGATGTATAAAACTCGGTCTGTTAATTAGTCTGTTAAGAGTTATGAATGACATTACAAACATAATATAATTGCTATATGTAGTGTTATCTGAATAAAGGGATAGACTCAAGATTAGTGGCTAGAATATATGGAAACAACACATGAACAATGAAACATAAATTTAGACAATGGAATCTGAAAATTGATAGAAATGGTTTCAAAAAGTGTAATATCAAAGTAATATTAATTTCAAAAGACAATACATACCGGAAATAAACTCCTCATAGATACCAGGATTGAAATTTTATATTTACGCCTTATATTTACGCCAGACACGCGTTTCGTCTACGAAAAACTCATCAGTGACGAAAAAAATGTTTAAAAGGCCAAATAAAATAAGAAGTTGAAAAGCATTGAGGAAACACAACTAATACCGGCGTCACACATCAGCGTATAGCACTGGCGTGTTCAAAATCATTTACGCTGCCAATACGCTAGTAATTTTGGATGCATTTAACCTGTCAATCATATTTGTAACGTGTGCAAAACGAGCTTTAAGCGTGTATTGGGCGTACTAGAAACGTATGTTGGCGTATGTTGTATGTTTTTTTGTGCTGCATACACATTTCCTGGGATTGTAGCGTTCATCAAGCGTATTTACTTTCCTTCATTGGCTAGAGGAATAGGGGGAGGGTTGATATCTCATAAACATGTTTATCCCCGCCGCAATTTTGCGCCTGTCCCAAGTCAGGAGCCTCTGGCCTTTGTTAGTCTTGTGTGATCTAGTATACATATTTTTTAAGGGGCCAGCTGAAGGACGCCTACGGGTGCGGGAGTTTCTCTCTACATTGAAGACCCATTGGTGGCCTTGGCCTGCTCTATGGTCGGGTTGTTGTCGCTTTGAAACATTCCCCATTTCCTTTCTCAATTTTACCTTTGTATTTCGACGTACTACAAACTTATGCAACGCGCTTTGAACGATTGCTAAGGCAGCAACCATTTGATTTTCTGGGGGGGGGGGGGGGGGGCTATGGGTTTTTTTCTGGACAAATTTTTTCTTTCAATTTTAGCATTACATATAGTGGCAGCTGAGGGTGAAAAAAACAAATTTTTTTTCTCAGAATCAAAAACAAATTATTTTTTTCTCCAAAAACTGGAAACAAACTTTTTTTGGAAGCCCCCCCCCCCAGAAAATCAAATGGTTGCTGCCTAAGCGTTCCTATGGCATGCAACAACTAACGTATACCGACTTTGTCAATTTTCTCTGTACGTTTGGTGCACGCCGGTCTATACGCCAATGTGTGACGCCGGCATAAAGTAATCAATACCTGAGGTAGATAAGCCTTAGTATTTCAAAGAAAACGCATGGAATTTAACCAGCTGCATTGCAACACATGACAGATTCATAGATATAACAGACTTTGAACAGACAAAAAAAAGGCTGATTGATAACTTGGCGTAAATAATAAATTCGTGCGAATTCGAGCGGCCAATCAGTCCATATAACGCTATATTGAAGTGACACACCCTTCAATGAAATGCAAAAAAATAAAATTAAAATAAAAGTTCTCTTTCTATAAGGATACTGTTGCACCGTATTGTAATTTTTTCGTCACAAGTACATCTCATTTTTTTCAATGTGAAAATATAAACTAAAGGTAGTAAGACTATTGTCGTGGCTAAATAACTCTTAACTGACACGATTTAAATTGTCCAACCCATTAACAGACTGTATTCCCCTAATATTCATTAAAATGTGGTATTACTCAACTTATATAACAATTATGAAATAATTATCAATGACAATTATTTTTTTAGAACCAAAGTACTATTTTGTGTCTTTTAAATCATATATAAAAATGTTTTTTAGCCTTTTATCCAAAATATTGCTATGCGTACAAGCATAAAAACCACATACTTGCGAGACGCCTTTTCGTTTTACTTAAAACTGCGCCGGCTATGCATTTTTTTTACTGGTGGAAAATGTTCTATGATAGATATCATTTTGTCAGACACTTTTCTTTTTTTGATGTGGTTCTCATAATATGGCAAAAATCTGTATATTTAACAGAGTTTAACATTAAATTGTGAGTTTTACTCTTAACAGACGTATAACCAACCCGATTAACAGACCAACCGCCGATATAGCCGCATACTCAATATAGATTAACCGACCAAACTCTCGGTTAGCCGAGTGTCGGCCGTGATATAGGCCGTTCTTTCACACCAATATCCGTAACGATAAAGCACTAAAACATAGCTACCAAAAGAATTAAATCGACCCTTTAAATCCAGAAATTAGACAGGCTCATGTTATCCATTCAAGACCTTATAGTTTTCAGTGATGGTCTTGGTTAAACAATCTAATATCAGAGAGCCAGCGAGCATGTTGGTCGAAAATTACTTTGCAAGTTTTACTCGTTTACCTCATTAAGAACGTTCAAGGACATGCTTTGATTAAGACCTTTTAACAACAAATCGGTAAACGCTTTTGAGACAGCTATCCAGGAAGCTATTTTACCCAAACTAAGAGTCAGTTTGCGAAAACAATAAAGAACCTACAACGATGCACAAGCCCCAAAAACCATGTAATATTCTCTTCTGAATTGCTCAAAATATCGCCAACCACTGATCGTGACGACCAAAGATCAGGAATGAACACACCATTTTTTCAATGAACACAAAGAGACAGCAAATATCACTGAATGTAATCCGACTTGCAGAGGGACATACACATTTTAGAGGAAAACATAGACTTTTTTCGAACAAAATAAAGATGAATAAAGACAACAGTAGTATACCGTTAACCGTCTTGTAGTGTAAACAATAAAGTGTTCTGTGGGAATAACGACGTACAAAGAACGAATACTGGTAACAACTGAACGTGACAACAGATTGCAATCGATTGCTTGACAACTCAACCCAATAAAAGCAATAGATTGATGAGAATTGATAAATTAGAAAAACGCTTCTATCGCAACTAATTTATAAATGTTAAGGGTTGTTTTCAATTTCTAGCACTGTACTAGCGTTGCTGGTGGACAGCTTTTCCACAATGATAGCATTAGACCATTAATCACTCTGCATTGCCATAATTTGAAAATGCAGCCAACTTTGTTCACAAAGCTTCTTCAGTAGTTATACATCATTGGCATTATTATTTTTGTTTCTTATTTATGTTATTATAATTTCTAAATAAATAGAAAGAGGTCAAAGATCGGTCCTCCTTTGGGGAGGGAATTCCATACTTCATACTCAAATCTCTAAGATCTGTCACCGTTAGTTATATAGTTCTTGGTCTATGGTCTCCTGCAGTGTCCATAACTGAAATCAAATGAATTGCTTTTTTGAACACAAGTTCTCGAATAAACAGAGAACATTTTTTTTTTATTATTCACTTAAAAGGTCTTAAATGAACTTGTGCACATTCTCAGACTAATTCTCAGTGAATGAAGGAATGAAATATGCACTAGTGGTTTAAATATATATACGATTTTTTATATTCATAATAATTTGTTTTTTTTTTAATTTTCTGGTATTTCGTACCCCACGAAGCGCAATAACTGAAGTAAGAGATGATTACTCAAAGTATGTTAAGGTGTTTCTCGATTCCATTTAAACAATAATTACCATACAGCTTTTCCCACAAAGCATTGGTATTCGTTCTCTACCATGCACTAATCTCGAGGCATACTCTTGTTTAAAATCCAACTATTAAAAGGTGAATAGTTGTTATAATGCTATATTTTGTGTTTTACTGTGTACACGTTATAAGGTTTCTCCCTTTATATTGAATGACTCTTCAGAGGACTAGACACGAGTAAACAGTAGAGACTTTCATCGTCATATTTTTTTCGTTTTTACATTGTAATTATGATCTGTACATTTACATGCATGTAACATATAATACTATCAAGTCTATGAGGCAATCATCTTAGGGAGCTACCATTTGATTTCTATGGGGGGGGGGGCTAGGATGAAAAATGTTGTCCTGCATTTGTTTTTAGCTGTAATCTCTGTCCTGCCTTTTTATTTTTCACTCTGTTCGGTCCTGCCTTTTTTTTTATAGTTTATCCTGACTTTTTTTTACCTAAAATGTCGTCCTGACTTTTTTTTTTGCAAGTGTCTCATCCTGCCTTTTTTTTTACTCAAAACTCCTGTCCTGCCTATTTTTTTCAAATTTCATCCTAGCCCCCCCCCATAAAAATCAAATGGCAGCTCCCTTACTGATTTATATACATCTGCATACAAATAGATAAACCGAGAGTTGTAGATAACATAGCTGAGTACAACGAGATTCAAGTTGACTCTTTGCTTTGTGCAAAATATATCATAATCATGTGGTCTGGTACCAAAAAATGATGTATAATTCCTGGATAATGTAAACATTTCGCACATTATGATAAGGCGAACCCGGAGGAGATTGTAAGCTTTGCCTGGATGATTTTAAGTATTATAATAAGAAGTTCTAATTTGGCAAGCATGTATGTGTGCATCCATCTTCTCTTGTTTTATACTCGTCAGTTATGTGGAGCAGGATCTGCTTACCCTTCGGAGCACCTGAGATCACCCCTAGTTTTTGGTGGGGTTCGTGTTGTTTATTCTTAAGTTTTCTATGTTGTGTCATGTGTACTATTGTTTTTCTGTTTGTCTTTTTCATTTTTAGCCATGGCGTTGTCAGTTTGTTTTAGATTTATGAGTTTGACTGTCCCTTTGGTATCTTTCGTCCCTCTTTTATGAATCTTGCTGCTTGCGCTGTATTTTATTTCTAGCTTGTTTATATTTTCCTCAAGTTTGGAGGTCCCATACTGTTGCTGCATATTCAATAGTTGAACGTACTAGATAGATGTAAGCATTTCTTTATGTCCGTATGGACAGTACATTAAGTTCCTTCTGAGGAAACCTAAATTGGAACCCATTTTGCAACAATTGTAATATGCCTGGTCCATCTCAGATCTTCTGGATTAACTCTATGTATGGGTTGTACTGGTTTGGTGGCCATTAAGCGTGTATAATCTCTGGCTTTTGTTTTTGAAGCACAAGATGTAACATTTTTTCGTGTTAAATCCCATCCCCGACTTGTTTACTCATACTTCTAGGCTTGCTTTATCTTCATGCAATACATTGCGGTCTTTTTTCGTTTTGATTGGTCTGTACATTAGGCGAACAACCGTACTGAAGATTTGACAGTGTATGCCATGGGAGGATTGCATTTAGTCCTGGTGCTATTTATATTTCGAAATCAAATCGAAAGCTTTATCTAAAGTCGGCAAGTCACACAACAATAGCATAATGTGTTATCAAAGGTACCAGGACTATAATTCAATACGCCAAACGCGCATTTCGTCTACGCAAGACTCATCAGTGACGCGCAGATCAAAATAGTAATATATAGAGAATATCATATGGCTTTTTCAATATCGCATCCGTATCAACCCGAGACACCAATATAATCCCAAGAGCTCTGCTCGAGGGATTATATTGGTTGAGGGTTGATATGGTGTGTGATATTGAAAAAGCCATATCATATACACTTTATTATATACATATACCTCAAGTAAATGTTTTTATGTAACATGACGTCATACAGATTATAGGTTTGACATGACGTCATACAGATTAGGGATTTGAAAGCCTTTGCAATCGATGACGTGACGTCATACAGATTAAAGGTGTAATAAAGCTTTTGCAACCGTGCTGATATCGATATCATCACGGGTGGCTGATACAGCACACTTGCCAATGATCAATTTGTATTACACATACAATTTATCTGTATTTACTACTAAGTATATAATAAAGCCAAATAAGTACTGAGTTGAAGAGCATTGATGACCCCGTGGCAATATTCCAAAATATTTGTACCAAATACGGCTACGGTAATCTATTTCTGGGATAAGAAAATCCTTAGCTTTTGACGCTCTTTGATCTTGTATAACCGACAAATACATACAATTACACCACAACCATACATAATATTAATATTAAACTAATATATGTCATGCACATTTAGTGGAGGCTGAACTAATTTAACTATTACATAGTATGTACAAGCATGAGCACTAAGCTAAAAGCAGCAACATAAAACACTAAAGCACAGCAATCACAAATTATAAAAAGCTTAGGAAATTAAAAAAATAAAAATGGAAGTATAATAAGCAGCGCTTTTATGTTTCAAAGCTGTTACATAAAACAGAAAATAGATACTAAGCACATGCATTGCAATGGCATGAGCTTTATATTATACGCTTAAATTCGGTAAAAGATGTTTCAGTTCTAAAGTGGTTTGGCAACTAATTCCATAGTTGAAGGCTTCGGAATTTCTGAAGGATTTTAAGCCATAACTTGTAGTTCTTACAGCAGGTATTCCAGCTTAGTTCTGATATCTGAAAGAATGTTTTGTTTCTTTAATGTTTATGAGATCATACAGGTATATTGGATTTTCAATATTTTAACTGTTCTTAATACCTTTATTGCCATGGTTCTTCAGCGTCTTTGGCACATTTGATTTTAAAAATAAGTCATCATATGTGTTATTGTAATCCAGGTAAATAAAACGGATTACCCTTCCTTGTACTTGCTCGATTTTTGCCGTGTTTGTCTCGCTCCAGATATTGTCAGGACAATGCGCAGAAATTAAAGTTTGACATAATGAAGGAGCGATCTATTGTTAATTTTCCCAGCAAGTTCAAGTATTTAACAAGGTTTTTTTTACCTCTTTTCACGTTTTATTTTGTTACCTGCCAGATCAAAATGTAATGTTTTATTTTTGTCAATTGCCAATGCTTGAAAATTTCCGGATTTGCCTGCATTTAATTTGAAGAGAACCATACCAGTCTATCAGAGCCAAACTGTCCTTTTTAAGTGTGGAAATAACTGTGTTAATATCTCTATTTGCAGAAGAAAGTGTGTTGTCGTCAGCATAATTGTAAAGTGAACTGTGTGTGGTGTAGTGAAGGATATCATTTAAGAAATGAACTGTGTGTGGTGTAGTGAAGGATATCATTTAAGAAAATGTTGAAAAGTATAGGATCAAGAATATAACATTGTTGTTTTCCTTTATATATATTTTACCAATTGAGGCCATCTCGAACACATATTTCCTGTATTTTTTTTAACAGTTCTAAAGAGGAAGTTGAATGACCATAAGCTTCAAGCTTAAGCAGCTGAAGATCGCGAGGAAGGCAGTTGAAAGCCTTAGAAAGATCAATTATTAGTAGTATTGACCCAATAAACTTATTTTGATTAAGTGCTATTTCCCAATCCTCAATGATTCTGAGTAGAGTAGCTTGACATCTGAATTTTGGTCGAAAAGCTGATATGTATGGATGAAAGTGTTTCATGATTAAAGTATTCGACTTGCTGCTTGTAAATTGCTCGGTCAAAATTTTGTGAAATAACTGGAGGTCTATAGAACTGTGTCTATAGTTGCATGCTTACTGGTCTATACTTGCCCACATCTAGTACATTGAATTTGTTCTTTTAATGAAATGGTATACAACTTGTGTTTGTTTTCAGTAGTTGGTCTTGAAAAGTAGCTGATTCCATATTCTTGTTTAGTTATTGACCATTATTTATTCAGTTATTGGTTTTGTGATAACTGGTTGTGCTAGTTTTGTGACTTTAACTGAGACGCCATACTAGTATTCCTGTAACCTTTTTAATGTTTAATTCTTAAGTCGTTTGTCTACAAATACAATTGAGATGGTACTGTTGCACATTCTTTAAGTTTTAGTATTTTGTTTGGTTAAACTACCTGGTCCAGATGCTTGCAATGAATTTCTGTATTTGAATAGTTTGTCTATACCTTTTGTAGTTTACCAATAGTTCAAGTATGGATTCTTTGATATTTTTTGTATTGATGACGTTGATTTGTCTGAATTGTGAATACGGATCTTAATTGTTTCAGCCTTCTATTCGATAACTTTTTTATTTTGTTAAGCATGTTTGTATATTCTTTGTTTCTTTTAGAACAGCTTCCTTATTTTGTAGTTTTGTCCAGGTAGGGTTGTTCTTGTGAAGGATCGTTGTGCCAGAGGTCCAGGGTTTAACCCCCAGATGGTACACATTGTAAGTTGTGGAGGACATATCATGCTATTGGGTTTACGGCAGTAGAAGAAAGATAACTCTTGTTGTTCTACTGTTTAACCATGTCATGAAAGAACTTTCGCGCTTTTTGGAAAGATAATCCAGAGAAATATTTGATAAGAAGAACAAAGCTTGGCTCTTGGGGTAACTGTATGTGATAGAATCACTTAAAAAAAAAATAATGTTCACAGAGTTAATTCACTATTGTGATTTTGTTCAAGAAAAAGGTTCATCAATGCTACACAGCAGACAAACTTGTATTTATGATGATCACCAGGGAAAGTTAAAGGCATGTTAGCAACTGGATGATAAAAAAAAGTGCCATAAAAATGATAAACTTTACTGGTTTTAAGATTCCTAAGATATTAATTAACCTACCCTATGGAAATTAAACAATCACCTGCATGACATTCGGTAGGGTCCACTCAATTACACAGTTGTCTTTTGTCCCTTTCAATCAATAATTTACATAAGGCATGAAAGATGGTCATCTCAAATAATTTTCTAAACTCAGTCCTCTTTGGCACCTGTCTAAAAAAAAGTTAAGTAAATATGGTTTATCATATATACTGGTATGTACGGAAAACAATTCTGAGTAGTGAGACAAAGTACCTGTGTTCGAATTCCTTTACCCAAAAACAACAAATGCTCAAAATCTTATTGTTAAAACAAAATACAACCAATATTTCCATTTAATGTTTTATTGACAATTCTTTTCTAGAACTTTGAGAAATGTTTAACTACAAAAACTAATTGGTAAAGCTACTGAAATGAAAAAAAAAGTAAAAAATTCAGAGAGCGGTTTTAATTATCCCCTAAAGATGAAGCTTACAGAGTAGAGGATTTGGTCAAATCTGCAGAAAATAGATGAAAAAATAAAGAAAATAGGGCAAAAATAAGGAATAGAAAAAAAGGGAGTGCTTAAATATAAAGAATGGAGAAATGAAAGACCCCACTCAGACACTCATAGATACAACATGTCTTCTTTGATCTTCTTTTATTCATATGAAGCTCTTTATTTATTATTTTGTATTCCTTTACTTTTATTTCTCTCTATGTGCGATTGATGCATGTTTATATAAAAAAGAAGATATATGATTGCCAATGAGACAACTCTCCACAAGGGACCGAATGACACAGAAATTGTTCATTTATTTATGGCAATATGTTGATTAAAGTTAGCTTCAAAATATTCTAAAAATCTTAAATATTATTCACAAAAGGTAGTAATCACTGATGGAAATATATTTGTTTCTAAATTATCCATTTCACTGATTAAACAAATTGTGAATAGATCCTCTACCTACCTAATATTTTGATACATGTAGATCATGAACCACATAAAAAAAGTCATTATCAAAATCTTAAAAATAATAATGCTTCTTCATGACATAAAAGTTAACTTTAATAAACATCTCCAACAAGTCTATAAAAGAAAAAGCATATGTCCATATAAATAATCAGTTTTCTAATAAAAAGTTTATAAATTTTGGTGTTCCACAGGGCTCAATACTTGGTCCCATTTTGTTTGTTTTGTTCATAAATGACCTTCCATTACACATCAAAAACTGCCATACAGACTTGTATGCTGATGACACAACTATGCATACATCAGGAAAGACTATTGGTGACATGCAATTAAAAGTACAAGATGATCTCCAATGTGTTGAAAAATGGTGTCATGAAAATAGCATGTTCATAAATTCAGATAAGACGAAATGTATGGTTATAGGTACAAGACAAAGGCTGCGTTTAAATCAAGCAGATCCAGTTCTAACTATTGAGAATAATATTCTTCAAAAATCAACAATTGAAAAACTTTTAGGTGTTAGAATTGACTCTAATCTGTCCTGGACAGGACATATTAATTACTTATGTTCATCAATTTCATCAAGAATTTTTTTACTCTCTAAAATCAAGAAATTTCTAAATATTGATCTAAGAAAATTATTTTATAATGGTTATATTCTCCCACTGATAGACTATTGTTGTATTATTTGGAGTGGTTGTGCTAAAAATGAGCTAGTCAGGATAATAAAATTGCAAAAAAGGGCTGCAAGACTTATTTTAGATGCTGATCCACTTTCATCATCAGCTCCACTGTTTAAACAGCTTGGATGGATGACAGTAGAGAACAGAATCTCATACCACAAATCAGTTTTGATGCATAAATGCCTTAAGAATGAAGCCCCTGTATATCTCACTGAAAAGTTTAAAGAAATGCCAGAAATAAACCAATATTGTTTGAGAAATGCCTCTTGCAAAAATTTACAAGTTCCTAAAGCCAAAACAGAGCTTTATAAGAAATCTTTTATATATTCAGGATCTATTTTATGGAATAACTTACCAATATCCCTGAAAAAATCAACCTCAAGTACAAGCTCATTCAAAAAAGATTTAAAAAATTACTTGATGGAACATTAAGAAGCTGTGCGTTTTTTATATGCATAATAATTTTCACACACTTACTCAAACTTATGATATTGTTGATGCCAATACTATACATGTCATATATGAATTTGTAACTTTTACCTGTTTTGAAAATTGTATATTTCATAACAATTTTTTATTTCATTATTCATGTATGTGTGTCTGTTTGATATTTTGTAATTGTTTGTTATATTTCATTGTATTTTATGAGGGCCTCAGGGAAGATTAGCTTTACAGCTAACTGTGTAACCCTCTTTAAATAAAGAATTATTATTATTATTATTATTATTATAGTCCAGTCAATCTAGCATAAATTTGACCCTAACCTTGAAGTAATTGCAACAGAAGGTTTTTAAGATTTAATCTTTAGCATTATACCCATAATATACACAGAAAAAAGTCCCATCAAATCTAACTGTAAGAAAGCTAATAAATTTGATTTTAAAATTCCTATGGAGATTTGCATTGAAATGGGATATAACTCTGCAAAAAAAAAGAGGCAGAAATATTAATAAAATTGATACAAAATTATAACTTTACTGCTTCTTTTCAACAGAATGTATTGATTCTTGATTTTTTTAGCCGTCGTTAGAGTATAACAAACAACTCTAAAGGTGTTTTCATATCTTTTATCAAGCTACAACCTAGATTTCATAATTCATTAGTTGATCATTTATTATATTTTTCAGCATGTGAAGGTAAAGAATCTCAAATTTAACAAAACCAATTAAGCATATATTCTTCTTTTTGTGGTTTAAAATTTCTTTTAACATAGTAAATGCTAAATAAAATGTAATTTACAGATATAAACATTACCAGATATTCACATTATTTTTTCAAAATGGTCACAAAGCCATAAATTTGCAATTTCTTTAATGAAAAATGTGCAAAAAAAAATAAGCACCCTTAATACTTTGGTTTTGTACATTTCATGAGAAGATTATATAATTATATATATAACTCCATCAAAGTACCATACTTCACATGAATTTTAAGAAAATCAACCAAAAAATGGCAAAAAAAAAAAAAAGACTCATTTTTGTGGAGTTATCTCCCTTTCCAAAGTTTAATTTCAATAAGAAATTAAAAATGCTGATTTTGAGTTTTCCTCAAGTTAGATTTTAAGGGACTTTTTTCTGTGTATATTTGGGGCATAATACTATAGATTATAACTAAAACATTTTCTGTTGCAATTAGTTTGAGGTTCAAACTTAGTTTGACTGGACTAATAGTCAACCAGTTGACAGTGGCTGCTTACTGGAAGAAGTGGTTTATCTTTGTTAACTTGTATCAGACGCTTTTGTTTGTTCTCATTTTGAAATTCCTCACAACATTAAGGTGGTTCATAATACAACTGGGAGATAACTCTGTAAAAATCATTCATGAAATTTACATTACAAGATGAAATATGTAATGTAAATGGGAATCCAATATGTAAAATTCATGTATCTTATTTATAAATGTCTGAAGTAAAAAGCTAAAACATGTATAATGTGAAATTGTATGAAGTACAACAAACTGATTTTATGGTTTTGCTTGGTTCTGTTTCTGTGAACACAATAATCTTTATGACCTTGGTTGGCTTTTTAAACTTTGACACTAAGCAAAGTATTATCAGTACTTAAGTTAAGAAAAACTTGAAACCAAACAATGTTTTTTATACCAAAAGTTATAAAGTTAAAATATCAGTTTCAGCTCCACTATTTTAATCTGATGCAGTGACAGGGAAATTTGCATAGGACAGTGAAAAATAATCTTTTGTTTCATGTCTCTTTGTCATTTTGAAATTTAAACTTATGGTCTCAAATGGAGTTTAAGTATAAGGCATAGTAATATATTTTACTGTTTACAAAGTTCATTTCAAGGTTCATATTTTTGAAGCCACATTAGGTCAAAATTTAGAAAACCAATAACATATACACAAATACCCAAAATTATGAATAGAAACATATTTCTCTAATTTTTGTGCTATTTCACATTTCCTGACTGGTGGAGAAAAATATTTCTCCTCACTAGTGAAAAATCTGTTCTCGGCAAATGATTGGTTGAAAAATTGTGACGTTGAATTTTCTTGCTTTCTTCTGAATTTTTTGTATTGTGACGTCATGAAAAAGGCGACCATGCCTGATGACAACACATCAAAAGTATACAACTTTCCTCAAATCTTTGAAAAGGAAGTATAAAAATCATTAGAGAAACAGATTCTACCACTGTAACTCTTGTATTATGATATTTCTCCACTCTCGACAGTTAAATTTTGATTATTTAAAAAGCTCGGCAAGCCTCGCGCTTTAAATAATAAAATTTAACTGTCTCGAGTGGAGAAATATCGTAATACACTTGTTGCAGTGTAGGAATCTACATATATATATATATATCCCGGCAAGGGAAGAACAAAAAAGGAGCAGGGGCAATAAGGCCATTATTTGGCCCAAAAATTACTGCAAATGTAAAAGTTATCATACATATTCTTAAATTACTGAAAACTTGACTTGGGTATAAGGTACTAATAAAAACAAAACAAATTTGACATTGAACACGTTACCATGGCAACAAATCATGACTTAATTTGCATATTTTGTTATATCTCATGATTTTCCGTGTTTTTCATCAAATTTTAAGTATATTTTAGATTGAAAAAGTATGTGAGCACCCAAGAAACAACTTTATATTTGGTGAGATTATGCCAATAGTTATAATAAAGCTTCTGTTAAATTATATTGTTGTTTCTCGGCTGTGCAGGATGGTTCCACAACGGAAATACAGATAGAAAACTGTATAAGTTCTGTATTTTTCATCGTTTTTGTGAAAATAGTACACATTATGACGTAATTGTGACGTCATCAGATAAAAATCTTTATGTTTTTTATTTATATTTCTTGACCCTATGCATTTCTAAACATTATGTGCCATTTTGAAATAGTTATCAAACATTTTATTTTCTTGGGCCAAAACTAGGCCTTAATGCCCCTACTCCTTTGTGAAAGCAAATTTACAGATCTAACATTGTTGGGTTGATGTTAAGACAAGTTGTATTTATATAAACTTTTGACATGGGAATTCTGCTTTCCAACTACATGCTGTTTTGGAAGTTATTGAAACTTGCAACATCGTTAATTTACAAGATGCATATGTTGTTTTTTTGTTTTCCCAATAGTGTATACTTATATCGTAGATAAATAAAGAGTTGCTGAACCAACGTCTCCTATGTTTTGTGCTTGTAGAGTTCCCTTAAATCATAGATATATAACCCATGTTCTTAATTTTGACACTTCCAGTTTTCACTTGTAAATTGTATTTCTTAAAACTTGCAATTTTATTTAGGACTGTTAAAGTTGCAGTGGACCTCAAAAGACAGCTTAATGTATGAACAGGGTTTAGTTCATGAGGTATTGATTAATACCATACATTAAAGGTTATGTCTCATAAAAACAACATGTTTTCAAAGTATAAATATTTTTTTCCATATTTTTCAGAAATTGCCTGGCAGATGTTGTATTAAAATGGACAATATAAACTGGAGTATTGTACCGGTAAGTTAATAACTGGTAATAAAAATTTTTTTGGCAATATATATGTTCAATTAACAAAATTTGACTATGAGGGATAAAACAAGGACTTCTTATAATTTATAAGTTGTTGGGGTGTGTAGAATGGGAGATTTACATGAACTCTGAAAGGAGCAAGATTTGGTTCATTGACAGAGTAAGAGTCTTCTGCTATGCATGCATCACCTGCATTTGAATTCAGTAAACTCATCATAGATATTGGGATTGAAATTTTGAACGCCAGACACATGTTTCATATTCACTCAAGACTCATCAGTGCTTGGAAAATTCAAAGTTTTATAAACAGTTAGCTTATAATTATGACAATATATTAATGATAATTTATGTCAACACAGAACTGCTGACTACTGGGCTTGTGATACCCTCAGGGAGAAAAACTCCACCAGCATCAACCAAGTGGTTGTAAATTAACTGTTAAGAGTTAACTCATTGGCAATCACACCATATCTTTATTTTGATATCATCAAAGGTACCAGGATTAAAATTTTATATGGCGACACTAGTTTAGTCTACACAAGACTCATCAGTGACACTGGAATAAAAAAAGGTTATAAAAGCCAATTCAGTTAGCTAGTTTGTCACAATATATAAAGGATATTGTAATTGCAATTGATGACCTAATGGAGTATTTATAGGAGACTGCTTTCATCTATTGATTCCTGTTGAACCTTAGTCATGCCAATGTTTAAAGAGCATTAAAAAACCTCAGTGGGGTTGAGTTTGACCATATGTATTTTAAACAATGGCCTTAGAAATTCCAATTTTGTATACATAATATACAGGAAACAATCTGAAGGATGGTTTGGTAGCTCTCAGAAATGGTCATGTTTCATATTTCTAGAACATCCGATAATATGTGACACGGGTTGGCTCTGGTTTGGCCTTAAACACTGCACATTTTTTAAGGACATGCTACAATCTGTATAGTTGGTTGGCCTTAGCATCCTACACATCTGGCATTATTATCTGTAAACAATGATCATTAGTATTACATACTCGATTACATATTGGATATGTCAGATTATCATAAATACTTTAAATTGTTAGTCATGTTATAATTAAATCTCTTTGTTAATTGGATTAATTTAAATCTTGATAGAATACACGACATCCTACATAAATATGTAAGTCTATTGTCCTAAAATATTTAAATTGTCATCAGTTTTACATTGTTGTGTTGGACTAATATTTATTGTTTTTAAATTCAGAGCATTGTCCTGTAAACAAGTAAATTAAGGAATTTCAAGGTTACATGTAAATTAATGTTATTTAAATTTAAAAAAGTATATGGTTTGTAATTTATTTTTATCAAAATGATATATATTGCTTCTCTTCAAAGTTTAAATTTCGGTTGGAAACAAACTTTCATTCATACAAGAACTACACTGACATACGTAGGTGTACCGTTTCTAAATATAGACTGGGGAAGACCCTCAGGTAGATATACATGTGACGACAGGTGTTTAGTCATCTATTACAGGTAATTAAGCAGGTAAATCACTACACATACCATTATTTACTTTTCAGACCTACAGGATATAGGATGTTTATAGTTTATACAAGGTGATATTTTGACTGAAGGCTAAATTAAGGTAATAATATTTTTATTCTTTATCTATATTTACAGTTTGATACTTGAAGTGGTTGTTACACACATTATATTGCCAAATTAAAAACTTGTCCCTAGAGTAAATAGACAGGAAGTATGAAATTTAACAAGGCTATTACACAATGGTCAGATCTGTGTTAGGTGTTTAATTACTTTCACATGTTTTGAAACATTCTGTGGGTTTAAAACATTTTGTCATGTAAATGTCCTGGGACCACATAATTGTCTGTATGAAACTGATTCTTTTTCAATTTTTCTTTGAAAAAGAAAACTTTATAAACAATTGTGCTAAAAGCTTTCACAAATAAATCCAGATGTCATGAAATTTATTAAGATAACTCTGAGGTTTTATTACTTTAAACTTGAACCTTAACATTAATGCCACATCTGTCAATGTTTGTGTTGGCGAAATTTTGAATGGATTCATTTGGTATTTTTAGCTACCACCATTTGTAAAACTTGTCAAAATGTTTTCAACTTACAAGTCTTAGGCTAATCAAAGTGTGTTGTAAAGTATCGAAGTACTGCGGTGTCATGATATTGCTGCATAATGGAAATTAAGTTTCTTGACATAATATTGTAGTGGGAAAGTTGAGGGTGAAATTATGATAGGCCATTTAGAGGCTTTTTGTATTGTTGGGTTGTTGTCGTATTTACAAATAACTGTTGTATATCTAACAAAATATTTGGTAATATTAAAAGGAGAGAGTCAAAATAAGGCATATTGCATCCTGAAATTTGTCACATCCCATCTGAACATTGTGTGACAATTTGTATTTATCTATAAGAAAACCTGATCAAAATCAATTAACATAGGTAAGAGATACATGTTTAGATGTATGTTATATCAGTTGTTGTGTAAAGTTTGCTGTTGTACATGGGTGTAAGAATAGATAGCCATGATAAGATTACTTGTATCACAAAGTGAAAGTTTCATGTAATCCTTTGATGTCCAGGTGAAGCTTTTTACCTATCTTTACACCTGATCAATTCAGGTGTTAATGACATTGTAACTACATGTGTTAATGTATGAAACATTTTTTTGTGTCCACCCTAAGGCTGAACGTTCGATTACTTAGTTTGTATTGGGTAGATTGGTTGGAGTATAGTAGGTTGTAGATATTTACATGTAAGTACTCTGACAGGAGGTGCAGGCGGAGCAAGCAATGATTATAGACAAATGTACCTGTCTTTATGGAAGGGAGTATACTTCAACTTTTCCTTATCAGCCTTTTCTGTTGTCATATTTGTTCCTGTTTTGAGGGTTGTATGTGTATACCAGCCTCGTCCTGTTTATGCTTTCATAAATTAGTTTTAAATTGGTTAATGGACAGCTTCTAGTCTATACATAACATTGCATTGGCTTTTAATTCTAAGAAATGAAGCCTAAAAATAAAAAAATGTCAGTATCATCAGCATGTATGTTTAGCATTTACATTTAAATTTGTCTTTATGTAGTTTTCCATGTATACTCTTTTTGTAGAGAGTTTTGTTATAGAACTCTTGACATAATTGAAAGAGAAAGAAAGTGACAGGTTGGTTTTGTATTCTTCCCATGCTTATGTTTGACTGCCTGCAAGATATGAGCACGTTATTGAAGATATGCCTTATCACTATTTGTCTGCCATTTCTGGATATCACACATGTTTATGTATACACACTGCAGAATACAAGAGAAAAACTAGTCACTGTGCAAAAGTTATTGTTGTATCATGTATGACATCATTATGTCAAGTGCCAGATATCAAAAAGATCACAGAATTCCCTGACAACCGATCCAAATTCTTTTTAAGAAACTCACATTATTTAAGATTTTTAGTATTTAGTGAATGTCAATTAAAAGCAATCAAGTTTTTCATGATATGTCAATAACTCTTGACTCCAAATACAAAGTTAAAAGAGTAAAATCATGGATATAGGATGTTTTGCTCTGCATATCAAAATTAATAAGGCCTGGACGGCAGGACCCATAACCATAAATCCTAGATTTGGCTCTGAAAGGTGGTTTTGTTCAAGTTTTTACTTTAGCAGTGTCTTAAAAGTTGATTCTCTACAGACGATTCAATAAGAAGTTGACACTAAAGTTTTGACTGACTGACAGTCTGGGAAAATTGTGTTACTGCAAAGTATGCTTACAGGAAAGATTTATTTCTTTTTAAAATTTCTATTTAATCATGACTTTTTAAATGGAAGTTAATATTCAGTGAAGAATTGGATGAATAACTGTTTATGTTTCTATATTTGTCTTGTATTGTTAATTTGGTGAAACTTTAAATACAGCAGTTCACACTCAACCTTTAATACTATTATGTGTATTCATTGAACAAAGAAGGAAATTTGAAATATCATTCTATTTAATCAGCTTTGTTTTTCTACCTGAGAAACCTATTTTATCACCTGTAGACAGGTAACATATACTTAAGTATAACTTTCAGATTGACTGTGAAAAATGTATTAGGACATTTGTTCTGGTTGTTTTGTTTTTAAAACTCATACTACTGTTTAATTTTGAAGATTTGCAGGAGATCTTTTTTCAGAGTTATGGGCCCAAAATAGTTTTAAAAGTTGGACAATTAACAGCATATCATGATACTTATTATTAATGTGATATATTTGAGTTGTATTGTAGTTGAACTCTGCTTATAATATGATGAATGTCATGAAGACCTCCTTGGATTCATCTGTAGGGGTATCAAAACAATTATCTTTGAGCCATAAATACAAAAACTTTATCATACTTGATTAGATAATGTCTGAATGGGTTAAGAACACATGCACTTGTTTCTATCCTATGGTTAAGAAGACCCCTTTATATTTTGTGGTTGCTAGGTCAAAAGCCAATGGCAGTAATTGATAGTCTGAATTTGTGAAATTTTGGTTAATACTGGATGATATCTTTTAAACCATTAAAAATAACAAGACTCTTAATACTCAAGTATTAATGTTTGTCGGATTGGTACAATGGTAAAGCCACAACACCCAGCCTGGAATATTTGACTCCCTCTAATTTATTTTCTCTGCTGCATGATTATCATGCTTATAGGAATATCCCATAAATTATGACTGTATCCCCTTAATACATTTAGATATATTTCAACTTCAGGGGTTCTGTATTGGAAATGTCTTCGCTTATAAATAAATGAAGAATGTTTCCATGGGACAGTCTGATCACTTGCAAATTCTGCATTTTTCATTTTACAAAGGGACATAACTCAAGAAATGCAAAAGTGATCCTACCCAAATTTGAACTTGATCTGTTTTGGGTGTTTAAAACCATTCTGTATAAGTTGCATCACATTAAGTTGAGGGCCAACTGAAGTGAGAGTACAAAAACAGCAAAATTTACAACTTTTCTTCTTTTTAAATGGACATTACTTGAGAATGGTGAAAGTGACATCATCTCATTTCAGACTTGATCTGTGCACATGTTTTGTGATATTAATTAGCACTATGTATAAGTTTCACATTGGACTGACGAACAGACATACAGACAAAGAGACAATGGTTAAAGTTTTACCATCAAACGTTTTTGCCCCCTCCATTGTGGTGGAGGGGGTTATATATATACACATGGAAAAAAGTATTGCAACACCTTGATTTTTTAAAACTTGAAAAATCAGCCTCTTATTTTGGATGAAATATAATAAAATATATGTATAATATTATTGAAACATAGTTTATGATAACATTGGCATTGAAACGAACAAAAAATGTTTGAAGAAAAAAAAATGATTTATGTAACCACAATTTTAATAACAAAATGAAGTGTTTTTTGTACAAAAAAATGCATTTTACAACTTTTACTGTAGTCGAATTTTACAATGTCAGACATTTCAAAATTAATGTTCAGATGACTGTTCACATCATGGTTGTTCGTTATACGCCAAAGAATTAGTACTTTGTGCGCAGCCTCCATTCAAACAGATAACCGCATCTTAACGTCTTCTGATTCTTGCCATAAATCGACTAATTTGTTGCTAAGGTAGCAGCAACCATTTCTGATGAAGGGCATTGTTTATTTCATGATGTGTTTGAACTGGGGTGTCCTTTTGCGCACTTTCCGCCCAATAGTGTCCCAAATATGCTCGATATGGTTCAAATCCGGGCTACGATCGGGCCAAGGAAGATGAACCGAATTCCATTTGAACATTGGATCTTCCTCCACGATGCTTATTTCCAACTTTGGCGAGCTCTGCACTACGTGTGATACGGAAAACTGTGTGTCTCTTCGTTAGCAAAGGTCTCCGAAATGGTCTTGTCGCACGATAACCAGAAGCGACGAGTCGATCTCTAACAGTTCTTGTTAAAAGGCTCCTGTATGGCCACTACTCTCTTTTTAGGATTGTCTTGTATGCAATGGGTTTCCTTCTGACCAACCTTCATTATGCTTAATTTTCCCTAGCAAATGGTATAGGGGGTCTTCATTATCTTGGAAGGTCTTTAACAGCGTTTATTGCCTGATTTTTATTCTCAAAACGACTTATAATGGAATGGTGATGACCAACAATACGTGCAGTTGTTACAGCGACATCCCTGCTTCTCTTATGCTGATAATCTGCCATCTTGCTGCAGTTAAGAGTTGTCAAGGACCTGGCATTACAAGGTGTCAATCACATAACTTTAAAAACTTGGTTATTTAAAGTGTCGAAAACAATGAGGATGAAAACATCTGGTTTGCTGTTTACGGGTACAGTAGCTGCATGTGCAGATAAAAACTTATCGAATAATGTTTAACTAGTTCTATTTTACCAAATTATATCACAAAAAAATTAAGAGGGTTATTTTAATTTCAATTTCAATTTGGTGTTGCAATAATTTTTTCCATGTGTATATATTAAATTAACAAACACTTTTTCATATAAATACATTTTTCAAATTGATAAATTCAAACAATATTCATTTAGTAAGGATTGAGTGCTAACAAAAACTAGCTGACACTTTTTTCAAGTTAATATGCATGTTCCAAGTTAGGAAATAAGCAGTTGTGTTTAGTTTTTTTGTTATTTAGAGGATGTGACAGTGGAGACAGATCTTTGGAAGACTTAGAGTAGTGAAGACCTTTATAACTTGTCTAGACACTTGTCTTTTGCTGACCTCTTATGATTTTGTTTTTGTCATTGGGTTGCTGTCTGAGTGACATATCTCCAATGCATATATTTTAATTTAAATGGGAAAACATATTTGAAATTTTCTCTTCCTAGGCTAGATAGTTTCAGTTAAGAAAACTAACATAAAGGAAGTTTTCTGCAATTTTGTTGGCCCCTAGAACTTTTGTTTAAGAACAATTCTTATGATTTGGTGAAAGGTATACATGTTTTACTGATATGTGTTAGATTATATTTAAAAAAAACTAGAGCTAAATGTAAAATTACGTATGATAATGGTTTGGTTCGTCTAGAATTTCATTCCTGTTATGAAATGGAGGATAATTTGACACAGATTATAAATGACAATAATTATATCTTAAAAGGGTTTGATGTAACATGAATCTAACTTGTTAGAACATTATGACAGTGTAAGGAAATTACTTGTACAAAGTCATTATGACAAGGCTATTAAAATTTTAAATCTATATAGTTATATTGAAATAAAAAATGATTTATGTGAAGCCTTAGTACTGTCATAGCCAGGTGAACTTACAAATTATATTACATCTCATCAAACTCAAGGTATTTCATCACTTTGAATTGTGAAATTTTATATGACAATGGTTTTATATCATGAGGCCACTTGCTTCAGGATATTTTATTTACTTTTGGATAGAGCTTATTTCAGCAGGGCTTGCATTGGGATAGTTTATATATTTTTGGATATGGCTGATTTCAGCAGGGCTTGCATTGGGATAGTTTATATATTTTTGGATATGGCTGATTTCAGCAGGGCTAAGATAAACTGACAATGCCATAGCTAAAATAAGCTCTATATATTTTCAACTTATGAGTTTCAGTTCCCCTTTAGATTCTTTCGCTGTTCCTTTATTTAACCTCTTATGTATTGGTTACTATTTGAAACAATGCTGGGTAGAATTGCTGCCCACATAAGAGAATAGCTAAAAGTTATAATTGATTGTTGCTCTATAAGTAACTGGTTTATCAGTGACTTAATAACTTTATTTAATGACTTTATAATCTGCTTAATTCCCTAAGATTAAGTATATCTTAGGGGAAGGATAATCAGTGTTATAAACCTGTAAAACTAAACATCAATATTGATAAATATAGGAACTTTTAGGCCACATTATATTTTAAAGTTCAAAATAGGGCCAGATTTTATTTGTTCTTGGTAAATGAAATCTTCAGTTTATTCTGGCCTGGTGTGTAAATTAAATATGTCTCTGAGGAAGATAAAAATAAATTTGAATAAGATTATGGGCTTTATTTAGGATTTGTAATCTTAAGATAGTTTTGGGTAATTATTTGCTGTGTTAATACACCATTTACAACCTAGACCATTACAGACCATTACGGAATAATGGACTTTAAATACTATGTTGCATTATGTATTAATGAGATAATGGTATAATTATGTCCTGATGTGTATGGAGAGGACATATTTATTGACCAAGAATAACAATGTCTCATGGTTTATAGTGATGGTTAATTGATGGGAGATGACCAATAATTGATTTTGTGACTCAGTATACCTGTAACAGGTAATCTTTGATGTCTCAGGTGGTGAACTACATGTATGAGGGAGAATTCCTTAAGTCAGATTAGAAACCAGGAAATTGGCTGTAGACTTATCTGATTCATTTTATAAATTAGGATTATTGATAGCAGGTACCCTACAGGAGCAGGTATAATAATCAGTCTTTTTACATGTATTGTCTATTGATTAAGTTTGATAAAGTCTAATCTTTTGTTTTCCTTCCTTTGGGCTGATGTGATTTATTGTTTTGATAAACTCATGGAAAACCTTGGTTGACAATTAAACCATATCATGTGAAATTATTTGCTTAAGCAGACAGAATAGGGACTTTTTGAAAATTTAGTTTACCTGTTTACCATTTGAGCGCAGCATAAGAAAGGCCATAATTAGACAACTCTTAATTACCTCAAGGTAAGTTTAGGTTATAGTTTGTGTTTAATGGTATATGTTTTAAGGAGTGTAATAACACAACTACATAATTACTGAAAACTTTGTTGAAATGTAATTGAGACGCTTTCATTTTTAACAAGAAATTGAAATGATATATAAGTAATATTTCACTTGTATATACATATGTTTTAAGGAGTGTACTACTACGCAGCCAAATAATTACCGAAAACTATCTTAAAATGTAATTCACACTTTCATATTTAACAAGAAATTAAAATTTTAAGTTTATTTATGTCATGTAATTGAATGAATGAAGTAATTTGATTCATGTGCATAGATTTCCTCTGACAATTGAAATAACTGGCACCATATGTTAATAGATATTGATTTGGTGGTGAAAAGAAAAGATCTACAACATTTTGCATATTTTTATGCTGTTAAGTTTTATTCATATTGATTTGAAATCTTTACAAAAGTAGTAAATGAATGTTTTTTTGGAAATATGATATTGTCTATTCTCAGTAAACTCTTCTGTTTGATACACTGTACATTGAGTAAGCTATGTCTGAACCACTTCTAGAGTTTAACCCAAGTCCATAACTTTTGTAGTTTGTAAAATTTTCAATATTAGAATTGTTTGACACAATTTTTTAGCTTTTTGTAGATTGATTAATGGATTTCTGTTTAATGTGCAGCAGCAAATATTACATGCATTCTCAGGACAATAAAATGTATTTGTAATGAAAAGATACACTGCTTTGTCCTAAATGAGATTTCCACTGTGGTACCTCACAAAGTTAAACACTGTGCAGGAAACATAATTAACCCTGACTTAAATCACATAGCATCAAAAGGTTATTTAAAAAAAAAAAAGCGTTTTAGATTTTCTGTCTTCTGTTGATAAGAATAACTATAATATTACTTTTGGCTATGAATTTTGTTGTTCATGCTACATGCATCACTTGTACTTCTTTTTACGAGAAATAAGTTGCAAACAGTTTCATTTCTTTTTTCACTACACAAATTTTTTAAAGAAAGATTATTGAAAATTGGAACAGCCCTTTAGTTTTACACACCATAAAGTTTGAATTTGTTAATCAAGAATGCTTTTTATAGCTGACTATGCTGTATGGTCTTATGTTGACCTATAGTTGTTAACCATTGTGTCATTTGGTCTCTTGTGGAGAGTTTCTCATTGGCAATCATACCACATCTTCTTTGTTATGTTGTATGAAAAAAGCCTCTAAAAATAAATTATTACTTTGTATCTGTATTTTCATCAGTCAATAAATCAACATTGGTCTTTATTTAACCTTTGTAAAAATATTTCCCTCTAATTACTACAATGTCTCATGAATGAAATAATAAATACACAAAGTCATACCCCCAGGTTATTAATATCATATCAATCATCAGTATAATGATTATGTTAGATGTGTATTGTTGCCTTTAGGTTTATCTCTGTAGATCTGTCTTATTGATAGCTTAGAGGTAAACAAATATCTATTACTGAAATCATAATACTTTGTTTTTTTTATGGGGTTGATGAATACACATTTTTCACCAATTTGAGTCTTTTAAGAATATATGTTTTGGTCTTTTGGGACTTTGTTGTCCTCAATACATTTTAACATAGAAGAACAAATTAAGAAATACCTACAGTAGCAGCATCTGATGTTATCAGATTATGGTGACAGATTTATTGTTTTAGTTATTTTTTAAATGAGTGCTAGAGGCTATTATAAAGGTAATCCATATGGTTTAGAAACAAGACAGTTTGTCACTGGAGTAGAATGCATGCATTAAGAAATAATTTTTTTTCTTCCAGAATGACCTGTATTTTCAAACCTTCAAAACAGTGGATGTGATGTCAGAATTATTGTGTGTCAAGGTGGTAGAACAGATTACAAAGCTTATCATGTCTCTAGCTATCACCTCTATCAGCAACACTCCAGACAAAATCATCAACAAAGGAGCAGATTTCTTCAGGAGATCGAGTTCCAGTAACAGGGGACTATTTGGTAAGGGACATAATATATTTAATCTTTATATATGGTTCAGGAATCCTTCAGGGCTCGAGCTATATAATAGACATTAAAGGGGCTTAATTTGTCCTGAGAAAAGCCAGTTTTAAAGAGTGTTTAGTAAAGAAAATTTTGTTTAAACTGTGTTTAAGGATGTCACAGCATCTGAATCAATAATGAAGTGAAAAAACTTCACTGTTTTAAAAGTATGAATTGTGTACTTTTAAAAATTTAGAATAGAAGCAAAACAAAATATCTGATTGAACAGACTGATGATATAACCTCTAACATTTTCTTTCAAGTTGATATCTTACTATATAAATTAAAAAGCTGATAGTTTGGCAGGCATGAATATAATTTAAAGGCTATAATCTCAAATTTAAGACTTTACAAAAATCATACTGCGCATCAAAAAAGTGTTAGAATCATTGTTTATTTAACAGTGGATTGTTAATTAAGAGAGGGAGCACCTGTTATTTGTGCAACAGGAAATAAAATGTTTTGTTAATATGAGAAGTGAATAGATTTGGCATCTGTTTTATTGCCAGGTGTCTGACAGAAATCAAACTGATACAACTTTCACTGTACATTTTTTACATGTCAGTGGTTTTTAAGATGAGAAGATAAGCTAATACCAATCAATCATTAGTTAATGATGATAGTTTAATATTAGATTACTGAATAATTACCAGTTATTAATACATTGTTTGTGAAATTATTAGAGTATTTAAAAAAAAAAGTGAGTTATCTCCCTTAGAGCTGAAAAAATATACTTTATTTTATGTGGACAGTCATCCAGAAATCAAATGTATGTCAATTGTCCAATATATAATGAGTGACTAGAATATAAAAGGTTTCAATATTTACTGTAAAATTCACATATCTTTTCCCTCAACCAAATGTTATGAAACTTATATTCAATGCTTATTACCACAAAATTTAGATTAAATTTGAATTTTTGTGGCGTCATTTTAACTTTTCTATAGGTATTAATTGTATGCAAGCAGGGCATCATCTTCGTCCCATGGACACATTCTCCATACATTTTCTTTTGTATTTTTGTAGCTATTTTATATTAAAATATTGATAGTATGGCCAAATCACTAAATGTACTCCTATTATTGGAAATTTCCCTTCTGAAATCTTTCTGAAATTTTGAATTTGACTCTAACATTATAATCTGATATACATTGCCCATTCTTTGATAAAAAAAACTGGTTGTCAGCAATAAATATGAGGAAGAGCAATGCTAAGAAATATGACACATTTAAATGGTTTTTAATTTTGTATGAAAAATTGCTTGGAAAATTAAATAGGAATCCTCTTTAATCATCATTGCCCATCGAAGTAATTAAACCTGGTGTAGCGTAGAACTTTTCTATATAAAATTCTCAATAAAATTAGGGATTGAGTGTTTCTAATTATATACACCAAGATATTAAATGATATTAAAGGGGGTCTTGCAGCAATTTGATCATTAATGTTACGGGGAAAAAGCATGATAAATGCAGGATCTGCAATTACATATTGGTTTTAGTACATAGATGATAGAATATCTTTAAAGTTTACAATACAACCAAACTATTTACAGATTAATCACTCTACATACTTTTGTATTTCACATAAGAAATGAAGTTTGAATTTCTGATGAGTAATATATTTGTCTCTTGGGCCTCTTGTTTGTAAATCATCTATAATTTAATAAATAGAATTCAAATGATCTTCATGACCCCAATGAATGGAGAAAGAAAATACAATGAGGCTTATTGGATATTCTGTGAATATAAATTATCTCTATCAAGCTGATAAAGTAAATTAATGCTGTCTTGAAGAAAATTGTGATGAGCTTTCATAGCTAGTCTAGACGCACATGTTTTCTGTGTAAAATAAAAAAAAAACTTATAGTTAATTAATATGGTATGGTTATGGATTTTCTTATAGCAAGGTAGGCAAATGTTTTTGAATTATGCTTTAGTGTAGATGTGTAAATGGCTTTTGTTTATGATAATCATGATCATATTGTAAGAAGACTGAGTCATATTTTTCCCATTTCTTAGTGAAATGATGATAAAATACATAAAAAAATCCTGGAAATGTAACTTATCTTGCTGCAAATTGTATTGTATATAAGTTTGGCGAATTCAATTATTATTGTCAAATAAAAGGGAATGAATATTAAAGTCATGTCCTGTCCTTGCATAATATTCCTTACTATATTTATATCAAGTATCAACCAATCCAAAAAAAAGTTGTGTTGAACCTGAGTGAATGTTATGATATTCTGCAGAGATTTAAAGACAATAATTCCAAATGAAGGGAACAAACGTGAAGAAATTTTCTATATCAAATTGTTGGCAAAGATTCCCAATCAACAATTTCAAGTTAACAAATTTTATAAATCTAAACACCAAATCTGTGATGATTTACTTTGAATGATATTGTAGAGTCTACAGCTGTTCTCGTTGATGTAAAGTTTCCTTTTTATACAGATTAATACCTGATTTAACCAGATTAAACCTATTGATTAATTGTCATTGTTAGTATCAAACAATCAGTTGTTCAACATCCAATGCAATTTATTGTGTAAATTGTAAATTTAGATAATTTTTTGGGTTACTTACAATTTGTATTCTGTCAAAAGACACCAAAAGTTTGACTGATTTATAGGTCTTACTCAAAAATCTGAATGCAGTTTAAAATTCAAGTAAAGAGGAAAATGAATTGCAATTTGCTTTTTATAAGTGTTAACTGCAGATTTTATGATGAATCTTAAGGCTTGTATCTTGATTGATTTAATACACAATTTTAATTGCATTTTAATAATAGTTATGTTCTTGTTTGAAGTCAAATGGTCATTGTAAATTTAAAACTACGAAGTTCATTGTTACTAACAATTTCATACTGCATGGAATAACATTAAGATTATGTCTAATTTTATACCATTATCTGTTTATCACATCTATAAAAGTGCATACTTTATTGTGCAGCAATGTATGATATATTTATTGTTTTTAAGATCGCAGAAGAAAGAGTGCTGTTGAATTGTTAAATGCCTCCAAAGGAGAATATGTGAAGAGTGTCAGTGTTCTGAAACAGAAACAGGAACTTAAACACCCAGAAAATCTTCATGTCAGTACTAGGTTAGTATACACAGGTACTTGGTTTTTTTAATGGTTTTGTGTTAACTTGAGCCAAGCCTTAGGTTTACTTACCGGTATTTAAATTGGTCAAGTTTTGTAATGTTGGGTCTGACTTTACGGAATCAGAAGGCATTATTTTTAGTTAAACTGTTATTTTTTGTCGAGCCTGCACCTTTTGTTGCAGAAAGCTTGACATAGGGATAGTGATTCGGCGGCGGCAGCGCTAGCTTACTTCTTAAGAGCTTAATATTTAAGAAGGTTGAAGACCTGGATGCTTCATACTTTGTATATGGATGCCTCATGTTATGAAATTTCAGTCAGTCACATGTCCAATGTCCTTGACCTCATTTTCATAGTTCAGTGACTACTTGAAAAAAAAGTAAAGATTTTTTGTATGTTAAATTCTCTCTTATTATAAGTAATATGATAACTATAGTTGGTATGTGCATACCTTGCAAGGTCCTCATGCCTGTCAGACAGTTTTCACTTGACCTCGACCTTATTTCATGGATCTGTGAACAAGGTTAAGTTTAGGTGGTCAAGTCCATATCTCAGATACTATTCGCAATAGGTCTAGTATATTGGGTGTACATGTCCAACTGGCAGGTGTCATCTGATCTTGACCTCATTTTCATGGTTCAGTGGTTATAGTTAGGTTTTTGTATATTGGTCTGTTTTTCTTATACTGTATGCAATAGGTCTACTATATTTCGTGTATGGAATGATTGAAAGGTGTACATGTCTAGCTGGCAGGTGTCATCTGACCTGGACCTCATTTTCATAGTTCAGTGGTCAAAGTTAAGTTTTTGAGTTTTGGTCTTTTTTTCCAATACTAATTACAATAGGTCAACTATATTTAGTGTATGGAAATATTTTATGATCTATATGTCAGTCGCGCAGGTTTTATTTGACCTTGACCTCATTTTCCGTTTCATTGCTCAGAGTTAAGTTTTTGTGTTTTGGTCTGTTTTTCTTAAACTATAAGCAATAGGTCAACTATATTTGTTGTAAGGAAGAATTGTTATCTGTACATGCCTGCCTGGCATGGTTCATCTGACCTTGACCTCATTTCCATGATTCATTGGTCAATGTTTAGTTTTCTTGGTTAAATTTATGTGACAGTTGTAATTCAGCTTTATATTTAGGACTATCAACATAATATCAATGATAAGTAAAGAAGGCGAGACATTTCAGCGTGTGCACTCTTGTAATTGGTTTAGTCTGGATCATGAAATGAATTAATCTGATAATTCTGTAGGCTTGATTCAATCACACAATATTTGTAAGTTGTACTTTTGATTTTATATAGTTTTCTGTTAAACCTTTATAGTTTAATCATTAATAGACTATACAAACCTATAGTCATTGTGATGCTTGATTCTCAAGAGATAACACCAATACCATACCATAGCATTGATGTGTGTCCAATGGGATTATGATCAGAAATAGTACATAGACTTTGGTTTATTACAACTGCATGAGTAATTGTTAGTACAATAAAAAGATGCACTACATGTATTTGAACTCTTGAGTGGTGACATTTTCCAAGTCTGTGCTGTCACCATTTATTATACACTAAAGAAAGACAGTAAGGCCTTATATGCTATTTAAGTGGATGAATATTTAGGACTTTAAGAAAATAAAAGCACACATTTGGTTTGTTGCTTTTTCAAAAATAAAAAATGACAGTCTTTATAATTAATTTATGTACCATCCTCTTTAAACAAGTTTCTATAAATTGAGTTTCATCTCACTGCACTATCCATTGTTTATTACCCATTACATGCGGTCCAACGATTTACAGAAAAGAGCGACGATTTACAGAAAAGAACCGAAAAGAACCGAAAAGGACCAAAAAGAACCGAAAAGGACCGAAAAGAACCGAAAAGAGCACACATATAATTATTGATCATTATTGTTTAAAGTTAAAACAATGTATATATATATATATACACCACTCCCCCCTCGTAATGAAGAAAATTTAGATTGTACATTTATATAGATATGTAGACTTACAAAAAGTTAGATTTCCCTGTATCAGATTAAGGCATTTAAATATTTTTGAAATAAAGAATCAAAGTGTCATTTCCGTTGTTTTCGAAAATAAAATTGTAAAAAACATTTGAAGAAAATTTCAATTCCTGCTACATGTAAACCTTGGCAAACTTTACGATGTTTTTGATTCGTTCCAATTTCTTAATTCAATTTACGGTATTAAACGATGGGCTACATGGGAATAAAAGGAGATTAATAAAAAAAAAAAAAAAAAATACATCATTATCTATATATATATTATAAATTTTGTGCAAAACAAAGTCATTTCATTTCGTCTTTTTAGAAATATAAATAAATGAAAAGCGCACCCGCTTTCGGTATAATTGATAATTGTTTACTCTTTATATAGCCGCCATAATAGCGTATAGATTAAAGGGTTTGAAAAAGTAAATGGCCTGTTGATTTCTATTAATTTTATCTAATAAACCACTTAAAACAGATATGTAGATTAGTGAAATGATGGCAGATGGTGATAAATGTTGGCCCTCGGTGCTACATGTATCTATAGAGAAACTTGTGCATGGAGATAACGGGGCTTTTCCTTGACGAATTCAAATCCTTGACAGATTTAACGTGTCAAAGTAACAATCAATGTGTTTTCATTTAATATTTAATACACATACACACACACACACACACACACACACACACACACGAAAAGAACGAAATATTCGTATTTATTCATTAACTCCTGTAAAGTTTTCAATCATGTTTTAAACGATATAATATTTTTGGTTTTATTTTATGTTTGCCCGATTGTCCGAATGTCCGTGTTATATATATCATCACTGATGAATCGAACACATTTCAAAAAATTATAAAGAACTGTTGTAATGTTCGAATGAATTCAAAACTTAATAATAAATTTTTGTGAAAAATATCTTTTCATTTATAATAGACTTATATAATTTTAAAATTTGCTAATTTTCTTCAAATACAAAAAACTTCTCCTTTTTTGGTTCTTTTCGGTTCTTTTCGGTCCTTTTCGGTTCTTTTTGGTCCTTTTCGGTCCTTTTCGGTTCTTTTCTGTAAATCGTCGCTCTTTTCTGTAAGTCGTCGAACCCATTACATGGATGATTCTGTAGACTAATCTCTGTCTTTATAATGGCATTAAGTTACTGCAAAGAATGGGGCCCTTGAGGAACAGGAGTAAAAGACATCAACTTTTATCGTTTAGAAAAGATTGCAGAAATGTGTTTCAAGAATCAGGTCACCATGTATACTTTTCATATTTATTTTGTTCTTTGATTTATAGATGTAGATAATCATTCAAATAATTTATGATTTGCCTCCCCTATATTTTGGTCATAATATTGGTCTGTTAAATCTTGACCATTGAAGATTGACAATATAATAGATTCAGGGTTGATTAAATATAAAATTAACATTCAAGACTTATTGTATTTCGAAGTCTTGTGTTTAACTAATTATAAATTGGCTAATTTTTTTCCAGAATTATAAGACTGAATATTTCAACACATATGGTCAGATCATTTGTTTTGTATGTCATATGAATTCATACTATGCATGCTTTTTTCAATGAAAATTGTGACGTCACAATGCATTCTTAATAGAACGAAAAACCCATGAGATGAGGATAATTCTTTTGACATAACTATTTAAAATAGATGGTTCATTACCAGTCATAATCACAGAAGTCTTTATTCAATTGTATATATACATTGTAGCAGCATAAAATAATCATTACATAAATGCTTCTGTATCTACCAGATCACTATAGAGTTAAGTAGAAAATTAAAGGCATGTTAGTCTAAAGAATACATCAATCTAAAAGAAATTTCGTTACATTTTCACTGCTAATTACTATTGTCATTTACTAAAACATAGACGAGGGATTACGTCAGGTCTTTAAGCTGCAGACTAGGCTTTAGCATGGAACTGATTAGACAGAATTGCTGGATATTGATTTGAAATTTTCACAAAATAATGTTAGACACAAAAGTGTTACAAGGGCTTTCTAGGTTTGCTTGGAAATGTACCCAGCTCAATGCATTATTCAATCAATATACTGTTTGATATCTGGGTGTAGTTTGATATTTATTGCCATAAAATATGGGATTATTTAAATTACCGATTAAAAACTGTAAGTATATTTGAGGCTTTATTAGACATATATTAATGAAATTAATTTGTACTGTCCTAATTAAGATTGATGGAATTTTTTTTGCAATTGTTTCATAAAATGATAAAGAATGAGTTTAAAGAGAAGTTTTATGTTCCCATATTTGTTGTTGATATACATAATTGCAAATTCAGTATTTAAGTTTTATTTCTATAGTTTATATTGAAGTTTGTCTCAAATAAGTAGTATAATCAATGTTTATTTAAGCACTAATGGTTTAAAATATTAAGGACTCCTCAAGTCTATGGGAGGGACATTCTGACTTTAACGGTGCTTATTGAAAAATGACCAAAAAAAACTTTAGGGAAGGCTATATTTGAGCTTATAAAAAATGGAGTGTAGGGTAATAGGAAACACACAATTTTTTTTATTTGGCCTAAATTAAAGTATAGTAAACAAAAAAGCTGTTTGAATCCTTTTACTGCCACCAAAATATTTCAGATACTTCTTATCTTAGAAAATGTCAATTTCATGCTTTAGAGTGTTCATGAAATTAGGGCTCAGCCATGGTTCTTTAAATTTGTGAGTATGATCATGTTTGTTCTTTGGGTACATGCAGTCAGTGGCAGGACGATGGTTATGGTCTATTGACTTTGAAACTTTTGCTTAGTTTTCATGTATTAGTTTGTGATTAGGTCAGTTTATGGGGAACCACTAGTGGTAAGTTGATGATAAGTGGTATGCAGTTGTATAAGCATTGGCGTATCTCATTTCCATGGAGAACATTTGGCCCTGCTCCCTCAGTCATGATCTATTGACTTAAAACTTTTGCTTAGTTTTCATGTATTAGTTTGTGATTAGGTCAGTTTATGGGGAACCACTAGTGGTAAGTTGATGATAAGTGGTATGCAGTTGTATAAGCATTGGCGTATCTCATTTCCATGGAGAACATTTGGCCCTGCTCCCTCAGTCATGATCTATTGACTTAAAACTTTTGCTTAGTTTTCATGTATTAGTTTGTGATTAGGTCAGTTTATGGGGAACCACTAGTGGTAGGGTAACTTTTTGTCTGTATTTTTCAGCAGATGAGACCTGTGTCTTGTAGACACATCATAAAAGTAACAAAGAAATGTAAATGCTTTACACATTAGTTGAACCTGGTTTTTAAAAAGTAGGATATTACGGCCTAGAATCCCCCATTTCATTGTAGTAACTTTTTCACATGTTTATCAGCAGTTGGCATCTGCGTCTTGTAGACACATCATTAAAATAATGGATAGAAATGTAAATTGCTAATTGCACAGACATAGATTGATTCTTAAGTGGCCACCCATTAAGATTTGTAGAAACAATAATGTGACAATTTCAAAATTGATAATTAATCATGACAAATTTCTCTCTTAGGGACTTGTACAGATACCATTATCATGACAAGTTCCTGACTATTTCAAAACTGATAAATCATGGCAAATTTCTTACTTAGGTAATTATCATGACAAATTCCTGAGTCTGAGGGACTTGTGCATGGATAAATGATATAAAGTCTAATTTTGGTAAATTTCTTGCTGATGTAAAATTACAACATTTAATATTATTTAATCAATTTCTTGAGAATTTTTTTGTATGCAGATAAATAAATAACAGTATATATCATTGATGCAGAGGCAGATAAGGGGGTGCCTGGGGTGCCAGGGTCCCCATTTTGTCAGAAAAATTGTGTTGAGTATATAAGTAATCTATGAGGCGTGACTAGAGCGTCACCCTCTTAAGTAGTCAATGGGTCCCCAATGAAATTTCTGGTTCTGCTACTGTGCTGTAATTGTAATTATACACCATATAACCTAATGTTTGTGTTTTTTGTTCCACTGCATTATTATCAGTAGATTTTAAGATGATGTTTAATTCACCTAAACTAAAGCATCAATATCTTAACAGTTTACAAAAACATTAACAGCTTTCCAGACAGAAGTAATAATAAAGTGTTCTGAAGTACATGTATTATGATTTGTTTGATTGATGTAATGATATTGGGTTTTATATTTTTGCAGGATTGACAATTAAAGTGTTTCTAAAAGATACTGTAGACATTTTTATCTGTTAGATCAGTGAACCTCCTATTGGCCAGGTCCTTAGCTGTTTAGTCTATTCCAAATATTGAGAAATTTTCAACTAAAAGTGTCAAATGGAAAAAACATGTTAGAACAGAGATGATGTAATCTGATTCTCCGTCTATGAAGTTACTTATACTTGCTGAGTCAGTTTTATGTGTATTGATTTCTTACAAATATCAAATGTTAGATTTGTTGTAATTAATGATACTTTTACATTTAATCAATTTATTATCTCTTTTATAGACCCAAAAGTATCGTGTTGGGTGCTGAACCAAGGTCCAAATCAGATCTAGGATTGTCACCATCAGATAACAGTCCTAAATCATCCTTAGGGGACCAATCAGCTGAAAATGATATAAAATCGGCAAATAGTTTGTCAGAAAATAGAGAGTCACCCATTACACAGGAATTATGTAGAAAAGTGTCACTGGGAAAATTGTCAGGAAACATGGCCTCGGCATCGCAACAATCGACAGAATCAAAAGTTACAGAACTAGACAAACGAAAACCTTTAACAAAATCAAAAGATTTCCTGTCACCAAATGCATTTCAATCACTCAGTACTTCAGTTACTGTTTTAGTGGAAAAACGATGTAATGCTGCAACCGAAAAATCAACCAATGAAAATAAAGAGATGGTGGTTAGAAGAAAAAAGAAACCATTGCATCGCTCTCAATCTGATCTTAGTGGACGATGGTCAAGAAACAGTTCAGATTTCTCTGATTTGAGTTCACGAGTCTCAAGAACTAGCACTGAGGTGGAACGATTTTTCAATGAAATGGGACTTGAAAGTAGTATATTGGAGAGAATGCGTCATAAGTTTCAGATCATGCATGTGAATGATGATGAATTATTTGAAAGTATTAGTTCTATAGACTCGGCTGAGAGAAGTTCATGTAGTGAGGCATCTATAGGGGATAAGGAAAAAGACAAAGAATTAAAGGAAAGAAATTCTGTACAGACTTCTATAGTAGAGAAAAACGCAAGAATTATTAAGTGGTTATGTAATGTGAAGAAAGCACGAACAAATCCAAGAAGTGAGACACAATCACCACAAACAAAGAAATAATAGGTACAGTAGTTTGTATACCTGTGTGAGAAATTAATGGTTACCCTGTTTGATAAGATATTTACACATAAGATAATTAACTTTATAACTAATGTCCTACTGATAAGTAAAACAGAAACATAGATATTTGACTCAAATTTAAGTATCTAAGAAGTTTGAATTTTGTTCTTTTTTAGGCCACCAAAGGCTCCTATATCTTATACTTGTATCTAGGGAAATCTAGTTGTAACAAATTGATTTGATCTGTATCTTTCTAACTCAATATTTGTTAGGATGTTTCGTCTTTGTGTGAATCATGTTCATTATTATTCATGGTCTTTAATAGCCACAAGCATCTCCTAATATTCTGATTGGTATTTATAAATTTCTTCTCTTCTAAAATGATATGCTAAATCTTTTCAAATTAAAAAAAAGTAGTGATTTAAGACCCTGTATACAGATTCCCAAGTATGTATATGTACTAGTTGTAGTGCATTTCTTTGATATCAATTCTCTTATACGTAGTGTATACAGTTGAAAAATTATGAAATTCCTAATTTTGAAGGGTAAATTAATCAAACTTAACAAGTCTTTATGAAATTTTACATGATTAATGATCTTTTAAACCCTGTTTGCCTTTATGTCAATCAATTTGGGATCAACAGTTGAGTGAGTCTCTGGTTTAACTTCCTTAGGAGTTATTTCCCCTTTTTCAATGCTGATAGTAGCAATCAATTATGCATGAAACATACATCTGATTGCAAAATAAATCAGGCTTTTACATGTTTATCTATCTTTTCATGATAAGCTATATATAATTAACTCTGATCAAAAAGATTGAAATCTCAATAGACAACAACAAAAATTCAATTGATGAAAAGTAGATGTAAAAAGATATTACCATACTTCTTCAATCAGTTGTCTCTTCATCTTTAATTAATCTCCCTGGTTTTAATCATACAATTCTGATGTAGATACAGAAACAAATGGTTCTAGTCAGTCCCTCAGATACATGTAGAAACAAATGGTTCTAGTCAGTCCCTCAGATACATGTAGAAAAGTAAGATACAGAAACAAATGGTTCTAGTCAGTCCCTCAGATACATGTAGAAAAGTAAGATAAAGAAACAAATGGTTCTAGTCAGTCCCTCAGATACATGTAGAAACAAATGGTTCTAGTCAGTCCCTCAGATACATGTAGAAAAGTAAGATACAGAAACAAATGGTTCTAGTCAGTCCCTCAGATACATGTAGAAAAGTAAGATAAAGAAACAAATGGTTCTAGTCAGTCCCTCAGATACATGTAGAAACAAATGGTTCTAGTCAGTCCCTCAGATACATGTAGAAAAGTTCATTTTGTTTGATTAGTTTGAGATATATTCTGAATAGTGTGATGGTATAAAGTTACAGGAGAAATAGTAGTATTATTACCAATGAGATATATTCTGAATAGTGTGATGGTATAAAGTTACAGGAGAAATAGTAGTATTATTACCAATGAGATATATTCTGAATAGTGTGATGGTATAAAGTTACAGGAGAAATGGTAGTATTATTACCAATGAGATATATTCTGAATAGTGTGATGGTATAAAGTTACAGGAGAAATAGTAGTATTATTACCAATGAGATATATTCTGAATAGTGTGATGGTATAAAGTTACAGGAGAAATAGTAGTATTATTACCAATGAGATATATTCTGAATAGTGTGATGGTATAAAGTTACAGGAGAAATGGTAGTATTATTACCAATGAGATATATTCTGAATAGTGTGATGGTATAAAGTATAATAAAGTAAGGAGAAATGGTATTCTAATGCAATTTGTATGTAACAATTTTTTTTCATTGGCTAAAAGTTGCCGTCAAATCCACAGTTGACCAAGCGTAACTAAGGAGGGACATTATGAAAATGATTGAATCAACAAATGTTCGATTACTACTATATAATCGAAAATAAAACAACACCTACTTCGAATTTGCCGTTTTAATGTAATTTTATCCGAATTTGAAGCGTACAGGTAACATAATAACCTCCAGTTTGTAAGTTTTCATTTGTATGACGTCACGTTTACCTATGACGTCTTTGCTCCAAAATCGTTTATGAAGTTTCACGGATTTTTTTTTATTTGTCAAATTAAGACATTTTTCCAAGTTTTGACGTGTCGCTAAAGTCGCCAGTAAAACTGCATTTGCGACCGTCAAATCTACAATTGACGGTGGCAACTCTTCAACTACAGTACTGTTATTCCTTAAGTATTATTACCCAGAGACCAAATGACTTAGAGGTTAGCAACAATAGGTCAATATACTGCTTTCAAATATAAGAAAAACACAAAATACAAAAAAAATAAGCTAATAAAAGGCCTTAGTTTAAACCATATTTTATTTAGAAACAGATATTATAAATACATACATCAATACAATACATGGATTAGAAAACAAGTGGCAAGTCACTTATACAAATTCCTCTCTTTAAAAGGCCTTGACATAACCAAATGTTAAACAATTCAAATATGAAAACCAATTGCCTGTACATAACAGCAAATACAAATAAAATAGGATATAAACTGGTGAATTACAGGCTTCTGACTTAAGGACTGGTCAAATCTTCAGCTGATTGTTTAATCTGATTGAATTATATTTGTTACTCCTTGAACATATGTTGGAAGTAATTTGTATTGGTCATATATGTGTTCCTATTAAATGATGAAAGACATGTTAAATTTATTTTATTATATCATTGCAGTTTGTTAAATTTATTTTATTATATCATTACAGTTTGTTGTGACAGAAAAGACAAGAGAAGACCAATGATAAAATCAAATAATACAACTAACAAGTCTTTCATATAAACCATATTATTGATGTTATGATCATTGTTTATAGTGCTCTGTTTATTACCTATATATATACATTTAATAACGTATGTAAATTGATTTAAGTTTTTTTTCTTCTGAAAATAGTTTTATTATCGGAACAAATATATATGTTTTAAGAGCATTTGTAGATGTTACGTTATCATGTTTATTTGATAGTCAACCATTCTGCATATATTTTCTCTGTTCATGCTGGATTGTGGATTGGTCTACTTTGAAGAAGAAATCATATAAAACTTCTGAAATCCAACATATCTCATTTGAATAATAATTGTGTTCATATCAAATTGTTTCTCAAATGTTTTTGTGCCAAAATCATTATTAATTACCAACATTTTAGATTTTCATTTTTATTTACTAAGAAAAGCATTAAAATTACAAATAGTTTGTTCAATATTGCATTTACAATGATGAAGCTTTGTAATAGTAAAATTAAGTTTTTTTAGTAACAAATATTGGTTAACCAGGTTCCAAATTCTTGACACTTGGAAAAAAAAAATTTCTCACAAAGAAAATGGTAGAAACATTCAACCAGCTCATGAGTAAAATTCAATTTCCACTGAATTCCAATCATAATGATCAAGCATTTAGCAGCATTAAAAGGGAAGTAATTCAATCATAAATATGCATATATATCAGAATATAAAAAATTGAAATACAAACTGTGTAAATAAAATTCTGTTTTTGTTTCATCATGTCAAATGAAACTTGGATGAAAGTTTAAAGAGGGCAAATGTTTTTGAAATCATAGTTTAGAAAAGTTATTTATGATGTTCCATTTGAGTCATTTTTAGTCACATTTGTAAGGATAAGCCTTACGACCCCATGTAAATCATACATAAAAAACATACTAATTTATTTTCAAAAATACACCAATTTGTTTGTTCAGAGAAATAGGAATCTTTTTCATCAGTAACTTCTTGAAAAGGCGTTGAGATTTCAAGCAAGATATAAACATACAACCACAAAATCAATTGGCTAGCCAAATTTTTCTATTATGAAGCTGAATATTTTATTCATAAAACGTCAAAACATAGGCGGATCCAGGGGGGCCCTGGGAGGCCTGCCCCCCCCCCCTTTTAGTGGAAAAATTTGGTTGATATTATTGGAAATCACCCCTTAGGTCAGTCAGTGGGCCCCCCCTTAGGAAAAGTTCTGGATCCGCCACTGCAAAACCATGTTATTACCAATGGTATTTCATATCAGGGATGTTTATGATACTAAGGGAGCTACCATTTGATTTTTATGGGGGGGGGGGGGGCTAGGATGAAATTTGAAAAAAATAGGCAGGACAGGAGTTTTGAGTAAAAAAAAAGGCAGGATGAGACACTTGTTAAAAAAAAAGGCAGGATGACAATTTGTGTAAAAAAAGTCAGGATAAACTAGTAAAAAAAAAGGCAGGACCGAAAAGAGTAAAAATTAAAAAGGCAGGACAGAGATTACAACTAAAAAAAAAAGTAGGACAAAATTTTTCATCCTAGCCCCCCCATAAAAATCAAATGGTAGCTCCCTAAAGCCAGATTTGCTATCATGACAAGGAACTTCCGTCAGCAAAAAAATAAAAAGTCAAAACTTCACAGCCAAAAAAAAAAGTAAAAATAGAAATATCTCATTAGATTGTTGCTGTGAATTATATACAGGTATGCATTGCAAGACTTAAAATACTTTATATGTCTTTTAACCATTTCAATGTCAGAATCTGAATGCCCATGGGTAATTTTATTGTTATATGCACAAACAAAATCAATGTATGATTAAGTCTTTGATTGAATTTCCATTGTACAGTATTATATATGTAGAACTCAGAGGGATGAAGGGGGGACACTTGTATCAGTTTTTTATGTTTAGATACAAGCTTGTGAAAGTATGACCCACCAGAGAGATCCTAAAACCAAATATTTAAAATAGTGTACAATGTACTGTAATAATAACTGTACATATGATGACACCTATTGGCAATAAAATTGTTATGTAGATTTTTATATTACCATGTACAGGAATTAATTTATAAATGTTTAAATTCATGTAAAAACATCACAAAGATGTAAAATATACCACTGTGATTCTAATTTGGACATTGTGCCTTTGTGTAATGTTGATTTTAAAAATACAAGTCTATTTGCAGTTACCCATATAATTGTGTATTTGTCAGCATTATTGTTTTGTTTGTATGGTGGAAAGCAAAATATTCTGTTTCTTACATTGCATATTTTTTTAAATAAACATTATGAATTTTTCAGTCATTTCTCATGTGTTTTATCTCAAAAACTAATTGATAACTCTATAGCACATGCTACATATATGTTTAATTACATCATTATTGGTGAATACCAGTAGCATAAGATATATCAAATATATCATTATACTATTATACAAAGCATCAGAAGGAGGTATTATTTATATACTGAAGGGTTTTCTAACTGACCAACGACGAAGAATTATTGATAGAACCAAACCACAATTATTAACAGTGAAGAAAAAAGAAAATAAGATTTTATATAAATATGAAAATCCAAATATATATGAAAAAGAGTTGTTAAAATACCACTTGAACAGTAGAATCTGTTACAGTCCATAGAGAAATATATATTTTGATATGAGTAAAAAAGGCTGAAAAAATACTAAGGGACAATAAAAAATATTAATTTGAACTGACAACACCACAGCTGAAAAAGAATGAAAGACAACATTCCACAAAACACTACACTGCCAACTTAGATTTGACAACACAAACCCAACAATATGGGATAAAGTCAGCTGCTCCATTGCAGATGTCATCTGTAATGTAACTCCTGTTTCAATCTTTAAAAAGTCGAAAATCATGAAAAGAAGTGATGTTTCATTAGCAGATACAATTTGATTTAATAAGAGTACTGATATATCTATTGAAAGATCTGTAAAGAGCCAGGGATATGTAATTTTTGTTTGTGTTTTTGCTCAAGAAGTGTTGTAATGTTTAATTGTTTTTAGTGACATTTTGAATATTTTAAATTTTGTTAGCCAACTTCACATCATCTATTAATTCTCTTTTTACACAGAATATAGAAATGGTGAAAATCAATAAGACATTACAGGACTGAGACATAAACCCCCTAATATTTATTTAAAGGAGGTTTTATTAATAAAGAAAAGTCAACAAGTCCTAAAAAGTAAAATCACAAAAATGCTGAACTCTGAGGAAAATTTGAAACAGAAAGTCCCTAATCAAATGGTAAAATCAAATGATAAAACACATCAAAGGAATGGACAACAACTGTCATTTTCCTGACTTGGTGCAGTCATTTTCAAATGTAGAAATGGTGGATTGAACCTCAGGTTTTATAGCACTAAACCTCTCACTTATATGACAGTCGCATCAAATTCCATTATACAAATGTATTTACAATGATGCATGAACAAAACAGACATAATTGGTAAAAATTTTAAAATAGGGGTACAGCAGTCATCACTGTGAGTGTGTCACAATTTCAATTAGAACAAAAACAAACAAATATTTAACAAAGAAGCACAAAAAGCATCTATCAAGTTTAACAACCACATTCATTGCTTATACTTGTATATGTATTTTAGATCAACCCATAATTAAAGGATTGAAATATCTGAAGTTATGTGACTGCATTCACATCAACTCTAGTGTAGAGTTGCATGTTTGACGTCAGAATGTAAATGTCACATAGGAAGAAAATTATAAAATAATTTTGTGGTTCAAAGTATTTTTCAAAATTATGATTTCACATAGGGAATGGTGGTATACAGGGTTGAAAAATCAAAAGTTTTGTTAGAACTAATTTCAGAAAAAGACCCAGATTTATAATTATCCAGAAGTTCTTTAGAATTTTTAAGAATCTACATATGGTTAATACCACTACGCGAATAAAATAATTTTGTCGTTCAAAGTATTTTCAAAATTATAATTATAGAACAATAACATAATGGTAAGATCTTTAAAAGTACAGAGCCACGTCATATGTACTAAAGAAACAAAAAGTCACATGTACAAAACACACCAGCAAAAATGAAAGACAATACAAACAACACATTGACGGGATGTAAGAGTACCAAGCCACTTCAAAAGGATAAAGTAAACTATTAAAAAAAAATGAACTGGAGATATACAAACTTCCAAAAAGCAAACTGGAATATATGATATAACAAAAAAAACACAAATTCTTGTCTCCATACCACATGAACTTATATCTTCAATAAAAATTAATTTTAAACCTAATAATATACATGACTTTAATAATGGGTGAGCTAATAAGGGCTTGACAGATGTTATAGACAATTCTCTAATGTCTATTGTTGAAGATTGACTGTTGACTTAAGATTTCTTCTATGGTTATAACATGATGTTGGGTTGGCTTGCTGTCCCACTGTCTGGCCTAATTAACACTAGATCACATGTACAGTTCTTGCAAGATTTTTATGAAACTTATATCATTGGTTTATATAAGCAATCATTTTTTTTAAGAAAAGTTATGCCCCTTGAAAACATAATTATTTTGAAAATTGCATTGTTCGCGCTTTCAATCGTACAATTCTTGCAAGATTTTTATAAAGCTTATGTCATTATAGGTTTGTATTAGCAACATCTTGAACAAGTTCAAAAATCAGTGTCCATCAATTTTTCTTAAAAGAGTTGTGCACATTGGAAACATTATTTTTTATAAAAAATTGCATCTCTAGCCCTCTCATGTGTTCAATCCTTACCATATTAATATGAAACTTATATCATAGGTTTATATCAGCAATGTCTTAGATGAGTTCGAAAATCAGTGAGGATCAATTATTGTTCAAAATGTTATTGCTCTTGGAAAAATAAATTATATGGAGCATTGCATTATGTGTGCTCACTCATATGTACAATTCTTGCCAGAATTTTATGAAACTTAAATCATAGGTATAACGTGACGGTACCCAAATTGCACCTATTTTGACAGTTTTTTCATCTACGTTTTTTTATGATAAAGACAAAAATGTCCATTCTGTGTTTATTTTGTAGCCGTATCCTTTCTTATTATAAAGGTACACCAATTTGATTTTTATTCCACATGCAATCATAGAAAAATTGGCCTAAACTGACCTCCAAATCATCAATGATTCTGAAATGAGGAGTACCCAAATTGCATTCATGCTTAAATTCACATCGTCAAAAGTCTAATAACAGAGCTTTTGTTTAATTTCTTCAAATATTTTGAACAATTGGATATTAGTCCTTGCTTACCCTTCATTATTTTTTAAATGGATACTTGTAACATATTGTATTTGCTCATTTTAAAAAGATGACGTTTTGATGACGTCGCATGGCGACGTTTCAGTACATTTTGCTTTTTCAGTAAATACTTCATCTGTTGATAAATACTGTGAACGTTTTGTGCATATCTAAATAGTTTTACCTATGTTGAAAGATGTGCTTATTATCAAATCATAAAAATACAAATTGTTTAGTCTCTATGAAATCTCGTAAGATTTTCGCTGCTAGTTTTGCTAAATAGGTGCAATTTGGGTACTCGGTGCAATTTGGGTACCGTTACGTTATATAACAAGTCTAACAATTTCTTGGATGAATTTGATCAATAAATTTTTAAAGAGTTATGCCCCTTCGAAATATTAATCATATCAAAAATTGCCTTTTTAGTGCTCTAATGTGTACAATTCATGTCAGATTTTATCCTAAAGATTTATTTTATCAATGTTCTTGAAGATTTCAAGAAGTTATAAAAATCAACAGAATTTTCTAAAACAAATACATGTAACCATATAATTGTGTATATGTCAGCATTATTGTTTTGTTTGTATGGTGGAAAGCAAAATATTCTGTTTCTTACATTGCATATTTTTTTAAATAAACATTATGAATTTTTCAGTCATTTCTCGTGTGTTTTATCTAAAAAACGAATTGATAACTCTATAGCACATGCTACATATATGTTTAATTACATCATTATTGGTGAATACCAGTAGCATAAGATATATCAAATATATCATTATACTATTATACAAAGCATCAGAAGGAGGTATTATTTATATACTGAAGGGTTTTCTAACTGACCAACGATGAAGAATTATTGATAGAACCAAACCACAATTATTAACAGTGAAGAAAAAAGAAAATAAGATTTTATATAAATATATGAAAATCCAAATATATATGGAAAACAGTTGTTAAAATACCACTTGAACAGTAGAATCTGTTACAGTCCATAGAGAAATATATATTTTGATATGAGTAAAAAAGGCTGAAAAAATACTAAGAGACAATAAAAAATATTAATTTGAACTGACAACACCACAGCTGAAAAAAAATGAGAGACAACATTCCACAAAACACTACACTGACAACTTAGATTTGACAACACAAATCCAACAATATGGGATAAAGTCAGCTGCTCCATTGCAGATGTCATCTGTAATGTAACTCCTGTTTCAATCTTTAAAAAGTCGAAAATCATGAAAAGAAGTGATGTTACATTAGCAGATACAATTTGATTTAATAAGAGTACTGATATATCTATGGAAAGATCTGTAAAGAGCCAGGGATATGTAATTTTTGTTTGTGTTTTTGCTCAAGAAGTGTTGTAATCTTTAATTGTTTTTAGTGACATTTTGAATATTTAAATTTTGTTAGCCACCTTCACATCATCTATTAATTCTCTTTTTACACAGAATATAGAAATGGTGAAAATCAATAAGACATTACAGGACTGAGACATAAACCCCCTAATATTTATTTAAAGGAGGTTTCATTAATAATTTATAAAGAAGTCAACAAGTCCTAAAAAGTGAAATCACAAAAATGCTGAACTCCAAGGAAAATTTGAAACAGAAAGTCCCTAAGGCAGCAACCATTTGATTTTCTGGGGGGGGGGGGCTATGGTTTTTTTTGGAAAAAAAAGTTTGTTTCCAGGTTTTGGTGAAAAAAATAATTTGTTTTGGACCCTGAGTGAAAAAAATTGTTTGTTTCACCCTCAGCTGCCACTATATGTAATGCTGAAATTGAAAGAAAAAAATTGTCTTCGGTTTGTCGCTAGAAAAATAGATTGTTCTTCGCCGAAGGCGAAAAAAAAAGTTTGCACAGAAAAAAAAACCATAGCCCCCCCCAGAAAATCAAATGGTTGCTGCCTAATCAAATGGTATAATCAAATGATAAAACACATCAAAGGAATGGACAACAACTGTCATATTCCTGACTTGGTACAGTCATTTTCAAATGTGGAAAATGGTGGATTGAACCTCAGGTTTTATAGCACTGAACCTCTCACTTATATGACAGTCACATACAAATGTATTTACAATGATGCATGAACAAAACATATAATTGGTAAAATTTTCAAAATAGGGGTACAACAGTCATCACTGTGTGTGTGTCACAATCTCAATTAGAACAAAAACAAACAAATATTTAACGAAGAAGCACAAAAAGCATCTATCAAGTTTAACGTGACCACATTCATTGCTTATACTTGTATATGTATTTTAGATCAACCCATAATTAAAGGATTGAAATATCTGAAGTTATGTGACTGCATTCACATCAACTCTAGTGTAGAGTTGCATGTTTGACGTCGAATGTAAATGTGACACAGGAAGAAAATTATAAAATAATTTTGTGGTTCAAAGTATTTTTCAAAATTATGATTTCACATAGGGAATGGTGGTATACAGGGTTGAAAAATCAAAAGTTTTGTTAGAACTAATTTCAGAAAAAGACCCAGATTTAAAATTATCGAGAAGTTCTTTACAATTTTTAAGAATCTACATATGGTTAATACCACTACGCGAGTAAAATAATTTTATCGTTCAAAGTATTTTCAAAATTATAATTATAGAACAATAACATAATGATGAGATCTTTAAAAGTACAGAGCCACGTCATATGTACTAAAGAAACAAAAAGTCACATGTACAAAACACACCAGCAAAAATGAAAGACAATACAAACAACACATTGACGGGATGTAAGAGTACCAAGCCACTTCAAAAGGATAAAGTAAACTATTAAAAAAAAAAAGAACTGGAGATATACAAACTTCCAAAAAGCAAACTGGAATATATGATATAACAAAAAAAAAAACACAAATTCTTGTCTCCATACCACATGAACTTATATAAGAGTACCAAGCCACTTCAAAAGGATAAAGTAAACTATTAAAAAAAATGAACTGGAGATATACAAACTTCCAAAAAGCAAACTGGAATATATGATATAACAAAAAAAAAACACAAATTCTTGTCTCCATACCACATGAACTTATATAAGAGTACCAAGCCACTTCAAAAGGATAAAGTAAACTATTAAAAAAAAAATGAACTGGAGATATACAAACTTCCAAAAATGCAAACTGGAATATATGATATAACAAAAAAAAAAAACACAAATTCTTGTCTCCATACCACATGAACTTATATCTTCAATAAAAATTCATTTTAAACCTAATATACATGACTTCAATAATGGGTTAGCTAATAAGGGCTTGACAGATGTTATAGACAATTCTCTTATGACTATTGTTGAAGATTGAATGTTGACTTAAGATTTCTTCTATGGTTATAACATGATGTTGGGTTGGCTTGCTGTCCCACTGTCCGGCCTAATTAACACTAGATCACATATACAGTTCTTGCAAGTTTTTATGAAACTTATATCATTGGTTTATATCAGCAATCATTTTTTTAAGAAGAGTTATGCCCCTTGAAAACATAATTATTTTGAAAATTGCATTGTTCGCGCTTTCAATCGTACAATTCTTGCAAGATTTTTATGAAACTTATGTCATTATAGGTTTGTATTAGCAACATCTTGAACAAGTTCAAAAATCAGTGTCCATCAATTTTTCTTAAAAGAGTTGTGCACATTGGAAACATTATTTTTTATAAAAAAAATTGCATCTCTAGCCCTCTCATGTGTTCAATCCTTACCATATTAATAACCAGACTTAACTAATCGATCAGATCGGTAATCGAACACTAATCGATCATATTTGATCAGTACTCGATTGATGACTTGAAGTCATCGATCAGTAATCGATCAAACTCTCTCAGGAGTTTGATCGATTAGTGATCGATTAGATTACTGATCGATTTAAGACCGATTACTGATGGATTAGTGATTGATTAATGACAGATTAGTGATTGTATTGTTATTGAGAAAACAATGCTATTCCAGAAATAAGCCACCCCCTTATGGAAGATATCAGTTGTGAAATAAAAATTCCATGGAAACATTTTCACCATTGCCAACAAATTGGAGACACCAAGACAGTCCTCTAAATGTAAAATTCGAATTTTAATTTATGTTGCGAAAGTACTACGAAATAGATCATTTAAAGTCGTCACTTCAGTAAGGTGCATTCACCAATATTTGATGACTTAATACAAGTCCACGGAATTTTTTACTTCGCAATTTGTCCTGCTATTCATGTGATAACTGTCATGATGAAAGTAATTCCTGTACTAGCGAAGCCGGAACTTTTCGTCAATATAAACTTGTGCATGAAATTGATGTAATTGAAAGACTATTATCCCAAACAGCGACGAAAACCGTTTCATTGAATTAATAAAACCCGGGATTATATTAGCCGTTTTTACGGACAATTCAGGAGTAGACTTCTATCTTTTAAAATGTATATCAGAAGTTAAACAATTTAAGCAAGCAACTTTAGATGACTTGGGAAATAATTCTCGAGCCAAGGTTCAAGTAATTGAAGAGGTGTATTTCGACAAATTACGTGCGAGGGAAAATACAATTCTATTCAAATTAACCAAGGGTAAAAATGTTTCCATTTACTTGCAGAGTGTCAGATATATTTGTACTTGGGTTGAATTAAGATATAGAAATTTTACAATGACATGATATACACCATGAAAGTTAAACATCCTATGATAAAAGTTTTGCACATCTAAAAAAATTATTTATGGAAAACCGTATACATGTACTTCCGTCACATTTTTCCTTCCTACATTACTCGCCGCGATATAGCCTTTTTGTGCTAATGCGGAGTAAAGCAACCAACAATCAATCAATCCTACATTACTTGCGACAGTATTGCATTTATAGATGAAATAACTTAAAGGGTAAACATTATTAAATTGATTTCCACAATTTGAGGTATGATAAAATGATATCACAAAAAGAACAGAACCAGAATCAACCAACAACATATAAAAACCCGAAAAAAACTTGCAAAAATTAATCGAAGTCAAAAACCCTCTTTGACGCCGCATTTTTAGTGTAACGTCGTGTTGTAGGAACATCGTGCACAACGTTAAGATAAACCTAAAGAATACATGTATTTAACAGATGAAAGATACATTGCCATTTCTTCTCAGCACGTCAGAATTTCTTTTCAGGATACATTTGTAGTAATGTAATGTTTCATTATTATATATTGTTAATGTTAATTAGGTGAAAATGTCAAAATAATAGGATCAAAAGCACAAACAGCAAATAAATAGCTGGTAAGATTGCATGGGAAAATTGATTTAGAGATAATTGATTTGACCACACTATTGGAAACATTAACAAACATCAAAAGATTCTGACATCTAATTAGTTTCAGATACTTGTGATATAAACAGGCAAGTTGAAAACTTCACCTCCATCTAAATATCAAGATTTTATCATGAAATATGTATTTATTATAGAGCTTAAAATAGTGTCCATGGTGACCAGCTCATCCCTACCACTCAATTTATTCAACAACACTACCTGCTAAAGTTTACTCAGGAATGCAATAATCATTCCATAAAATTTCTAGACCTTGAAATCCTCAAAGACGAACACATGAAAATACTGGTGAAATGCTATAAAAAAAAATACAGAAAAATTCCAACATCTTCATAAAACCCCAAAACCAACCCATTTGGAACTTAAATCCTATATTAAAGGCAAAGGTATTCATTTATATAGAAACACAAACCAGAAAGAAAACTCTTTATTGAAAGACGATTTTATTAACTGAAATTGGTAAAACAAATTTTATCAATATCAATGACAGAAAAGATAAACATGATTAAGAAAAAGGAAAAATTTCAAAATTGATGTTATGTATCATTCATTACATATTATCATCCTGAAGCAGAAGAACTTCAAAAAGTATTCAGGAAATACTGGCATCTTATTAAAACAGATTCTTCAATAGGTGCTACATTGTGTATCATATCCCATTAAAGCATATCTATAGGATTCAAAAGAAATAGAACATTGATGAATTAATGAAATGACCTATAAAATAGTTTATATGAAGGTCACAATTCCTTCAAAATATTTCACTGTGCAGAACTAATTAATGACCATCATCATGTAAATCTCACATGTTTATACAAACTGATATTATTATAAGAAAAAATTCTACTAGGAAACACTGAATTCAACATTTATTGAAATAGGTTAAAATAGTTAGAAAATCAAAAAACAAAAAAATCTAAATTCAAATTAACAAATTTTACAAAATTATGAAAAAATCAATAAAATTAAAACATTAATAAAAAAAAATGACAAACAGAAGGAGTGGTCTCTGCTGAAGGTTTCCCTTTAATCAACATGTTTCCAGAAAAAATCTAAACATTGCTACACAGTATCAAAGGAAGGCCAGAACAATGATTTGTAGTTGCACTATGCAACTACAATCATAGGTGGATATAACGGCCTTATTTATTTAAAAACAAATATGTAACACATAATAAAAAAAAAGACAATCACTGAATTACAGGCACCTGACTTGTGACAGGCACACTCAGCAGGCACATACTCAATTCTTTTTAAAAACATCTTTAATTTCTTATTCATATTCATTTTACTTATCTTTAGTAATATATGCTTTCATGTGAAAATAAAACACTAACCACAAATACTCTACTATTGCCTTGTATTAGGACTATTTTAAAATTTTAGAAAAAAGGGGGGATCTTCTGTATGTAAATTCAAAAGTCAATAGACAGTTTTCTACTGACTGATAACAATCTTTTTATTTTTATCAGTATTTTTGCAATCCTAAGAAGAGTCATAGTCCACAGCTGGTCATTTCTGGTCAGTCTTCTACAATATTGTGGTAATTAGACAATATCCTGCTGTGAAGACAAACAAGTGTGTTTGAATAAATGATGTATCAATTTTCTGTTAATTGGTAAATTTTCTGGCTATTTAGTTTTGACCTAAAATCTGGCATTAGTTAATAATGTTATAGGACAAACCCTAAATTTCATCATAAAGTTAAGGATATATCAAATTGCACAATTTATTTGTGTTGATTAATCCTTATATATGAAAAATACAGATTTTAATATATATTAACTTGGTTGAAATTTTCATCTTTTTAATAACATCACAAGTGTCTGAAGCTAATATTATATGTCAAAATTAATTTTGATGTGTTAACAAAGGTCATTAACTTAAAAGGCATCAAATATTTATCAAACCAAGGAAGTATATATATACTACTATATTCAAGTCAAATGTTGTTGTTAAAATCTATTTTTTCACTTTTTTGGTCTGTTGGAAAATGTAGTTTGTGCTGTATTTAGACCCCTCTACAACCAAATTTGTTACTTGCACCATGGAAGTAATATTGCACACATATAAAAATTAGAGTTTTTATATCAATAATTATAACATCTTGGATGTCAATGAAAGGCGTAAAAGAAAAAAATACAATAGCCTTTCAAGACGTCATAGTTATTGTACTAATATACACAGGTAAACCTACAAAAATGTAGTTTTTAATCAGGAATATGTTAGGGCTAAGCTTTTAGATACGTTTCTCTTGGTTACGACTGCATATTGTATATAAACATGTATTGCTGAGTAAATCCTGGATTTTTTTGCATATTTAGACAGAAACATAAATTCAAGACTAAAAAAATAAACACTGATGTCTTCCATAGGCATTAGTTCTAACCTTTACACTCATATTTCCAGACATATTGACAACATCATGAAAAAAAATTCCAGTATCTTCTTAGCAGTAAAATGATTTTAAATTCTAGAATTCCAGAAAATTTTAGCAATGGTGAAAACATTTCAATGGAACTTTTATTTCACAAATGATGTCTCTCATAAGGCTTATTTCTGGAATAGCATTGTTTTCTCAATAACAATACAATCACTAATCTGTCATTAATCAATCACTAATCCATCAGTAATCGGTCTTAAATCGATCAGTAATCTTATCGATCACTAATCGATCAAACTCTTGAGAGAGTTTGATTGATTACTGATCGATGACTTCAAGTCATCAATCGAGTATTGATCGAATATGATTGATTAGTGTTCGATTACCGATCTGATCGATTAGTTAAGTCTGGTAATAATGAAACTTATACCATAGGTTTGTATCAGCAATGTCTTAAATGAGTTCGAAAATCAGTGAGGATCAATAATTGTTCAAAATGTTATTGCTCTTGGAAAAATAAATTATATGGAGCATTGCATTATGTTTGCTCACTCATATGTACAATTCTTGCCAGAATTTTATGAAACTTAAATCATAGGTATATATAACAAGTCTAACAATTTCTTGGATGAATTTGATCAATAAATTTTTCGAGTTATGCCCCTTCGAAATATTAATCATATCAAAAATTGCCTTTTTAGTGCTCTTATGTGTACAATTCATGTCAGATTTTATCCTAAAGATTTATTTTATCAATGTTCTTGAAGAGTTCAAGAAGTTATAAAAATCAATAGAATTTTCTAAAACAAATACATGTAACCATATATATTGTGGCGGAGAGCCAGTTTTTAAGACAACATTACTTCCCTTGAAAATGGACTGTTGTGAAATTAACATTTAGATATTACTGTTGATATAAGTTATTGATGAAAATGATTGTTTTACATGTCATAATATTTATTTACTTTATTGTGCTTTAATTTGTTGAAGATATTCACAGATTTTGATAAATTTGCAACTGATCATTTACTTATAGAGCTTTTCTATTTATCTTGCTCTTGTAAAATTAGTTCCGAGATTAATATTTGTTAAATTGCTTAATCATTTAGAGAGCCAAAGTCTATTAAAGAGACTATTTTTACGGTAAGTGCTTTTATGAAAGAAAAGATACGCAACACTGCTTGTCGACACTAGTCACTCTGCAGTATAGCTTTACATATAGAAAGCTTGATGGTCTTGCACAGACCTTACCACTAACTGTAAGATGACATTGTTATATATAGAACAAAATGTCTATCTTCAGTCTTGCTGGTCTTGCACAGACCTCGCCATATTTTGTCACTTTTATGTGAGTTTTAACTTATTTACATTTGAATACTTTTATCTTTATAATATTGTTGAGATTTGCTTAATTGTAATTCATTATAATAAACTATGAAAACTTGCTATTATTAAGTTCTACAAAGCCACATACGAAGGATCAGAGACTCAGGATTCCGATACCTACTCTTTACACGGTCTGGGGTAAAATATGTAAAAGTTGACACAGAAATACTCAACGTAAAAATCCCTCCGGTTACATTTTGGTGGCAGCGGTGGGATCCTGAGGCGAAACATCTGATCTTCTCATAGGCTACAGCACTATTTATACAATCAAATATGTAAGTTAAAATTGTGAAATTTAAATCTTTTACAATGTATTTCATTTTGTTTAACGTAAGTGAGTAGAAATTACTTCTCACATAACAGAGTTCATTAAAGAAACACTGTTCACTGATGTTTTATGTTTACATGTTTATTTTTATTTGAAAAGACATTGTCATGCTTTATCATATGTATGAAATAATGATGAGTAACAATTTCAGTTTTAGCTTACAGAAACTGATAATTATATAGAATGGCAGAGATAAAGTATGTATTGATAATTATAGGGTGTATATCTTGCATAGATGATGAAGTTTTAAATGGTTTAAATGGGAGTAAAGCTTAAATTAGATTGTTTAGTTAGAATGGTATATTTTAATCATATTATCTTAATACATTCAGTTATTATACATAGCTCAAGATGAATGTGTATGAATCGACAGGAACAACATTGTTGTATCCTTTTGGTCCATTTAAAGGACCGTCGCTTACATCATTTTATTTTATGCTAACTTGCTTCAAGATTATTATGTTTATGTGGATATAAGCTAGGCTGCGAACATGATTGTTTCGGCACGATTGACGTGTTTTAAAACGCCAATATGAGCCTCTGACTCACGTTTATATCGCTAGGGCCTGTTAAAAAGAGCTGGTCGCGGCATGATTGTTTTATTCTATAGTAAATGTCTCTTAAACTCATACAAAATATCTACTTCTTAGACAGTTACACAATTTCTATAGCATTTGACACAACAGTTTACTGGGTGACGATTCAGTGTAACTATTTGTTTAATTTTGTTGTTCAATTTTTCAGCACTTGTTTACAGTGAGGGTGATGATATGACATAATGTACGTGTGTTAGAACTAATATTGGAGATGACCTGATCAGCACTTCTAGTGTTAGAATGATGAAGGAATTCGATTGTGTTTCGTGTGCAATATAAAGAATACCGTGAAATAATATATGTGAAAGAATATCGCTGTGTTTAAATGGAGAATTTAGAACCATTCATACCTGCCTTGTTTTTAAACTTCATGGCTTCAGTTTTTAAGTTGGGAGGAATGTGGCGGAGAGCCAGTTTTTAAGACAACATTACTTCCCTTGAAAATGGACTTGTGAAATTAACATTTAGATATTACTGTTGATATAAGTTATTGATGAAAATGATTGTTTTACATGTCATAATATTTATTTACTTTATTGTGCTTTAATTTGTTGAAGATATTCACAGATTTTGATAAATTTGCAACTGATCATTTACTTATAGAGCTTTTCTATTTATCTTGCTCTTGTAAAATTAGTTCCGAGATTAATAATTGTTAAATTGCTTAATCATTTAGAGAGCCAAAGTCTATTAAAGAGACTATTTTTACGGTAAGTGCTTTTATGAAAGAAAAGATACGCAACACTGCTTGTCGACACTAGTCACTCTGCAGTATAGCTTTACATATAGAAAGCTTGATGGTCTTGCACAGACCTTACCCACTAACTGTAAGATGACATTGTTATATATAGAACAAAATGTCTATCTTCAGTCTTGCTGGTCTTGCACAGACCTCGCCATATTTTGTCACTTTTATGTGAGTTTTAACTTATTTACATTTGAATACTTTTATCTTTATAATATTGTTGAGATTTGCTTAATTGTAATTTATTATAATAAACTATGAAAACTTGCTATTATTAAGTTCTACAAAGCCACATACGAAGGATCAGAGACTCAGGATTCCGATACCTACTCTTTACACGGTCTGGGGTAAAATATGTAAAAGTTGACACAGAAATACTCAACGTAAAAATCCCTCCGGTTACAATATCTAGCCCTCAAGGATTTGTAATACAGGCTCTTTTTCTGTGAAATTTGAGAAAGTTTTTTTTTTTTTTTTATTGTTTTTTGTATCAATACTTTTTTATGAAAATATATACGAATTTTGAATATCCGATTACCGTGTGTTGGGCCCAGGCTCGGATTTATACAGGAGGTTATTTAGCTGTTTCTTTCACTTCATTATTTCCGGTCAAGTCAACATGTGCTGATGCAACCGGCTGAAAAGTTATTTTTATCTGGTATTCAACAACAAAGTGCAAGTGAAAAGTTGTCAATTACTTAAATTGTTAATGAAAGTAAGTTTATTTTATTAACACGAAAAAGCTAAAAGTGAAAATAAAAAAAAAATCTAGCAGATTTTGGCGATTTATTATCTTTCAGTTTCTTTTTGGTCAATTTTCCTTAAGGTTCATCATAACCTTTTGGCTAAAATGGCCGTATTTAGTACTATTTACACCCCAAATTTTATTCTGAGTACAGACTAACCTATACACCTGCAACAGTTTTAAGGGATGGCAGGAACTAGATATATAAATTTTAAATGCATTTTGTGTTTCAGAAAATTATAAACTTTTCTAGATTTTGCTATCCATTTTTTTTCGTTCCTGCAGAAGGTGCAAAAATTAACTAAGTAGTGAAAACGATTGAGAAGCTCCCCTCATATAATCAATGTTGTGAGTAGAATTGATTTAAATGGACAATAGACACCTGTAAACAATAGGTGATTTAACAGGTTTAAACTGTGTAACTGAGTGGACTGTATCTCATGAAACTCAGGTGTTTGTTTATTTTGCTATCTTCTGCAGACTGGAAAAAACTGGACATCAAAATCCATGCAAGTTTTTAATTTTCTGAAATGTAGACTTCATATAACTTTTACTTGTCTAGTTCCTGCCATGCCTTAAAACTTTCCTAGATGTACCAGTTTGTCTGTACTCATAGTAAATTTTGAGGTGTAAACACGGCCATATTTTTCAATTCCTTATGATGAACTTAATGTTGACAAAATATATCAAGTTCATTTGATACTATCCATATGGCGGAAAGATCAATTCTTATTTTCAAATTGGTCTTACTTTCACCTTATTTATGCAGTAAAAGAAGCGTGAACGATACCCAAGGCCCGAAAAGGGTCATTCAAAATCATAGATTGAAAATAAACTGACAAAACCAGAGCTAAAAGACAAACAGACAAATAATAGTACATAAGACACAACATAAAAAACTAAAGACTAAGCAACAAAAACCCCACCAAAAACTGGGGGTGATCTCCGGTGCTCGGAAAGGGTAAGCAGATCCTGCTCCACATGTGGCACAAGTCATGCAGTCTGTACCGTTAGCCACTAGTCTGGTGCCCCAGACTAGTAAATATTGATTTGAACTAGTGAACATTTTCAAAATTCTATGAAGTCAAAGGGACAAGTTTTGATAATATGAGGCAGGCATTACCTGTGAATGGGGGCGAAGTCTGTATGATTTTATTTTTTTTAATTCAAACATGTTGATAATAGAAACAGAAACCGTAACGTTTCAGATTTTGGTTCTGTTGTTAAAGAGTTAGTTGTGACATTATTTAAATTATGACGTCATATTCAATGTAAACAAAGAAACGCTTTCATCAGGTAACGTTTTTTCATATCAAACAATTATTAGAATTGAATTGGTATTGAGTTCCAATCCTATATTTTACTAGACTGATAATTTTTTTTTTTTCAAAGTCTCATGCAAACAAGACTGGAAAAGGAAGTAGATTTCTGTGCAAATGCGTGAATTTAAAAAAGTCTGAAAAAAAAGTTAATGATTTTGAGTTCATTAGTACATGTATATCAGAACAGTCTATTATTTGAACTTGGAATTATTTTCAACTATGAAATTTGCTTGATTTCTTGTTATTGAAATTTTTAATAAATTCCATAATTATTCTGTACTGAAATGTTCTGTGCTGCGCACAACACTTTCTATTACAGAGAAAATAGTATATTTTCAATAGAATGTACTGTGCCGCGCACAACACTATCTAACCAAAATACATGGTATGGAAAGTGTTATTAACTGCTCAAAAGATCATAATACAAAATAAACATGGAATTTATAAAAAAATTTAAACACAAGAAATTATACGAATTCCATAATTAAAAATAATTCCAAGTTCAAATAATAGCCTGTTATTGAAAAATTAGGGAAATTTTCACGATTTAAATTTTTTTATTTTTTTTATTGATTTTTGTACCTTAATAGGGGTCTTCGTCCCCATATTAAGTGTCCATACAAGTAGATTAAAATGTTTTTTGTCACAGACTGGTCATGTTGCTCATGTTATTAATAACCCTGTAAAAAGTCTACTTCAGTATGTCACATTCATATCTGATAACATCTGTAAAACGAATATTCCATTACGGTCAACTAACTGATGGCGTCCATAAAATTTAGGAAGGGATGATTTCGAAAATCCCCATTTGGAACTCTTGTTTAATAGCTTCCTTGTGAGCAGCAACCCTCTAACAAAGAAATCCTGATAGGAAGGTATTAGTAACTGAAGAAGGCTAGTTTGCTTCTCCCCATGTTTTTTCCTTAAATTCTTTATTGCTAATGGTGTTTGGTCACTTCTGAATTATGTAAAACAGAAAATGCTTTAATTTTTCTAGCACTAGAGTTAATGGCTCAACAAGTTCCTGAGAAGATTTCATTTCCTCAGGAAGAGGAGAAAGTTCAGGCTTTCTGGAAAGAAATTGATGCATTCAAAACATCACTGAAGCAGTCAAAGGGGAAACCAAAGTAAGTGTTTTAGTATCCAGACTTTTTGCCATTGCAGTATTAACATAACAACATACTATCATCTGTTTGGTGTAATGTCTGGGATATACATTCAAGTTTTTATATAAAAAAAAATATTATAAAAATACCAAACTCCAAGGCAATTCAAAAAGAAAAGTCCCTAAAAACTAGCAAAATAAAACACTATCAATCAACAGAACAAGTGAAAAACAAATACCATATTCTTGACTTTGTACAGGTAGTTCTAAAGAAATTTGTGGGTTAAACTTGGTTTTAATATTGATCTTTCACTAGCTAAAGCCTACATCTAAAACCATTTTAGTGAATTAAAATACACCTTCAACAGGAATGCATTTTTTAGATCATCTTTGAAAGATTATAAAATGTGATCATCTTATTTTTTTAACAGGTATACTTTTTATGATGGACCCCCTTTTGCCACAGGTTTGCCTCATTATGGCCATATTCTAGCAGGTACCATTAAAGATGTAATGACAAGATGGGCCCATCAGAGTGGATATCATGTAGAGAGAAGGTTTGGATGGGATTGCCATGGTCTCCCTGTTGTAAGTAATGCAGGATATTGATCGTATGATAGTTTTAGACACCCCTTTAATTTAGTACTAGTAGGAAAGGTAGATTTTTTTCACTCCAAGGTCAACAGGATCAAACCATAATACATATTATTCTGCTTAAGAAGATGTGTAGGCATGTGACTCAATAGTTAGTATAATGTTGATTAAAAAGAGCAGGGTGCTTTTTCTCTGAGAAAGCACTTACAAAATCAACACAATTCAAGTTTGGTTGGTAGCTTCTGAATTTGTGATAACTGCAGTCAAATAAAAAATGTAATGGTCTTTTAGATAATCTAAATAAAAAAAGGTATAATTTGGGGGGATTTGTAGAGTAAAAAAAATAAACATCTAATAATCAATTATATAAGTTTACTAGGTATATGTTAATATAAATGGCTATGAATTCGTAGCTGTCAAGCTTCTGTATGTTATGTTTTGAAATACCTTCTGTCCTTATTTTAGGAGTATGAAATCGATAAAACATTGGGCATCAAAGGTCCAGAAGATGTGGCTAAGATGGGTATTGAGAACTACAACAATGAATGCCGTAAAATTGTCATGAGATATTCTAAAGATTGGGAGGTATGTATTGTCTGACATCTGTTTTTGTTAAGATAGATATAGAATAGTTCAACACTGAAATGACAAAATCATCATGTGATATTCTAAAGATTTGGAGGTTTGTTATGTCTGACATGGAGTAAAAATAGGTATGTAGAAATTTAACAATTGTCACAATGTTTTCTAAAGAATAGTATGTAAATTATGTCTTATTAATGGGGTGCTGGATTAACGCTTACTTTTATAATTATTAAGCATGAAAATAGACTGGGTGTTTACCGGTTTTTGGTGTGTATAGTGTGCACCCCCTTTGTGGTCCAAGAAACGAGAGAAAAAAAGTTTATTGGTCATATAATACTCCTAGACATTTTCGGAAAAGTTACAGCTCCAAAATCGGCAAACAGGAAGTTTATTGGAAAACAGGAAGTTTTTTAAAATGGACACCAATGTCGGAGAATTCCTTACGGAATACGTAATTAATATGAAATTGAAAGTATTCTAACAAATGAATAAGAATTTTATTAGATTGAGATAAATATTTTAATCCAAATTTAATAAATGGTTTGAGCATCAAGAACAAGATTAAATGTCCAAATTATTGTTCTGATTCAAACAATAAAATAATTACGAATCAGTCTAATAATTATAATTAACGTCATTAGTGCTGTAATAAATTGTTAAAATCTCATTGTTTTTATTTTTTGTTTGATAATTCTAGCTGTTAATCCGGATTAGCAGACCTCAATCAACAGGTCTAATCGATGTCAAAAAAAATCAGTGACAGGTTGACCTTGTTCCTAATTAAATTCGTTTTGGTTATAATTATGGGATTAGCATGTTTTCAATCATAATTTCTTGAATGGTTTAAAACAGTTGTTTAAAAGTTTAAAAGTTACAAACTAAAAACGTATTTTTCCTAATAAATTTTTCATAGAGTAAATCATCACTTTACAATATTAAGTCACATGACTGACCCACATGACTTGCGATCACCTGATCAATACATTAGAAAAAATGGGGGTTTATCTTTTCAAAACGAGTGTGGTTTATTCAATTTTCATACACTTTTCTTCAACTCTCTATGATGAACACATACAAAAACAGTAAGTTATGACAACAAGGAACACAGAGGCTAATTTAATCGACAGCAAAAGCTTTATTGTGTCTTTATTAAGACTTGGCAAATTTCTGGATTGCAAAACAGATGGACAAATTTACACAATAAACGTAACAACAAAGATATAAAATGTATTTTATTTGCATAAAACATGACAAATCAAGAACAATATGATACATATTACAACTATAACATGTAAAACATAAAAACAATCGAGGTTTTAGCAAAAATATTCCGTACTCTTCACTTCACTTGGAAAATTTCTTTGTGGGAGTTTGGACCTGAAAAAAAGACTAAGAAATTGTTTGTAGTCATGTATAACACGCACCCCTCTTACAAGAAACATGACCTAGGGTATAAATGTGCGCGTTATACATACCAAAAGACGGTAGTAAAGGCATCATAACATACATATAGTACACGCATAATTTTAAAGAGTTGGAACATTCAGGTATTGATTTCATTAGTTTTCAATAAGAACATTCTGTTATTTACTTAATGTTAAATGCTATGTTTTTGCAGCATATAGTGACAAGGTTAGGTAGATGGATTGATTTTGAGAATGACTACAAGACCATGTATCCTTGGTTCATGGAAACCATTTGGTGGGTGTTCAAAGAACTATTTAACACTGGTCTAGTTTATAGAGGTTCCAAGGTAAGATAATGATTGTAAATTTGTAATAAAATAAAATTGTCTACTGAACTGTTGCCTTCATGTGATTTATATTTATATTAATTTCCATGGAGAACATTTAACATAGAATTGAGAATGGAAATGGGGAATATGCCAAAGAGATAACAACCCGGCCTAAGAGCAGGAAACAGACAAAGGCCTCCAATGGGTCTTTAAGACAGCAGGAATACCTGCCCCTATATAAAAATGTTATGCATTACTTGAAAAAATAATGGCAAACACGTAAGATTTTAGTAGGAAGATAAATTATAAAAGAATCAGACTTGCATTCAGATGTAATTTTTGACAGATACAAAGTATAAGAAGGACAAAGGCATGTTACCACTGTCATGTAATTATAAATGAACTACTGGTATATGTCTATTACTATGAAATTTGAGTTGATGAAAGTAACATGATAATATATTTCAGGTGATGCCATTTTCTACAGCCTGTAATACACCCTTGTCAAACTTTGAGTCTGGACAGAATTATAAAGATGTTGTAGATCCAGCAGGTAATGATCTCAGGTCTTCAAAGCTAGACATGTTTGAAATATTTTAATGTCATATAAGATAAAGCCTAACCCAAATAATTCAGACGCTCACCCAAATCAATCTCCGCTTCTTTCAAGGGCCTGAATTCCTAACACTCTAAAACCTCTTCATGAATCCTGAATTTTGATTAATGCCCTGTAGTGACCAATCTTTATTCAGTTATTTTTATTTAGCTAATTCTGAATGATTGATTGAAGATTTTTCATTGTCTATGCATTCCATCGTAAATGAAGTAATCATCGATCAGCGAAATATAACGACTGAATTATTTCGGTTAGGTATAGCCAAAAAATTGATTTTTTTAAAATTCTTTGCACATGACAAATTCTTATTGTATCTACTTCATAAAACCTGCTTTACCTTTTATGGCAATTAAAATATAAATAAAGCAAATGGGTATAAAAGAAAATATTGTTTTAGATTGTATTGCAAAAAAAAGTGCCACAAAGTGATTTTTTAAGCCCCACCTAAGTTAGTAGGGGGGTATTATGTTTTATGGTCTGTGCGTCTGTTCGTTCGTCCATTCATCCGTTTGTCCCGCTTTAGGTTAAAGTTTTTGGTCAAGGTAGATTTTGATGAAGTTGAAGTCCAATCAACTTGAAACTTAATACACATGTTCCCTATGAAATGATCTTTCTAATTTTAATGCCAAATTAGATTTTTTACCCCAATGTCATGGCCCACTGAACATGGAAAATGATAGTGCAAGTGGGGCATCCATGTACTTTGGACACATTCTTGTTTGTTTATGAATCTTTTGTAGTATAAGCATCATTTTAATTTCCACTTAGTATAAACAAAAATGATTTTTATTAATATGTATGACTTGACTTGATGTTTTGTGCAGTGTATTTAATAGAATATATTATATTTTGTAGTGATAGTGAGTTTCCCACTTATAAGCAAGCCAGGAGTATCTGCCATTGCTTGGACAACCACACCATGGACACTCCCCAGCAATCTCTCATTATGTGTCAATCCAGATTCAGATTATGTTCAAGTGAAAGGTAACATGTCTTACTTTTTAGTTTCAACATTTTAGGGAACACAAAAATTATGTCATTAGGGAAAGAAAATAAACAATTAAATTTCAAATATTGGTTCCATGAAGAGTCTTCTGTCCAATGAATATGAATATATTTATAAAAAAAAACTGTTTACACATGATTTTGCATGCACACATGGAGAATTATGTATCAAGAGAGAGTATAATAATTTTAGCAATTAACCAATAGTTAGCGTCCTGTCAAAAAAGTACAAATAGATATATTTTGTAGGAAATTGAATTAAAGCATATTTTCGTACACTTAGAAGGAAACAAATTCCTCAACCAGTCCTGATATTCAGTTTAATTTTTAGAATTACATGTATTGATAGATAAAGATTATACATTTATAATAAATTAGATACAAAAAATTAATTGTATTTGTGTCTATAAGTGTGATTTATTTATACTCTTTATATGATTATTTTTTGTTTATAGACAAAGCGACAGGGAAGATGTACATAATGATGGAAGCCAGATTAGAGGCTTTGTTTAAAGCTCCAGAGGAATATACCATCATGGAGAGGTAGAAGACACAATATCTGTCATGCATGTTTCTTATACTGCTTATACATAATACAATGATTTGTTGAAAATTAGACTACATTTTATATTAAAGTTATCTCTAGATAAGAGAAAAAAGTAAAAAAAAACACCCAAAAACAGCCTTAATTAAAAAAATGTTTACAGATACAATATAATGTATACTTATTGACTGGGTATGAGTGGACTAGTAAGTTTGTTGTCCCGAGTAGCAGCTATTGTCCTGAGGCATAGCCGAGGGCAATAGTTGTATCAGAGGGACAATAAACTTACTACCGGTATTCCACGAATATTCAGTAAGTAAGTGTTTTTTATATATCGAAAAAGACAACAGACAATAAATGGCAGTGATAAATCAACTTTCGTAATATTAAAAAGAAGAAACCAAACCAGAACATTTACTTCATAGATATGTTCAAATGCTAAGGCTACGTCGTGCACTGGCGTCAACCCTATACTAGATACAATAGGAAAAACACGATGTCATTACTCCTGCGTTATTTTCAAAATCCTTCAATTAGGTAGCTGCATTTAAAATTCCGCGTAATATAATGACGCTTGCGGTCAAATAGTTTCACCCAGGTCCAATAGTTGGAAATTTTTGACCGGTCCAATAGTTCAAAGCTTGTAATTTGCAAAATAGTGAAAATATTGTGTACTTATGTTATATAGAAAATGATAACTGAGGTATAAGAAATATATTTAGTGAATAGAAAGAAAAGAAACTTGTTATACTTGCATTCAATAAATTAATGAGCTGTTGTGGTTTACACATCTCAGTGAATAATATACATACTATATTTTACAGAATGAAAGGAAAAGCATTGGAAGGCCTGAAGTATGAACCTATTTTCCCTTACTTTAAATATGTAAGTATAAGTTATATTGGTTGATGATTCCGATTTTTATACCCCGCTTTGAAAAAAAGGGGGGGTATACTGTTTTACCTCTGTCTGTCCTTCCGTCAGTCCGTTAGTCTGTCAGTCAGTCCGTCTGTCCCATGAATATTTTCGTCGCATTTATCTCAGGAACTACTTGACAAGGATTTCTAAAATTTGGTTTCAGGGTTTATATAAGTCAGTTATACCGTGTGATGGGTTTTCAGATTCATCACTTGACAACTTTCTGTTTACTGAACACTTGTATCATTTTACACATAATAGCCAAGTTGAAAATTTTCGTCGCATTTTTCTCAGGAACTGCTTGACAAGGAATTCTGAAATTTGGTTTAAGGGTTTATATAAGTCAGTTATATCGTGTAATGCATTTTCAGATTCATCACACGACGGAACACTTGTATCATTTTACACATAATAGCCAAGTTAAAAATTTTCGTCGCATTTTTCTCAGGAACTACTTGACAAGGAATTCTGAAATTTGGTTTATATAAGTCAGTTATACCGTGTGATGCGTTTTCAGATTCATCACTCGACAACTTCCTGTTTACCGAAATATTTCGGCGGGGGTATCATCAGTGAGCAGTAGCTCACAGTTTTACTTGTTATCTTGACTTCTCCACTGATTAAACGTAAACAGAAAAGTAGAATATGTTTTTTTGGACCGCTTTCTAATATATTTCATTTGCAATGTTGTTTTTGAACACTGAACAAATTTTCATTGACCTTATATTCACAAATATTTTGAATTAGTGTATTTTGAATAGTTTGAATTTGTTGAAATTAACTAGGTATGGGTTAGAGAAAATAAAAATAAGATTTAACATGATTTGATATTCACATGTGCTTTATATTATAATTATTTCTAGATGGGAGACAAAATGAATGCCTTCAGGATTTTGAATGATGGCTATGTAACATCTGAGAGTGGCACAGGAATTGTACATCAGGCTCCTTACTTTGGAGAGGTAAGATAAGATCTAAAGCTATAATTACATACCTATCCATACAATAATTATATCCTCATCTAAAAGTAGGGGCTCTATAACAATCACCTTGTCTGTCTGTTCAACTGTTCGTCCATCCAATAGATATATTCATTACACTTTTTTTCTGAACAAGATAAGTTCATATTTGGTCAGACTGATGAGTTGTAACGTTTTTGCGCTTTTCAGATCTGTCAATCACCTGTATTTCCGATATTTTGAATTATAAGTATGTCAATGTTGTTACATATACTGTCCACATTCAATTAAATGAATATTCTGAATTTCTCCTGCTATGAATGATAAATTCTAACACAGAAGTAAGTTTGTAACAAGTTTTACTCTGAAGTAAACATATGATGCCCAGTTTCATTTAGAAAAAAAACAAGAAACTCTTACTTTACAAAAACTGATGTTGTTTGCCTTGCAGTCAAAGTCATTGGTTGACAATTTACTCTAAATTAAAGATAAAATGTCAGTCCTCATTTAGAAAAAAATCTTTATTATTTGTATACGTTAAGAGAAATGTAAACTAGTAATGAAAGTAAATGTTTGATACTTACAGGATGATTACAAAGTGTGTTTAAAATATGGAATCATCACTAGAGACATGCAGATCATTTGTCCTGTGGATGCTAGCGGAAAATTTACAGAGGAAATCACTGATTTCAAGGGTTTACATGTCAAGGTATGTTGATGTACATCTTTTGTTGAATAAGTTGTTTAAAATATTTAATATTAAAAACTAATTTTCTAATTGATAACTCTATAATCAAGGTTGATATGTAATAATATGCATACTATGTTCCTTGCAGATGTGTTCAATTTTCAGTTTATGAGCATCAAATAAGGTAGCATTTCTTTGACAAGATATTTAATTGATACATTAGACTTTTAAATGAAAGAATATTTATTATTATAATTAAAATAGTCATTTGATATTATATTATTTAAAAAATTGTTCATTAAATTTAATGAAATTGAGAATGGAAATGGGGAATGTGTCAAAGAATTAACAACCCGTCCAAAGAGAAGAAAATTGTTTGATTTTACACTAGTAATCTTAAATAATTCTATGAGTTTTACTTTTTTAGGATGCAGACAAACTTATAATGAAAAAACTTAAAGATATTGGTAAATTGGTACACCAAGGACAATGTAAACATAACTATCCTTTCTGCTGGAGGTAGGCACTTAAAAGTGTTTGTTATTGAACTGTCAATGAATTTTTATCTTCTGCACCAAAGTAGGAAGGATACATAAAAAGACTGTCTCAAATTATCTTTTGTCCTTAAGAGTTTTGGCCTGAAAACATCAAAACTCCTATTTTTGGATGTTTTTATGCATTGTAACTTATTTTCTCAATCTGTTCCAGCAAATGTGTTCTTCCTTTGGTGTATTACTTTCATAAAGATTTCTTCAAAAGGGAAACCTCCTGTTCTTCTGTGAGAAACTTATTATTTGTATGTAAAACTTATGGAATTATGGAAGTACAGGATGTCTTTACAAACCTTATACTTTGTAGGTCAGAGACACCACTGATTTACAAGGCAGTTCCCAGCTGGTTTGTACGTGTAGAACAGTGCACAGAACAGCTGTTAGAAAACAATTCAAAGACATACTGGTACACTTTCTTATTTTATTAAAGTATCAACTGTATTTTCATGAAATGCTGTAATTTTTGTTTTATTTAAAGTGAAAGCTGTTATTAACAAGCCTTTAACTTTATGATTTTTATCATTGAGGGTGAATCGTTATTTCTTTTTACAGTGAAGAGGTTTTTATTAATGCTCGAAAAGATAATAACTTCACAATTTATTTGATTACACAATGTATTTTATTATAAGTACATAATGAGAAATTATAGTTTTGTTCTATAAGCTAAATTTTTAACATTAGACAGTGCCTATTTAAACATATCATTATAGGGTACCGGAGTTTGTAAAAGAAAAAAGATTTGCTAACTGGTTGAAAGATGCAAGAGATTGGGCTATTTCCAGAAATAGATATTGGGGAACTCCCATCCCTATCTGGATTAGTGATGATGGAGAAGAGGTTGGTATGACATATTTGTAAACAAAGGCTACATATTCCTCTCTATGCTGATAAGCAATGATAAAGAAATGTTTCTATAATCTATTTCAGTGTGTGAAAACTTTTTTTCGTGGAACTCGCCAAATTGGGGACCAGATTTTTATTTCAACTCGCCAAATTGTAATTCCACTTGCCAGCTTGGGGAGCGTCTTAAATTTTTAACTCTCCATCTCATTCAGACTTTATTGTATGTTTTAAACATTTTAGAAATGGCACCAAAGTTGCTACTGTTACCATAATCAATGCATTTTTCAATATTTATGCTATGAGAAAAACTAATATTGTTCTGCTATGTACACTGTAAAGATTATTTCTCTGACCTTTTCCTTCCTTTCATGTTATTAAAAAGCTGGATTAATAAGCAATGTACAACATAAACATTGTTTTTGTTTACTTTTCATTTAAAAACTGAATTAATAATTAGCATCTTATTTTTCCATTGATGCTGTTCATTTAAATATTCATTATAATTATAATTAAGGAGGGGGAGGACAGGAGGATACCCTTCTCCCTTCTCCCACCCCTCTTCTCCTTTCTCCTACCCCCGTTCTCCTTTCTCCCATCAGAATAAAACATCTCCTTTTGAGATATTTTTTCTTGAAATATTAGAAAAAAATTTAAAAGGAGAGATATTTTATTTTTTCTCCTTTCTCCAACTTTTTCTCCTTTCTCCCAGCCTTCCTCTCCTTTCTCCTACCCCCTTTCTCCCTTCTCCCTCCCCCTTTCTCCTTTCTCCAACCCCCTTTCTCCCTGTCTCCCTTACCCCTGTCCTCCCCCTCATTAAGTTTTTATTTGCAGTTGATATGAAATTTACTCTTGCTTCAATCTTCAAAACATATTTTACATGTAATATCATATGTATCATCTGGGTCCCTGTTTAAACAGACGACAAGGACAACAGTATAGATTTTGCGGGAAAAATGTTTTTGTTATGATCTTTTTGATGGCTTGATTCAAAGTCGCAACTGAAGAGCTACTCACCACAAAGGCGAGTTCTATTGAACCTGGACTCACCAAATACAATTCTTACTTGCATTTGGCGAGTGGAGGCTTCACACACTGTATTTATAAATATTTAGAACAAATTTTATCAGTTTTGAAGACATTTTTGGAAGAAAGATAGTTCAGTAACCTTTAGATACTACTGTAAAATCAGAAATTATTAGGTGCATTTATTATTGCAATTTTGTCATTTTGGACTAAAAACTGCATTTTTAACTTTTGTGATATTGAGAAAAATCCTGTTTAATTCATATAAAAAAAAATCAAAATGCAAGTTTAAATTATTGCGATCTTAACCATGTGGCATTCGAAGTGATAAAAACATCGCAATAATTTCTGAATTTACAATAACTTTTATCTTTGTTTTTGTTGGAAGGCCAGTACTGTATGATTTCTACTGCTGTCCTTTTTATATTTTTAAAACTGCACTTTATTTAGACTGCCTGGTTTTTGATAGAAAAACCTTTGGTTGGTTTATAACTCAATAGCTTTATTAATTTTATAGATTGTTTGTGTTGGATCGATTCAAGAATTGAAAGATTTAACAGGTGTAGAAGTAAAAGATCTTCACAGGGAAACGTAAGTGTGGCTATTTAGTTTGATAAATAATCAAATGCAGATTGAATGGTTAAATCTGAAATTGCATTATGGATTTGATATAAAAACCTTTCAGATATAATATTGATGCTGAAACATTTGCCATGCTAATAGCATCAGAGTTCTAAAAAAAAGCATATATACCGTAATATAAAATAAGTTTTTGTTTATGCAATCTTTAACTGAAATTAAATAATTAGTCTTTTAGGCTAGAATTTGGCAGCTGAAGGAAATTCTTATCATACAAATTTTATTTCAAATACACAAGATATAAGCATTGAAAGTTACAAGCTAAAAAATCCAATTAAAATACCACAAAAATGATGTAAGATCGAGAAGGGGTAGTTTGATTGCCAATGAGACAACTTTTCACCAGTTACCAAATGTCCCTTTTATGGTATAATTTATGCTTGCAATAAACAAAATTTGCTCATTTAAGTGGTTTTACTTTTAAACTTTAACATGTCTTGATCTGTATTTTTAGGGTAGACAAATTAACAATACCTTCCAAGTTAGGTAAAGGAACCTTAAAGAGGACACCTGAAGTGTTTGATTGTTGGTTTGAGAGTGGAAGTATGCCCTACGCACAACAACATTATCCATTTGAACATAAGAAAGACTTTGATGACACTTTCCCAGCTGATTTTATTGCTGAGGGAATTGACCAGACTAGAGGATGGTATGTAGATGGACTATATTGACTATGTAATCTTGTATTTGTAAATAATGGCTGAGCTATAAAGTCATTAAAAAAACCCAACTTGTTTCATTAAGCAACTCCATATCTTAATTATGCATTATACATATTTAACTCTGGAAATCTTGTTTTTATTTTGTGACCGATGTTTGCTATCTAATTGATGTATATCCCACATCTCTTTAAGTTCATGGGAAAATATTTGCTTTCAAATGAACTGAACAAAGTAAATGAGCCTCTGGCCTCTTGTTAGTCTTGTATGATTTTTAATTTTAGTTTCTTGTGTATAATTCGGAGTTTAGTATGACGTCCATTATCACTGTACTAGTATTCATATTTTTAGGGGCCAGCTGAAGGACACCTATGGGTGCGGGAATTCTCGCTACATTGAAGACCCATTGGTGGCCTTCGACTGTTGTCTGCTCTATTGTCGGGTTGTTGTCGCTTTGACACATTCCCCATTTCCTTTCTCAATTTTATGTAAATTAAAGAAGATAAGTAGTAAACATTAATTAGATAACTATCAAAGAACACAATGAAACCATAAAACACTTCTTTTTTGTGTAAAGTTCTCTATGGTTTTTTTTCAGGTTTTACACTTTGTTAGTGTTATCAACTTTGCTGTTTGGAAAACCCCCCTTTAAGAATCTGATTGTGAATGGCCTTGTCCTAGCATCGTATGTATAACAATTGTTCATCTTGTTTATTAATAGATTTTAATTAGACATTTGTGAATATGTGAATAAACATAATCATGTATGGATACCCCATATCCTTTGTTCTTTCTATTCTATTTATTGTAGTAAATATCATTGGAAGAAGTTTGTCAAAATTAGTTAGAAACTTACCACTAGCAGATTTTTATATATGAAAGGCATCGCATTGCACTCAAATTTACAAAAACTAACGTGCCACATTAACAAGGTTTTTATGAAAGAATATGTTACTTTGATATCAGAAAATTTTGAAATAGAGACTTTTCATGTCAATCAAGCTGAGTGATGTCTTTATTTTACTGTGAAAATAAAACTTGTTTTTATAAAATTTATGTACATTCATTGTAGAGATGGACAGAAAATGAGTAAGAGAAAGAAGAATTACCCAGATCCATTGACTGTTGTTAATAAATATGGAGCTGATGCACTTAGGTAGGTGGTTAGATGTACACTAGGATAACAATGGTGCCTTTTTATATTGTTGATAATATATTGAATAATTTCAAAATATACATGAAAATCATTTAAAAAGGACAACATTTTATGGTCAATTTCAGAGATCAAAAACCCATTAACTGATGAAAGAAATTATAAATTAAAGCATATGTCATTGACCTTTAAAAAAAAATTGTTCACATCATTGATGAAAATGTTTTATTTTTATACAATTCAGAAACAAGTTCAAGAGAAGGTCAAGGCATGTAAAACAAACTTTGCTCTGAACAAAAGACATGAACAAAATATAAATTATTATTATTCCAGAATGTATTTATGTAACTCTCCAGCAGTAAGAGCTGATTCCCTCAGATTTAAGGAAGAAGGTGTGGAGAGAGTGCTAAAAGACGTATTCCTACCCTGGTACAATGCCTACAGATTTTTTATGCAGAATGTTGAGAGGCTGGAAAGGGTAAGATTGTAAACTAATGCCATCTGTAGATTCATTATTATTCATTGGATACCAACTTTCGTGGTTTCGAGGATAAAGGTGAATGATGAATTTAAATGTTCTATGAATTACAAATTTTCTATCTGGTTGTATGCAGACTTTGGCAAAACCACAAAAATTACTTTTTCCATGAAAAGGCAAGTTTTCTTGCAACCCACAAAAATTGGTACCAACAAAAATAAATGAATCCACAGTTATTCTTGTTGTTCAAATTTTGTTTTTCACATTAAGTGAAAGCAGACAAATTTGAAAAAAATTATAGTATAATCTATCTTTGAACATTGAATTATAAAACTGCTAAATATGAAATTTGAAAAACAAGGCTAGAATCAATACACATTTTTTCAACTACCACATAGATAAAATTATCCTTACTTGCCATTGTGAAAAATTAGTGTTTTTGTTTTTTTTTATAGGAAGAGGGTATAAAATTTGTGTACAGTGACAGTAAAACAGACAAACCCACAAATGTAATGGACAGATGGATTCTATCATTCACACAGAGTTTGCTGAAGTTTGTCAAGGAGGAAATGGGAGGTAAGTATATTATTCCATCCCACAATTTCTATTATCTCCCTTTATCTAGTATTTCACTTCACCCGAAGCCTTTGGTGTTCTTACCACTAAAAAAAGTGGGGTGTCTGTTTAGCTGTGCTGGATGTATACATTAGCAGCCACCTCAAGTTAATGGAAAAATGCCTTATATAAAGAGAGTACCATGCTCTTTGCACATTTAGTCCAATATACCATCATTTTCCAGTGGCAGTCCAAATTTACCCGACCATTATCCCAAATGGCCTCTATTATGACAAGACCTACCTATTGTATTAATTATTAACTTGTTCTCGGCCTGAATATGCATGAAATATTTGCCACTAGACATTAAGCAACCAACAATCAATCAATCAATCTTTGCACATTTAGAACCTTTACATCAACTTTTTGAGTAGCTTAATTTCTATCTATATAAAATTTACCCTTATTTTCAAGTGGTAGATTAAATTTCAAGCCTTTCAACTCTGTCAACCCCTATTACAGGACATAACATTGATTAAAAATAAAATAGTGTAAAAAGTTATATCCAAAAATATATTTGCGAATATAGATCTTTTTGTAATGAAAGCCAAGTTGTTTAATTGTGTTTATATGATTTAAGCCTACAGACTATACACAGTGATGCCAAAATTGGTGAAGTTTGTAGATAACTTGACAAATTGGTATGTTAGAATGAACAGGAAAAGGTTAAAGGTTAGTATTTGATGAAAACTTACAGAAATTAAAATAAAAAAGAGTAAACCTATATCACACAACTTCCATTTATTAGTAGTAAATTATTTACAAAAAAGATGATTTTTTATTGAAATGTTTTGTTTATTTAGACCATCTTCATAGTCTTACACTTAGCTGAATCTACTTAAGATGTAAATAATTATAGCATAGGGAAAGGGCATTTTACAATCAACTTTTATAATTCAGATATAAATTACTCATTTAAGCTTATTTTGCACTTTGATAGATAGAAAGTATAGGTCTTAAGTGTTACATACCCTTAGAAACATTAGGCAACTGTCTATAATTGAATGTTAATTTTATGTGAGAGAAAGCATAGCCATCAATTGTTACATTGATGTAGAATTTAATATATTATTTTGTAATCTAATTTGTTATTTCAGGGAGATGGTGGAGCTGACGATTGTTACATTGCCTTGGAAACTTTGTTCAGTGTTTTGTTTTCAATGGTCAGAGTTATGGTAGGTTTATGTTTTTTTTATTGAGAGGTTTGTTTTCCTGTCTCGTGAAGTTTTTACTGTATTGTAACAATTTGTAAGAAATGAATTTGCATGAAATATATTGCCTTTAGATATTAAGGTGGTACCTAACACTACAGGGAGATAACTCTGTAAAGTCAGCTTAACGTTTTAATTATGCTGTGTTGTAAAAGGAATATTAAGCTTCTCAATGATCAAAATAGATGTTTGTCAAACTGCTATATAACCAGTGTAATTTTTCTGACAAAACGGTTGGTAAAAACTTTTTGAAATTTTTATATTTTTGTTAAAGGGTAAAAGTTAATACTTTGACAAAATTTTATGAAAATTAAAGGGGCCAAATCAATTTTAGTGAAAGTGTTGGGTATCACCTTAAGCTATAAAATGTTCTTCAGTTATTGTTTAATGAAATATATGAGTATACTTATCTTTACAGAGTCCTTTGATCCCTTTCATCACAGAGCACATGTATCAGAACTTAAAACATTTGCTAGAGTCAGACTCTGCCAAGGATTCTAGAAGTGTTCATTTCTTGATGATCCCATCACCTAGGTAACTATAGCATCATTATTTCAGGTCAAATTTTGTATCTTTAGGGGAAATTAATGTTTCCTTTTGTATAAGGATTAAAAAAATATATAAAATACTGACCCGTTGGAGAGTAAGTAAATCTCAATAAATAAAAACTTATAAAACAGACAGAAAAAATGTTCATATACATTTTAAAATTATTTACTGATGCCAAGATAGTTGTTTTACATGAGAAATATATATATTTTGTTCAATTTAGACAGTTACTATGGATTGTAAAAGCCATGACATGCTAATTTTTTTAGGGAAGCTTTAATTGATGCAAAGATTGAGAGAGCTGTTTCCACCATGCAGTCAGTTATAGAACTTGGTAGAATTGTAAGGGAAAGGAAAACTTTACCTATTAAGGTATGTCTAATTGTATGTAGTAATACATTAAGCATGGTTAATTGAACAGTGATTATTCTCTCAAGTTCGGGTATTTTAGTTTGATATCAAATAAAATACTGAAAAACAATTAATTTTGATACATACCAAGGTTGCAAGCAGAAAATATCTTTGATATCATATTTGACAGTTCATTTCAATTGAATGGAGAAAGCCACAGTGCCTGGATAGAACCACCATTAGTCTGTTAAAAAATAGAAAAACATGATTAATTTGTTTTTAGTTTGAAGATCATGTAACTGGCAAGGCTGCAAGGAAATTGATGAAATTCTATCTTCCATTTGTATTCCTTTTTTATTATTCATTTATAGTACCCCCTGAAAGAGACTGTAGCCATCAGTAGAGACCCAGCTGTAGTGGAAGATGTAAAATCATTAGAAAGATATATTCTTGAGGTAAGATACTATTCTGTTTGTACACCCCCTCCTCCTTAATATCCTAAATATAGTACCATATGACTTATCCTTGAAGAAAATATGTTTGAGAGTAAATATAGTACCATATGACTTATCCTTGAAGAAAATATGTTTGAGAGTAAATATAGTACCATATGACTTATCCTTGAAGAAAATATGTTTGAGAGTAAATATAGTACCATATGACTTATCCTTGAAGAAAATATGTTTGAGAGTAAATATAGTACCATATGACTTATCCTTGGAAGAAAATATTTATAGGACATGAATGTAATGATGGTATCACTAAAATGTGATGGTTTACACACACTACACTTTTAATTCTTTTAATGTGGATTTAGAAGTCAATTTGTATGTTTGAAGCAGTTTTAACTTGATCATCAGCTTTTTAATTACATAATTATATGTTAATTACATATCTATATGTATAAGTGATGACATTGAAAATTATGTATGATACAAAGAATAACTTGTGTTTTAGGAACTAAATGTGAGGAAAGTCACAACAACAACAGACAAATCTAAATATGGTGCTCATATGGAAGCTGATGTAGATTTCAAAGTATTGGGAGCAAGACTGAAAGGAGATGTTAAAAAAGTTGTTGCTGCTGTCAAAAAACTATCTAGTGGCCAATTGGAGGAATTCCAGCAGACAGGTACCATAGTGGTAGAAGGGTATACCCTAGAGGAGGAAGATCTAAAAATAGCCTATAAGTTTGATTCTACTGCAGATGTCACACCTGACCAGTATGAAGCTCATTCTGATAAAAAGGTAGGTATAAATGCACTTATTAATATAAAGTAAGGAATAGGAATTAGGCAGACTTGACATTTTAATTGATTTATTATTACCATCATATCTCACTGCTATTGTACTGTAGTTAAACAATTTAAGACCGTTGTAGCCTTCCATTTTTTTTGTAAGCCTACATTCATAAATGATAATAAAATAATAAGATCTGTTAAACTCTTAATGGGTTTTGGGATCTATTCCTTATTAATTTTGATAGATTTTCAGACATGATAATGAGAGATTCAGTGACATTCTGAAATATGCGTTGGTCCATTATTTTACTTAGTGGGAAAAAAACTGTCAAACTTTCATGGACCACCAATAAAAAAAGATTTCCAGAAATCAATGTGTGTAGAAAATTTTTAAGCCTCTGCCTTTATTGATTTCTTTCATTACCTAGGTGTTAGTATTAATGGATGTATCACCTGACCAAAGTATGTTGGACGAAGGAATTGCTAGGGAAGTTATCAACCGTGTCCAGAAACTTAGAAAGAAGGTATGAACTATTGTAAAAAAAATAAAGAGTAATTGGTGTTTAAAATAGTCAAGGCATTCAACTGGCTGACCTAGTGACCAAATTTATTGTATTTTACGGTATTCAGGATACAACTGGCTCTCTTGTGATAGCTTAAGTTAAGGAACAAACATAATTCTTATCGGAGAGTACTAAATGCACAAAGTATATAAAACACTTTTTAAATTACCAGACATTCGTCTTTTCAGTACTAGAAACTTGTGTCCATTTTTCAATTGTTAGATATTTTTACTGATATTAATTTTCAAGATGCATTTGTATTTGTATAGAAGACTACATTACTGCATATCAGTTACGTCGTATTATGTTTCAGGCTGGACTGGTTCCTTCAGATGACATTACTGTTTTCTACCAGGCAACTGGTAACCTGAAAAACATTATAACCACATTCTTAGATTACATCAAAACAGCCCTGAAGCAGCCATTATCACCTTACCCTGTGGTTGGAAGCATGGAGAAAATCATTGACGAGTCTCAAAAGGTTTGTATCGGCTTATAATTCAGGTTACATCAAATCTTATTGTGTTTAGTTTAGTCAAGTACTGCAACACCTGATAACATTACTGAAGTCACTTCATCATTATTGAACTAAACTTTCATGTGTTGATACGTTATTTCTGGGGTTTTGCCAAAGTCTGCATACAACTATAAAATAGAAAGTTGTATTTTGTTCAAAATTTATATTCATAGTTCACCTGTACCAACAAAACCCACAAAAATTGGTATCCAACGAATAATGATGAATCCACAATATTAAAAAAATATGGTTTCGTTTATAAATGGATCAGATTTCCTGTGAAGAAATGATGATCAGATGGATGGATGTTTATCGTCCAGTAGTCGACATAGTGACAAATAATAAGTGTACACTCTTAAACAATTTGATTGCAATGAACTTTCCCTTTTTCAGGTGAAGACAGACATGTTAGATTTAACTATAGTTAAAGGACATGACGGAAAAGACAGTGGACTGGTTTCCTGTACAGTAACACCTAGACTGGAACCTGCTCCTGTTAAGAATGGTGTTAAACCAGCTTGTAGTTATATCAATGTAGAACTTATTGGGTGTGGTCCTCAAGAAGGGGTATCTGGTAATCAAGGAACCATACTACTGGAGAATCCTAAAGGCTGTATGATCTCCAGTGTAGAGAAGCTCAAAGAACAGGTAAAATGATGATGTCCCTTTGTTCAGTTGGTCTTTTAGATCCATTGAATCGATGAAATGTGCTCAATGATTGAAATTACCTTGACTGTACGTGTACATACACAGTTACAGGGGACGAGGCTAATAGAATATGTTTCATCAATGCAGTCTTTTGGAAGTTAGTTTGTCCAGATTAATATCTATATTGATTCATTGATACAGTTAAGGTTTTTGCAGTGAAGGAATTTTAAAAGAAATCTGAATGTAGAGCTGTAGAAAACCTTTAATTATTTAAAATGGACATGTTAAGATAATCCTGTATTGTACCCGGTATACAAGTTTTTTTTTTGTATAACAGATCACCATAAAATTGAAAAAATTGGTGCTAGTATCTTCATTGAGTCTAAATAACTTACCATTTCTAATGAAATAAAAATTACTTCTAAAAGAGTAAACAAAAAATTACATATTCCTGTTTTCTTTTTCAGATGAAATTATTATTTGGATTAAGAGGAAGACGTATAGACATTTTCACAGACAATTCATTAACAAAAGAACTTTCTGATACTACAAAAGTGTCTAGTTTAAATGGACAGACTATTTATCTTGCTCCTTATACTGGTGAAGTCACAGGACTTTGTGCTCCACCCTCTGTGTTGACTCCATACTGCCATTTTGCAAATGTTAACGATAAACAAATGGGATGTGTGCTGTTGGAAAATCCAAGAGGTCAAAAATTTTCTGTTGAAGAAGTTTATAAACAGGTATGTTAAATAGGAGGATAACTTCACAGATTTTTTGTCAGTGACAATCATGCATTAACTCTTTTTATGATCCTGATTCCAAGGCTTTTTTCTCACTTTTCAGATTTTTTTCAGATTAATTGTGCTTATATAGAACAACTTTTGAAAGATGATAACCCTTGGAATTCCATTGCAGTATTATCTTAATGTCTGATTTTAAAGAAGTTTGTAAGATGTAGAGGTTTTGTTTCTTCACAAAATCTGTTGTAATTCCTCTCTTCAATGTAACACTTGCAAAAGAAATAAGAATTACATTAATGGACATATCACTTTATACAGAATAATTGGTTTTAAAATCTTTATTGCAATTATAGTAAATTGAGATGATTGTGATTTTAGATATGGTAAATAACTTTGAATATTATTTTCAATCTATCATCATATATTCCTTGAAATAGCTTCACTCAAACAAAGTGAGAAAAAAGTACATTAATCTTTTTTTAAGACTATAATTATTTTGATCTTTTGTAGGTGCAAAAATTGTACAATAAAGATGGAATAAAACTCAGTCAGTCATCAGACAAGAAGAAACCTCTGTCGTCTGCTTCAGTAAAAGATGTCTTTGAGCTTCATTCAACAACATTATATCTATCTTGATGAATGTTTTGTTAGGACATTGCTGAATGGCACACAGATCTTATTTATGAAGCACTATTCAAAAATATATATAAATCCCAAAGTGTTAGTGTTTTGTTTGTCCGACATGATTTTGATGTTAATTTATTTGAATTAGTTCTTGGAAATAAGCCAAGTTGGAAATTCATAAATAATTTTACATGTAAAGATTTTTATCTGTATCGATTATTACTGTTCCTATTGTATTAATTGGAAATCTCTATGGAAAAAAAGTTACTACTTATTACAAACTTTCATTATTAGGAGTTATCATAATGATAATTAAAGACATATACATTTTTAACAATCTCTTATATTTATTATTAATCAAAATAATTCATCATTAGCGGGAAATTTGTACATGTGCAAATTTTGTTAATTTTATTTTTCCTGAAATAGGGAGTGAAAACAATAGGAAACTTCTGAGATTGTCTGTTCCTCTGTTCTAATCTCATTTCACACATCAGTCACATGATTATGGTTGGCATGAGCAAGTTATCTGCATGAAATATCAACTTACATGACCATAGGTTTTTAGCAAGGTGAGGGGGCAAAATAGTAAGGTGGTGGAATAATTAATCTTAAAATCCTTCCATTGAAAAAAATGGGATGATGCATAGAAACACGCTATGTGATATGGCTTTTTATTTAGCTCCAAGATGAAACAGCCAGTATCTTGAATCTCCCATATTATTTGTAGTGTTTAGTGATGACCATATTTGATCTTGCACATACTTTTGTGGTGCCAGGCCTTTCTCTGTTTGTTTCTATTTGCAATGATTGCTTAACTGCTAATTATTCTAGAGTGGTATTTCTTCAAAATTATTGATACTAAAAATAAGAATTAATGTTTAAATTAGATTATTGATATGGAAAATTAATTATACAAATTAAGTGCTAATTTAATTTAATATATTTATGTTTATTATTTACATGCTGAAAATACATATACGTAAAAATGAACACTAATTTTAATGATATAATGCAGTAACACGTCCATTAGATTGTCATTACTAAAAATTTAAATACAAAGTTCATGATAGCTGCACTATTTTATCTATTTCTTTTTAATTCACAATCATACTAAAAACAATTAAAATTTAACTTTACATGTAATTGTTTCCTTTATATATAGTCTGATATAGAATGAAGATATAATTTCAATAAAATAATTTGAAAAAAAGATTTCATGTTTTTAACCCAAACAAGAGGTTACTGGTATAAGTTGGTGCAAGATAATTCCATCCTTTAGTTATTGTTTATGTTCATTTTGTATCATTTAAAACATATCTGAAACTAGAGATTATTGTTTTAAACTTGGTTGTTATACATGTACTAGTAATGCTTATAATGAAAATTTCATTAAAAATTGCAAAACAAAAATACCATTGTGGACTTCTGTTTGTGATGCTTGAAGTAAATTGCGAGTCATAAATCTTTTCTACTGCTAGTTATGTTGACATGAAGTTCCTATACCATTCAACATTTAGCTTAAGGAAGATTAAATTATTCATCTTTCAGGCTTAAGCAACTTTGTTTTGTTAAACAATAAGCTTCCGCATTACTATAATGCCCTTGCATGAGATCTGTATATAGACTTGATTTTAAAGGGATGTGCACCTTGCACAAAAACTGCTTTAAAAGAGATGGGAGAAAATCAACTGAAGTCAACACAACATAGGTTTGTTTTATATTCACCATCAGGAATTGGTTGACAGATGCAATGTGTCTTGCATCTACTTATACCGGTAATTAACATGTTTTGGCAGAAAAGGTTCTTACCAATATGATAAAAGTTATCTGATCTGTAGTTTTGATAATTTTGTCCTGTTCTCCTTATTGTGAGATTTTGACTCCAGTGTTAATTCACATAGAGAGTGATGCATGCACAGCAGAAGAAGCTTACCCTGTTTATTCACCATTTCTCCCTCCTTCTAGAGTTTACACTTTTCATGTTTATAGTTTATCACCTCATTGTATATCCTCTGAACAGATTTATTTGATTTGAACATAGGTAAACTGATGTTGTCCAAATATAGCAAAGTGTCAACTTTGACCTGGTTTATTCTGCAAGGGCTTATTTGACGTTTATGGTGTAAATCAGTATGTCCCATCCAGTTGCATATGAAAAAGGGTCTAAATACCATTCCTTTGTATTTGACAGTTGAAGGTAATTAATCCTATATATCCTTGCAGAAAAAAATTTCTGGGTCATAGACATCTTGGGAGTTTCAAAGCACCATTATTTTTTCATTTGGTGTTTCTATAGAATATTTGGGAAACTTGTACACAGGTAAAAAAGAGATGAAAATTTAATTGGTTTACTTCCAGTGATGGTTGTTATGCCCCAAATACACCAGAAGAGCAGCATTATAATTTCTGGTCTGTGCGTCATTAGTCGTTTGTTCATCTGTCCTTTTTTACTCAAATTTCACCATCCACTGAACATAGAAAATGATAGTACGAGTGGGACATCTGTGTACTATGGATACATTCTTGTTTTCTTATATGTAATGAAATGTTATTTGAAGTTTTGTTTATAGTACTGCACAGGATAAAACTTAACTCATGCCAAGTGTTTCCTTTTTTGAAACAAAGATAAAAAAAATCAAGTCAAAAGTGCAAATTTAACAAAGACAAATATGGTAAAAACAATGGTGATATTAACCTTAACTGTTTTTGATGTTTAAATGATCAATGTATAGTATTTGTGATTAGGTCCATTTGACAAGCAGTAGGTCAGCTATAATTGGTGTATGGAATGCTTGTCCAGTGTTCGTCTTGCAGAGTCATCTTGAATATGACCTCATTCTCATTGTTCATTGGTCAACATTCTGCTCTTTGGTCAGATTGTCTCTTTGACGCATTCCCCGTTGCCATTCTCAATTTTATTCATCTGCCATTGACTTAATTTAAAAGGTTAATTGTTCCATATTTTTGAGTTTTCGTGACATGTCTGTTTCTCAAATATGTTATTTAAGTATAAGGTCAACTTTTTTTGTGAATAGGAATATTGTTGTGTGTTTCATGATTTTCATCTGACCGTGACCCCATTTTCTTGGTTCATAGGTCAATATTGCATATTCGTATTTAGGCCAGTTCTAAAGATACTAATATCAATAGGTCAACTATGCTTGGGGTATGGAATTTTGTTAGATTTACATGTGGTCAAACAGAATGTAAAAGTTTGAAATGAAATAATGTTTATTAAGTTTAGATATCCTTGTCCTTGTTGTCATATCTTTTTTTGTTTTGTAATAAAAAAGGGATGTGGTGCATTCATTCATGACAAACAATACCAATTAGATGGAAAATAGAGATAAGATGTAACACAACAAAGAGACAACAGCAACACAATAACAGAAACCTAGGTCTGCAGACGGGTATTATACATTATGATAAGCTCTTAGTCGTTTTAAAAAGTTCTACACAGTGTTGGAATTATAAATGTGTTTTGCTGCTTCAAGTCGGCAAACTCTCCGTGACTGTCTTTGTTTTTATCTTATAGCCTTTTGAGGATGAAGTTTGTGATTGAAATGTTTTACTGTCTGATTGGTTTATTTACAACTCCTACTATATCTTGGGGGTTATTCTTTAGGGTTGGGTGTTAGTGGTTGACGAGGTTTGTTGTACAGTACAACTTTCCAATATGTTTTGGTAAAACCTGTTATTATTTATATCTTTAGGGTTGGGTGTTAGTGGTTGACGAGGTTTGTTGTACAGGACAACTTTCCAATATGTTTTGGTAAAACCTGTTACTATATATATATAGTATTATTTATATCTTTAGGGTTGGGTGTTAGTGGTTGACGAGGTTTGTTGTACAGTACAACTTTCCAATATGTTTTGGTAAAACCTGTTATTATTTATTATCTTTAAGGTTGGGTGTTAGTGGTTGACGAGGTTTGTTGTACAGTACAACTTTCCAATATGTTTTGGTTATACAATGTACCTGTTATTATTTATATCATATGATGAATCAATTTATCCCTTTAGAACGGATGTTGACCTCAAATGTCTTCGCTGGTGTGTATTAGGCTGTATCATAGGCCTATGCGAAACAGTTCGCTATTTTTCATATTCAGTTATTTTTATACGACCGCAAAAATTGAAAATTTTTGGTCGTATATTGGTATCACGTTGGCGTCGTCGTCGTCGTCCGAATACTTTTAGTTTTCGCACTCTAACTTTAGTAAAAAGTGAATAGAAATCTATGAAATTTTAACACAAGGTTTATGACCACAAAAGGAAGGTTGGGATTGATTTTGGGAGTTTTGGTCCCAACATTTTAGGAATTAGGGGCCAAAAAAGGTCCAAATAAGCATTTTCTTGGTTTTCGTTATAACTTTAGTTTAAGTTAATAAAAATCTATGAAATTTTGACACAAGGTTTATGGGAGTTTTAGTTCAAACAGTTTAGGAATTAGGGGCCAAAAAAGGGCCCAAATAAGTATTATTCTTCGTTTTCGCACAATAACTTTAGTATAAGTAAATAGAAATCAATGAAATTTAAACACAAGGTTTATGACCACAAAAGGAAGGTTGGGATTGATTTTGGGAGTTGAGGTCTGAACAGTTTAGGAATTAGGGGCCAAAAAGGGGCCCAATTAAGCATTATTCTTGGTTTTCGCACCATAAATTTAGTATAAGTAAATAGAAATCTATGAAATTTAAACACAAGGTTTATGACCAATAAAGGAAGGTTGTGTTTGATTTTGGGAGTTTTGGTCCCAACAGTTTAGGAATAAGGGGCCCCAAAGGTCCAAAATTGAACTTTGTTTGATTTCATCAAAAATTGAATAATTGGGGTTTTTTGATATGCCCAATCTAACCGTGTATGTAGATTCTTAATTTTTGGTCCCGTTTTCAAATTGGTCTACATTAACGTCCAAAGGGTCCAAAATTAAACTTAGTTTGATTTTAACAAAAATTGAATCCTTGGGGTTCTTTGATATGCTGATTCTAAAAATGTACTTAGATTTTTGATTATTGTCCCAGTTTTCAAGTTGGTCCAAATCGGGGTCCAAAATTAAACTTCGTTTGATTTCATCAAAAATTGAATAATTGGGGTTCTTTGATATGCCAAACCTAACTGTGTATGTAGATTCTTAATTTTTAGTCCCGTTTTCAAATTGGTCTACATTAAAGTCCAAAGGGTCCAAAATTAAACTAAGTTTGATTTTAAAAAAAAATTGAATTCTTGGGCTTTTTTGCTATGCTGAATCTAAACATGTACTTAGATTTTTGATTATGGGCCCAGTTTTCAAGTTGGTTCAAATCAGGATCCAAAATTATTATATTAAGTATTGTACAATAGCAAGAAATTTTCAATTGCACAGTATTCAGCAATAGCAAGAAATCTTCAATTGCACAGTATTGTTCAATAGCAAGAAATTTTCAATTGCACAGTATTGCGCAATAGCAAGAAATCTTCAATTGCACAGTATTGTGCAATAGCAAATATTTTCAATTGTACAGTATTGCGCAATAGCAAGACATATCTAATTGCACAATATTGGCAATAGCAAGAAATTTTCAATTGATTGGAGTTATCTTCTTTGTCCAGAATAGTAGTTGAATCAACTTAAATCATTGTTTTATACAATATACAATGTATATTCACTTTTACTACCAACTGATAAATTAAAACAATCTTTACCATTCAGTGATAACAAGCACCTTTTTTGTTACATTTTAATATTTTATGATGTATTTGAATGAGTAGTTATTGTTGCAAACTCCATTAGAAATTTGAATTGAGATCAGTTTTGGAAAAAGGGAAAGGGGGATGTGAAAAAAAAATGGGGGGGGGGGGGGGGGGGTTAAATTTTTCTCATTTCAGATTTCATAAATAAAACGAAAATTTCTTCAAACATTTTTTTGAGAGGATTAATATTCAACAGCATAGTGAATTGCTCAAAGGCAAAAAAAAAAATTTTAAGTTCATTAGTTCATTAGACCACATTCATTCTGTGTCCGAAACCTATGCTGTGTCAACTATTTAATCACAATCCAAATTTAGAGCTGAATCCAGCTTGAATGTTGTGTCCATACTTGCCCCAACCGTTCAGGGTTCAACCTTTGCGGTCGTATAAAGCTGAGCCCTACGGAGCATCTGGTTCTTTTTATGATTGACAATAAGTTGGTATTATTTGAAACCAGTGGAAGAGTCAAATATGTTGTATTGGTTCAATGAGACATTAATTCGAACAGATTTTTTAATGTGTCGGACATGAATATTTATTTTTCAAATGTAGAATGTTTAGTCAAAATAATTTTATCTCTTTTAAATAAGTAGGGAATTATTATCCAGTATATTAGTAAACAAATTAAAGGTTGTAACTACACAAAAAAATGAAGAGTGACAGCAATTTAAGTTAATTAAGCCTACACAAGAAGCAATAATCACCGTTTATATAAAATATATATTGAAAGTAATGGTACATTATCCTCTTCAGTTTTCGAATGCCACGATTGTTATTAGATTATAGAGTCATGTATCCATGTATGTAGGTTAATTTCAGTTAATTATACTTTGTTCTTGTTTGCACTTGTTGAATTGCACTTTTATTGTTTTAAAAACGCTCATGATGTAGAATTTGAACACGCTTTGTCCTTTTGTCTGGTATATCTATCCCATCCTTTAATCAGGGGCCTGGTATTTGTTAAACTTAGGCTGTTTTGGGATGTAAATACGCAACTACGTCCGGTCAGAACGGGGACGTTCAAGACGATGCCTTGTGTATGAAAAGTGCCTAGTCCTTTGCACATTTCAGAACATTTTTTTTTGCAAAATGACGCGGTCCCGGTCTACACAATTCACGTGCTAAATAATTGATTAATTGGATAAAAAATAATGAGATATTTGACGACGGACGTTAAGTGCACGAAGTCCCAATGCATAAGGAGTAAATTGCCAAATTATGGCCTTTTGGTAGCATATACCATATGAAAAATATAATAAGAATCATTTGTAGAACGATAACATGTAATTGTTTCCACCTGTCCTAAGTCAGTAATCTGATGTTCAGTGGATGTCGTCTGTTTATGTGGTTCATAAATGTTTCTAGTTTCTCGTTGTTTGTTTTTATATAGATTAGACCGTTGATAATTTTGGGGCCCTTTATAGCTTGCTGTTCAGTGTGAGCCTAAGCTGTGTGTTGAAGGCCTTACCTTGACCTATAATGTTTTACTTTTATAAATTGTTACATGGATGGAGAGTTGTCTCATTGGCACTCATACCACACCTTCCTATATCTATGTAATACATTTAACATAGAAATGTAAACAAAACACCATGCAATTGTAGGCAAATTATATGGTGTTGAACCTGACCATATTGGGGGAAATTATGTATGCGTGGTATATGCTTTGGACGGTCAACTTATCCTGCAGATTTCTAACATCACCTTGATATTATGCAGATTTTATGGAAATGTTCAAAGGGTGTTCTAATATCTCTTTAGCTATTATTTTCCACAAGTTACAGGAGATAAACTTTTCACTTGCTGTAGCAGTTTATAGTATACAGAGTTTTTGTTCATTTATGTAACGTATTTCCAAAAAAATATTCCCCAAAACACTTGAAAGGATGTTGAACTCAGTCCCCCAAGTCAGGAGCCTTTGGCTTTTGATAGTCTTTTATGTTTAGTAAATAATATTTAAATATGCCAATATATACTGAAGTAAATTACGTTTATGGTATTTTTCGTACGATTAATATGATTTTGAGTTGTATTCACATTTTCACGAAGACCGATGTTGACTGGACATTATTTAATTCTTCATTCCAAAAGACAAAATGCCATCGGAATTACAACTCTCATACATATTCGATAGCCAATGGTTACGATCCACATCCACTCCCTCCTCTCCACCCTTGGCAGATTGAGCCAATATTTTCTGTTTGTCAAATTAAATACATTTTCCTGCCAAAAAATATATATAAAATATAGAAAATTGCACATTTTCCTTGATTTAATAGCAGAATATAATATCTTTTTATGCCCCACCTACGATGGTAGAGGGGCATTATGTTTTCTGGTCTGTGGGGACCGTTCGTTCGTTCGTCCGTCCGTCCCGCTGCAGGTTAAAGTTTTTGGTCATGAGGTTGAAGTCCAATCAACTTAAAACTTAGTACACATGTTCCTTATGATATTATCTTTCTAATTTTAAGGCCAAATTAGACTTTTGACCCAAATTTCATGGTCAACTGAACACAGAAAATGATAGTGCAAGTTTCAGGTTAAAGTTTTTGGTCAAGGTAGTTTTTGATGAAGTTGAAGTCCAATCAACTTGAAACTTAGTACACATGTTTCTTATGATTTGATCTTTCTAATTTTAATTTCAAATTAGAGTTTTTACCCCCCCCCCCCCCCCCCTAAATCCGCCTCTGAAACCAGGAGGACACTTAATGTTGCGCCAATAAAAATCATTACCTCAGGGATACGAAATTCTCTCTTAATCCGCCAAGGGTGGTGAAGAGGGGAGTTGATCGTAACACGTGGTTATCGAAGATGACTTATGAATGAAAATAGATGTTTGAATTCTAGTCGGCAGTATATTTTATGGGTATACAAGTGTGGACACAGATGAGTGTGGATAGTATGTTTGGATGTTTGACAGTATGACAAAAAAGAGTTAGAAATGTTTTTCCTATATATATGGTGTTATTAACTGTGTTGCACAATGACAACCAATCTGAGCGTTAGGAGTGTTATTTATTTAATATTTTTTTTCATGTCCAAGACGGGCATGGAGGAAACAGTAATTGCATTAGTTACCAAAATGATTATGATAGAATATGTTCTACATCTTTGATTTTGGATACATTTTGTAGCTAGGAGAGCAACACATAATTGGTTCATTTTTTCACATGTTTTTTTCTCTAAATGGGAGTTGGTGTCTAGATTTGAGAACATGATATAAGGAGCCTGTAATTCAGTGGTTGTCGTTTGTTTATATGTTACATATTTGTTTTTCGATTATTTTTTTTTCACATAAATAAGGCCATTAGTTTTCTCGTTTGAATTGTTTTACATTTTCATTTCAGGGCCTTTTATAGCTGATTATGCGGTATTGGCTTTGTTTATTGTTGATGGCTGTACGATGACCTATAGTTATTAATTTCTGTGTCGTTTTGGTCTCTTGTGGAGAATTGTCTCCTTGGCAATCATACCACATCTTTTTTTATATGTATTTGCTTACTATTTGTATGGTTCTATTTATATAACTTTGTGGTGGATCGTCAGTATCATTAGTAAATTTTTTTTGTTAAATTGTCGAATTGTTCCTCAGATTAGAATACATTTATTGGTTTTTAGTAATGACAATGCCTGACATGATGCTTGGGGCTAGATGAGCTAGGAAGTAAACTTCAGTGCTGATTTTTATCAATTCTTTGATTATATCTCCTCCAAAGCTGGTCGAAGCAAAGACAAATTTTTACCACTATGGAAATCATTTCACCAAAACAACTTTTGTGAGCATGCTTCAAATACACATAACTGCTCCAAAAGTAATCTGATAGAATTTCAAGCATGTCAAGTGGATATTTTCAACATCTACTTAATATGTCTAAATATCTAAAAAGTTATAGTATTCAAAAGGTATTGCAAAATTTTTCATTTTTTTTTGGTTATATGGATACAAATATAAGTGATACATGTACCAATACAGTATTTGTTGTGGTATGAAAGTGAAGTAATTAACATTTACTGTAACAATGTTAATTCACACAAATTAAGAAATAAACATATGAATGAAAAATGTTGAACATGTACAATGAACATGATGAAATATAGTTTTAGAAATGGATTAGGCTAGATAGGCCTTATAATTTTTTTTAAACATAATTGAAGGACCATTTACACCCAAGACCGAGTCATCAGTAGGCAGTACAGATGTATTAAAACAACATAGCATCATATTGCTAGTAGCAGGAGTAGCATTGTGGGGTAAATTTGTACTTTTTTTTAAAATTTGGTCAATGGACATACAAATGTTTGGTTCAAATCGAAATAGAATGCTTTTATCTCCCTAAAATTTACATTATACATAGAGGTGATACTACTTTGACAAATCCGTGTGCATGAGAGTTCTCTGTCAAATCTTTATTTCACAAAGAATGAATTGCATAACAATGAACTAAGCTCAAATCAAAGTACTTTAATAATACACTTAGACAAAGAGCTAAATCCAGTGATATACTTTGTACTACAGGTCCTTCATGAACATCCATCGACCAAAACCATACCTCAATAACATTCCATGGTTGGATTCAGAAGTCCTGAAAAAGACATATTCTTTGTTTATCATCGTATTTTAAGTATATATGCACAGGTTAAAACTTTCTTGTGGTATAATCATTCAGTATCTAGGAACTATCAGTTTGCTTCATGCACATATTGATACAGGTTGAGTGCCCCTCTGTTGTAAATAAGAACACCACCACCGAATTTTAGTCAACTGATGAAGAAACATTCAAAACTATAAAATGTTATCTAAGACTTGTCAGTGTCTATTTACCATTGCCACTGAATCAGTGGTATATATACACATAGTAAAATACACGAAAGAGTAAAATTTTAGAGTACAAATATAAGACTAAAACAGACATTCGGTCTTTACTACATCTTCATTCCCCAAGTCATCTTCAAATCTGACTTCATGATAAAATAAGATTCCATATCTACAACCAATGAAAATCAAATATCCCTCTGATAGGTTAGCATTGAAATCCCAGTTTTCTAAAATGGTAGCTAGGTGGAACCTAAAACTAAATAATTTGAAACAATACATCTTAAATATTTTATGGATATATAAATTGGAACAAGTTTATTGTGAGGCTTATTTACCTTTATGCTAAGAAGATTGGAGGTGATTGGAATAGGAGGAACGTTTAGCAGTCTGTAGGGGATAAATTTAGAAGGTTTTTTTTTAACGTACGAATATTATAAAAAAAACCAACCTGCTGCTATAAGCTATATTTGCTTCTTGAATTCAACAATTTTTATTTATTTATCATTATAAAATAGGAAAAGAGGAGGAAGATGACTATTGAATTTTGGAACGATATATACACGGCCGACACTCGGCTAACCGAGAGATTGGTCGGTTAATCTATATTGAGTATGCGGCTATATGGGAGATTGGTCTGTTAATCGGGTTGGTTATACGTCTGTTAAGAGTAAAACACACAATTTAATGTTAAACTGTATCAAATATACAGATTTTTGGCATATTATAAGAACCAATTCAAAAAAAAGAAAAGTGTCTGACAAAATGATATCTATCATAGAACATTTTCCACTTGTAAAAACATTTCATAGTCTACGCAGTTTTCAGTAAAATTAAAAGGCGTCGCGCAAGTATGTAGTATTTATGCTTATACGCATAGGATTTTTTTAATAAAAGTCGAAACAAACAATTTTAGATATCATTTAAAGGACACAAAATAGTACTTTGGGTCTAAAAAATAAATTTGCATTGGTGAATATTTCATAATTGTAATATAACGTGAATATTACCACGTTTTAGTGAAAATTATGGGAATAAAGTCTGTTAATGGGTTGGACAATTGAAATTGTGTCAGTTAAGAGTTATTTAGCCACAGTTATTTTTGCTACCTTTATATTTTCCCATAGAAAAAGTTAAGAATGAGATGTTCCTAAGTAATAAAAAAAATGATAATACGGTGCAACAGTATCCTACGGAAGCGAATTAGCGCCACACATTTTTTTTTTAATTTTTCTTCCTATATTTGCATTGTAACGCAAACCTCAAATATCTTGATTGCAATTGTTCATTAAGTTTTGTAAAAAATGTCCGTCTGTCATTCATTTCGGTTGTGATTTACTAGTAAGAGAATTTTTATTTTGACTTTCTTTGCATTTTATTGAAGGGTGTCACTTCAATATAGCGTGATATAAATTGGCCGCTGGAATATGCATGAATTTATTATTAATGTTTTCAATCAGCCTCAATTTTTGTGTCTGTTCAAAGTAGCACGTTCTCAAATCCGACAGAAAGTGTCTTTCTAATACAACACAGGGTACCGGTAAAATAAATATAAACTGTACATCTGTCCAGTGCATATAACGTGTTGTCATTCTCATATGCACATGCTATTTGTCACTGGACGAAAAACCCTAATTCGTAAGCATCCTCCAATTGGTTCTTTATTTCTATTACTTAATCATATGTTGTTTACAAAAAAAAGTAAAATCACAAAAATACTGAACTTACGGAAAGTCCATAATCACATGGCAAAATCAAATAACAAAACGTATCAAAAACGAATGGACAAGAACTGTCATATTCCTGACTTGGTACAGGCATTTTCAAATGTAGAAAATGGTGGATCAAACCTGGTTCTATCGCGCTAACCCTCTCACTTTAATGACAGTCTCATAAAATTCCGTTATATTTACATTGATGGCGTTAAATAAACAGACACAATAAATAAAATAGTCAAAATATGGGTATATCAGTCATCATCGTATGACAATTTTAAAAGGAACATAGGCAGTGTGAGTCATTCTCAAGAAGTAAATGGAAAGGAGCGAATGCAGCTACATTTGGTCATCTTAAGTTTTAATACATTTTATTCCGTTTAGTTCCTTTCTTCATAAGTGTAGAGGAGAACGACAGTTGTCCGCATGTAAACTTCTAGCATTTGTCACCAATATGAGTACATCGCAATCCGTTACTGTTTCAACACCCAGGGGTGTTTCATGTGTGTATTCTTAAACAATTATATTTTTTTCTCTATTTTTTAGCAATGCATCACTCTCTACTGTCCTTATCTATTATTCTATATTCTGCTACTCCATCCAGATTATCGTGTATACCATGAGGGTTCGGATTGAGGGTGTTGTTTATTTCTGTATTCTTTAAATTGTTATGTCACGTTTCTTCCGTGACGTTTTTTTCCTTTTATCTTTTATTTATCTTACTCATTATTCTTTTTCTATTCTTTATATTTTAGCATCCCAATATATTTTACTTACTGATGTTTAGTTCCATTACGACGTTTATCTCTGATTTATATACTGGTTACTACGGAAGCCGATAAGGGCCATTCAAAAAAAATATTTTATGTCGTAATTACGACATAGCATGTCGTAATTTCGACATAACATGTCGTTATAACGACATCGCTATGTCGTAATTTCGACATATCATGTCGTAATAACGACATCACTATGTCGTAATTTCGACATATCATGTCGTAATAACGACATCACTATGTCGTAATTTCGACATATCATGTCGTAATAACGACATCACTATGTCGTTTTAACGACATATCTATGTCGTAATAACGACATCGCTATTTATGAAAGAATATGTATTATGATTGGAAAGAGACTAAATGACACAGAAATTAACAACTATAGGTCATCATTATGCCCCCAATAATTAGAAAAGCCCCGCATTGTCAGCTATGAAAGAGGGAGGAAGGATACCAGAGGGAGAGTCCCCGAAATGCTGTGTGGCAGACATTGTTATTTTTTAATTATTAGCTCCCTTGGTAAAACTCCAAATTTCATATTCAAAGTATTTTATTGTTAAATAATTTATATGACGCTTACTACGTATATATTTGTTAATTGCATAGATCTTGCTATTTGAATTCATTGGTTGAAGATATTTATTTATATTGTAAAGTTTAATATTTGCATCGTCGCAAAATCTTTGGATACCTTCTTTGGATACCTTCAGTGAGAAACTTATATATGTTATAGATCCTAATGTAAATTAACTTTACTGTATAGCCAGTCAAAGTCGTTAACAACTTCCATTTGTAGTAGATTAACATGGCCCATAGTGCTTGGGCTGTACAGTCAAACAAAGTCGTTAAGATTAACAAGTTACCGAACGTAGATTAGCTATGCAGTCACACATGTTGGAAGAATGAAATGTGGAATTATTAGAGGACTGACATTGTACAACCAAGTCAAGCCAAGCTTTCCATCTCCCTTTAAATAAGCGCAAACTACATGGCTTCTTGGTATAAGGGTGTATCGAAGTATTGATAGCTCTATTTCTACTTTCAAACGTTGGGCACGCGCGATGTTCCTACAACCCCTAGGATTTAAAACAGAATCTTCGAAATTTCATCCGCAAAACAAAATAAAAATGTTAGAAAACACGAACCAATATTAAGAGCCAGTCTGTGATAAAACCATGCAAAATGGTCCAAATCCAAAATATTCCAATCAGACTGATATTTTGTATTTTAGATACCTTATATGTATTAACTATTTGTGCAAAATATTTTGAAAAAATATTCAGCCATTATTTGTGTATGCAGAACATTCGATAATTGTCTATTTCTGTACTGACAAATGGCCATTTCAAGCCTATTTTAGGGTATTTTGACTTGATTTTGTTTTGTTTTATAGAAAAAATACAGCTTAATGATAACAAATATCTTAACTAACAACTTAAAATGAAAGGAAATTATAATAATTCAAAAAGTTGTGAGATTTCTCAATACCCCTACTAACAGGTTGAAATTGCATGGTTTTGAAAAAGTGCCGATTCAGCAAAATTTGTATATTTTTAAAGGCTTGAATCTTGTAAGATCATGTTTTATTTTCAATAAAATGTAATATTTCATGAAGCTTATATATTTATCTACAAAATGCAAGAAAATGGTGCTCGGCAAATGATACCTTCTTACGAGAAAATAATAATTAAAGATAGGCGTGATGGCCATTTTGCCGATTTTTTTATTTTTTTATCTGTTTCATTAGAAACTTTTTAAAAGTATTTAATAGTCAAAATATAAGAAAAATAATGACTGAACTAATGTTTACTGGTTATATCAATTGAATAAACCAAGTTTAACTTAGTTTAAATTATAAAATATACTAAAGGAGTAAACCCGGGAAAACCGCTTTTTTGCATTTTTTGCCCCTAAACTGAGCATTTTTACCATATGTTTAAAATCTCAACTTATTCAAAAGTAAATTACTTTAGAAACTTAAAATGGTCTGTTTTATTAGCAATACTATGCACACTCATCAGGTAATATCATCATGAGTTCTTCACAATTTTAGCATTTTATATAAGTCTAGTTTTTAGACGCTTTTTTGTCTAAATTCAAAGTGGCCACAATTGAGTTCAGTCTTAAATTTTTAAAACATGTTGTATTTGATAATGATTCATAAAACTGTTTAACATATAAGAGATAGAGACTCAACATGAATGCAACCCCTTGCAATTTAGACAAAAATACTATCATAAAAGTACTAAAAATTCTAAGCACGTCTCCTTCAGATGAAATCGGGGTATTTTCTTTTCTAAAATAGTATGAAAATGTAGACAAAATTGTACAAACTGCGCAGCCTTGTACATCCATGTTATCTATTTCCAGAAAAGAGGAAGATTTAATAGTTTTGTGAATTTCATAGAATTGTGCCTCTTATCTAGAAAAGTGCTATATTTTGTATATTGTGATAAAGCTTTATGTCATATATAAAGAGACTACTCCTAGTAGTTCCTGATAAAACTGGAACTGAAATTTTGTGACGCTGACATGAACCAGTTCGTTATCCCTATGTCAATTCTGGGAGAACAGTGGACATAACAGTAATGTTAAGTTTCCTCCTAGAATGTAATCTCTAGCAATTTGAGGCTTGGGAATATTTTTGACATGTAAAATACAGATGGCCTATTACTACCAGCTGAGACAAACACAAATATTTCAAATTGCAATAAAATTTATTTCATAACCACATGTAATAACCAGATACGCCGCAGGGTGCAGCTTTATACGACCGCAGAGGTCGAACCCTGAACAGTTGGGGCAAAGTATGGACACAACATTTAAGCTTGATATAGCTCTGAATTCGGATTGTGATTAAATAGTTGACACAACAGAATGAGTGTGGTCTAAGAACTTAAAATTGAAAACTTAAAAAAATTTAATTTGACATTTACCTATTATGGTCCAATATCCAAAATCTAAATACATGGTTAGATTCAGCATATCATAGAACCCCAAGAATTCAATTTTTGATGCAATCAAATAATGTTCAATTTTAGACCCCATTAGACTTCAATGTGGACCAATTTGATAACCAGGACCAAATATTAAAAATCTAAATACATGGTTAGATTCAGCATATTGAAGAACCCCATTTATTCAATTTTGTTGAAATCAAACAAAGTTTAATTTTGGACCCCGATTTGGACCAACTTGAAAACTGGGCCCATAATAAAAAATCTTAATACATTTTTAGATTCAGCATTATCAAAGAACCCCAAGTCTGAAGAATTGAATTTTTGTTAAAATCAAAATAAGTTTAATTTTGGATCCTTTGGACCTTAATGTAAACCAATTTGAAAACAGGACCAAAAGTTAAGAATCTAAATTCATTGTTAGATTTGGCATATCAAAGAACCCCAATAATTCATTTTTTGATGAAATCAAACAGTTTAATTTTTGACCCTTTTTGACCCCTAATTCCTAAACTGTTAGGACCAAAACTCCCAAAATCAATCCCAACCTTTCTTTTATGGTCATAAACCTTGTGTTTAAATTTCATAGATTTCTATTTACTTATACTAAAGTTATAGTGCGAAAACCAACGATGTCAAAGGCAACGTCATACCAATATACGACCAAAATTTTTCATTTTTTGCGGTTGTATAAAAACAAATATATACAGATAATTAAATGGTTAAACTGTTGAGCAGACATACAATTACCCGGCCACGTCCACTTGTATTTTTGTCCATCTGATGAGTTAAGCCTTTTTCAACTGATTTTTATAATTCGTTCTTATGTTTTACTGTTATACCACTGTCCTAGGTTAGGTGGAGGGTTGGGATCCCCCGTTAACATGTTTAACCCCGCTACATTATTTATGTATGTGCCTGTCCCAAGTCAGGAGCCTGTAATTTAGTGGTAGTCGTTTGTTTATGTGTAACATATTTGTTTTTCATTCATTTTTTATATTATACATAAGGCCTTAAGTTTTCTCATTTGAATTGTTTTACATTGTCTTATCGGGGCCTTTTGTAGCTGACTATGCGGTATGGGCTTTGCTCATTGTTTAAGGCCGTACGGTGACCTTTAGTTGTTTTTTATTGTCATTAAAATGGTAAAATTTTACTTTTTATATACATGTAATATTATGGTAGTCTACCGTAAAGAAAAACGTGCAAAATGGTCTAAATACAAGTTTTTAGTCATGAATGAACATGATGAAGGTATTAGCAAAAAAAAGTAAAAGTTTGATAGATCTGAAAAAATTTAACATAATAAAGTCATCAATATCTATTTTAACTAATAAATATCAAACAATTTTGCAGCATCAGAATTTTTTGGATAAAAACAAGCATTCTGTGAGTAATACATGACAATACATAGTCCCCAACCCGTTACAAATTCCTTGTAATGGAACAAAATTTTTACTTGATCAATAATTTGTCATGGTGTAAACTACATAAAAATATCGAGACAAAATCTTCAAGCAAAACAAAAAAAAACTTGTTGAATTCTGACTATCTAAGTGAATTTCCTATGTCCAAAGACCACAACTCTGCACACAAATATCAGACTGGAACAAAACTGAATCACTAAATACCAAAGAAAAGGAAAAACATTCAAAATGTCATTTTGTCTTTAAAAAAAATAGTTATTTCCGTTTGAACAGAAATCTTCTAATGGATAAGTATTTCATCAAAAATTTAATTCTATAGAAAGGGCTTCAACTGAACAAAGAGAAAAGCTTAAAGCGTGAATAATGAATTTTTTTTTATTCGACCTGTAACTTGTCATGATAAATCAATAAACCAAATATCAAATCAAAATCAACAAGCACAAAAAGTCTTGATTTGCCGAAATGACAGATAGACAGACTGACAGACAGACAAACGCAGTGCAAACCTAAGTCCACTTAGACGTTAGCCGTTAGGGGACTTAAAATCAAAATCTCAAAGTATCAACAAACAGGAAAGAGATGTTCTTTGGAGAGGGAACATTCAAGATAATTTTGGAAAAGCTTTCTATTTTTAAAGAAGTAGGGTCACCTCAAATGTCTTTCTTTTATCTTTATCTAATCTGAGATATAAATCAAAAACTTTTATATGACACATTATATATGCACATATAAACTTTTTTAGTAGATAAAAAAAATGGCCACATTTTTTGCATACGCTCTAATAGACACAGATTTCGAATCTAGACACTCAATGAGTGATTGCCTCTATAATTGGTTGCAATCCAATCAAAAGTTTGAAAGAGGAAGATTTTTTGAAGTACAAGTATGTTCACAACTCTGTTTCATATAACAAGCTTTTTAAAAGACTGTCATCAATTGAAAGTATGTGAAAATCAGGTGCTCCGCAGGGCGCAGCTTTATACAACCGCAGTGGTTGGACCCTGAACAGTTGGGGCAAATTAAAGCTGGTCACAATGTTCAAGCTTGATGCTGTCTGAATTTGGATTATGATTGCATTTTTGACAAAATAAAGGTTTTTGTTACAAAATAAATGTGGTCAAAGATCAACAAATCTATTGCACAATGCAGTGCAATTGAAGATTTCTTCTTGAAATTTTTTTGGCCCTTTTTTGGCCCCTTATACCTACATAATTTTGACAATTAATCCAAAACTAAATCCCAGCCTCCCCTTTGTTATATGGAGCATTGTGGTACAATTTGAGAGAGATCCATACAATTACACACAAGTTATTGTCTTGAAACTAGAAAAATGCTTGTTTTTTTGCCCCTTTTTGGCCCTTAATTCCTAACTTTGAACCCATGACCCATTTAAATGAATCCAAACCTTTTACGTGTGGTTTTAAACATTGTGATACAATATCAGAGCAATTGAAATACTTATACACAAGTTGTTATCCTTAAACTATAAAATGCTTGTTTTTGGCCCCTTTTGGGCCCTTAATTCCTAAACGGTTGGGACCATCATCCCCAAAATCGATCCAAACTTTCCTTTTGTGGTATTGAACCTTCTGAAAAAAAATCATAAAGATCTATACACTTAAACTAAAGTTATTGTCCGGAATATAAGTCTACTTTGATCAGTTTTAGTTAAAATATTAAGGGGCAAAAACTATTACAATTAGTGCATTTTATAGATATTTGGGAGCATGTTTTTACCAATTTCCCAATATTTGCCAGGCTAAATTTTTTTACTTGTCTTAGAACTGATATGCACCTTTAAAAAAAACCTAAAAGTTGAAAAAAATAAATATGATCTTGAGAGAAAACACCTACTGAGTACATGTACTACATGCAAGTTATCTAATACATCTGTTGCACGAACCTCTCTGGCAACCTGCCAAAAGGTAAAAAAAATGTCAAAATGCATTTTTTCTTTTTTTTATATAATGTTCTTTGCAAAATATAACAAGATAATGCTATATTTAAGAGATATATCAATTATCCAGACTTTTAAAAAGTACCTAAATATGGTGATTTTTTTGCATTTTTTTTTTAATAATTCACAAATATGCAAATAAGGCTGTTAAATGAAAAATAGTGTGAATTTACAAAAAAAATATTTTTATCTTAACTCCTAAATACCCAAAGATTTTGGAAATATATATAATGTTGCCCAGTTAAAACTACCAATTTGGACGAAATTTGAGATTTTGCATGGTTTTATGGCAGACTGGCTCTTAAAACAAATTCAATATATGTTTTGAATTATGTTTGTACAGCTCTTGATCATCTCCTAAGTAATATCTAGTATATTTGAGGATTAAAAAAAGAAAGCTATGCGAAAAAAAACAGATATCCCCATCCAACGTTACATTTATGAAAAACTGTTTTAACTCTTATGTATAGTGATCCTATTTCTTATTCTCTGATCTTCTTGATTCTTGACAGGAACAACGACATGTGTCGGTTCTTTGTGGCGTTAAAGCCGTTATTTTACCAAATTTCATTTGACTCGACTGCATATTATAATAGAAAATGAATAAAAAAAGTAAGACAATAATAATATCTAACAAAAGTACAAATATTTGCCTCATGTGAGTTCAAATATTGCTGATTCAATAAAATCTTCTCTACACAGTCGTTTTTCAAACGGTAGCCATTTTGTCCAAGTTGATATTTCATTTTTCAAGGCAGTTAAGGCGTATTTTTTTTTATAATTGATCAAAACAAAAGTTAGATATTCAAAGAGTAAAAAATGCCAAGATTCTTTCCTTATCAACTACATATTTGGGTCTTTAAGGAATAAAATGCTTCCATACATTACAAAACGGTAGCCAATTTTTCCAAATGTCTGAAAACGTCTAAAATCCTAAAGACGCTAATTTCCGACGTTAAATGTGCTAAAGTTTCAATTAAATGTTTATGATAATTAAAACAAATCGTGTTATGAAATTTGGAGAAAGATGTTAATGATTGCTGCCGAAAAAAAATAGTGCATGTTGCTAAAGACTCCGCCCGGGGAAATAGGTTCGACACAGGTTAAATTTTGCAATTTTTATTAATTGTATAGCTTTTAACGATTTATTTAAAAGAATTTGGAAATGGTATGGGGGAAATTCCCATTTTGTAAAATAAATTGAAATTTATGTTACGGAAGTACTCCGAAATAGATAATTTAAAGTCGTCACTTCAGTTAGATGCAATCACCAATATCAAAACACTTAATACCAGTTCACGGAATGTTTTACTTCGCGATTTGTCCTGCTATTTCGTGATGAAAGTAATTCCTGTAGATTGAAATAAACAATTAATTTCCCCATAGGCGACAATGGTAGCCTTTTTCGAGATACAGACTTTAGAAAGTTGATTTTCTTAACGAAACCTTGCTAGAATCAAAGAAAAGTTATTAGGACAGTATTTTTTGGTCCAAAAAATATAGGTTCGCGTTGCTTTTCTTAGCGTATTTTGTACTTATCTCCCATGCCTATCAATTTTGCCCTTAAAAAAACGTGTCTTGTCCTAGCATTGAAAAGTCATCTCAGTGCCTTTAGGGCTACGGAATAATTTTTATTTTGCCTTTTGTATAAAGCAGAGTGCATGAAGTCTCTAATAATAAAAAACAACGGGCGCACATATCGACCAATCAGGATTAGCCATACTCTTAATTCTGAGTACCATGTTATGCTCATAAAATGGCTGCGCCCATAAAATCTAATGGTGTATTGTAACCTGTACTAGCGAAGCCGGAACTTTTCGTCAATATAAACTTGTGCATGAAATGGAGGAAATTGAAAGACGAATCCCAAACAGCAACGAAAACCGTTTCATCGAATTAAAAAAAAAAGGGATTATATTTTTGTTTGCCGTTTTCGCGGACGACCCAGGAGTAGATTACTATATTTTAAAATGTATATATCTGAAGACGACTTGGGAAATAATTCTCAAGCCAAGGTTCAAGTAATTGAAGGGGTGTATTTCGACAACTTATGTGTCAAGGAAAATACAATTCTATTCAAATTTAACCAAGGGTAAAAATGTTCGATTTACTTGCAGAGTGTCAGATATATTTGTATTGGGGATGAATTAAGATATAGAAATTTTACAATGACAGATGATATGCAACTTGAAAGTTGAACATCCTATGATAAAAAAAAATTGGAAAACCGTATACATGTACTTCCGTCCCATCTTTCCTTCCTACATTACTTGGGACAGTACTGCATTTCAAGTTGAAATAACTTAAAGGGTAAACGTTATTATATCGATTTCCACAACTCGAAGGTAATTTTTTGATAAAATGATGACATCACAAAACGAACAGAACCAGAATCAACCAACAATATAAAAAAGATTCATCGAAGTCCAAGACCCTCTTCGACGTCGCATTTTAAGTGTAACGTGCCCAAGACATGTAGTATGCGCTTATTTTGAGGGAGATGTGATGCTTAGCTGGCAAGTTAGTCTCGCATAATCACATAGTTATATCTACCTAATCTGTCTGTTCAGTCAATTAACATACGTTATTTTAATAACCTCAATTGTTATTTAATAAAATATATAAGTTTCTCACTGACGGTATTCAAAGAAGGTATCCAAAGATTTTGCAACGATGCAAATATTAAACTTTACAATATAAATAAATATCTTCAACCAATGATATCAAAAAGCAAAAGCTATGCAATTAACAAATATATACTTATTAAGCTTCATGTAAATTATTTAACAATAAAATGCATTAAATATGAAATTTGGAGTTTTACCAAGGGAGCTAATAATTGAATGATAACACTGTCTGCAACACAGCATTTCGGGGACTCTGGTATCTTTCCTCCCTCTTTTATAGCTGACTATGCGGGGGCTTTTCTAATTATTGGGGGCATAATGATGACGTATAGTTGTTAATATCTGTGTCATTTAGTCTCTTGGCAATCATAATACATATTCTTTATTATATAGCGATGTCGTCATTACGACATAGCGATGTCGTTATAACGACATAGTGATGTCGTTATTACGACATGATATGTCGAAATTACGACATAGCGATGTCGTTATAACGACATGTTATGTCGAAATTACGACATAGCGATGTCGTTATAACGACATGTTATGTCGAAATTACGACAAAGCAATGTCGTAATAACGACATGTTATGTCGAAATTACGACATGCTATGTCGTAATTACGACATAATTTTTTTTTTTTGAATGGCCCTTATCGGCTTCCGTAGGTTACCAATGTAGATGACAAGTTGGTGTCATGCATGACAATTAAACAGAATCCACATGACATATGCGACCATTCTTGGATGAAATTAACATTACTTTAATATTACACTTTTTGAAACCGTTTTTATCAATTTTCTATTCCCATTGTTTAAGTTGTTCATTGCTCACAGTGGCGGATCAAGCCATTTTAAAAAGGGGGGTCCCAACCCAGAGTAAAAGGGGGGTTTCCAACTATATGCTCCCATTCAAATGCATTGATCGGCAAAAAAAGGGGGGGGGGGGTTCCAACCCACGGAACCCCACCTGGATCCGCCACTGGTTCCGTATATTTTAGCCGCTCGTCTTGAGCCTATCCATTTGATCCGATAACACCCCATATAGCAATAAAATTATACTTTTATTGCCATTCATAACTCTTAACAGACCAATTAACAGACCGGGTTTTATACATCCGACCCATTAACAGACCAGGTTTGAATTAAAGATTGATTTATGTCACCAAAATACAGATTTTCGTGAAGATTTTTCACACAATGATTTCAGTATGGTTAACAAACATAATGCCTGTCTTTTTTCGATGTTTAAAATATTGCATGCACGTAAATTCAACCAACGTGTCATTTTGTGTACAGTTTGTGTGTGTAAAATGTGTATAAATTTATTGATGAGTAACCCGCCTTTTCATTTTATAGATCGTACATTGAAGCTAGAAAAATAATAATTACACCACTGGATTCAGTACATTGAATTTTTTTGTTAGACATGAATATTTTTTTATGATAAACATATATTTAAAAAGTTATACAGTGAAACATGCTGAACTTTCAATGATTTTCTCGATAACACCTGATTAACAGACTTTAGCCAACCCGATTAACAGACCAACCGCCGATATAGCCGCATACTCAATATAGATTAACCGACCAAACTCTCGGTTAGCCGAGTGTCGGCCGTGATATAGAAACATATAATCTTTACAAAAGGTTTACCTATATAGCGATATTTATCCCGGCGTCTTTCTTTATTTCATTTATTTTGCAAATTTTAAATAAAACAGTTTTTTTTTCACGGCATGGAATGTAATATAGAACTAACTACAATTCTCATAATGTCCTTGTACACGGTACATGGAATACATGTAAATTTACTTCATTGAATTGCGTAGTTAGTTTGGTAATGTTATTATTATCTGGCCTCTGACCTCTTTTCCGGTCATTCTTCTACGCATAATGTACAAATCGGTGTCCATGTCATTTTAATGCAAATTGACATCTGCAATGACGAATGTTTTGTGTAACACGCTGTAATTCGACAGTGTTTATATTAGTTGTTTATTCTTTTTAAGAGACAATAACTTAAATACGGAAGCCGATAAGGGCCATTCAAAAAAAATATTTTATGTCGTTATTACGACATAGCATGTCGTAATTTCGACATAACATGTCGTTATAACGACATCGCTATGTCGTAATTTCGACATAACATGTCGTTATAACGACATCGCTATGTCGTATTTTCGACATATCATGTCGTAATAACGACATCACTATGTCGTTTTAACGACATAGCTATGTCGTTATAACGACATCCCTATATTTAAAAGAATATGTATTATGATTGGCAAGAGACTAAATGACAAAGAAATTAACAATTATACGTCATCATAATGTCTCCGATAATTATAAAACCCCCCGCATGGTCAGCTATAAAAGAGGGAAGAAAGCTACCAGAGGGAGAGTCCCCGAAATGCTGTGTTGCAGACAGTGTTATTATTCAATTATTAGCTCCCTTGGTAAAACTGCAAATTTCATATTTAATGTATTCTATTGTTAAATAATTTACATGAAGCTTAATAAGTATATATTTGTTAATTGCATAGCTTTTGCTATTTGAATTCATTGGTTAAAGATATTCATTTATATTGTAAAGTTTAATATTTGCATCGTCGCAAAATCTTTGGTTACCTTCTTTGGATACCTGCAGTGAGAAACTTATATATGTTATAGATACCAATTTAGATTAACATGGCCCATAGTGCAAGGTCTGTACAGTCAGACAAAGTCGTTTAGATTACCAAGTTACCGGTCGTAGAATAGCTATGCAGTCACACATGTTGGAAGATTGAAATGTGGAATTATTAGAGGACTGACATTGTACAACCAAGTCAAGCCAAGCTTTCCATCTCCCTTTAAATAAGCGCAAACTACATGGCTTCTTGGTATAAGGGGGTATTGAAGTATTGATAGCTCTATTTCTACTTTCAAACGTTGGGCACGCGCGATGTTCCTACAACCCCTAGGATTTAAAACAGAATTTCCGAAATTTCATCCGCAAAACAAAATAAAAATGTTAGAAAACACGAACCAATATTAAAACAAATTCAATATATGTTTTGAATTATGTTTTTACAGCTCTTGATCATCTCCTAAGTAATATCTAGTATATTAGAAAAAAACGGATGTCCCCATCTAACGTTACATTTATGAAAAACTGTTTTAACTCTTATGTATAGTGATCCTATTTCTTATTCTCTGATCTTCTTGATTCTTGACAGGAACAACGACATGTGTCGGTTCTTTGTGGCGTTAAAGCCGTTATTTTACCAAATTTCATTTGACTCGACTGCATGTTATAGTAAAAAATGAATAAAAATAGTAAGACAATAATAATATCTAACAAAAGTACAAATATTTGCCTCATGTGAGTTCAAATATTGCTGATTCAATAAAATCTTCTCTACACAGTCGTTTTTCAAACGGTAGCCATTTTGTCCAAGTTGATATTTCATTTTTCAAAGCAGTTAAGGCGTATTTTTGTATAATTGATCAAAACAAAAGTTAGATATACGAAGAGTAAAAAATGCCAAGATTCTTTCCTTATTAACTACATATTTGGGTCTTAAAGAAATAAAATGCTTCCATACATTACAAAACGGTAGCCAATTTATCCAAATGTCTGAAAACGTCTAAAATCATAAAGACGCTAATTTCCGACGTTAAATGTGCTGAAGTTTCAATTAAATGTTTATGAAAATTAAAACAAATCGTGTTATGAAATATGGAGAAAGATGTTAATGATTGCTGCCGAAAAAAAAATAATAGTGCATGTTGCTAAAGACTCCGCCCGGGGAAATAGGTTCGACACAGGTTAAATTTTGCAATTTTTATTAATTGTATAGCTTTTAACGATTTATTTAAAAGAATTTGGAAAGGGGGGGAAAATCCCATTTTTTTTTAAAATTGAAATTTATGTTACGGAAGTACTCCGAAATAGATCATTTAAAGTCGTCACTTCAGTTAGGTGCAATCACCAATATCAAAACACTTAATACCAGTTCACGGAATGTTTTACTTCGCGATTTGTCCTGCTATTTCGTGATGAAAGTAATTCCTGTACTAGCGAAGCCGGAACTTTTCGTCAATATTAATATGTAACTTGTGCATGAAATGAAGGTAATTGAAAGACGAATCCCAAACAGCAACGAAAACCGTTTCATCGAATTAAAAAAATCCGGGATTATATTTTTGTTTGCCGTTTTCGCGGACGACCCAGGAGTAGATTACTATATTTTAAAATGTATATATCTGAAGATGACTTGGGAAATAATTCTCAAGCCAAGGTTCAAGTAATTGAAAAGGTGTATTTCGACAACTTATGTGTCAGGGAAAATACAATTCTATTCAAATTTAACCAAGGTAAAAATGTTCGATTTACTTGCAGAGTGTCAGATATATTTGTATTGGGGATGAATTAAGATATAGAAATTTTACAATGACAGATGATATGCAACTTGAAAGTTAAACATCCTATGATAAAAAAAAAATATGAAAACCGTATACATGTACTTCCGTCCCATCTTTCCTTCCTACATTACTTGCGACAGCACTGCATTTTAAGTTGAAATAACTTAAAGGGTAAACATTATTATATCGATTTCCACAACTAGAGGTAATTTTTTGATAAAATGACATCACAAAACGAACAGAACCAGAATCAACCAACAATATAAAAAACCGAATAAAACTTGCAAAAATTAATCGAAGTCTCTTCGACGTCGCATTTTAAGTGTAATGTGTTGTAGGAATATCGTGCCCAACGTTAGAAAGTAGCATTAGAGCAATTGATACTTTTATTCACCCTTATTACAAGAAGCCATGTAGTATGCGCTTATTTTGAGGGAGATGGGATGCTTAGCTGGCAAGTTAGGCTCGCATATTCACATAGTATTATCTACCTAATCTGTCTGTACAGCTTTTTTTTTTTATCATTACATTATCATTGTCTGTACAGCTATTTGACAAACGTTAATTTATTGACCTCAATTGTTTTTTATAAAAATATATAAGTTTCTCACTGAAGGTATTCAAAGAAGGTATCCAAAGATTTTGCGACGATGCAAATATTAAACTTTACAATATAAATAAACATCTTTAACCAATGAATTCAAATGGCAAAAGCTATGCAATTAACAAATATATACTTATTAAGCTTCATGTAAATTATTTAACAATAAAATGCATTAAATATGAAATTTGCAGTTTTACCAAGGGAGCTAATAATTGAATAATAACACTGTCTGCAACACAGCATTTCGGGGACTCTCCCTCTGGTATCTTTCCTCCCTCTTTTATAGCCTACTATGCGGGGGCTTTTCTAATTATTGGGGGCATTATGATGACGTAAAGTTGTTAATATCTGTGTCATTTAGTCTCTTGGCAATCATAATACATATTCTTTTATATATAGCGATGTCGTTATTACGACATAGCGATGTCGTTATAACGACATAGTGATGTCGTTATTACGACATGATATGTCGAAATTACGACATAGCGATGTCGTTATAACGACATGTTATGTCGAATTTACGACATAGCGATGTCGTAATAACGACATGTCATGTCGAAATTACGACATGCTATGTCGTAATTACGACATAATTCTTTTTTTTTGAATGGCCCTTATCGGCTTCCGTACTTAAACAACTTGTTTTCAATTCACTTCATTATTATTTTTTGTCGAGTCGATCTTTTTACTTAAATTTTGGTTAGTGTTTGTTTGCTTGACTTCCAGTGGCAAATATTAGATGCAAGATATAAGTATGGCTTGAAATGTCGATAGAATGTTAATTTGGATATAGGGACACTTTTTTTATTTCGTAATATGCCACACAACTAAGGACTTCTCAAAGAATTGAGATAGATGTAACAAAGGTTCTGCAGCATGCTACAAAGGGTATCGGATTTAGCATGCCCATTTCAACCCTTGACCATTACCTCGTTTATGAAAAACGTAAAAAAAGGGGGGGGGGTAGTTTCTTAGGGGTGTCATGCGGTCATGTCTACACTTATTGTTATCATATTTCACTTTTTTATTTCTATACGAAACATGACGGGAAAATCCTAATGTAATCATTCGTCATACGATTCGCTACTGAGTGACCATTAATGATTCATAGAGGGCAAGGACGTATATTTGTTAGTTATACGTCCTTGTAGATGGTTAGTAAAATCCCTAGGGGGCGAGTTTTTTTGCCGTCACATCGTCACCAATTTACTGGCGGTTCGATAAATATATATTTGACCCTTCGGATTTGGAACGAGGAACTCAATTATTCGAAGTTGGAGAGTACTACGCTCTGGCAAACATCCTTATTCTTATTATTGAATATAAACATACAATTGCTATTTGTATTTGTAGACAAACTCATCATAGATACCAGGACTAAATTTTGTAAATACGCCAGACGGGCGTCTCGTCTACAAAAGACTCATCAGTGATGCTCGAATCCAAAAAAGTTAAAAAGGTCAAATAAAGTACAAAGTTGAAGAGTATTGAGGACCAAAATTCCTAAAAGTTTTACCAAATACAGCTAAGGTAATCAATGCATGAGGTAGAATAGCCGAAGTATTTCAAAAAATTCAAAATTTTGTAAACAGTTAATTTATAAATATAACCATATCAATGATAATTCATGTCAGCACAAAAAGTGCTGACTACTGGGCTTGTGATACAGAACCAAAGTACCACGTGAAAACTTTCACGAAAGTTGCGAGGGAAAGATGCAGTAGCTTTAATAGTTCTTATGGTGACGAGTTACTTTATTTTATACATATCATATCAGTTTTTTTAATTTGTTTTGGTAAATTAGTTTTGAGATATCTATAAATTCAATACAATGTATTTCACGTATAAAATTTTCTTTCTACGTAAAGGGAGTACAGGAAGTTTTTTTTAAGAAATTGAAAGTAAGTATACATTATCAAAATTTATCTCGTAAAACAAATATTTCTAAAACTACAATCTAACGCATCTGTTGGTTATAAGTAACATAGCTCAACGCTTCAACTAATCCTCTCACATGCATTTGACTTTATATTTAACAGCTCAACGCTTCGACTACTCCTCTCACACAAACATGACAGAAAGTTAACAAATTGCTTTCACCGAAATAACCTCTTTTTAGATTGTACAGTTTTCATCAGCAATTATGTTAAAAAAATATATTAATAATACTTTAGATTCATCCAATACGTACAATGTTTATAAAATAATTGGAAACGGTTTATAAATATACTATATATATAATAAGTTAAACAAGAAAAGTACAGAAAACTTCCAAGTTGGAAAAGTTTATTTCACTGTGGACAAAAATGTTGACATTTTTAGTTATTTGCTTATCATTTTTCAATAACGTTTCATCTACCTCTCAGCACGGTACAAATAGAAAGACTATTTACGGATGGATTCGTGGAAAAGTTACCTCTCGTGTTCCAGGATTGAATGTTGAGGAATACCTAGGGGTTCCTTATGCATCGCCTCCTATTGGGCACTTTCGTTTCAAGGTAAGAATTTTTGTTTTATACATTTTGGAAGCGTTTTAGTTTGAAAACAATATGTGTGTAAAGAAGTATATGTTTGTCAAAATAAGATCTGTATCCAGTGAAATTATCCACTTATATTTTTGCATGTTTCTATTTCAGAGACCGAAGAAACCAGTCATATGGCACCCTATCGTATTAAAAGCAACGAAACTGCCCCCTGCCTGCCCGACTGTTGATCTAAGCTACATACAATTCCACAAACCGGGTTTCAAAAACCTCAACGAAGACTGCTTGTACATGAACATTTATAAACCTATGGTATGTACTTTATACAATAACGCATCCATAGTTTTCAAATAGATTTATATTTCAATATTCAAAATTAAACAAAATTAATACGAAAATCCAAGAAAAAAAAAATCAAATTATTCTTTTGACTGTGTTCACTTTCAACCTAGGACTTAATATTGTATACATAAACAAAAAATTGGTATATAAAGTATTTTCCTACACGGTACATTGAAATATAATTAAAGTACAGCTATTTTTCAATTAAGAAATAATTGATGCAAGCTATACTTTATTGTAGTTTTAACATTTGTAGGCATTATATTCGTGATTATTTTTGAACTACAATTCAATGGCGTGTCAGCAATTACGAAACAACCTCTTGTTAGAAAATATTGTTTGTTGTGGTGATACACTCTATTCAAAATTTCAGTAATAGTTATACAATGAGGAATAGGTGTGTCTGGATAAGAAACCCCGACGGTCGTAGGTCGGAGAATTTTCTTATCAACCCACGCCACATAACTTACTTAATCCACCATTTTCTACATTTGAAAATGCCTGTACCAAGTCAGGAATATGACAGTTCTTGTCCATTCGTTTTTGATGCGTTTTGTTATTTGATTTTGCCATGTGATTATGGACTTTCCCAATTGATCTTCCTCTAAGTTCAGTATTTTTGTGATTTTACTTTTTACACGCGATGCTACACCCTATATTTGCCTACATTGAAAATAAACATTAGCAATCTCTTCTGTTCATCCTATTAAAAACAATTTCTATGGTTACAAATAACAATGAACTGCGTTTTCAGGATGTAGCTCGTCGAACCCTGTGATCAAAACCCATCGTTATTCGTAATATTAATCTATTCAATTTACATTCTTTTCATCAATAGAAACTATGAGGAATAACAATCGAACTGGAGTGTTAATTGTTATGAATAACAATGAACTGTGTTTTCGGAATATAGAAACAGAAATGAAACACGTTTTCCTCTTGATGTGTTTAATGTAATGAATTTCTTATGGATAGTTTCTGTAGCACCTTCAATTTCATTTCAAATATTGCTTATATATAAAAAAGAAGATGTGGTATGATTGCCAATGAGACAACTATCCACAAAAGACCAAAATGAGGCAGACATTAACAACTATAGGTCACCGTACGGCCTTCAACAATGAGCAACGCCCATACCGCACAGTCAGCTATAATAGGCCCCGATAAGACAATGTAAAACCATTCAAACGAGAAAACTAACGGCCTTATTTATGTAAAAAAATGAACGAAAAACAAATATGTAACACATAAACAAACGACAACCACTGAATTACAGGCTCCTGACTTGGGACAGGCACATACATAAATAATGTGGCGGGGTTAAACATGTTAGCGGGATCCCAACCCTCCCCCTAACCTGGGACAGTGGTATAACAGTACAACATAAGAACGAACTATAAAAATCAGTTGAAAAAGGCTTAACTCATCAGATGGACAAAAATACAAGTGGACATACCGTAAACGTTTTACTTTGTCTGTAGACCCGAAGACAAAAGCTGCCAGTGTTATTTTTTATACACGGAGGTTCCAACGTTGATGGAATGGGTGCAATGTTTGACGGGGACATATTAGCGGCTCACGGACAAATAATTGTTGTGACATTTAATTACAGAGTCAGCGTACTAGGTACGTATGTATACGGTAATACTTTCATATGATAAGGTAGTGCGAAGATATGGACAGTTTGTAAAAACTAGTATTACAAAAGACTTATTAGAAATCATTTACAGAACATAGGCAACCAAAATCCTTAAGGTGGAATGGGAGTCTAAAATAAAAATGAGAGAATTTGTTCATACTTTGACAAAACGTAGTATGATCTATTGATATATGGTCAAAAACATAATAAAAATAATAGGTCACCGCGCATTTTCTCAAGCTACAGGTTGTGACAGATTGACACATTTTGTATGGATCATACAGGAAAAAACACCATTTTTTTTTTTTATTAGAAACTACACAAAATGATAAAATTATAAAAGAAATTAGGAAAAGATAGCTTTCAGACAATGCTTTGAGAATATCAAAAGAAAAGATAGGGTCACCGTACGTTTTTTCCGGCTAAAACACAAAATAGGAAATTCCATGTAGATTCCTTCAGAAAATGCACTGTTTTAGAGTAACCTCCCCTTAAAATGCCAATCTCAAAACATTTAAAAACAACCAAATATAATCTACACTTGTTAAAATATTAATATTTATAAGTTATATTCTTCTAAATTGGTTCTTTTAAATGAAAATTCACATTAGATATATATCTGCATTCATGCATCAAAGTTTGCTAACTTGATAGAAAATCTGGACCTTAGGTTCTCTGTTTTTTACAATCCAAGATGGCGAAAGACACCCATACCACCTTAAGTAGAAGAAGGACCAACAAAACCATGTCTAAAGGAGGAAAATGAAAAAAAAAATAATGAACAGAAAAAAGAACTAAAAATTGTGATTGTTGTACGTTGGTGACATCATTACAACTACTGTAAATATAACATTACGAATTTCTAGATTAATGCTATTTTTCAGGATTTTACGCCAATGAAAGTCTTGGTATTAAGGGTAACAATGGACTGATGGATCAAGTCCTGGCTATGAAGTGGATACAGAGGAACATTAGATATTTTGGTGGTGATCCATCTAGAGTTACGATACATGGACACAGTGCAGGGGCCGCTGATGTTGGTGCACACTTAATTTCACCTCTGACTAAAGGTACTGTCATTTTCTTTCTTTAATTCATAAACTGCCTTCTATTTTAAACAAAGTACTAGTACACTTCATATCGAGTTTGATTAAAAAATGATACAGATTCTGATTAGATGTGCTTGAAATATTCATTCAATTATTCAAACAATTCATTTTAAAAATAAGAGCATGTGTATGGTGTGATTTCCAGTAAGAACTCACCACAGAAAACAAATGACGTAGGTTTTAAACACTACAGGTCACTGTACGGCCTTCAGCAATGCATTCTGGTACAGGATTGTGTAAATGTTCGCTAACGTCGCCAACGTCGCCAACATTTACGAAATCATTATTGTTCGCCAACGTCGCCAACGTCGCCAACATTTATGAAATCAATACTGTTCGCCAACGTCGCCAACGTCGCCAACATTTATGAAATCAATACTGTTCGCCAACGTCGCCAACGTCGCCAACATTTATGAAATCAATACTGTTCGCCAACGTCGCCAACATTTACAAACTCTCGCCAACGTCGCCAACGTCGCCAACGTCGCCAACATTTATGAAATCAATACTGTTCGCCAACGTCGCCAACATTTACAAACTCATTACTGTTCGCCAACGTCGCCAACATTTATGAAATCAATACTTTTCCCCAACGTCGCCAACGTCGCCAACATTTACAAACTCATTACTGTTCGCCAACGTCGCCAACATTTACAAACTCATTACTGTTCGCCGACGTCGACAACATTTACGAACTCATTACTGTTCGCCAACGTCTCCAACGTCGCCAACATTTATGAAATCAATACTGTTCGCCAACGTCGCCAATGTCGCCAACATTTACAAACTCATTACTGTTCGTCAATGTCGCCAACGTCGCCAACGTTACCAACATTTATGAAATCAACACTGTTCGCCAACGTCGCCAACATTTACAAACTCATTACTGTTCGTTACTGTCGCAAACGTCGTTAACATTTACGAAATCATTACTAATGACTGTTCGCCAATGTCGCCAACATTCAGGAAAACATTACTGTTCACCAGTGTCGCTATCATTGCCAACCTTTACGAAACCTGTACTGTTCACTAACATTTACTGTTCGCCAAGTGTGCGTCAACTTCATTGTTCGCCAACCTTAACATAATAATTATTGTTTACCAAGTTCGCCAACATTGTTTTAAATGTAATGTTGGCCAACTTACTGAAGTTTGCCAACTTAGCCAAGTTCGCCAAAATTTATTTTTGTATCTTTTTATATTCACCAACATTTCCAACATTATTCTTTATTTACTGTTTGCACAGTTTGCAAAAAATATTTTTTATGTTTTGTTTAGCATGTTTGAAATCATTAAATTTACTGTAGATATAAATATATTATTATAACTTTATGGCGAAAAATTAAATTCGGATTTTGGCCTTATGTATCCGTCCTTGTCTCTGGAAATACACAAGTTGTCAACATCCGTTTTCTCTAACTTTCCCTGGAAATTGACCGCTAACTTTTTAATGAGTATTACTTGGTCATGTTGGTGCTATAGAACATTATAATGCTGTGAAATGGTATACAGTATATATGTCCCTTAAGTTATTTTTGTAAGTTTCAAACATTAAATACCTACTAAAAAATTGAATTAAATTTTAGTACAAAGGTGATCACATTGACACATACTGTATAATATTTTTTGATTTAAATTATTTGCGAATATCCATGACCAGCAAATTCAAATTCAAATATATTTTATTGCTAATCAAAGCGCCCACAAGGAGCAGAACAATCAGCATTAATTACATACAAATGATTACAAGTGATTCAATATGATTAAGACACAATGTTATAAAAAAAAAAAAAAAAAAAAATTATTAAGACAAGTAGAAGAATACAACAAGCACAGTGTTTAATAATATAATTAGGTTAAAAAAGGGGGGTCACTGGACATTACTATATATATATATCATTTAAGGAAACTTTCCTATATGAGGATAAATTTTCCAATAATTCTCTGAGTTTCTGGAGTATGAAAATATCTTCAGAGGACATTAGCAAAATAAATTGTGATTTAATATCTATTAAAACCAATAAAATTTTTAAACCGTAGTTTTATTTTATTTAAAAGTTGAAACGAATATTTGAATGTTTTTGGCACTGAAGAAGAAAATGAATTTCATCCTCAACCTCAGTACCACACAATTTACAGATACGTTCTGACACTGTTAGATTTTTGTACCTTCCCCTCTCAATTTCTAAATCGTGAGCACTGATACGGAATTTCGTTAAATAATGTCTATATCTAAAATTTTCCTGCAAAAGGTAATTTTCTAAGCAAAATCTGCTTTTAAAAAGTCTATAAGTTCTAAGCTTGTTACCATATAATTTATTGCCTCTGAAATCATTATTAAGCTCAGTTTGCCATATTAAATCATATTTTGATTGCATCTTTTTGCATAAATAGTTTTTTTAACTTCGTCTTTAAATGAAGTGTATTATTTTCATTGATGCTAATCTAAAGTATTTAAAAGAAGTTTGAATACTGGTATACCAGCTCTTTTTCTGCTCATTATGTAGAGATATTGAGAGGTTGAAACCCTCTTTTAATAATAAATCATCGGATTTTTTTAAGCGTATATAGTATTTAAACATATTTAATAAAACCTTCAAAAATAGAGTATATATCTGCCCAGTTCACCCATAACTGCAATATTGTTGCTTTTTTACTTACTCCAAGTATAAATTTACAAAAGCTTAAATGAGCGTTCTCTACTGCCAGGTCTCCACATAGTTTTTTTGAAATAGTTATCCCCTTGAGTGTTTAGTTTGTGAAAGTTAATGTCACCCCATATTTCACTGCCATACAATAAGACTGATTTAACTGTATGGTCAAAAACATGAAGTTAGTGTTTTTAGCATGTTTTAACTTATAAGAATATTCCTTTTTACTTCTATTACTGTCAGACCACTCAGGAACAAATGAGACATTTTTAAAAGAGGAGTTCCAGCCTTCACCTGTTCACGCTTAACTTTTGAGTCCACAAGCCAGACACTCAATTTTTTGAAAATTTAGTTGGATTCTGTTGGCTTGTAGAGAGAATTTTACAAGCCCGAGAGCAATTTTACAACCAATGCCGTAGGACTTGTGGTTAAGCTTGAAGACTGGGGATGCCAACCTAGGATAAAAGGGGGAGGGTCCAACTAAATGTTCCCATTTTAATGCATAGTTTGTAAATTTAAAACCCCCACCCCCCCCTTGACGCCAGTAAACTGGTTAATATAAAATAAATTAATGTTTTTGTTTTAAAATTATTATTTATTCCTTTTCTTATTTTGCTAGTATTTTTTGGCTTTTAAACTAGCCTAGAAACATGAGGTTTAATCTTTAATCTTCAGTGGCGGATCCAGAACTTTTCCTAAGGGGGGGGGGGGGGGCTGCTCCAGTCATGCTTCAATGATTCCCTATATAATCAACCTAATTTTTCCCACAAAAGGGAATGATTCACAGTGGACAGGTGTAGTTACTGATAGTGTCAGAGCTACTAAGTATAACAACATGGGGGAAACAGTTAAAGAATTGTGATATATAACTCTTTTTAAGGGTAAATGATATTTATATTAAGCAAAATTATATTCGGGTGAAATTTGATCCGGTGGAAAAAATGTCACAGTAGTTGTTCTTATTTTTTTATCCGGAGGAAAATATTTTCCTGGGATATTTTTTCCTTTTTAATTCTATCTGGGTAGTTAACTTATAGAATAGTTATTAGAAAAAACTTTTCCTTTAAAAATACTATGAAATAATAATAGTGTATTTGAAATAAAGCGAAATTGTTAAAAAAAAATGTATTATAATGGGAAATAATTTCACAAATTATCCTTGAAAAAATTTCATGAACATAAGGAAGAAAACCAGAAGTTATTTCAAAGATCGTAATTGTGAAAATAATATCATGATTAAATAAGGTTAGTGAAATACATGTAAAAGTGAATTGTTTTCAGATCTTAGTACAAATATAAATTTAAAAGTAAGGTAGAAATATAGTTGCATTACTACTGTAAACAGTAATAGAAGAATTTGCTTATGATGATATTTTTAACTATATAAATAGTTTTGTCTGGGGACAGAGATGTAGTTGTTGATTATATGGAAATCAGATAAATCATAGCAGAACAATATATTGGAACAAAAGCATGTTTAACAGCTGGATAGTTTTTACCTGTGAAATGTTATCTGTCTTATTAAATCAAGTTTTAAGTTATCTTTTTATATAAATGAATATATAAAAAATAAGATTCAATGAAAAATTTCATTATAAAATAGATTTAGAAATATATTATATTAATATCTTTAAAATTTAAATAGCTCACAATTACCTCCCTTTGATAAATTATGCAAATTTGGTCTACCTTTGTGAAACATTTTATAATTATAGTCGGGTATATATTGATTGTGAATAACTTACATAGTAGTTAATGGAACTCTATTTTACACGGTTCTGTGAAATATAGTACGGCAAATATATACCGGTACATACTATCCGCATAACACAGATAGATTTTCACTCCTCTGGAAAAAATCAACCAGTGAAATACTATGCCTGGAAAAAAATTACCCGGACAAATTATCCTCAGGATAAAATATCACAGAGGAAGAAATAAACCGTTACATTTACACTAAAACTTATATTTTTTAGCATGATTTATAGGGTAAAAGTTATAGTTTTGAAGGATTGAAACTTAGAGAACTTATAAGTTAAAATGAAGGCATATATAGAAACATAAATGGTGTTTATAATTTTAAACACATTTATTAGGTCTTTCCACTTTTCCGTGGAAAGACCTATTGGTTTTCTTCTGATTATTATTATTTTTTTCCGGCTAATTTTTTTCCTTGCTGTTTTTTTGTTTCGCAAGATGTCGCTTAGATTTTTGGAATATCATATCGAACAGTTTATACGCTTTTGAAACTGACCCTGCTTAACCGAACACTTTCTCATATAAGAGTTATCTCCCCAAACACTGTTTTTCTTGTTATCGCTTAATATTCGCAACATATTTATTTTACCAAATTGTTCGTTATATCCTCAGGATGATTTGATTAATTTTGACCGAAGCTATCCGGAGACTCCATATGAGAGTTATTTCCCCTTTTATATTTGATATTAGTGATATGCATTTTTAACTGGAAAACCATAAGTGTTAGAGGCCTAGGGTCTTTTGATTTGAGGTCCTTGGTCCCAAAAAATGAAAATGAGGTAAAGGTCAAAGGTCAAGGTCATGATTAAAATTTTGATTTTGGCTTGTTATCTCTTATTTTCAGAAATCATATGAGATATCGACAAAATATTTTCACAAAATTGTTAGTTACGACATGTCCTAACACATAAATCTTAGTCGAAAGGGTACGTAGACATTTGGCGCGAGTTTTCCCCCTTTTTATATCTAATATCATATGTATGGCAATATAACTCATTAACAATATAAAGTAGAGGACTAGAGTCTTTTTATTTGAGGTCCTTGGTTTATGACCTTAAAATTGAGCTCAAGGTCATATGCTTATTTAACGCTCTAGATTTTGACCTTTGCTTTTACCTCATATGTACGCATGATAAAGCCATGGGACTTTTTGCATTAGGTTGTAAGCAATGTGACCTTTAAAAAAACAACTGGAAGTGACATTTTGTCAACCGGAAGTAGCTATTTTTTGTACTAAATCAATGTAAAAGTATATAGAACCATATATTTTTGGAATCAGTATCAAGTAAACTATCAAACAATACCAGAAGTAAACTTTTTAAACCGGAAGTAAAAGATTATCTCCCTTTTTAGCTCACCTGACCTGAAAGGTCAAGTGAGTTTTTCTCATCACTTGGCGTCCGTCGTCCGTCGTCCGTAAACTTTTACAAAAATCTTCTCCTCTGAAACTACTGAGCCAAATTCTACCAAACTTGGCCACAATCATCCTTGGGATATCTAGTTTAAAAAATGCGTGGCGTGACCCGTCAAACCAACCAAGATGGCCGCCATGGCTAAAAATAGAACATAGGGGTAAAATGCAGTTTTTGGCTTATAACTCAAAAAACCAAAGCATTTAGAGCAAATCTGACATGGGGGTTAAATTGTTTATCAGGTGAAGATCTATCTGCCCTGAAATTTTCAGACGAATCGGATAACCTGTTGTTGGGTTGCTGCCCCTGAAATGGTTATTTTAAGGAAATTTTGCAGTTTTTGGTTATTATCTTGAATACTATTATAGATAGAGATAAACTGTAAACAGCAATAATGTTCAGCAGAGTAAGACCTACAAATAAGTCAACATGACCAAAATTGCCAGTCGACCCCTTAAGGAGTTATTGCCCTTTATAGTCAATTTTTAACAACTTTTCATCATTTTTTGTAACTTTTCTAAAAATCTTCTTCTCTAAAACTACTTTGCCAAATTTAATCAAACTAGGCGACAATTATCATTGTGGTTTATAGTTTAAAAAATGTGTCCGATGACCCAGCCTACCAAACAAAATGGCCGACATGGCTAAAATTAGAACATAGTGGTAAAATGCAGTTTTTGCTTTATATCTTTGAAACCAAGACATTTAGGGCAAATCTTTCAAGATTTTAATGTCCATCAGAATAAGATATATCCCCTCACAAATTTTCAGTTGAATCGGACAACCTATTATCTTGAATACTATTATAGATAGAGATAAACTGTAAACAGCAATAATGTTCAGCAAAGTAAGATCTACAAATAAGTCAGCATGATCAAAATTGTTAGAGAACCCCCTAAGGAGTTATAGCCCTTTAGAGTCAATATTAAACAACTTTTCCTCATTTTTGTAACTTGTATAAAAATCTTTTCTAAAACTACTTGACCAATTTAACCAAACTTGGCCACAATCATAATACTAGGGTGTCTATTTTTAAAAAGAGTGTCTAATGACCCCGTCTACCAACAAAGATGGCCGACATCAGTAAACACATTAACAGGTGAGCGACACAGGCTCTTGAGAGCCTCTAGTTTATATATTTTTCTATATAGAAACCATATAATTTTGGAGTCAGCGTAGAATAAGCTGTCATTTGATACTGAAACTGACATTTAAAATCAAATTTTAATATTTTCATTTTTAAATAGATTCTTACTGGTGGAAAGACCTTCAATTGTTCTCTGAACAATTGGTTTTTAATTGTATCATGTTATGGTGTTTTAATGGAGATGAAATTATAAAACAAATATTTGATTACATGTGTATTCATTGGTCTACACTATATTTTAATTTTTATCATTATCCGCATGATTTTGATTTTTCTTTTAATCTGATGTTCAGTAATTGTCGTTTGTTTATGTGGTTCATAAGTGTTTCTCGTTTTTTATGTAGATTAGACCATTAGTTTTCCTGTTTGATTGTTTTTTTCACTAGTAATTCTTGGGGCCCTTTATAGCTTGCTGTTTAGTGTGAGCCAAGGCTCCGTGTTGACAACCGTACTTTTACCTATAATGGTTTACTTTTATGAATTGTGACTTGGATGGAAAGTTGTGTCATTGTAACTGATACCACATCTTCTTCTATCTATCATGTCTATGACATCCTGTTTGATATAAAGTTTAAAAAAAGGATAGAAATTTATGTTTTCTTGAATTTGACAGTTATATATGCATATGATGTCAAGATAAACCTGCTTTTCATTTAAGATTTTTTTTTTAACATATATCTTGGGAGTTTTATAGCACTATTTTATTTTTATTAAGTTTTTTTATAAAATTATAAAATGTTTTTGAAATTTGAGGATACATGGTTAAATTAATTTTAAAAGCTTGTAAACAGGAGAAAATTTGTTTACCTCCACTCTTCCAGCTTTGTGCAGTGATGGTTATTTTTTTTTAAATACAATGAAATCTTATGTGAAATTTTGCTGATTTACTGGACAGGATAAAACTTTATTCATATCAAGTATTTTTTTATTTGAATATGTTGACACAAATAAATTATGCACACGTTCAAAATGTTTTTTTTACAAAGACTGATATCATAAATATATAGGAAAACAATGGTGGTATTAATTCAATAATAATACAATAGTAAACATGGTAAAGTTAAATATATCATGCATTGAAATTTTGACAATTTTTATTTTTGACTTATAGTTCTCTATAGATTGGAAATTTGCACTTTATGTTGTTTTTATGCAATTTACTAATGAACTTATAAGCCAATGCTTTATTATGTTTATTGATATGCTTTAACCAGTGTTACTGCATTACAAAATAGTGATCAATTTAAATATTTGTAATATATTTATTTTTCTGTTTAAGAATTATGGTACTTTATAAATATGAAAGTAGGCATAGAATGTTGATGGTTATAAATGCCAGAAAACGCGAAACCCAATTTGATGTTAATTAAATTTTACAACTTAATTCTTGTTACCTTTTAATGTATTACAATGTACCTTAACATTTGTCATAAATGTACAACATGTACATAGATAAAAACTTTAATAAAGAAAAATTATGAGTAGGAATAGTTAATTTCCGTACATAACTTTAGTTTAAGTGAATGGATCTGTATGAAATTTAAACTCAAGGATGGAAACTTGAAAAGTAAAGTTGGGATTGATTTTGGGGGTTATGTTCCAAACAGTTTAGGAATTAAGGTCCTAAAAAGGGGTCCAAATAAGCATTTTTTTTGAAGATATTAATTTGATGTTTGGTTTTTTATTTTATCATTGCAAGTTACAAAGAAGTTTGAATTTTGTTGCAGTGTAATGATTTTGGGCAGAGTTATGGTCCCTTTACTTTTGAAAATTCACTAAAATAATCAGTTTTCCCAGGAACATATATATTAACGTTAGATATACTGTTCCCAGGTTTTCCTCACCTTTTTTGTCATTTTTGAATATATGGATTTGATAATTAGTATATAAATTTATCATAACAAGTAACAGTTCAAGTTTAAATTTTTTATTTGGTCTGATAATTTTGTGCAGAGTAATGGTTGTTGGGATTAGAAAATTATCTGAAATAATCAGTTTTAAACACTTTTTTGTCATGCTTAAATACATTGACTTAATATTTGTTTTAATGTTTACAATGACAAGTTATAAATCAAGTTACAATTTTGTTCCAATACAATGAATTTTTTTAATTTGTAAATGTAGGTGATTTTGCATTGCCATGCAATACTCACAGAATGTTTGTTGTACGCCCGTTTACAGTCAGGGGTACTACTTGTACAATTTATTTTTATTTACTTGAAGAAGTAAAAAAAATAAGTAAATAAATAATTTTTGAATAATCTCCCCTTAATTTTCTTAAAAATTTACTTGTATAAGTAAATTTTTCTTACAATCCCACAAAAGTCATTAAGTTTTGAGATGTAAATTTATGCCTTTCATGATTTTTCCCTGGTTTACTGATTTTTTTTTTATTAGAGTTCAATGTTTCATCTCATTAGTTCAACAAAGAAACTGATTGCGCAAAGATCTTAAGGGGGCTCCTGGGTATAAATGAATTTTTTTTTCTAATACTGTGGATTCATTATTATTCGTTGGATACCAATTTTCGTGGGTTTCGTGGGTACAGGTGAACCACGAATTCAAATGTTCAACGAATATCCTATTTTCAATAGGCTTTATATATAGAGATCTACAAAACCACGAAATCAAATATCCACGAATATGCAAGTTTTCAGCAATCCACGAAAATTGATACCCACGAAAATAAATGAATCCACAGTATAGGATTTCGCTATATTTTTTCATAAATGAACTTTATCATATACTGAAAAATGAAATAAAAAAATGGGGTCACCGTTCATTTAAGCTAAAATCTGCCTCTAGAAGAAGCATACATTTTTGTTAATGTCCTTTTTTTCTGTTGAACTAATACAAATGTAGGAGAAAAAGAGGAAATATCGAAATAAAAAAATAACCTAATATAAGAAATCGCTTAAATTTAACAATTATTTAGTTTATGTACAGCTTATTTGAAAACAATAATAAAAAATATAGGTCACCGATGAGTTAAAAAAGATAGTTCAAATTTAAGGCCAAAAAATGGCATTTTTGCACCAAAGGGAGATAATTTGGAGCTTTTTCAATTTTTAAAGTCATCTGGGGCCAAACCAAATAATTTTTTTGGGTTGGTTTTTGTACCATATCATAAAGTAACAACTAATAGTGTAATAAATAAAATTTGTAATGAAAAAAATAAAGGTTTAATTTTTTGCTAAAATTTTTGTACCCATGAGCCACCTTAAGTAATTGCACAAGGCCTTCAAAAATTGCTCCTTGGGAGCATGTAAATGAGCAGTGTTCTGAAGATAACAGACAAATGAGATTTTCATTGTCTATTAAATTACACTTAAATGATTAGTAAAGACATCTGCAAAGGGCAGATAGTTTAAAATTCTATTACAGCAAAGAAATTATAAAAATTTAATAAAAGAAGATAGGATGACTTTTTTACTTTCAAAAGTAAAAAAATCTGAATGTTTAAGGGACATAACTCAGCCAATATTATTTTAAAAATATATTTAAATTAATATTACTTCTGCAAGTAATTAAAAATAACTTGTACAAGTAATACTCCTGACTGACGTATTATGGTTTATCATTGAAAGTTTGTCCGTCTGTGTGTTCGTTCGTTTTTAACATGTTGGACATTAACTGAAAAACGCTTTAACTAATATGCATAAAACTTTGGTAAATTGTTTATATCTATTGACGTGAGTTGCTTTTCTTTTTTATAATGATATACTGGATTTACCGTTTCCTACTTTTATTTATTAAAAAAGGGGAGATTCTCCAGTTTACAGACAATAACCTTAAAAATAATTTCACCAACTTGCAAGAAACTGTGGTGAATTGTTAAATTCTATTTACATGAGCTTCCTTTTGATTTTTATAAATTTTATACTATACCTTTTTTGATTTATGGGGTTTAATTCTATACAAAAAGGGGGATTTTCCAGTTTTCGGACAGTAACTTAAAAATGTCAATTTAAATTGTTTATATCTATATTGTTGTAAGCTTTCTTTTGGTTTTTATAAATTGAAGATTTTACGTTTCCGAGTTTGGACAATATCCTTAAAGTGCTTAAAGCAGTTTTTATTAAGATTTGATGACTTATTTTTATTTATTAAGATAACCTCCCTTTAGTTTTTTTTATAAATTTTTGATGAAACATTGAGAAGTTATTGAATAAAATTGAGAAAGGAAATGGGGAATGTGTCAAACTGACAAAAGATTTACTAAGTATTGCCCAACAGCATACTAAGTATTGCCCAACAGCATACTTAGTATTGCGCAACAGCACAGTGTATTGCACAACAGCAAGAAATCTTTAGTTGAATATAAATTGAATTTATACAATGTTCATTTAAAATTGTCTATTTACATGGTTTACTTTAACAAAAATATAATCTGAAACTTGTAGGTAAAATTTTACCAGACATGGCTACAATAATAATTGGAGTATGTATTTTTTTTGTAAAATATGTACTCTGACCCTGTCCGCCCGCCAATGAAGATGGCAGACATGGTAAAAAAAATAACACAGTGTAAAATGCAATTTTGTCTATTATTTAGTTATTAACTGTAATGAATTGAGATAATCTGACAAGAGCAATGTTGGAGAGTATGTGTCCTCTGTAGAATATGCACTTAGACTAAGGTCAACAACACAGGCTCTTTAGAGCCTATAGTTATTTTAAAGTTAAAGAATTGCATGCTACAAAGTTTTAAATGTCTGTCATATGTACATGTCATTGACCTGATTTTCACTGTTGAGTTACTGCTTTTTATTTTAAAAGCACTTGTTACATTTTATAATGATGTTTAAATGGCTGTTAGCAGGCTGGTAAGTCTTTTTTGAAGATTTTTGTATTCCTTTTTGGAAACTATTTATGGGCTATAGCTATTTAATTATAAAAAATGTAGCACTATTTAGTTTCTGGATAGGTTGCAATTGTTCAACTTGATTAAAGGTTTTAATACCAATACCCCTGTTACAGGGGTACTGTTAAGAATGTTGGCGACAGGGGTATGGGTTAGAATGTTGGCAAACAGGAGTACTGTTCAGAATGTTAGAGACGTTGCCGAACAGGGGTACTGGTTAGAATGTTGACGAAGTTGGCGACGTTGGCGAACAGGGGTACTGGTTAGAATGTTGGCGACGTTGGCGACGTTGGCGAACAGGGATACTGGTAAGAATGTTGGCGAACAGGGGTACTGGTTAAAATGTTGGCGACGTTGGCGAACAGGGGTTCTGGTTAGAATGTTGGCGACGTTGGCGAACAGGGGTACTGGTTAGAATGGTGGCGACGTTGGCGACGTTGGCGAACAGGGGTACTGGTTAGAATGTTGGCGACGTTGGCGACGTTGGCGAACAGGGATACTGGTAAGAATGTTGGCGACGTTGGCGAACAGGGGTACTGGTTAAAACGTTGGCGACGTTGGCGAACAGGGGTTCTGGTTAGAATGTTGGCGACGTTGGCGACGTTGGCGAACAGGGGTACTGGTTAGAATGTTGGCGACGTTGGCGACGTTGGCGAACAGGGATACTGGTAAGAATGTTGGCGACGTTGGCGACGTTGGCGAACAGGGGTACTGGTTAAAATGTTGGCGACAATGGCGACGTTGGCGAACAGGGGTTCTGGTTAGAATGTTGGCGACGTTGGCGAACAGGGGTACTGGTTAGAATGTTGGCGACGTTGGCGAACAGGGGTACTGGTTAGAATGTTGGCGACGTTGGCGAACAGGGGTTCTGGTTAGAATGTTGGCGACGTTGGCGACGTTGGCGAACAGGGTTACTGGTTAGAATGTTGGCGACGAATTGGTGAACAGGTTAGAATGTTGGCGACGTTGGCGAACAGGGGTACTGTTCAAAATGTTGGCGACGTTGGTGACGTTGGCGAACCGGGTACTGTTCAGAATGTTGGCGACGTTGGCGACATTTACGAACATTTCCCCAATCCTGTACCAGCCTGCAGCAATGAGCAAAATCCAATATTGAATGGTAGGCTATAAAAAGTCCCGATATAAAAAACTTAAAATAATTCAATTCAGAAACTTAAATGGCCTGATTTATGTACAAAACAATAAACGAAAAACAAATGTTATATACAGAAACACACGACAAACATCAGTCTTGACCAAAACTTGAAATCGCAGACTGAACGAATAAAATATTTTTGTAATTATGTAGACTTACAAAAATGAACTGACAATTATGACCTGTTTTAAAAGTTCATTATGCAGTGCAGATATAAACAGTTTCATTCTTTCCCCTCTTTTTTGCCAGGTTTGTTTAGAAATGCCATTATTCATAGTGGCTCCCCACTTGCAAACTGGTTTATGTCAAAATGTGTAAGGTCCGGTAACACGTTGGTTATTCCAAAAGAATGTAGACGAGGAACCAGTTTAGTCCCAAGTGAGGCGCTTAAAGCAAAGATAAGAAAATTAGTTGGAGGCTCTCCAATTACTGATTTCTTCTCATCGTTATTACCTCATCAGGTAAATGTAATAAAGAATCATTTTGATATTCTGACAAAGAAAGCAAATTTTTGTTAAAATTATTGTAATTTTAACCAGGTCTCAGTGATTGTCACAACATAATTTCATTCGGTTAAAAAAAGGTTTTGTGTTTAAAATTGAAAAGGAATTTACTGCATGAAAAAGTTTTAAAAGTTTGGATCAATGAAATAATATGTATATATATAAGGTCAATAGTATCCTTTATAAATAAAGATCTTAGAAGGAAAATTTAGAAAACAACAGGTACCTTAAAAACAAAAGTGATACGACTAGCATCTCGAGAGGACAAACATACGCCGTTTCTATTCTTAATTATATAAAAAAAATTATCCTTTACAGACTTAATATAAAAAAGAAGATGTGGTATGATTGCAAATTAGACAACTGTCCACAAGAGACCAAAATGACACAGAAATTAACAACTATACATGTAGGTCACCGTACGGCCTTCAACAATTTGCAAAGTCCATACCGCATAGTCAGCTATAAAAGGCCCCGAAATGGCAATGTAAAACAATCTAAACGAGAAAACCAACGGCCTTATTTATGTACAAAAAATGAACGAAAAACAAATATGTAACACATAAACAAACGTCAACCACTGAGTTACGGGACAGGCACATACATATACATAATGTGGCGGGGTTAAACATGTTAGCGGGATCTCAACCCTCCCCCTAACCTGGGCCTGTGGTATAACAGTACAACATAAGAACGAACTAAAACAATCAGTTGAAAAAGGCTTAACTCATCAGATGGACACAAATACAAGTGGACGTGGCCGGGTACTTGTATATCCAGACAACAGAAAGACACTAGGAACATATCTGAGAGTACTCGCAGTTATCTGACAGTTAATTCAAAGCCACTTACAACTAATAAAAAATCATGCATCTACGACTAAATTATCAATCCGTATTAAACCGTTTTATATTTTGTCACTTCGGGTCGTTTAATAGCTTATTATTCGGCAAGGGGTTTGCTTAATGTTGAAGGCCGTACGGTAACCTTTAGTTGCTTACAGTCGCGTTATTTGGTCTCTGGTGGTTATTTGTCTGATTGGCAATCATGTCATTTTTTTCTTATTTCTATTATGAGCATTGCATGATGATTTTAATCATTTTATTCATCACTGAAGGATCCTGTTTTTGCAAGTGTTATTGATGGCGATTTCATTACTGATAGTCCAGACAAACTGTTTACGTGTGGCCAGTTTCATGCACATTCAGTTTTGTTTTTAACGGCACGCGACGAAGGTCTTCAAGCCAATCCACCAGGTGAGAAGTAATTAATTAATTGCATTATGTGAATATTGACTAGATAAAAATATGACGTAGTATCTATGATGAGTTTATTAAAAATTACAATTACAAATATATTTTTTTTTTATATATATGACTTAGTAACTAGGTGTAAGTTATTTCAACTCCGCTAAAGTATTATAGAATTAAACGCCTTTTTAAAGGAATTTATTGGTGTATAAACTCGACCAATTCACTCACAAACAAATATCAACGTATTCCCTTATATGCAAATCATATATGAATGATATAAAATGATTATTTATTTTTGACGTGTAGGATGTTTCATTGACGCTAAATTAGACATAACTGCGACGAAGTATTGACGTGTATGTTTTATTGACGCTAAGAGGGTAGACTTAGGTTCAGGGACACACATTTCAGATTCACTGATATGTTAATGTCAGAGATATTTCCATGTATGATTCGTAGTAAAACACATCTTAATTGATTTTACGTACACTTTTAAAAAACATTGATGAAATAAACTTTTACAAATGCTTTTCTTATTTTAATTGTGTCCTCTCCTCAAATCTACTGCGCATCTAATTTAAAACAAGTTACGTGAAACAAGTTTACGTATACATTTTCTTTCATGCTCCACATTTAATGCCATGCATATTATAATTATTATGATCAAGACGCAATTCACATCTAACCAAAGAAAAACAAAGGCCGTACGGTGACCTATAGTTGTTAATTTCTGTGTTATTTTGGTCTCTTGTGGAGAGTTGTCTCATTGGCAATCATACCACATCTTCTTTTTTTTAAATATTTATATGGAACTAGACTTCTTTTACAAAGCTGTTGATGTGGTATCCCACTATACATTGTAACCAGGTTTATTTGTCTCTCCAAGCATACTGGTATTCTGACTGACTATTGAAATAAAAATGTTTTTTGAAATAAATGTGCAGGTCAAAAAGTATCAGTTGCACGTGTTGGCATTTTACTTGTTTATTTCAGAAATCGAGCATTTTTATAAATATAAAACAATTGATGGTTTTATCGCCGAAAACAAAGATTTGTTTCCTGACAGAAAACGAAAATTTGAAGGTAAGAAAAGTATAAATTGCGTTTCCCTAAGGAAGGACACATTTGATATACAAGCTGCAACTTTACCTGAACCCATGATTCAATCAGTTTGTTTTTAGGAGCAACCCTTTATTAAAGAATGCAAATGTTGAATTCATAGCTCTGTAATATCGTATCAACTGGGAGATATAATATTATACTTCATATTCCGGTACCCTCAGGCTGGAATTTTGCAACACAGAAATTTAAAATTTACAATTAGGAAACTGAAATCATCCCTTTATTAGATCCGTATAAATGTTAACTTCAGTTGAACATCTGAGCAACTTTGGGTTACACCTGAGCTAGACGTGATCAGATAGTAAAAGGAAAAGAATGTAAACATTGAAAGTGAAACAAGAGTAAACAATTTGGTTGACTGATTTAATCTACAAAAACTCACTCTTATACAGGTATAAACGATTCTTAACATTTTGATTCAACCTATAATAAACTAAAATAAAACAATTGCACAACTTCGCTTGCTATTTCTATTTATGTTTATAATTATATCGGGTTGTCTACGGACGGTCACCTCGATGGTTAAGAATTAGATGGAGTCTAACTTAGAATTAACACGAAATGCTGATAAATAATTGCGAGTTTATGCATCGTAAATTAGTTATTTTAGACTTTTTTATGTGCATATATGTTTTAGTATGTTATAAGTCGAATATGAGAATTGACAGCTAGTGTCCCTTTAAAATCTAGATTGGGGAGTGTAAACAGCAGAGAAGAAAATTGTTTTGTACGGTGCTAAAGTAAAGAGACTTTGATTTTACATACTCAAATAGACTTTAGGATAATTTTAGTATCGATGTCTCACTCGTATTTTTCACAGAGTAGGTAATTTAACAGTAACTTTAAAGTGATTTGATTGCTGATAAACTTAACAGTTTGGAAAGAGGTATCATGGATCAAATGCAAGATTAAACCTGAATTTGAAAAGTAAAATAACAAAATTAACGAACTGCAAGGAAATTCAAAACGGAAAATTATAGTCCTGTCTTGATACAGGCATTTTCTTATGTAGAAAATTGTGGACTAATAAAATGGAGAATGGAAATGGGGAATGTGTCAAAGAGACAACAACCCGACCAAATAAAAAACAACAGCAGAGGGTCACCAACAGGTCTTCAATGTAGCGAGCAATTCCCACACCCGGAGGCGTCCTTCAGCTGGCCCCTAAACAAATATATACTAGTCCATAAACCTGGTTAAATAGCTAGCTAAACCTGTCACTTGCATGGCAGTCGCATAAATTTCTACTACAATGACAACAATATGTTAACAAAACAAACAGACACAACAGGTAAATACGTCAAACATAGGGGTACATCAGTTGGCATTGTCAGTGTTGTAGGGATACAGCAGTCAACATTGTGGTTGCGCTCGGTTGGCGTGTTCTGAACAGGTCCCGTCTGTTCTTAATCCAGACGTCAATCGAACGAATTGGAACCGGATGTATCTCACTGCTGGTAAACTTGGCCTAAAGGAACAAACTCGGCATATCGAAAACTCGGATCATAACAAACTCTGCCTGCTGGTATATATATATATATATATATATACATATATATATATATATATATATATATATATATATATATATATATACAACTCGTCTAAACATCAACCCAACAATGTTAGATCTGTAAATTTGCTTTCGCAAATTTTTGGTTCTTCCCTCGCCGGGATTCGAACCCATGCTACTGTGATATCGTGACACCAAATCGCCTGCACTGCAGCCGTCCCGCTAGACCACACGACCACCTGGGCTCTTAAAAAAAGAGCTTTCGCTGGCCGTGTGTTACCTTTCCACGTCAGTTTTAATCTAGCGGCGTACTGCAGTACATGATATATAAGGCATGAATATGTTATTGTTACAGATCAGCTAAATTATCTATAGTAAAGGATCCTACAAATTAATGTAAGATACAGTCACAGAAAATAATTATATTTATAAGTACGTCTGAGTCAGTGACAACCCTACAACAGATGTATATATATATATATACCAGCAGGCATATATATATATATATATAAAAGTCTATAAAAACGACCAACCAGCAAATTTACTATGTACCGGATCGTCTAGAATAGGCGATACTATGCAGATAAGGAAAAAATTATATCAGTCTAAAGATTTGCACAACGGTACTGATATAAGATGTTATAATACGAAAATGTTGTTATTAAATCGTGCTGACAAATATTTCGGCTCAACAAATGGCCTTCTTCAAGTGTCACAAGTTTTAACAATACTGATACATAATGTATAAGGTGTAAAAATAGATCAGTAATAATACAGGTAAGTTTTGGTCGATTGATTTTTAATCCAAAAGCCTGAATATCATAATATAAACAAAACACTATAAATCAATATACGTGACTGTGTATATTAACAATAAAAATGAGTGAAAAAACAAAAACGCTAGTATTTCTTATTGATGCCGTTTGGATGATGTACATTAAGTTCCTTTATCCAAAAGCTTTCCCGAACCTGTCGCTGGGCATCACTCCAGTGAATATTCTGTTCAATCACTAGAATTTTCATGCGGTTAAAGTCATCAGGTTTGTGACCCGACTGTCTGAAGTGCTGAGAAACTGGGAGAAGTGGCTTCTTAGAGATATCACTCCTATGGCCATTGAGGCGTTTGTGGAAAGGCTGCTTTGACTCACCAACATATTGGAGGCCACAAACCGAACATTCTAGTATGTAAACAACATTCATACTTTTGCAGGTAACATTGCAAAATATCTTATAGTTGTTTTCGGTTGCCTTACTGTGAAATGTTGATGAATGCTGCATCTGTAGGCAGCATTTGCAGCGTTTTTCTTCACACGAACGACATTCTCCAGAAGTACTTCTATTATCAGACACTTCAGCCCGCACCAGCAGGTTCCGCAGACTACTAGGTTGCCTAAAAGCTATCATTGGAGGCTCGGGAAAAATCTTGGATAGTTTGGAATTCTTTTCAACTGATTTCCAATGCTCACGAATGACACCAAAGCTGTTTTTGAGAGATGGGTGGTAAGTAAGAACACATGGAGTCCTTTTATTTTTCTTTTTAACTTTGTATTCCAATAGTTCACTCCTGGGAATTGATTCCGCTTTCTGAAAGCTTTTTTTGATATTTCTGTGTTTGTAGCCCCTTTTCTTCAAGCGAGTTTCAAGTTGACGTAGTTGTCTTTTAGTTGTTTCTGTGTTGGAACATATTCGCTTGACTCTAAGTGCCTGACTGTATGGAATACTCTTGGTAAGATGAGCAGGATGGCAACTTTTAGGGGACAAATATTGATGAGTGTCAGTGGGTTTAGAATATAAATCTGTATATATGATGCCCTCTGTGAGCGAACTTGAAGTATCGAGGAAGGCGATTTTGGATTTAGACTTCTCATGAGTAAATTTGATACTAGGATGTATGTTGTTGGCATGAGTGATAAAAGTATCTAAATCCTCGTCGCTTTTATTCCATTTCATATCCACATCATCTATAAATCTAAACCAGGAAAGCGGTTTTTCGATGGAAGTTTCAAGGAGTTGTTTCTCTAATTTGCCCATAAATATGTTGGCATATGACGGAGCCATTTTGGTGCCCATGGCAGTTCCATTTACTTGCAAATAATGATCTCCATCAAAAGTGAAGTTGTTTTTCTTAAGTACCAGCGTGAGCATTTTGACCAGGCATTCGGTAGGTGGATATTTCACTGGTCTGGAATCCCAAACTTCTTTACATGCATCGATGCCATCTGCATGTGGAATATTAGTGTAGAGGGAGGTGACATCCATGGAAACAAGAGTCGTGTCGGAGGGGAGTGGATTTAAGGCCTGCATTTTTCTTAGATAATCGGTTGTATCTTTGATGTGAGATGGTAAGTCTTCAACATGTTGACGAAGATGGAAGTCAACAAATTCCGATATTTTTTCTGTTGGATGACCGTTCGCTGAAACTATAGGTCTTCCTGGGTTATTGGCCTTATGAATTTTAGGTAAAAGATCAAATCTGCCCGGTTTTGGATTTTCTGGTTTCAAATATTCAAGAGTTTTGTCATCGATGAAACCATCGTCATGCATTTCTACCAAACTATCAGTAATTTCTCTGCTAAAAGATGTTGTAGGATCAGAGTCTAGTTTTTGGTAGAACCTTGCATCGCCAAGTTGTCGTTCAGCCTCTTGAATATAGGCAGATTTATCCATGACAACCACTGCACTGCCTTTGTCTGCAGGTTTAATGACGATATTGTTGTTAGATCGTAAGTTTTTTTAGTGCAGTCCGTTCTTCATTGGTAAGATTGTCAAAAGGTTTATTGTTATTTTTAGTATTTCTAATAATGTCCGACTTAAAGTTATCAATAAATGATTCCAGGGTAGCATTTTTGCTCGGTTTAGGGATCCAAGAGCTCTTTTTAATAAATTTGTAGTTGTTCTCGTCTTCTGAAATTTCTGAGTCCCTATCCGAGCTTATTATGTTATCCTCCTTCGACGCGAAATATTCCTTAATACGTAGACTTCTAGCAAAATTGTCAAGGTCTTCCGACAATTTGGTGTCATTGACAGGAGCAGGTAGAGGACAGAAATTAAGGCCTCTAGAGAGAAGAGATGTTTCCGATTCCGTTAAATGGTGTTGAGACAGATTGACCACGATGTTGGAGGGTGAATCAGTCTTTTGAGGTCTACGTTTAAAGCGTCTAATTCGTTTAGTCTTTCTCTCTGATGGTAAGGAAGGGTGGATGTATTCCATGCCATCCCTGCGGAATTTTCGTTTTTGTTTTTCACTTAAATTGTTGGATTGTATAGTAGTTAAGTCCTTGAGGCGAGTGTTGATAGCATCACAATTGTCAGATGTTAGATCTCTTTTGCAGCTATTCAAAAGGGTGTTAAAGTCGCCAGTGAGAGTTTTGAGATGTCCTTCGCAGTGTTGTTTGAGGAGGACCACTAACCGCTTTGAGCAATGAAAGAGGGTTTGGTCCCATCTGCGAAGTAATGTATTGGATAAAGAGCCAGGTGCTTGTGGCTTGATCTTGATTTGTAGTCCGTTAGGAATACTTTCATTATACTCGTAGTTTATCAAATTAGATAAATGGTGTTCAGTTCTAATTTGTTTTTGTTTTATAGCTCTAAGTTGTTTAAAATAATCATTGATGTTCATGATATAGGAGCTAAAAACTTAAATTTACTGGGATTATGTGAGTAACATGATACAGGTCATTCAGAGGAAAAATAATATAAAAGTCTATAAAAACGACCAACCAGCAAATTTACTATGTACCGGATCGTCTAGAATAGGCGATACTATGCAGATAAGGAAAAAATTATATCAGTCTAAAGATTTGCACAACGGTACTGATATACAGACAAGTAACAAAAATATATATATATATACAACTTTGTCAAGAGACAAGTAACAAAAATATATATATATATATACAACTCGTCTAAACATCAACCCAACAATGTTAGATCTGTAAATTTGCTATATATATAAAATGAAGTGAACAAGTCGGCATTATAGATTGCGTTTCTTATTGTTTTCGTTTATGCCCGCATCACACTGTCCCGATTTTTATATACGATGGACACCCGAATGCGAAAATTGTAAGTTCGTACGAAGTTATTCCCGATCTCGTTAAAATACCAAAAAGTGACCGAAGCAAGTACGATGCATAACGAAGTCTATACGATGGTGCCGAAATTATATACGATAGCAAAAGATGGACATACGAAGGTTAACCGAAGACGGGTATTTAAGCTTCATATCTCAGCCGAAGCCTACACGATGGATCACGAAGGCTACACGATGGATTACGATGATGGCGCGATGGCCATACGATGTCTAAAAGACGTCGTGTACAGCTAACGATGCATTTAAATTATATGCCGAAGGCTTCAAGCATTTTAAATTGTTTGATCAATATTGAATATATATGATATTGTTCACTTGAACAGTAAAATGTGTGCACTATTCTAGATAATCTATCTTAAAGGTAAGGTAAAAGAAACTGCAATGGGTTCGTTGATCCCTTTTATTCAAAAAGAGTTCTTTCCAGGAGAATATCATAATAATATAGACAAAAGGAAGGATGTGCGGAGAGCAACAAATGCGGCAAAATATGACATATAGAAAACAAAATTATGGTTATGGAGTAAACATTCGTGTGACAACAACTCAGACGATACATAAAAAATCAGAATAATGAAGAAAAAGTTGGTTTCCCTATATACATGTACGTGTACCTGTAGTGTTGGTGTACGAGGCGCGTTTATGATTTTCATTATGTGACTTGATATGAAAAATTGACAAAAAATAATATTTTACTTGTAAAAGTAAATCCTTAGCCTGTAATAGCTGCTCTTCTTGTTCCATTTGAATTAATAGAAACAACGCTGTCGCATTTCTTGTTCTCATAGAATCATATGATATGAGCTCCATGTTTTGTGAACGCCTTTCTTAACTGTCGTATTAGACTGACCAGTGCATATTGCGCATGGCACTTTAAATGTATTTTAGCGCGAAAATTAACTTACATTTTGCTGGATTTATTGCCGTCGTAGTTCCATCTTGTCGCCTTCGTACTTTTATTCGATGGCAACACGACGGGATTACGAGGTCTTCACAAAGTCGTGTTGCCATCATAAGACCTTCGGGTAGCTTCGTGATTCATTCGTGTAGACATCGTAATGTCAAAACTGCCAGATTGAAACGATGGAAACACGAATGCAATACGATGTTCAAAGATGCATTCCCGGTGACATTACGATGGTGAGGATGGTGATACGAACTCAATACGAACCCTCAACATCGGACGCACCTTCGGGGATTTTTTAACATGTTAAAAAATTTAGAACCCTTCCCGAAGTTGTCCCCGAAGGCTAGAAAAAGTAGCCGATGGTTCTACGATGGTTAAAGATTGCACTACGAATAGCCCGATCTGGATACGATCAGTCCCGATTTTGAAAATTTCCATAATCGTGTTGCCATCGGCGTAAAAATCGGGACAGTGTGACACGGGCATTAATCTTGTATTTTATTTTACTCAATTTATAACAATATAAAAATATTTAAGAAATGATAATAAATAATTTTAATTTTCGAGTGGCAAGACATAATTGCAACTGGCTTCACTTTTCCGTAAGCTCAATCTTTTGGCCTTTCCGAACAAAACATTACATTTTTTAGTGTCCAAATAAAAAAGACTGACTTCAAAGTTGTCACGATTATCATTACAAGAAAAAGACATCAGACGTCCACTATACAGTGTTATTCTTTTAGAAAGGGGAGTTTTATTGCATAATTCCCTAAAACTAATGCATATATATGATCAAGTACGTTGATATACATTGGACCAATGAGTTGTATAGTCGTACTATACAAATCCTTGATTGAACAGATTATTAATTTGCAGTTTTTATTTCACTGAAAGCTAAAGATTATTGTATCTTTATCTTTCAGTTCCCTTCTCCGCCATTTTGAATTATGTCTGCGCCTAATATTTTTTCAGTACTCTTGGAACGCGTTCAGAACACAGTTCTGTCTTGTTTTCTTAAACTTCCGGCTGATTCAGTGCATTCCGATCGTCTGGAACTCGCCAACCGAACGCACCATGTGTTATAATCTAAATCACTATAATGACCAACAAAGAAAAACAAAATGGCATATAGACAAAACACAAAAGCAATTACGAAAAAGACAGGATTACAAAAAATGACCAAATCACAATAACACAATGGCGGGATGTACAAGTACTGAGCCACGCAAAAAGGACACCACAAAAATCCATCCGGATTGTCGGCGCCAATCTTGTTCACATTGGTTACAAAAAGTAGTTCGGCCAACGTCGTTTATCGAAAAATAAACGAGGTCAAAAGCCACTACCGAAAGTTCTCTCGACCAATCATTTAAACGTATTCCTATATATGCAAATCGTATAAGAATTATGACATGATACGAGTATTGCAATAATATTATGAACTGGGATCTCAATTAATTTGCATCCTCTCATTAAGAACGAACGGATGGGGTATACAACAATATGCGACTATTTTGAGGGGTTGAGGCAATAACAAACGAATCATACAATGAAAGATAACTTAATGAGTATTCCTAAAACATTCGGGTGTTCACTTATAGTATCCAGGATGCTAGATTATGTGAGCATGCCTTCGTTGAATACCATCTTTGAAATAACTTTTGTTTTTACTGTTAACACGGTAGCCGTTCTAAAATAATGCTCTTAAATTGCTAAACAATAGGTACAACTGTCTCTATGTGATACGTTCAGTTGGCTTTTATGATAATAATACGTTGATATTAAATTTAATATATTAACTACTTAGTAATACACTGAAATACAGGTCAAATTGGTTTTCATTGTTGTTGTAGTTACTCTTGGAGGTTTTAACAATTTTGAAAATATATCGGCTTTTTCCCATGAACTTGTATCTCATCAATTTGAGAACAATTTATTAATCAAAGTTACTTGTAGGAACTTTTTAGTTTCAGGTACAGTTTTTCGATTTCGTCATAGTACGATATATACAGAGCAGTTGTTGATTATTTATTTAATTGTGAAGTTATTTGAAATTTAAAATGTTTCGCATAGAAAGGAGAATATGAAAATTGCAAACTAGAGATTGTGAAAAATTAAGGGTTGTATATGTAAATGAGTAATACAAATGATTTATATTACATACTTCTACGAATTTGTAGAAGACGTTCTGAGAGTAAACAAGGAATGGATAAAGAACAATATTTCAACTTTTCCCCACGTAAGTACAACACACTACAAACAATACGTTTTAGTCTAATAATGCTAGTTTATGACGGGTGCCACATGTGGAGCAGGATCTGCGTACCCTTTCGGAGCATCTGATATCACCCCTAGTTTTTGGTGGGGTTCATGTTGCTTATTCTTTAGTTTTATATGTTGTGTCATGTGTACTATTGTTTGTTTGTGTGTCTTTCTCATTTTTAGCCATGGCGTTGTCAGCTTATGTTCGATTTATGAGTTTGATTGTCCATCTGGTATCTTTCGTCCCTTATTTATGCAAAGGTACTCGCTTAATTATCTTCTTAACAAATTACATTATTAAATCTTAACACATGACATGGGTAAATTCTCTTTGTTCTTACTGTGCTATAATATGGATAATGCACATCAAAGGTGTGCCCTGTAGCCTGTACTCGATAGATTTCAGCTAGGACACCTGATAATGATTTAGAAAATAACTCGAAAATAAGGTTAATAAAGAAAAGGTGTTGGTTTGTTTGATGAAAATATATAAAAACTTTTATTCGGTTTCTTCTTTCTAAAATTAAATTGAAAAATATGGAGACATGCTATGATTCCCAATGAGACAATAATGTTTGTATTTTAACTGTGAATGAAAGTTACAAAAAATCCGAATTGCTTATGTTTCTATTCTGAAAGATTTCCAACTATGTCTCAGATGCATATGCTTGTAGATATATATATAAGTTATGTCTGCAGGAAAATGTTATATCTAGGCGCGTTCTTACATTTAAAGCAGGAAAATGTTATATCTAGGCGTGTTCTTACATTTAGAGCAAGAAAATGGGATATCTAGGCGTGTTCTTACATTTAGAGCAGAAAAATGGGATATCTAGGCGTGTTCTTACATTTAGAGCAGGAAAATGGGATATCTAGGCGTGTTCTTACATTTAGAGCAGGAAAATGGGATAACTAGGCGTGTTCTTACATTTAGAGCAGGAAAATGGGATATCTAGGCGTGTTCTTACATTTAGAGCAGGAAAATGGGATATCTAGGCGTGTTTTTACATTTAGAGCAGTAGAATGGGATATCTAGGCGTGTTCTTATATTTAGAGCAGGAAATGGGATATCTAGGCGTGTTCTTACATTTAGATCAGGAACATGGGATATCTAGGCGTGTTCTTACATTTAGAGCAGTAAAATGGGATATCTAGGCGTGTTCTTACATTTAAAAACACAAAATAATAAAAAATATTGTTATAATAAATGTGTCATTAAGAAAAGGTACTGCTTTATTTAACGTGATAATAAATAGACAATAGTATTACAATCAAGTTTTAAAATTTAACACAAGTACACCAAGAAGTCACTATTTATATATAATAGTGCAAATAAAAAATTTCAAATGAAAATGTATTGAATAACTTCACACATTTTTTGTAGAAATTAATCATGTCAGATACAGAAATACATTTGCAATGTTTGAATTATTCAGTGTGTTCTTATAAATCTTAAGTTGCATAAGTCTTGTTTCTAATTCATTTCGGACTTCGGTGGTAATATATCACATGGGCTATCATACTATTATTTTATATTCCAATTTAACCCATTTTTAACAATTTTGTTTCAGTATTTACACATGAATGCAGACCTTGGATTTTTTGCTCCAATGGTGAAGCTAGCAGATAGAATTTCGGAAAAATTAAAGAAAGTGTTCATGCTCAGTTTTCAGTATATCTCAGAACATAAACCAGGACCACACTGGACAGGTATTATATATTGTTATTAGTTGAGAAATAGAAATGAATATATTACAAAATGACTTATTTAAGTGAAATCGCACAAAATACTAGAATCATATGCATTATCATCTATTCTGGATGGCCACTCTGATAACGTTATAAAGCATCTATGGTGTATTCAATCGTTCTCTTTATTTGGATGTTTTGGCAATTATGTGGTTACATTTATCATATCTACACACATATTGTCTTACAAGGAAGTTGATACACCCTGGGAACAAAATAAATGTGATTAATTCCAATACAATTAAAAATGTACTTTTTTTCAGATTATACACAACGTAGCACCTGATATCACCCCTAGTTTTTGGTGGGGTTCGTGTTGCTTATTCTTTAAGTTTTCTATGTTGTGTCATGGGTACTATTGTCTTTTTCATTTTTAGCCATGACGTTGTCAGTTTATTTTCGATTTATGAGTTTGACTGTCCCTCTGGTATCTTTCGCCCCCTTTTGTCATGACTTGATAGAAATTATATATCAGCATACAAAACAGTTGTTGGGTGAAGTTTAGAATCAGAAAATACAGAGATCTAACTTGGTTCTTACTTATAAAATATTTTAGTCTAGTTTCATAATGTAGTTTGATTCCAGTTATAATAAGGTATAATAAGCCTTCCTTGAAATAAATCAGTCATTTTGGTAGAAAAATATAAACAATAATATAAATGATCACAAATTTGAATCGAATTAAAACAACTCTAAATTTTATATCTGAAAAAGTTTTGTGTCGCGAGTAACTGTTAAAATGTTATGACATCATGATACTGATATTAACATAGTGTGTGTCTCTTTATCAATTCAAATAATTCTATAATAATCATTTGTTAACATTTTTATTCATCACAAGGAGTACAGCATGGATGGGATTTGTTTTATGTATTTGGAGTGCCTACAATTGGACACCCGAACTTCTCGTATACACCACGTGATGCAAGAGTCTCTAGGGACACGATGCAACTTATCAGTGAATATGTTCGAAAAGGGTATGTCACATGCGAGCGCAATAAGATAAAGCGAATTTGTCTTATTTAATTTGTATTTTTATTTATTGTCATACAAGATAATTTGAAATAGTTTGGCAATGTAAGCGCATTAATTTCTCTTTTCTGAAAAAATATAAAGGACACTTTAGTAAATTATTTCTTCGTTTTGTTTGTTACATATAACTTTTGTAGAAGTTCAGCGTAATAATCATTGTAAAACGAAGATTGCTAGGACAATTTTTCATTTCCCCCCAAAGAAATATGACGTATTCCTGAAGCGACCAATCTTGAAACAGAAAATGAGAGCTCAAAGAGAAAATTATAAGAATACTGGATTGCACCAAACACACACGACTAAATAAATATCAATGTATCATCTAAAAAAATTCTTTCCACTTTTTCATCTTTCAAAAGTGTTCAGGAACATAACTAAAATGCGATATAATTCAGTCGAGAAAACAAACACAAGACGCGAAAAGAATGAAAAAATATCTGCTTTCAAATTAAATGAAAACATATGATTTTGTTTACAGCTTTACCAGCACAGATGGGATGAAAATGGAAATTTACAATTCATCTAGTAAATCATATAACAAACTGGATTATGTTGACGGGAAGACAATTGTGACAAATAATTTTAATTTCAGGAAACCAAGAATAGACTTTTGGTACAAGTACCTGTTTGCTTATGATAATTATAATTGTAATAGAAATTACATTAGACATGGATGAATGTATTTCTGATTCAAATAGGCAATGTCTTTTACACATAACGAATTTTATATTAATATGCATTTGCTATTAGAAGACGACTGAATTAATAAAAAATATTAACCAACATTTGTCATACTTTCAGTATTTTCCTGTATACCTCACTAGTCTTGAAAGTCATTATCTTGTTGTTTCACCCATTTTCGGTCCTATGTATTTGATTTAACAGGTTGTAATGTAAGACATTTAGAAGATGTGATATCTATCCCGATTAAACAACTACTTACCAAAGGCTAATAAAAATACTGGAAGATACTAAAGGAGGAATCAAACTCATAAGTCGAAAACAGACCCCCCCCCCAAAAAAAACCGACAAAAAGACAAATAACAATACACTATACTCAACATAGAAACCAAAAACCGAGAAAAACTAACACCACGGTGGATGATCCAGGTACCCTGGAAGGGTAAGCAAATCCTGCTCCACTTGGGACAACGTCGTATTTTTCACTTAATTTCGTTGATTTAACAATCTTGGAAAAGTGGACGGGATTGTGGTCTGAATAAATGAAACATATCCGTCGTCATCTATGAAACAAATATTTAATAACAAACAAGATTGTTAGGACCATTTTTCATTTCCCACCAACGAAATATGAGGTATTCCTGATGCCAAAAAATATAAACAGCACCAATATATCGAGTAAATCCCGATAGATGATAATTCATGATCTAGAACATCGTATCAAAATTTGGAGATATTTTCTTCATATGTAAATATCCGAAAACTACCTACTAGTATTTGTCACAAGTAATGTCCGTTAAGTAAAACAGTTTAAGACAAAAAAAAATTATAAGAATGATTATCCGTTAAACGATTTTTCAATATTTCCAAAGCATTTTTTAGAAATGATGTATTCGCATTTAAAATTTATATCGAAATAATGTCCATTTTACATTGCATAAGGAATGTAATTGTAAGTGGAATTAATGTCAAACTAAAAAAATCGTTCAAGATCATTTCTTGTAATTACTGAACAATAATACTAGGACTCAACTATATATGTTGAATTTGGGTTTCCATTTCATTTGGGTATTTCATGCAATATAAAGTATGGGCTCCACAATTTGACCGAATAGTTAAATATACGGCAAGTTTTGAGTATTAGAGCGTTAATAAATTTAGAAATAAAATATTTGATACATTGCAAAATCAATTCGTTGAATACTGCTTGGAATCTCATTCTAATTCATTGTTGTGTTTGAGTGAACCGTGTATAGTACATCAACGATTGTCAGTCTTGTGTGTTTTTTAATATGATTCTTTAAATGTTTATGAGTTAACTGTGGCGTCTACTTCGATGAGCTGGTATACGTTATTGTTTATGGACCAGTTGAAGTCTTGGTGTAGGATTTATCGCTGCGTTGATGACATATTGGTGGCATTTAGCTGTTTTCTGCTCTTTGGCCGGATTGGTGTCTCTTTGGCACATTCCCCGTTTCATTTTCAATTCTATCATTTTCCCTCACACAATGTTATAACTTACTTTTCTTTACAAATTTCATTATTATGACAGAAAGTTGACAAATTGTGTTTTCTGAACTACATAACAAACTTCTTACATGTACAGTTTCACTTCAGCAATTACGTCAAATAAACTCATCATAGATACCAGGACTAATTTTTTAATATACGCCGACGCGCGTTTCGTCTACAAAAGACTCATCAGTGACGCTCGAATCCAAAAAAGTTGAAAAGGCCAAATAAAGTACGAAGTTGAGCATTGAGGACTATAATTCCTAAAAGTTTTGCCAAATCCAGCTAAGATAATCTATGCCTGAGGTAGAAAAGCCTTAGTATTTCAAAAATTCTAAATTTTGTCAACAGTTAATTTATAAATATAACCATATCAATGATAACACATGTCAGCACAGATACTATTAATAAAACATTGATTCACTGTAAAAAGTTGTTCTTACTTACATTGAACTTGCGTAGTTATAAAATTAATTCACCAACAAAATACAGCATTTGTATACATACATCGTCGGAAACACATTGTATTCAAGTTATTAAGTCAAATTATATAAGGAGATCAGAAAGATAAAATGTTCACATCTTTAGTTTTTTGTTTAGTATTCATTAATGAGATTTCTTCTTACTCATATTACGGACTGACTCGAAAAACTGTTTACGAACCAACTCGAAAAACTATTTACGGATGGATTCGTGGGAAAGTGACCACGCGTGTTCCAGGATTTAAAGTTGAGGAGTATTTAGGAATGCCATATGCACTGCCACCTATTGGACAGTTTCGTTTTAAGGTATAATTAGTTATTTCATTTTGAAAGTGTTTTTTTTTTAAACTAAATTTAGTGGAATTATTCTCATTGTCAATTATGCCACATCTTCCTGTTTTATGATATGCGTAAACAAACATCATTCCATTAAAAAAATCGACCATTTTTGATTGTCGAAATGAATTTTGAACTAGTAAGTTCTATTCCCTTCTTTTACACGATTGAAAGCGTTAAATTTTATCAGTTTTCAGGGATTTCCCCTTATTCAATTTGCCTTGGATTTTTTTTGTTTTTTTGTATTATTTAGTTTAAGTTTTTTTTTATACTAGCTTGGATATTTTTATTTCAGAGACCACAGGAACCAAACAGATGGCACCCTAGGGTATTACAAACAACAACAATCCCTCCTGCATGTCCTACTATAAATCTTGCCTACATACAGTGGCACAAACCAGGATTCACAAACCTCAACGAAGACTGCTTATACATGAACATTTATAAACCTCTGGTATGTCAAATATACAATAACGTTTAAAAAGATGTTTGCCATCGAGTTTTGTTATATGCACCTGTTGAACAATTTGGAAACTTAAAATATCTTCCTATAAGTATTCAAGTTATTGCAGCGTTTGCAGTTTTGCACGAAATGAATGTGGAAAAAAACTTATATAATATGCGAGAAAGAATATATAAAAATATATCAATGATGATGCCTGATAAACCAATGTCTACTGAAAATCTGGAAGATTTATTTTACTTTTGATTATCAAATTCAAGGGACGAAGGAATACCTTATCATTCTTATCTTTAAGAAAATATAAATAATGTGTTAAATTCAGAGATTATTAATGTGTCTTTATTAGTTGTTCTTCCTGACTGTTTTGAAGAGATCGCGTACATCGTAATCTTTTTATCGTTTCAATCGCATCTTCAAGAATTACTTTTAAAACATTCTCAAATTATTTAACATTCTATTTTGTCATTAGACCCGTCAACGAAAGCTGCCAGTCTTACTGTTTATACATGGAGGGTCAAACGCTGATGGCATGGGCGCTATGGTAGACGGAGACATACTAGCGGCATATGGACAAATAATTGTTGTGACATTCAATTTCAGAGTAAGCGTTCTAGGTATGTATACTGCTTTATTGATACTCTAATCTTTTGAATAGCATCTTGATGGTTCTATTGAATAGAAAGAGTTTTCTAACTCATGATTTGGCCCTTTTTTTATAAATGTTTAACTCTGATGTGAAAATTCGATAAGGTTTTATCAATTGCAAAATTACAGATGGTCTTGTGACGTCATAAACGTCAAAAAATTTCGTTAAAATCAGGATTTTTGGATAGTTTGACAGCTTTTTGAAAAATTTACATTTGCTTCATCCTTCGCCCCCCCCCAATTTGTTTTTGCTGAAATGTAAATCTTATATACCGTTCTCTTTATTTTTTTTTATCAACATTTCAATAGTCGAGTGATTGGTCTACATATGACACTATGAAATCAGATAAATCAAGATGACACATCTGTAGAAACATTTACTAAAATTAAAAAAAAATACTCCTTTATTTGGCCAAGATATATTTTACATTTGAATAGCTATACAATTTTTCTTATGATACTTTGATCAAAAGAGATGACGAACAGTAATTAGAACACATCAATCATCAGCTTTCATCACTTTAGTAAATACACATCAATAATAGTGATATCACTAATGAAAATGATTCTATGATCCGTTGCGAGTCTAAACAATTCTGATTGCACGGATATTAGAAAATGAAGTATGAGTGCCAATGAGACAACTCACATCAAGTCACAATTTGTAAAAAAGAAATCATTGTAGGTCAAAGTACGTCCTTCAACACGGTGCATTCAGTTGGTTTACATTGTTGCCATATTGTACATTTCGATGGAGAAAGTATCACTTAATTCTGAACGACAAATTAAATACTAGTACTTGAAAGCTAAAACATCATGTACAAAAAAGAAGTTAACATAACAAAGGTACAATCAAACAAACAATTTGACAACAAAGTTACAATGCCATGGCAAAAAACCGGGAAAAGACCTAAAGACAAACAACAGTATACAAAACATACGACTGAGCAACACGCTTGGAATACCCAGCTCTTTAACATCTGTATTTTATTTCGGATTTTAATATATTGTATGGCTTCAAGTACCACTGAATCGGCATTTCTGGTAGGCATCTGATGCTAAGAAGTAGTTAATGGCAATTTTGTAATCATCAAAAATGAAAATAACTTGAGTCATCTATAACCATAATTATAACAATAACATACACATACTGAAAGGGTTGTAACCATCACGTTGTTACCTTTGAATTGAATTGTAAAAACGGAGAAAACATGTACTTATTCTATCACAATCGATTTTCATAATTTGTTGTTTATTTGATTTCTTTTTCGAAGCTATTAAAAAATTATAAGTTTAAGCGTCGACTAATGTACGTTTTGTATCTAGCGCTTCAACCTCGTAACTTATTTAGCCTTTTAACTTTTTTTTTATTCGCTCGCCACTGATGAGGCTTTTGTAGACGTGTCTGGTGTACACTGTTTTAATCCTGGTATCTATGCTGTGTTTTCACGTGTCTTGATAAATGAAGAATTCAATTCTTATAATTGCAGTTTTATGTTTGAAATGCTATAACAAGTTAAATCAAGGTTATGTTCATGGTTTGCTTGTATATTTGTCACAAAATTGTATATCAGGATACACACTGATGAATGTTTAAGATTTCATTTTTGATTGACATGATTGTGAGAAAAGTTAAAATGTGATTTATCGGAGAAAACACTGTTTTAAAGAAAATCAGAAAAACAATCATTTATTTGGCCACCAAGGTAAAAGTATTTTGAAAATGCTTTGACAGGGATGATTTATATTTATTTGTCCTCTATAGAGAACATACTCACCATTGAACTATCAATTGTTCACACCTCATACATATCAGGTCGTAAACCTATGAAATGTGGCCTTCAGTGTTAACTTATATTTGTGAACTTGCCAAACACAATGTTTCTTTTTTTAATTATTCAATTAACAACCATATGTTGCTGGATGTTGTTTTTGAAAATCATTATGTCGAGGTTATATACCTGTTTTATGTCACTGTATGGAGATACAATTTCAATAATGAACAGATCAGAACTATTTATCATCAGCATCGGATCATAACAGCTATAAAAGTCACAGCAAAGGGTCCAACTATATTTAGGAATCAATAGATTGCCAATTATCGATCTCACAAATCGAAAAAAAGGTACGAATCAAGGTAACAAACAAAAACGCCCCAAAAGGACCAAAACCATTGATGGGTATGACGAAGAAGGCAGCATCTGGTGCTAATAATACGCCACTCGCCATACGAAAAATAATTTACAAATTTGACAGGAGTTTCGAAGATAAAATTATTTATCATATGTTTAAAAGTAAATACAGTAGTTTTGCATATTTGATAAATAGCCTGCTGTTTAATCCATATCGCGCAACTTTGATGCGCACCCTTTATCGCATACCCTTTATCAGACCCCTACTTTTTTTTTTTTTTTTTTTTTTTTTACATAAAGTCAGTTCTTTTTTATTTTTTGCTTAAGAAAAATTTTCCTCAAAATAGGTCCAATAGAACGGTCATTCGGGCGTGACGCAATTTATTGAATTACATCATTGTTTTGTATGTGACGTCACGAACTTCAAGTTTTCATATTTTTTGGCACACTAAATGGAACTATAAAAAATACAAAACACACAAAAAAATACAATAATAAACAAAATATTTTTAAAACAACAGCACGCAGTTTGTAAGGTAACCCAGGGGCTTTGAATAAGTAATTGAGCAGTTCTTTTAAGGCCTTTGAAACAAGACAAAAGTAGAACTGAAGGTAACCCAGTGCATTGGATCAGAAAACAGTTCATATAATATAATTCTCTTCTGTTGAAATATATGATAAAGCGTATAAAACATGGCAAAATCCGTATCACATGCCGTGTCACCCTCGACCAATATCATCCCTCGGGCCTAAAGGCCCTTGGGTTGATATTGGTGTCCCAGGATGATACGACATATGATTCGGATTTTGCCATGTATTATTCTCTATGTATATGACTGCTAGAAGAAATGCAACAACAAGCTCAATTTGTGATTATTGTTGCGACATTAAATATCATAATTGGTGTTCTAGGCACGAACAATGCTCTACATGTAGATAACTCAATTTGAAGTTTTATAGAACCTAAAAAATAAACAAAATCTCGACAAATATCGAATTAAACGTAGAAAATCAACAATCATAAGAAGAACAATTCCGGTTTGATCAAATTAAAAATGACGACCCGGTTTGAAAATACCACAATAATAAGATATTATCATTTGCGGAACATCCTATAGTTATAGCGATATCACTAATGAAATAAATTAAATGATTTTTGGCGAAATTATAAAAATCTGGCTGATTTATTTTTTAGCCAACCTAATCTTGTACATTTCAAAGGACACAGTATCATTTAATTCAGAAATATAACGGAAAACCTAAGTTACAACTTATGTCCGGTATGAATTTAAAATCGAATAACAAGTTTATTTTAGCAACACAAATTGACCACGTTTTGTATTCAGTGTTTCATAAATGTTTTTAAAAACTCTTAATAAAATGTGTAAATTAAATTCTGATAAAAACAGTTTATGGTTAATATGCATAACAAGTTTAATCAAGGTTATGTTCATTGTTGGCATGTTTATACATTTGTCACAGCTTTCAAGCAAAACGATAAAATGCTAATAATTTCATTTCATATTGATAAGATTGTAAAAGCCAAAAGAAGCTATACCTAAAAAGAACTTGTTGACTTCAAAATCGTTCAATAATCAATGAATTCAAAGGTAAAAAGAAATCATAAAAAGTCAATAATATCCAGTTTATCTAAATTGAGATATTTTACGATACACCCTGTCATGCAATTAATAAAGAAAATGAAATAGCAGGACAAATGGTTAAAGGAACTGGTTCGGTGACAGAAGAATATATCGATTTTATCCCTGAACACAACATGTTAAAAGAAAAACTGCGAGAGAATCTTAAACCGAAAGAGAACTACACACATGATTAAAAGTATATGTTATGATACAGATCATGGTTAAGACATGTGTTTTATAAAAAAAAAAAACAAAAAAAAAAAACCAACAACAAAAGAACAAAAACAAAAACAAAAAACAAAAAACAGAAGAATTAAATTCTGTAAGCATTGAAAAAACCATGCATGTATAAGCCGTTTGTATTGCAGAGACCGACCGTTTTTAAGATTGTTATTTATGAAGACGATACGATGGATCTTCTTAATATTACAAAACTAGCAAACAAAATAGTTTAATATCTACGAATAGATATGGTGTTTTAGATCAAGACACAAAATCCTTCAACAAAACTAAAAGCAAAGAAACAACGCTTATTTTATCGCTATTTTGTCATTTAATTTCGCTTTATATTTCAGGATTTTACGCCAATGAAAGTCTTGGTATTAAGGGTAACAATGGACTGATGGATCAAGTCCTGGCTATGAAGTGGGTACAGAGGAACATTAAATATTTTGGCGGAGATCCATCCAGAGTCACGATTTATGGGCATAGTTCAGGGGCTGGAGACGTTGGTGTTTTTCTAATATCACCTTTGACTAAAGGTATTGTTTTATATTTGATTGAGAAAAAAAACAAATCAGGGTTACAAACTAAAACTGAGGGAAACGCATCCAATATAAGAGAACTACGACACAACAGAAACACAACACAGAAACGAACTATTATACAACAATGGGCATTTTCCTGACTTGGAACAGGACATCTGAAGAAAAAAATAAGTCTAATTAAAGAAATGAGTATTCAAAACAATAATTCACTTCATGATAGTTGATATAAAAAAGACGATGTTGTATGATGGCCAATGCGAAAACTATTCACAAGAGACCAAATGACACAAATATTAACAACTAAGTAACTGTGATCAACACGACAGCATACTCTTATGAAGTGGTATCTGTTCATTCGTCTTGGGCACTTATACACCCAGGTTTTGGTAGGATTCGTGTTTTTCATTCTTCAGTTTTTAGTGAAGTGTTATGTAGATTATTGTCCTCATCGTTTTTTTCCGTTTAGACATTGTGTCTTTTGTTCATAGAAGATTTCTCCTTAGCATCTTCTGTGTATTTTTGTATGTGAGAATACGATTAATTTTAAATTCAAAATAAACTTGAAGGCTTTAGAGACTAAGGACTATATTAAATTTCTTATCAATTCTTTAGTCTGATCTATGTATGACTCAATAAACAATAATGCAAATAACGATGCTCTGAGATAACATTTAAAGTATTCAAATGATCATAAATGTACTTGCAATGCATGTGATGTTTTATAGATGCTTTTTTGTGCTTTTTTGTAAATGTCTGTTAGTTTTGAGATGGTAACACAGTGATGTATCCATATTTTGCCTATTATGTCTGTTTTGTTCAAGTATTGTTGTAAATATAACGGAACTTGATGCGACTGTCATACAAATGAGAGGTTTAGCGCTATAAAACCAGGTTCAATCCATCATTTTCTACATTTGAAAATGCCTGTACCAAGTCAGGAATATGACAGTTGTCCATTCGTTTGATGTGTGTTGGCATTTGATTTTGCCATTTGATTGGGGACTTTACGTTTTGAATTTTCCTCGGAGTTCAGTATTTTTGTGATTTTACTTTTTATATACAAAAATGACACAAATGTGAACACAACTCGAAAAAATTATCCCCTTTAACTTTTGTAACAAACCGTTTTAGACACTCACTTGAATGTATCACAGAGCAATTTTTGTGTAACAATATTTTTTAACAATTTGATAGGATACTATTTTTTGTTATAACTTTTCATACATTTGTTGTATTTTTTTCAGGCTTGTTTAGAAATGCCATTATGCATAGTGGCTCGCCAATTGCATTCTGGTTTATGTCGAATTGTGTGCGGTCTGGTAACACGTTGGTTATTCCAAAAGAATGTAGTCGAGGAACCAGTTTAGTATCAAATGAAACAGTAAAAGCAGAGATTATTAAACTAACTAAAGGTTCTTCAATTACTGATTTCTTCTCGTCGATTAGATTTGGACAGGTATGTCTTTAAGTTGAGGAGATTTGCCTTATATTGCGGAAAAAAAAATTAAAAAAAAAAACCCATCATAGATACCAGGATTGAATTATTATATTTACGCCAGACGCGCGTTTCGTCTACAAAAGACTCATCAGTGACGCTCGAATCAAACAATGTTAAAAAGGCAAAATAAAGAACGAAGTTGAAGAGCATTGATGACCAAAAATTCATTAAGATTTTGTCAAATACAGCTAAGGTCATTTATTCCTGAGGAGAAAAGCCATAGTATTTCAAAAATTTTGAACAGTAATTTATAGTTATGCACCTATAGACGATACCTCAAATCAAAAACAGAAGTGCTGACTACCTACTTTTGCTTCAAAAATAAGGAGATGTGGTATGATAACCAACCAGACAACTCTGCACCAGATTTCAAATAAAGTCAATTTAATCAGTTATAGCGAAACATAGGTCCTGTGCCTTTTCAGATTTTGTTTGATTAATTTAATTTTAAATCAGTAATTTTTTTATATGGGGAAATATTTTTAACTGTATTCCATAGTAGAATAGAATAGAAAGAAAACTATTGTATGCTGCTGCCTACAATTTGTTAACGAAAGTGGTTGGTTTAGGATATAATACGAGACACCGTTTATGAAGTTAGCACTACTTTATTAATCAATGTGCATTGTTTGTAGGATGAATTTCCAAGTGTTATTGATGGAGATATCATAACAGAAAGTCCTGATAAACTGTATACATGTGGCCGGTTTCATACCAATTCAGTATTGTTTATAACGGCACGCGATGAAGGTCTTCAAGCCAATCCCCCAGGTGTGATTATTAAGTAATTTCAAATTAATTTTTGAATAATGTAACTACTGGTAGTGATTACCGAGGAATTGATATTGATTATTTTTACAGTACCCACATTTGCACTGAGTACACAATTTCACTTGCTTAGCAAAACAAACAACGGATCGAAATCATACAAGTTTTCTCAGACACTAAACAATTTGTATTCATATGATTTGACATAATACACATCTTTCAAATTTGCTTAATATATATTTGAATTCACATTTGATGTCCACAAAATTCAACTTAAAAAAAACACAATTTAAATATGTCACAGGCATCTATTAAAAAAATGAAAAGTAAAAATGGACTATTATCAAATTTGTAAACCATTTGAGAAATAAAACAAAACATTAGTTATTAGATTTTTACGGATGTGAATTTAAGCATGGATAAAATTTGGTTACGCAACATATTTTTTAGGTGTTTGGAAGTCGGTTCAAACCATTTTTTCTATGATTCAAGAAGGATTCAAAACTAAATTGGTTGAACTTATACCGAATAATGAAACATCTACAAATATAACACAGATGTAAATTTTTCCTGTTCGATGAATAAGCAATGATGAAAAAAGTGTCATAATAAGTGTAATTTGGGTACCCTGCATTACATGTATGCTCTATCACTTCTAGGTCCACAATGGCATTTATTATCTTGTTCATTTCATCAAATATTATAAATATTGATACATTTTGTTTTGTATGAATGACAGTAGAAGATACCAAAGAAATATTCAACCTGTAAATATAATGATCTTATTATTATAAATGTCCAAAAGAAAATCAATAACTGAAAGTATGCTACAAAACATACGTTTAAATTCTTTAAAAATATTCTGAAAAAGGAAAAGTTAGAGTATATACAGTGACTCCTTTAAAGCTATGATTCTGATGAATAAGTATTGTTTTGAATAAAAAGTGTTATTCAGGAGTTTCTATTTGAATACATGTTTGTATAAGTCGTCCTTTGTAAATTCAACTGCTTCACAAACCACGTATCTTTTGGAGAGATATATAATATTCATAGATAGTTTGTTTAGTTTATGTACTGGTTCCTTGATATGACCTCTCTGTTTCATCTTATATACACATACTTTTGGAATGTTACCAGTATAAATGCACATTGTAGGCGGTGGAATTGAATTCTGAGAAAGACCTAAAGTGAAGTGAGGGGGGATGCATAATTAGTATAAGTTTAAACTCTTTGAAGTTGGGGCATATAAATGTTGAAAATTGTCGCACAGCCCTATGTTTTGACTTTTGAATAAAAAAGAAGTGCATATTAACATTCCATTCTGAGATATAATTTTTTAGGAGTCTTCATAGTAAAAGTGGCACAGTTTAAGCAGTGAAGGAAGTTCCTATGGGAAATTGCATTTTTGTATTTACAGAAATGCAACCTATAATATACCAAGAGGCAATATTTCATGTTTTTAAGAAACGAACCGCACCAACTCCATTTATGTTCTTTATTAGTTTACAAAAAGGATGAAATGAGCAATAGTTGTACACAATAATTTCTGAGTAATTTATTTTGTAAAAACAAATATTTTTGTGCAATAGTTAGTTAAGATTTTTCAGAAAACTGAAACCGTCGCTTTTGTGTTAACTTATGATAATCGAGTGTATCGAAAAAAAAATGACTTTTATGTACAGTATCTTATTCGATCTTTTTTTATATTCTTAAATCGGAATATCTTATTTAAGTCTTTTTAAAATTCCTATTGTCACGTCTAAATCGAAGTTCATCTCTGTAAACATTTGGATTTATTCCAAGGTGATGCTTAAAGTTTACTAATCTAGTAGATTTCTCAAATGTTTAGCAAAACAAGAAATTATGAAATAATTGTCTATTTGATGAATTTGGTGCGTTCCTGTGTTTTTTTTTAGTATAGATAAACAACATATGGACGTTAGGATAAGGTTATCATTGATTGATATGTGTTGAAACGCCACTTGGAGAATAACTCTACTATTTCTTGGCGGTCAGTTTTTATTGGTGGAAGGGGGCGGAGAGAACAACCGACCTTCGCTAGAAAAACTGAAAATCCTAGTCAAGTGAAACTGCCATGTGTGGGATTCGAACTGACAACCTCAGTGTTGATAGGCTAGTGATACAGTTGTTCGACTTCTAAGACCACTTGACCACCGACGGCTTAGTTAATAAACGAAATAGAGATGTCAAGAGTATGCTATAATAAGCAATTGATAAATGAAATACATGTTTGAACGTGTAACAAGACAAAGTAAGCAGTTTTATTATATGTGACGAATATGTAGATGCACTCTTCAGTCAGCGATAAATAAGGAACAATCTTCGCTTAACAGTAAAATATAGTTTCATGAGAGTCATTTTTTATATTTATCAATTTATCATCTAAGGTGGTACATTTTGTTTTATTGTAGCAATTGAAGACTATTACGCAAATAAAACACTTGATGATATCATAAATGAGAGCTATAACTTGTTTCCTGAAAGATTAATCCAATTTGAAGGTAATCAAAATTAATATTAAGTCTTTTTTTTATTATTTTGAAGGTAATCAAAATTAATATTAAGTCTTTTTTTTTATTATTTTGAAGGTAATCAAAATTAATATTAAGTCTTTTTTTTATTATTTATGTTTAGTGCACATGTTGCTATAATTCATTACAGTATGAAGAAAATGGTTTAAGACAAATAAAGCAACTTTATACAAACATTCATATGAAAGCAATAGAAACAAGTCATTGTCTATACGCAGTTTTTTTTATATTGTGGTTGCAATGATCTGCTGTAATTTTCAAGTAAAGTATAAAATATAATTTTTTTTTCTCTAATATCTACAAAGGAATCTTTCAAAATGTTATCATCAAAGTTGCAATCATTGGAAGCGTAAAATCAGAGAAGATACATTTATACAACAGTTCAAATACGATTATTTCTTGACTTTCGAATTTTTTGATAATTTTTTTTTAATGTTACCATGGTTTTATTTCTAGCAAATTCGTAAAATATTGCTCAAACTTGTTTGTCAAAGTATATCCAAACTTATGACTTTAATTCATTTCCAGCGAAGTTCAATTTTTACAGTGCCTATCGGCAAATATATTCGGTAATGAGCAAATAAAGGCAGTAACAAAATACGTAGGATGTCCTCTTTATTTGGCGATTAATTTCTATGCCATATCCTTTTTTCAAACTTTAAGTCTTACCATTATATACATGCATAGAGAAAAGCTTGAAAAGCTTAACAAGAATATCTAGTACACGTAAAATGTAAAGGTGCCTTACTAATCAGCGGGAATTTTTTTGTAGATGACATCAGAAAAGCATACAAGGAATGGACACGAGGAGACACTTTCCTCAATTATTCTCACGTAAATATAACTAGAGTCAAATTTTATCGCGATATCATTATCATTGATAAAGTCATATTTATAAATTACTGTTAAAAAACTTTGAATTTTTAAAATACTAAGGTTTTTTTTACCTCAGGAATAAAATTACCTTAGCTGTATTTGGCACAACTTTTAGGAACTTTGGTCCTCAATGCTTTTCAACTTCGTACATTATTTGACCTTTTAAACTTTTTTGGGATTCGAGCGTCACTGATGAGTCTTTTGTAGATGAAACGCGTAATTACAAAATTTAATCCTGGTATCTCTGATAAGTTTATTTACGAAAGTTTCCTATGATCTTGCTCGCTGATAAGTTCCTTCTTCAGCACAGTAGAGTAACATCAATAAATATTGCTTGAAACTAAGGACGCAAGTGACGTTGTCAATGTAAAGAGTCTAAATAGCGATAAACAGAATATTAGTTGGCGTCTCAACTCGATTGTTTTTCTCACATTTGCCGTGCCGGCTCAAGCGAGATTTTCAATCTTGTTGAGATAACAAACGATAATCTATAAATATTATTTTTATATTTCTTTAGTTTCTCAATGGAACGAAAGTTCATGATATTTTGACTAGAATAAATTCACCACGGATATCATTTAGAGAAATGTATATATTTTCAAAACTGTTTATGTTAAACGGTTAATTGGCAGGAATTACGATATATATGGTGACAGATTAATTGATTAACAAGTGGATTGTTTAACTGACCCACAATCCGTAAAGGGACAACCACTCGCAACCACAAATACGAAAGTGAAAAAATAAATGAATAAGAACTTCATGACATTAGTGAAAGATTGCTCTTATCTGATCATACAAGGGTGTTATTAGATAACATTTAATAAAGATGTTTGCTTAACTATTTCTTAACAAAATATTAGAATGGAAGAATTATCTTCAAAACTTCAAAAGCAATAACATCCGGTTACTGACATGATTTATAATAATCCTTTCTGAAATTGTTCGTTTATGAATTAAGAAATTATGAAGAAACTAAGTTGTCACTTCACTCAAGCAAACTTGACCTTAGACTGATTTGGCTATTATCTTAGGTTATTTTTGATCATATACCTCTTTGATTCGGTTCTTAGAAATCTTTGTTTTCAAATATTTGGCCATGAGCGTTCCCGATGAAGGTAAATCGAGAAAAGCGCCTCGGACGCATGACATTTATATACATGTACTTGTTGTTTTAAGTTTTACAGCATTTTTATTAAATAACTTGGAAATGTAAACAAAAACACATAAACAATACCAAACTTGTGATTGAATACGCCATACGAAACAAAAATTCCCAAAAGACCTGTCCCTAATCTGGGTTAAACAATATATGGCTGAGTCATATTCTTTTGAAATTATCTATCAATCAAACGAATTAAATCATAAACGGTTTGTTTCAGTATTTGCAAATGAATGCAGACAAATGGTTTTTTACTCCAATGATGAAAACTGCAGATAGGATTGCCGAAAAATTGAAGAAGGTGTACATACTTAGTTTTCAGTATATCTCAGAAAACAAACCAGGACCAGACTGGACAGGTAGATTAATATATGGTCATATATCCAGCAGGACAAACAGTATACTATATATATTAACGTGTTACATTGTTATAAAATAATTGTGTGTACATAAACTATAGAATATCGCTTTGACACCTTATCTAGTACGTTATCAAGAAATGAATAGTGTTTTCTTAAACTTGTTTAATTATGTTCAGATCATGAAGATGATCTCTGTTATGTATCTATATATAACACTTTATTGCTTACAATATTTCCTAACTGACATCTATGAGTTAATGTACACGTGTATACAAGTCATTTTAAGATACAAATTTCGCTGCACCAAATGGACAATTAGAGATACTTCAGGCCAAATATTTTAAACAAAAAAGACATAATGTAAATCACAGACATGCATGAAGAAGATTAACTTTTTAAATTATATTTGATTTGAAAAATTCATATAAAACAATATCCGTATTTGTATTATACTGAGGAAATATCAATACTAGTTTGTGTGTTTAAGACTCGTGTATTTCAACATTGTTGCCGAAAGAGTAAGGTTACAATGATGCACCATAAAAGAAATTATGATATCGCTTTGATTCTATTGGTTAAAGAACGTATTACATCCATCTAATTAGGATTTATTATGTTAATTATTTTTAATTTCAATTTCATTTTTAGTCTTTTTAAAGTATTAAGCAATAGAAATATTTTGAAAAGTGATGATGTACCAAAAGGTGAAATATAACATCGTCGAAAAACGAGCGGCAAAATCATGTTAAGAATATGACCGTTGTTTTCGATTTGTCAGTTTGTTGATATAGTCGAACGTTTGATTTTGTCAGATTTTATGGACTTCTTCTTTCTGAATTAACATTAGCACTTGTTAACCTCTACTTATTATTATTTTTTTTATTTATATTAAACATATTTTATTAATAATCACCTGTTACATCAACCCTCAGTTGCCCAGGGAAGCAACTAAGGGGGCCCTGATTTTTACAGTCTCATTTGTCGGGGAAAAGCAAATGAGAAAAAAACCCTCCTAATACAAATTAGTAACACCTACCTTTATAAATATTATCTATCCTTGTACAAATGTACATGTACATGCAATCATTACCGATCTATATATCTATACCTCACACCATATATAACTATTTGAATAAAAGTATTTGTTTTATCTTTACTTATTTCTCACAAAGGCTACCTGTATTCATTAAGCAGTTTCAATTTTATCGTACATCAAGTCGTTCTTTTGTTATGTTAGTTTCAATTACATTAAATTTCTGGTCGAGTGATCATTTACCACGTGTGATTCGTTAAAGATTATCTGAAAGGGAATGTGTAGTTCATTCATAAAAACCTCTACTTGTATCCAAAGGAGTACAGCATGGATGGGACTTATTTTATACGTTTGGAGTGCCAACGGTTGGACATCTGAACATCGCTTATACACCACGTGATGCCCAAGTCTCAAAGGACACGATGAAGCTTATCAGTGAATATGTTCGAAAAGGGTATGTAAATTTAAAATCACCGTCAGGTAAAGACAATCATAATTTGAACGAACACCATGGAACATAAGGACTGTTTTTATGTCAATTTGTAAGAATTCTAAAATAAGTTACTAGTATACAGCTGATATAATTGTTTTTTTTAAAATAAATTAACTTAAAATGCGAAGAACTATATGCAACTACATACCAACGCATTTTGGTTCGATTAAACATCAGTAACAACGACTGACAGTAGCTTTTCTGTTATGACTTCAGAAGAGTTGAATTGCAAAATTTATTTCACGTATCAAATTTAAGATTTTATTCGACTGGAAAACAGGGTATCATGTTGTAACCAATGCTGTAATCTAAAAATAATTTAATCGCAATGGTATTTTATCATATTTAACATATGAAACATTATAAGACTCATTGATGATCTTAAGAGCAGAGAGTTGTGCATTGGAATTCAAAATAGTCTGAGAATTCTCTCTAAATATTCAATATCAGTGTAACATTGAAATGTGATAGAATGCTGTACATTAAGTATTTGTTAGACAGCAAATTGTACAGAGAAGAATTTTTTAGTGTTAAAAGGTAAAAATATAGTCAATTTGAAAAGAAAGAAGGTGCGAATATCAAGTAATAAACATATTACCTTTTCTTTCACAGTTATACCAGCAAGAAAAGTTTGAAGTTAGAAAGGTACCGCCCAGCTAGCAAGTCGTTCAACAAACTTGATTGTGTCAATGGAAAAACTATTGTGACAAATGAATTGAATTTCAGATCACCAAGGATAGATTTTTGGTACAAGTACCTGTATGGTTATGAGAATTATAAATGCGATAGATATTATAAGCAACGTGGTTAATTCTAGGAATAGTTTGTTAGTAAAATGATTTTGATATGATGAGCATTTGCAACCAGAAGCCGTCTGATTAATACAATAAAAGGTTCAATAACTATTGTTAACTGTTTCAGTACCCCCAAACATAAGGTTAGAGAAAATGATTTTTTAAGTGTTGATTTGAAAGTGATATCAAGCATAAGGTGTGATAAAACTTTGTCCATCGTGACCATGATATTTCAACAAGACGAATAAGATACCTAGAGTGCAAATAAAAACTATTTGAACATCGGTAAACTACTGTCGCCATTATTCAAATCATAAAAGACAAAAACACAATTATAAATATTATTCCTTTAATAACTACATTTAAAACTAACGATTGGGTAACACAAAGCGAAAAATAAACCGGGAATGAAGTTAGGTGCTATGGAAGGGTAAGCAGTTCTTGCTAGATTATTCGTAGTACTTATGGCAATCAAAATTCATGACATCGGATTCAGGGGTGGTTTACAACTGGTTATGATGTGCTTGTGCTAGAATACAATGTCCTTGATACGTCATTTTATATAATCTTACCTTTATAAAACATAATATTTTGCAATTCGCACACATTTTGGAAAGTTTAGTTTTCTGTGCTCAACAATTTTCGGAATGTATTGGCTTTCAAGCAATATTTATTCAAACACAATTGTCGAGTTTGTGCATATAAATCCCCTGTCTGTCCATCTGAATGTCAACATAAGATGTCAGACTACCAATTTGTATATATTCAACCAGTTTGTTTTTAAATTTTCATAGCTTTCAGAATATTTTACATTAGGTTTTACTTAGTAGAAACAAGAGATATCTTGAATTGTAAATGTTTAACCTTCTAAATGGCAATTTTCAAGCAATGTTTACATTACTTGTATTGAAGTCCTGTCGTTTGAAAGCCAAATACTACTAGAAAATATCCCGTGTTTTTTTTGGGAAATCTTTAAAATGTATACTATGGAGCGCATTTATCTTCAATTTTTAATGCCAAATCACAGACAAGTGGAATCTGCTCAAAATGGTCTAATAAAAAAAAAAAAAAAAAAATTGACAATGAGGCAACTCTCAACAAGAGACCAAATAAAACAGAAATAAACACCTATATCTCATTATATGTCAATCTTCGTCTTTCAACATTGAGCAAAGCCCGTACATGTTCGAACTCATAACGTGTAGTATGTCTCTTTCACTATAAGTTTCATTGTTGCAAATTAGATTGTTAGTTTATGTAAACAATGACATCAAAAACACTACTTTTTTCGGTCAAGTTCTACATTTACATAGTTTTAAATTGTAATGGGTTAAAAGGTGGTCTGAAACCATAAGTGTATGTATATGTTTTTTTTCTGTCAAACTCATTTACATAATTCAGTCTGTTCAATTGGATAAGGTACTTACGTTTTGAATTTACCTCGGAGTTTTGTTATTTTCCTCTTTTTCCATTGTACATGTTCACAATATATGGACTTCATGAAGTGTCTGTGCTACTGACACAAATTAATTTTCAAAGTAGTTATAATGAATAACTAATGAAATCAACAATGCATTAGTTTTCGATTGATGGTCAGAATTCCCTCTCTTTCAATTTATGGCGATTACATATATGAACATGTACTTGTTCAAGCTATACGGACTTCATTATCAGTCACCATCATCACAAGTTTACGGCCACCACAACGAGATGATGACTGATACGTTTATGGTTGTACATGTATTTCAAAACAATTGCAATCTTAAGGCCATACGATACAGTTACAGGGGAGGTAATGACGTTGCTATGGTAAATTGTTATTTTCGCGACGTCAAACCATGACTTATTGGGAAAAGATTCAGTTTTCGACTGATTTTTATCATTCAAACTTATTAAACTTGAAAACGAGTTCATGGACCCCTCTTTTTTAAAATGCCATTTGGTTTTATTACGCGAGAAGGTTATTTGTGCCAATTTTCATGAAAACGTAAATAGTGCAATTTTTTTTGATAAATATACAGCAAAAAATGATGTTTTTTTCTACATTGATGAACATTTGATAAATATGAGTTATTTCTGAATAAAAAGGCTATATTGTCAGTTTTTGATGTTTTGCACTTAATGTTAGAAGGATAAAGCTAAAATCCAAGAATTAAAATATTATATCCGGGTTTTATACTTTCATGAACAACACAATGGGTTCGACATATGCAACAGGATCTGCGTGTCGGTCCAGATCACCTGAGATCATCAGCGGTTGATGATGGGGTTCGTGTTTCTCACCTGTAGTTTTCCGTATTGTGTTTTGTGTACTGTTACTTGCCTATTTGTTTTTTTCTGTTTTTGCCGCCATTGCGTTGTCAGTTTTTTTTTCGACTTTGAATTTGAATATCTGTGTTGGTATAATATTTCGACTCTCTTTCATCTCCCGACATACTACTGTATTATGAACGTCTGGAATGTTTTGTTTGGAAGATTTATAAATCTTTTTGATTTTCTGTCTCAAAAAGAAAGTTCTCATAACTTTTCCTTTACCACTTGTGTCATATTCCCAAATGTGACAAATTGACATTTTCATTTAAGAACTTTAAACTTGCAGATATCACATATGTAATCGATCGACACAATGGAATTCCTCACAGGGATTGCTTGAGCGAACTTTTAAATACACTGTCAGATAAAACGCGCGCAACAACGTATGTATTTAAGAGAGGGACGTTAGATACCAGAGTGACAGTCAAACTCATATATAGAAAATAAACTGACAACGTCTGGCTAAAAATGAAAGAAGACAAAAAGACAAACAATAGAACACATGACACAACATAGAAATCTAAAGAATAAGCAGCACGAAACCCACCTAAAAAACTAGGGGTGATCTTAGGTGCTCTGGAAGGATAAGCAGATCCTGCTCCACATGTGGCACCTGTCGTGTTGCTTATGTTAAAACAAATCCGGTAAATAGTCTAATTCGGTAGGTCACATTCATGAAAGGGAAGGGGATTGTAGTTACAACGTAAGGAAAATATCCGATATAATTCGTGAAACAGTTGTTCCATAACGGTCAACCAACTCGCGATGGCGTACGTAAAATCTACGAAGGGATGATTTCAACTTCACCATTTAGAATTTTTGGTTTAATAGCTTCCTTGTGAGCAGCAACCTTCTATCAAAAATATCATGATAGGAAATGCAAGCATGGGAATATCGTATCAATTCGGAGATATATACCCCGTATGCAGGTGCTGCTGGAATGTTGCTACTTAGAAATGGAAAGTTCACAATTTGAAAGCTGAAATCATCTCTTTTGTCGTAAAGTTTTGTTTTCAACCGACCCTCATTGTCAATTTCTAGATGTAAGTCAAGATATGCTGCCGACGTAACTGTGTCTGTTGTATCCTTTATCTCTAGTTCGAACCTCATGGTATTAGTACGACCAAACATCAGACTTTCAGACGATCTTTAGTTAAATAAAGCAAAAACGATGTGTCTGATATTTTCGATAGATATAATCCGTATAGAAATATGGATATATGATATGATTATCAATGAGAAAACAATGTTTATATTTCAAAACTGTATATGAAAAGAAACAAAAAAGGAAATTGGTTACTAGTATAGTATAAGCAGAAAATTGTAGAATGAGGTATTTTAGTTAAATCTCACAAAATACTAAATTCATAATTATGTATTGTATGTATTGTAATATATACTTGAACGCCGCTTTGATACACAATTAAGTCCTGGTATCTATGATGAGTTTATGGTTTACTTTAAGTCCGCTGTGTATATTAACGTTCTCATTTGTGGATGTTTAAGCAATTTGTTTTAGTTATGTTTATCATATTATAATAAATGGAAATGGGGGAATGTATTAAGGAGACAACAACCCAACCAAAGAGAAAAAAAGAAAAAAAACCCCAGCCGAATGGCCACCAATCGGTCTTCGATACAGAGAGAAAATCACGCTACCGGAGTCCGACTTCAGATGGCCTCTTAACAAAAAATGAGTACTAGTTCAGTGAAAATTGACGTCATTCTAAATCCCTCAACATTTAAATGAACTAAAATTTAAAAAAAAAAAAAAAAAGCATACACGATTAACATATCGACAACTGTATATTCTTACAAGGAGGTTGATACACTCTGGGAACAAAAATGAGATTGCGTCCGTAAAATTGTCGAAGGAAAGATTTCAATTATGCCACTTGGAATCCTTATTGATATAGGGCATAAGCATTGGTAAATTGGTAAATACAGAAAACTAAATATTTTCCACAAGTTAGTTGCCGAGCACTCCATATTCATAGAAACGTGCATCATAAAATATTATGATATAGGAACGCTTGAAGCCAGCCTCTGGGCATGCGATTTTCTCGCTGTGTTGAAGACAAATTGCTGACCTTGGGCTGGTTTCTCCTCGTTGTTGGGGTTGTTGTCGCTTTGACACCTTCTTCGTTTCCATTTTAAATTCTATTTCATTCCCGAACACAATATTATCATTTACATTTCTTTATAAATCTCATTTTAATGACAGAAAAGATAACAAATGGTGTTCTCTCAACTAAATAACAACTTCTAACGTTGAACAGTTTCACATCGGCAATAATGTCAAAAATACAGTAATACAACATTGATTTCATAAGTACACAATAGTTTTAACTTTCTATGAACTTACGTTCATATAAAAATCATTCACAAAAAACATTGGAAACAGCAAATGTATAAAGTTAAAAAAAAGAACATCAACGGAAACAGTATATATTAATAAACGATCATATAAATACATACATATTGTATTCTAATTCTATAAGGTGCTCTGAAAGATAAAATGTTCACATCTTTAGTTTTTTGTTTAATATTCTTCAATGAGGTTTCGTCTTACTCATATTACGGACCAATTCGAAAAACTGTTTACGGATGGATTCGGGGGAAAGTGACTACGCGTGTTCCAGGATTAAATGTTGAGGAGTATTTAGGGATGCCATATGCATTGTCACCTATTGGACAGTTTCGATTTAAGGTAAAATTAATCATTTTATTTTGGAAGCGTTTTTCTTAAACTAAAATCGGTGAAGATATTCTCGTTGGCATTTATGCCACATCTTCTTATTTTTATTATATGCGGAAACACGCATCATTTAATTAAAGATTAGTTTTGCACTAGTTCGTTCTATTCCTTTCTTTCACTATCATTTGATTTTGTAAGTTTTCTGGACTTCCTCTCTGTGAATTTGCCATATATGTTTTTTTTTTTTGCCTTTTTAAATTTTCTTTTAACAAATAACATTGATATTTGACCATACAGACATGAGTTATTTAAATACAAACTGTTATCCTAGTTATCTCAAATGTTTTAATTGCAGAGACCATATGAACCATACAGATGGCACCCTAGGGTATTAAAAACCACTACAATCCCTCCAGCATGTCCTACTATAAGTCTTGCCCACATACAGTGGCACAAACCAGGATTCACAAACCTCAACGAAGACTGCTTATACATGAACATTTATAAGCCTATGGTGTGTACGTTATACAATAACGAATTAAATAATGATTGCCATCGATTTTGGTATATAGTTTTTGTGAACAATTTGGAAACATAAGATATCTTCATATAAATCCGTATTTTAATTATTGCCATTACCATCATAGCTGCGTTTTAGTTGAGGGTAAACATTTCAAAAAGAGGGCAATCATTTGCTCTTTGCAATTAAAAAAAAGCTTATTTAAACATCCGATATTCTACTTATCAATTGATTAATGAAAGTGAACATATAATCAGGAATGTATATGGAGAAAGGCAATTTTGATGTCACTATCATCTTGGAAACATGTCAAAATAGCCATATTTGACTGAAAATAGCAATTTTACAAATGGCTTAGGGTCAAGATAGTAATGTTGCAACGTCTCACCAAAAAGACTGTTTAACATATACATCGTTGGACAATATCTCCTTCATAAGAAATTATATTGCAGTTTTTGCAGCTATTCACTAAATGCAAGCGATAATTAACTTATATAAAAATGCCAAGATAGAATTAAAAATAACATCAACACTGGTGTGTGATGGACCACTGTCTTGTGAAAATCTTAAAGTTGCGTTTTGGAAGATTTATAATGATTTTAATAATCGCATCCAAGGGATAAAAAGTGTATATAAATATATTACGTTCAATTTATTGTTTCAGCCGCATCTTCCAGAGTAACTTTCAAAACATTCTCAAATTACCTGACATATTTATTTTGTCTGTAGACCCGACGACAAAAAATGCCAGTCTTACTGTCTATACACGGAGGTTCCAACTCTGATGGCATGGGTGCTAAGGTTGACGGGGACCTATTAGCAGCATATGGACAAATAATTGTTGTGACATTCAATTTCAGAGTAAGCGTTCTAGGTAACTATAGTGATCTGTGGATATTTTCATCGTTTGAATAGCATCTTAAGGTTTCCATTGAACAAACAAAAAAAACCAGTTTGATTTCTAACTCATATTTTTGGACCTTAAAGCCTGTACATTTTCAAATGTGACGATGATGTATTTATTTTAAATCCAATTGTTTCAATTTTAAAGACGAGTTCGAGCATTTTGCCAAGTTTTGACAGGATTTTCAAAAAAATAAACATTTACATCACGTCTCGTCCACAAACAACTTGCAGAAAATAAAAACTTTATTTAACAGTTGACGTCCGACTAATACAATAAAAGTTTCAAAAACTATTGTGTTAATTCTTTCTTTACCTCCATACAAAAGGTTATCAACATGTTTGTTTATAGTTTGTTTATAGTTTTTGTTTTGAAAGTAAAAGAAAGGAATATGATGTAATAATACTATTTCCTTGTCTTCCAAAGCCATGATTAAGAAAGGTTGACGTATGAACAAGAAAATTAAGATACCAAGAGTGAGATTGAAAACGGTATCGATTAGAACAACGGAAAACTAATGTCGCTTTAATTCAAATCATAACAGACAAAAAGCCAATCATAAACATACCTACCCGGGTGCGAGATTTTCTCGCTTCGTTGAAAACTAATTAGTGGCCTTCGGCTTTTGTCTGCTCTTTGGTTCGGGTTGTTCGGCTTTTGATATATTTCCTATTTCCATTCTCAAACATATCCTTTAATTACTACACTCAAAAATATAGAAAAAAAGATTGAGTAACACCAAGCAAAACCCCCCCAAAAAATGGGAATAAAAATTCAAGAATGTTTTACAACTGGTTATGATGTGCCTGTGCCGACAAAATTTTATCACCCAGGAGTCGGTTTCAACAAAAAACAACTTATGACGAGTGTGTACATATAAATATCACTGTCAGTCCATCTAAATATACACATAAGGTGTCAGACCACCAATTAAAAGTCTCTATTTACTCATCCAAATTTTGTAATTTTCACAGCTACCTTCATATTTTAACTTAAGTTGTTACCTGAATTGTATATGTCTTCTCTATCTACATTTCAATGTTCAACCAATGATTGAAGTCTTGTAATGTAACACTGACGTTCGGAAGTACTACTAAAGAAAAACCCTGGTTTTCTGGAATTTTTAATAAAGAATAAGAATACTATTTAGCGCATTAATCCTCAATTTTCATTACAAACTCATAGAATAATAAATTTGGCTCAAAATGGCCAAATATATTTCTTTTCCTCCAAAAGTTTCATTTCTGCAAATGTGTTTCTTAGTTTAAGTAAACAATGCCACCAAAAGCACCATCTTTTGTAACGGAAAGACTACTTTCATCCAAAAAGTGTATGTCTGTGGTTTTCTGTCAAAACTCATTTACATCATTACCTCTGTATTATCGTATGGCGAGTACATACATCAATTGTAACGTTACGCTCTTATATGTTGACACTATATGGACTTCATAAAATGTCTGTGCTACTGACGCAAAAAAAGTTTAAACCAAGATATAATGAAAAATAAAGGCATCAGTAGTATACCATTGTTCGAAATTCGATTGAGAGAAAACGAATCCAGGTTACAAACTAAAACCGAGAGAAACACATCAGCTATAAGAAGAAAATAACAAAACAAGAGAAAAACTGAAGAACATTCTGAAACCAACTTTACAGGATTTGGTTGACTGTTTATGACGATATGTTTGTGTCTCTAATCACTTGCCATATGAATATAGTCATATTTATAAATTAACTGTTTACAAAACTTTTGATTTTTTTTTTAAATACTAAGACTTTTCTAGCTCAGAGCAGATCACCTTAGCTGTATTTAGTTAAATGCTCTTCAATTTCCTACTTTATTTGGCCTTTTTAACTTTTTTGGATTCGAGTGTCACTAATGAGTCTTTTGTAGGCGAAACGCGCGTCTGGCGTAAATACAAAATATAATCCTGGTATCTATGATGAGTTAAGTTGCAATATGTTTTCATGTTCCTAGATCTTAAGATACCAGAATAGATGTCTGATCTGTTAAGCTGAAGGTGTGATAAAAGCCACAACTATTTGAAATTGCAAAATAGTTATTTATGTTTTAGATTTGGAATTATAAAAATAGTTATCAAAATATATACGAGGTAAAATATTGATTGATTGATTGATTGATTTGTGTAAAATGCACTTTAAGCACTATTAGCTTTTTCGTGGAAGTAATTTCTGATTGAGGGACGAATCCGGTGTGCCCAGAGAGAACCACCGACCTCTAGTAGAAAAATTGTCAAATGATTTTTGGTGTGGTTCCTAATGCTTAGTATTTTCTTTGTTGTGTTGTGTGAACTGTTGTTTGTCTTTTGGTATTTTTCTTTTTTTTTATCATGGCGTTGTCAGTTTATTATCGACCTATGAATTAGTATCTTTCGCCTTTCTTTTATTTCACGACAGACTGATATGTCTTATATGAACGTCTGAAGAATGTTGTTTGGTAGATTCATAATACCATTTGATAAAAAAAAGTGGCTTTATGTTCTAGTATCCACGTAGATCCATCCTTTTTTTCGAGAACGGCGGGGGACAATGGAATCCGAACTTTAAATCGGGATTAATGGAGATATAACACTAACATTTTTTCATCAATATTTACTTCGACAATCCCAGCTCCAACATGGTGCTAGGCAACTGAGCAGTCTATTATTATGATGAAGAAAGCCGAGGTATTTGGAGATAACGAACGGGCTACTTGGCGGGAACAGAAAACAACTACCGCGGAAGATAAATAATCTATAATCTCGCCTACCGAGGGCCCAAACATACCCATTCTAGTTCAAACTGTGGTCTGGTTACTAAAGATGTGTTTATGAGGATGAAAGATTTAATTCATCTGCTGGTGTACTAAAATTGCCAGTGCCCTGAGTCAGAATTGAATTCTGAATCCATAGGTCTTAACCAATAGACCACTGGAAAACACTTTCATAACTTCTCCTTTACTGTTTGTGTCATATTCCCAGTCGTGACATTTTCACTGACTGTTGATTTGTATGGCGAGTGATATGTGTTTTGCAGGAGACGCTTAGGCCATGACAATTAACTTTTAAGTTCTGTGACACCGCTGCTGGTTTGTATTTCTCAGCGAACAAAAACAAAATAAACAGCATATGTAAAACATCTGCGCTGTACAAACTAATAAAAAAAATGCTAATTCTTATACATTCGGAAAACTCTTGTTTTTAATTCTGTTTGTATTTACAGAAAGTTTTGACAGCGTAATGGAAATTCTCACAGGGTGCTTGAGCGAATTTACAGATACACTTTGAGATAAAACGTCCGAAACGAAGTATGTGATCATCGTCGCTAGTAGGGCGACAAAGCACCAGACTTTCTAACGATAATAATTAAATAAAGCAAACGCGATGTATCTGATATTTTCGATAAATATTATCTGTATAACGGCTCTCAATGTATGTACTGGTTGTTGAAATAAGTCTGCAAAAATAATGAAAATCAGTGCAGTTTCCTTATGATCATATTCAACGGGCTAAAAGATCCGTTTTTACAACAATAACTAATAAGTATAACAAAAAATACTAAACTCCATGGCACATTTGAAGAATAAAGTCCAAAATAAACTGACAAAAACAAACCCCATCAACGGAACAAGTGAAAATTAACTGTCATATACATGAAGTGCAAATACAAAAAATAAAGTTTTGTTTTATTTTGACTAAAAGTGGGACTTATTAAGGTAGCACAATACAAAGATTTTATAACTCCAACTCCCAAGTTTTAAAATGCTGTAACTTTCTTAATAATGCTTGAAAATTTATAAAAGTGGTAGTTTTGGATAGCTAACAGATTACTCTTTCAAATTAATGCAATGTTAGCATTATGCAACAATTATGTAACCAATTATAATGTTAACTGTGTCTAAAATATTTTTCACCAAATTTCCACTTTCAAATGAAATTAGCTTCTACATAGGTATCCCTAGAGAGTTGATTTTATTATATGTTGTTCCTATGGCCATCATCTACAAAAGGGTATCTCAGATTTCAGATAGAATGTATAGAACAAATTTGACACCTAATCAAACATTATCTTCTTTTATGTGGTTAGGATGTTTACACTAATTAGAGATTTATGAGAGAATGGAATACCATAAGAACAATTTGAGACACCCTTTTGAAGCCCATGATGTGTTGATTAAGATTTTGTTAAAAAAAAAAAAAAAAAAAAGAAAGATTTTGTTAAAATTTTCTGTATAGTTAAAGAGATGATAGAGCTAAATTCATTCAAGTGAACTGACCCAGATTTTGCCACTAATTACATAAATATTGATTACATAATGATTGCATAATAAAAATATTGCAACCATTTAAAAGATTAATCTTTTATCTTTCTATATATGCCTCTTTTATTATTTTCTATGCATTCATAAGAAAGTTACAGCATTTTAAATGTTAGTGATTGGAGTAAAAAAATCTTTGTATTGTGCTACCTTAATGGTATGTATTGTGTAAAAGCTAAGATTGTTATCACCTCAGGCAATGTTGATCATTATTAGAGTTGGTTGTCTTGATAGTTTCATTTAAATGTTTTTGTTATTTTTGAAATTAATAGGTGCGTATTGCAGATCTTTAATTGCCACTTTGATTTTCGCAATATTTCATTTTTTTTGTCAATTTAAGCTTCAGTTAATTTATTTCGAACATTGAAGTAACTTATCCCATGTGAAACCGATATCTCCAAATTTCGAATAAAACTACATTCAACATTTTGACGTTTTTGTCATTTTTTCTTAAATGTATTTTTTAACCTAAATGTCAGTACCACAAAATTGACAAATATTTGCGTAAACGGGTGCTTACAGAACTTTGACTGCAAAAGATAATCATATACAATTTGATTTTAACATACTTTTTTCTTTATAAGGTTTTCCGGTACAAGCAATTGTGGTAAAATAGAAATATGCAATTTCAGAGTAATTTCAGAGTATTTATATGGGATCATTATACACCAATAATAGATATTTCATTAAAACATTGAATTATAGCACGATATACAAATCTTCACTTTTTAATAGTTTTATTCAACTGTTTTAAACTTCATTAAAAGTCTAGCACAGCAACACGCCAGCAAAAGCTGAAACTTCGCGTTTCTGAATTTAATTATCGTAGAAGAAAAGAAAACAGATTGATCTTTTGTTTGAGGACACAAAATGTCATCATAATTTTTTTAACTACACAGAAATTTCAGATGAAACAGAAACAAAGTGAAATTTGATATGATTCAACGGAAGTATTTTTTTAAAGTATTATTTTTAGTACAAGTTTTGACCTCTAGAGTAACGCCTACATGTTATTTCATAACCAATAGTACTCCTCAACTCAAGTAAGTATTACCAATTTGAGAACGTAATACATTACAAGTTGCATCCTAATTTAAAGCAATTACCTACTATTAGAGTAAAACAGTACATAAACATAGTAAACATATAAACTTTTTTATTGTAAAAATACAAACAACGCAAAGAAAACGGGACGGCAACATGTTTGCATTTTGTGTCCTCTTGATGTTAATCAGCTACTGTACACCTCATAATTTACCAATAAGAAACACAGTGTATGGAAAAATTAGCGGGAAAATATCCGTACGTGTTCCGAATGTAGAAGTGGAGGAATATCTTGGTGTTCCCTATGCGTCTCCTCCTATAAGTCATTTACGTTTCAAGGTAAGACAGTCTGAATGGTAAATTTCCGATTATTATTAATGTTTATATCATGTCTTCGAACAATTGAAAATTTCACTATACAAATAAAGGTTTTCATACAAAATGAGATATCCGTACATTATGCAAAACGTCTGTATCTTCTTTTTTAAGCGAACAATGATATTCAAATAACTCTTATTTGCTGTCATCGTTGCGGTTCATTTCTATTCAATGTCTTTAAAAGAAGAAAAAACAACGATTGGGAATATTACGAAACACTTAAGTTAAACTCATTAATCGAGGTAACCCATCGATATACTAGACTTTAGTTTTTCTTCTTCTAGATTTACGTTACATCTATATAATTCTTATCAATTGCGCTCGGTGCAAAACACTTTTATAACTAAATCGATAACGGAATTGATGAGCAACCGAATGACCAACAAGTTCTCAAAATCTTTTGAACGACTTTATTTCAACGTTTACAGTTATGTCCGTATAATTTTTTTCACCAATTTTTAATTTGTTGTTTTGTAGTCATTTGACTTTACTCACTGAAATAAACGACTGTGAGTAAGTTTTGATGAATATTTTATAATTCGGAGAGTTAGGTAAGATGAATATTTTATATCTCTGTGAGTTAGGTCAGATGAATATTTTATAATTCTGAGAGTTAAATAAGATAAATATATTTTAATTATAGAGACCACAGGAGCCTAAACCCTGGAAGCCTAACATTTTAGAGACCAGCGAATTATCACCAGCATGTCCACAGGATTCAATGGAATATATACAGTTCCATAAACCAGAGTTTGTTAGAACTGACGAAGACTGTCTATATATGAATATATATGTGCCAAAAGTATGTAATTTGTTTACTTTGGTAAAACGTTTTTAAGATGTATTTCCAATGACCTATATAAATCAAACAGAAGTGTAATGGAGAGAACACTCTTTGTTGCTAGGTACCTAGGTCTTCTTTTTAAAAACAAGCCGAACTGTAGCTATATTTCACTTATGATACCCCCACCCGTTATGTATTCGATAAACAGGGAGTTGATGAGTTTTGAATCACAAAGTAAAGCATGCTCCCTGAAGGCTGTATTCCAAAGCTTCTAAAGCTTTGATTTGTAGGTCCTGTGACGCAGAATGAACTATGGTATACCTGTATACTTTCCTTCTTTTTCGGAATTCAAATCTAAATACATCTTTTCAAACCCTAAAGTTCCTTTTAAATACAGAGTGATTTAATTGCCAATCAAACAAAATTCAACTAAACACCAAAAGGACGTTAATGTAAACAACTATTAAATGTAAACGTTCGCCTCGTTCTGAACATGCATTAAGTATGGTCTTAAACAATGAGCCAACCAAATACAATGTAGTAACTATAAAGGACAATGTAGTAACCATAAAGGACAATGTAGAAACTATAAAGGACAATGTAGTAACTATAACGGATACAATGTAGTAACTATAAAGACAATGTAGTAACTATAAAGGACAATGTAGTAACTATAAAGGACAATGTAGTAACTATAAAGGACAATGTATAAACTATAAAGGACAATGTAGTAACTATAAAGGACAATGTAGTAACTATAAAGGACAATGTATAAACTATAAAGGACAATGTAGTAACTATAAAGGACAATGTAGTAACTATAAAGGATACAATGTAGTAACTATAAAGACAATGTAGTAACTATAAAGGACAATGTAGTAACTATAAAGGACAATGTAGTAAATATAAAGGACAATGTAGTAACTATAAAGGACAATGTAGTAACTATAAAGGATACAATGTAGTAACTATAAAGACAATGTAGTAACTATAAAGGACAATGTAGTAACTATAAAGGACAATGTAGTAACTATAAAGGACAATGTAGTAACTATAAAGGACAATGTAGTAACTATAAAGGATACAATGTAGTAACTATAAAGACAATGTAGTAACTATAAAGGATCCAGTGTAGTAACTATAAAGGACAATGTAGTAACTATAAAGGATACAATGTAGTAACTATAAAGGACAATGTATAAACTATAAAGGACAATGTAGTAACTATAAAGGACAATGTAGTAACTATAAAGGACAATGTAGAAACTATAAAGGACAATGTAGTAACTATAAAGGACAATGTAGTAACTATAAAGGACAATGTATAAACTATAAAGGACAATGTAGTAACTATAAAGGACAATGTAGTAACTATAAAGGACAATGTAGTAACTATAAAGGATCCAGCATGACAAAATGTAAAACAATTCAAACGAGAAAATCTACGTCAGCTTTTATACTTAATCAATAAACGAAAAACAAAAAGAGCAGACAGCAACATAAAAAAAAAACCATTGATTATAAGCTACTTACTTTGGAAATATGTGGAGTGGTTAACATCCTTACTCAGCCCTCTCCTAAACTTTGATGGTACAACGGTGTAACAAAACAACACAAAATTACTCTGGTAAACTCAGTGGTAAATCTAAGTGTTTTAAAAATGAGGATGTGGTATGATTGCCAATGAGACAACTCTCCACATGATTATTTTGTTTTTTATTTTTACACGATATATCCACAGGTCGATACAGAGTTACTGCCCGTCCTTTTATTTATTCACGGAGGTTCTAACGTAGTAGGTATGGGCGCCATGCTTGACGGCAATATATTAGCAGCGCATGAGGAAATAATTGTCATATCTTTTAACTACAGACTTGACGTTCTTGGTAAGTTCTTTTGTTTTTCAGTAAAAATATCATCTATTCTGTATAAAATATAAAGCATATCGATATTATATGATCTGGAATGTAGATTTTACGTGTACTGTTACATCACTCATGTTTCTTTATTTTGCAACGTTTAACTTTCTTGATTTACTGTTTTTAGTTCGAATTCAGATAGTTTATATTTTGGCTCTTTAAAAAGAAAGGAAAACCAAAACGTGTTGTAGCATCGAAGTATGAAAAACATTGTCACACGTCTGAATGAGATACTCTGACATTGTAAAATTGATCGTTTAAAGTGTTTACATTACAGTATAATTTGTTTATTGACATTGGTCTTGAATAACGAAATATATTGTTATGAAATAATTTTCTATATCAAATAACTAAATTACTACGTTACTACTATAATAGATGATGCAATTTTAGTTAATATATCCGATCAAGTACTATCTAACAAGATTTCATTAATAAAATTATTCAAATCGCATATAATTGAGATATAAGTAGTAAATATGAGACAACTAACACTTACACTTAGGTCCATATTGTCATTTTTTAACCTCGGTTTATTTATCTTATAATGTCATCTTGACTTGTATGACAGTTACATTAATAGGGTAATTGGAAAATCATGGAAAATCATCACGATTTCAGATTTTAATTTGAAGTCACCCATATAAGATAAAATTATTTTTCTTTTTGACTTTCTGTACGAGTAAAAAAAAAAGTCGGCCAGTAGTGAAATCATAATATAACCAACATTTGTTTGCTTGACTATTTATATTGAGCTAATCCCTATAGATATAAGAAGATGTGGTATGTATGAGTGTCAATGAGACAACTCTCCATCCAAGTCCAAGTCACAATTTGTAAAAGTAAACCTTTAAAGGTCCAAGTACGGTCTTCAACACGGAGCCTTGACTCACACAGAACAGCAAGCAATAAAGGGCATTAATATGACTAGTGTAAAACAATTCAAACGGGAAAACCAACGTTTTAATCTATATAAAAAAAAACCCGAGAAACGTGAAACACTTATGAACCACATCAAACAAACGACAACCACTGAACATCAGGTTCCTTTGAAAAAGTAAACCGTAAACACGATACCGAAAATAATTAAATCTTGTTGCGTATCATGGGCGTTTCTAAAACTAATTTCTAATCAGTGGAACTTTAAAAAATACATGTAGATATTCATTAGATATTCGGAGTTTAGTATGACGTACATTATCACTGAACTAGTATACATATTTTCTAAGGGGCCAGCTGAAGGAGGCCTCCGGTTGCGGGAGTTTCTCGCTTCATTGAAGATTCATTGCTGGCCTTCGGCTGTTGTCTGCTCTATGGTCGGGTTGTTGTCGCTTTGACACCTTCCCCATTTCCTTTCTCAATTTTATTGACTATTAAACAAAAAACATGACAATGCATCAGTAGAATTATATACAAATAAATAAAATTTACATTGATATTTATTTATCTAAAATCCCGCATTACGAACTTGTTTAAGACAATCAGGTTATTTTTCGAATCAGAAGATCATTGCAGGAGATATATTCTAAACACATAATATGATGTATACTTAACGATGGTGGTTAAATCAATCCTTATCTGTTTTCTGCTAACTCGATTGCATAAGATATTTTGTACCAATTGCAATATGAACAGGATTTTACGCTGCCCCTGAAAAAGGAATAAAAGGCAACAACGGTCTAATGGATCAATTATTAGCTATGCAATGGGTTCAAAGAAACATTAGGTTTTTCAATGGTGACCCGTCAAAAGTAACAATATATGGACACAGTGCTGGAGCTGGGGATGCAGGTCTTCACATGTTATCCGATTTAACAAAAGGTATTATAATATAACAAGAAAGATATCATTCTATAATAAAATGAAGAAAAGATAAGAGGTGTGTTGTAAAACTTTTCTATAAGGAGAGGTCCTAGTCTCCATCACACTCGATAATAACACTTTCCTTACACGATATGTTCATCGAACTCGAGAAACAAATGTTACTTTAACAATATGTTCTAGTATCAATCACACTCGTTAAAAAACGTATCCTGTATATGTAAGAGTAGGTACTGGACTTGTGCGTGGTTGTTAAAAAACTATCTTGGGAGACCCCATTATAGTTTTATGTTATTAGGAACGGAAATGTTCATAGCAGTAGTATATTTTAGCCGTCTTTTACGTACATTCAATTAATTTATGGTTCGATTTTGTAATATTTTAATTATCTGAATATAGTATAAATGTAAAGTATACTTTGATTACAACACACACATACACATACACATATATAAATATATATATTAAGATTAACATTTCATAATTACTTCTGACACTTGCTTCTTACTTTCCCCATTTATATATATTTAAGCATTTGAATCTAGAGGCAGTAAGAGAGTTGAATAAGAATGATCAACTGGAACTTTTTAACCTTGAACGACAGCAAATAAATTTTGCCTACTTTCTTTTATTTTGGACATTAGCAACTGGCGAGGCAACTTAGTTATAAAGTAACAAAGAACTGCATATAATACGTTATCAAAAGATAGTAACGTTTATACTTTCGAAGAAAACAGAAATTGATCATTGAGAGATAAATAAGGTGCATATAAGTTGACATCGCAAAATATCTTCTAATGATTTGATTTTTACATGTGATCAAACCTATCCACTGTCTATCTGAGACATGTATAGTAAAATTTGAAATAACACACAATAAAAACCCGCACAGTCAAACTACAACCAACGTGGTCACTAACTTCACCAAAGAAATGAACGAAGTATTATACGTTGACATGCTAAATTAAAGGAAGCTCGTTAAAAGCGAAGCTTGCATAGGACATTTACATATTTATCCAATTCACAGGTTTATTCAGAAATGCAATCATCCACAGTGGTTCAGCTTTTGCGAACTGGATGTTATCTAAATGTATAAAAACTAGTAGCATGCCAGTTATCCCAAACAATTGTCAACCTGGTACCAGTCTAATAGCTGAAGACCAACAAGACGAGGATATTTTAGATCTTTTAAACGGGACATCTATAGACAAATACCTATCAAAATGGGGTCATGAGGTAATAACTGCTTGTAATTCATTTTTCTAAACTGAGTTACTTCATATTTAATGTAATTTGTGCTACGACCAGAAACCAGCTTTAAATTGTATGCAGTAAAAGAAGAAGACAAAAATCAATTATAAATTCCACAAGATTTATCAAAACACAATTTAACAAGAAATATTATACAAATTGAATTGTCAACTTGACTGTTAAAATATCTAAATGTTCGAAACTAGTCTTTTCTTGATCCGGAGATCCTTAAGTATACTTTTCTAGTTGTCACGGAATCCTCTAGAACGCTGCAGAAGGAAAAATTTATAAAACACTGTAAAAAAAACTTCTTGAACACTGTAGAAGTTTAAAAGAGGGACGGAAGATACCAAAGGGATAGTCAAACTCATAAATCTAAAACAAACTGACAACGTCATGGCTAAAAATGAAAAAAGACAAACAGAAAAACAATAGTACACATGACACAACATAGAAAACTAAAGAATAAACAACACGCATTATTACGCATAAATTACGCATCGTAGAGTATGTATAGAATATTATGAAAGTCCAATAGAAAGTTTTAATCATTCTACTAGTATACCTTCGACTGTACCACATGTACCAGTGATGTCTAAAAGTCACAAATTTTGTGTTTTGTAAACAACGATTAACAGGTCACAACCCAATTATATAAACATCTCATAAGGCCACATAAAACTAAATAGGCCAAGATAAATATTATCTCATAATAATTGCCTATCTTACAAGGTGCAATGTTCAATAAGGGTACCTTGCATGGTCACCAACACGTATGTAAATATTCGTCATTGTTTAAAATCGTCATTGCTGTACTCTTTCAGAACCAAGTTAATTTTTTATCCTGTATAAAAAGAAAAGGAAACACATTGTGCCATAGTAAAGTATAATACAAAAAGTTTATAAAATAATTGTTGCATAATAAATTATGTAGACAAACAATAAAGTGTATATTTAGGAAATGCTGCAACCTATTTTTATTATATTTTTGTGAAGGCTGCTGTTGTAGTTGATGGAGAATTTATCACAGGAAGTCCAGAACAAATGTTCACCTGTGGACAGTTTCACGCTGGTTCAGTTTTGCTTATAATGGCGCGAGACGAAGGCTTTCCTTTAGATATGTCAAGTATGTATGCTTGAATATCCAAAGATAATAATCTTAGAATGCTTGAAAAAAAAAAAAAAGAACAAACGCCAACAGTATTTTGTAACCACACAGAAGTGATAATATATAGGGATGTAAGAATGCGTAAAAAAACCTATCGACAAATTGATACTTATTATTTGTGCAACATTAAGAAGTCTACAATTGTTCAATATATATATATTAATGTGAGACGAGATGAAGTTTGTTGTAGTTAATGGATATATGTATTTGTTAAATAATGAATCTAAAGAACATTACGAAATGCCAATTCAAAGCATTTAAAGAAAATCAAGCAAGAAATAAAAGTATAGAGAAAAAATAATAACATTAAACTATAAAAAAAAAAGACATAACAAGCACAATTGTTCTGGAAGTGTAAATATGTCCTGCTTCACATGTAACTAGATATAAGTAGATGTTGGCTCACATCGAACAGCAAGCTATAAAGGGCCCCAAAAATTACTAGTGTAAAACCATTCATACAGGGAATAAAGGTTTAATCTATATAATAAGAAACAAGAAATGAGAAACACTTATGAACTACATCAATAAACGACAACTACTGAACATCAGAACATCAAGTCAAACACTCACATAGATGCACTGAAGGTTAACAAGGGTCTAAGTCAAGATCGAAGACACACGAAGAACAACATTGTGCCTACCTTATACAAGAAACATGACAACAATTGCAAACCTATCTTGTTGTTTTTGTTGAAAATATATAAAAAAAACAGAATCTTTAATTGTGTCAATACAGTTTCAACCAGTTAATGAAAACTATATTTTTCTATTAAATAAATAGAAAATAGTGTGATTGAATATCAAAAGTTTATACTACTCTTTATATCCAGAAATGGTAATATATCAAACATATAATTGTAGGCTATGATGAAATAAAGGGCCGGCTTGATATAAAGTCTTATATCGAATATGCTGCACAAGAATTATTTCCAGACAGACCGGGATTTCAAGGTATTAATTCTCAAGACAGGTTAATTTTAAACTGCCCAGGACCTCTTGAGTGCACCCAGGAATAAAAAATGCACTAAAGACTCTTTATAGATATCGAATTTGCACACAGGACGAATATATGTATTCGTTGCTGGTTATTAATTTCAGTGGAAAATTTTGGTAGATTTTGAAAACGAACTTAGAGAGATATTTATTATTTATTTTAAACAATGAGGGCATGTGTCATTGTCACAAAACTACTCAGCTGTGAATTGTCCAGTTAACGAAATCCATTGGATAATTCTTATGAATATCAGAAACATATTGTGCTTTCATCTGTTCTCGATCGTTGTCAGTTCTCGATAACTATGCGCGGGTTCAAATTTGACATACTTTGAGAAATGGCACGTGTCTTGGGTTCGCCGGGATTCACCTCCAGAACAACACCTCGCTTCACGCAATCAACTATTTCATCATGTTACGTATTAAGGTATGTATAAAAACAAAATAATAAATATAGATTCCTATAATAACCTACTTTTTCTGATTCACAAAACTACCCTCACTTCACCTCATAATAGTTATCAAAGGTACCAGGATTATAATTTACTCGTTTTCATATGTTAACAAAACATAGCGTCCAAAAAAGGCCAAGCACACAAATGTTATAGGTGTCAGACCACCAATTACTTCTTCAAATTTAGAATGTATGTAAAAGTAGTCCTACTCTGACACAAAATAGTGCTTTTGATGTCATTGTTAACTCAAACTAACTAACAAATTTGCAGAATTGAAACTTTTGGTTTATGAGTTTGCGTAAAAAATTCAGGATTAATGCACTACATAGTACACTAATTTAAGATTTCCAGAAAACCGGGAGTTATTTTGGTAGTACCTGTGTTTTCAAGTTAAGAAGTTTGTTATAAGACTTTAAACATTGGTTGAAAATTGGCATGTAGAAAGGTGATACATTTAAAATTCAGGATATACCTGGTTTCCTTGAAGTTAAACTTAAGGTAAAATATTTAGAAAGCTGTGAAAATTGCAAAATTTGGTTGAACAGATAGAGATTTTTAATTGGTGGTCTGACACCTTATACTCAAACGGAAATATAGGTGTGACGTCGCTCAGAAAAAAAACCATGGAACGCCGTTTGGATCATATCTTATGATTTAATTATTTTTTTTATCGTATAATCGGCAATGGTAGAGCAAGAAAAGAATTAATTTATTTAGAGTATATTAATGATTTTACTTTTGCCTTCGAGTAGAAACAACAACAAAATTATTTTTTTACCAAAATTATATGAAAAAATTTCTAAATTATTCAATAAAAGAATACATACATATATTTAATATTAAAAAACTAATTTTTGTTTCTATTTTTTTTCCCAGGATAGATCAACACTTTGGGTTCGTGTTGTTTATTCTTTAGTTTTCTATGTTGTGTCATGTGTGCTGTTGTTTGTTTGTCTTTTTCATTTTTGATTTATGAGTTTGAATGTCCCTTTGGTATCTTTCGTCCCTCTTTTAAACAGTATTTAGAATTTACACCACTTTCTAAAACTGCCCATAATTCTACATACACAATTAACTGCAGTACTTTCATTATACTATACAGAAATGAATTTGAATATGTATCATGAACGTTTACTTTTTTCGCTATCTTTAAAAACCTAAGCCACTAGTCTTTTAGGTTTTTGATGTCTTATATCATGCAGTGAATACAAAATTAAAAAACAATCTAAAATATTTCATATTTTTCTACAACTAATTCGACCCTTAGTTTGGGAAAGTAAGTTCAGTTGTGATTCTGTATTTTTGTCAAATCATACTGTTCAGATACATTGACTTAAGTAGGGTACACAAAAGAGCAACCTAAATTCTTGAATCCGAATACTACCGTGCTGGAAGCCAAACTGGTAGGCCATGGTATGATGGCAGCTTATGGTTATGGTTACTCAAGGTCAGAAACTATTATGATAGCCTCTGATTTTGCCGTTTTCCTCTAGAAACTAGTGGTACTACAACTTCATGAGTAGATAGTCAGAAGAATGTTTTTTAGTCAAAACAAGAGCATTGGAGGCGTCTCGTGCAAAGTCTGCCACAAAAGAAAAGGTTGATAGTTATTTTGAAGAGCTGAACAATGTATTGGATAAATATTATCAAGGCATGAAACCACACTGCATATGAACATTGACGAAAAAGGTTTCAATACAGAGCAAAAACCAAGTGAAGTAGTAGGAGATAAAAGGCTACTATACAATCAGTAACATGAGGGAGATCACGAAGAGTGACAGTTATAGGTTGTGGAAATGCTATAGGTACACATATACCTCCCTGTTTTGTGTTCTCAGGTAAAGGAATGTTAAGTGAACTACTGGGTGATGGAATGCCTTGAACAGATGGTGGAGTCTCAGATTCGGGTTGGTGCAACATAGAACAGATCCTCTGATATATGCAGAAACACTTCATTGAATATGTTTCATCTTGCAATTCAGACAATCCTATTTTTTGTGATGAATTCTGATGTAAACTATATCGAAAACCCAAGAATTTAGATTATGCCAAATATCGGCTACAATATGACAACCTCAAAGTAAATGTTCTATATAGTTTCAGGCTGTTCCTTGCAAAATGTACATAGATTACAATAATTTTAACAAGTTTCATTTTAAAGAGTAAAGCGTTCGTCCCCAAGATATAGTGAATAATTCTATATTGAAACTAACATCACCTCGTGTTTTTTGAAACCTTGGTAACACATACGTGTATTTTTGCCATTTTTTCTACAATTTAATTAAGATTACCTTCCCATTTTTTCTGCTACAAAATCTATAGGTATAGTTCCTTGATTTAAAATAGTATACATGTTCTTTGAGCCCTTTTTTGACTTGAAGAAAATATTAATATTAAAAGGTTTAATAGCCTGATGTTTTCTCTCTCTTTCAGTGTTCATTCCAATGGCTTGTAACCTCTGTTTTAGTGCTGATATAAGCCCATAAAACTGTAGAAACATGGTGTTGAAATTATACATTATTATATTAATTTATTTCCATGTTCATCTTACAAGTCATTTATTGTCCATGCCTCATGATGTGCCCAAGTAAACGCCGATGTTATCAAATTTAATATGTCTGTAATGCCGTATAGATGCCGAAATGACTTCCTAAAATGAAATGGACATCTGAGTTTTGACCTCATTTTCCAGGCGTGAACAACTTCATCCGAAAATTTGTTTTTTTATTTTTTAAAAATTCGAAAATAAGTCAAGTCTGTAAAATTTATATTTTGTGTTAAGGTAAATTAGTGAATTCATTTGGATTTAGACTTAAATAATCTTCTAACCTAAGTAAGTTTTAATTTAGGCCCCTCTGTAGTATTCTTGACATAGCAGACCCTGCTTTATCTTGTCGGGCTTATCATCCCAAATGAATGAATAAATTTTACTGTTAAGTTGACGTATCATATTATCATCTGGACCGGGGATGGAAAGGAACAGATGATTAAATTTTGATATAATTAGTGACTTTATAATTGTCATTGACGACGAGTTTCATTATCATTTAGAATGCTGAATTGGCAAAATTATACAAATATTTAAAGCGTTAGCATTCCAAACATCAACAAACCATGTAGAGTTATTCTAGATATTTATTTGTTTGACGCATATTTAATATAAATCCAATATAGTCTTCTTTCGGGAGAATTTTGCTTTCAAAAATGCATTCAAAAAGCATTTATGAGTACATTGGAAGACATTATCTCTTCAATATAAGGTCTCAATAAATAAACTCGTCATAGATACAAGGATTGAATATTGTATTTGCGCGAGACGTGCGTTTCGTCTACAAAAGACTCATCTGTGCCGCTGGAATAAAAAAAATATTGAAAAGGCTAAATGCGAGATCAACAGGAGAAAGAATCAATTTACTATAATCGTTATTTATCAGATTGAGCCATTGGATTTCCTGGAGAAGAGTCGATATTAAGGTGTAAAGATGTTCAATATTTTTTGCAAATCGCAAGCGCTTTGCCTTTTGGTTTTTCTGATTTATTTGTTAAGTATTAATGTTTTTCATACTAAGAGGATTTTTCTTACCATTTATAACTCATAATAATAGTAATAAACACCATTGATAACTCATAACAATAGTTATATAAAGGATCGTGAAAGAAGAGTGTTAAAATTTTAAAGATGAATTGACTTCTGTTTGATATTCAATAAAAGATTACAGTACGTGATAGTTTAATTGGTTTGTTCAGTGTTTTGTTGGTTTTCAATACAAAACTATATGTTGAAAGGTATGTAAAGTTAAAAAAGATAAATCATACAATGTATATAATTTCATGTTATGGTTAACACTATTTTTTTTAGACAGCTTTAAACACAGCTTTAAACAAGAACTGGAGAAGTGGAAGAAATTAAATATTTCAAGTTACCCTCAAGTGAGTGACCAAACACATATAATACTTTTATTTTATACATGCATGTTATTTATCTTTATATAATATATAAATATATATTTAACAAATATACCTTGTTTGTTTTATTTTCATTTTTATCTTTTAGACGATTTAGTATACAAGTTTTATTTCCCTAGTTTCGAAAGTTCTATGAAAAAATAGTTAAATAATATATTGACCTTAGATGTGATATGTTCTGCTGACCTTGTATGACCTTGTATGTGATTTTTTATATGTTGTCGGCATTCCTAATTGACGAACTGTGCGCAACTAAAACACAAAGATTTCAATCCTAACTTGAGACTATACTCGAAAATATGTGGCTTAAACAGCGTAGTTATAAACCACGATCTGAGATTTTTATTTTTCGTTTCCATTTGAGACATATACTTTAAAAGGATAAAGAATAACCGAAAATATTAGACATTTCGACAGACTACACAAAACAAAACCAACATTCTACTCCTCCTAAAATAACCAATCAAATAGATACACAGACGTATGACCAGATACCCTAACTAGGTCCAGAAGCAATATGTGACGGGTTTTAAGTGCGCAAAAACTGCATTGCCGCTTTTGATAGTTTTACTCTTGAGACTAAATTCATCGAATTGTCCGACAATATTTCAAAATATTGAACTATAAACACACAGGTTTATCACAAATTTTCCCTTATATCATATATCTGAGATGTGAAGTAATCAAATGAGAGCTGTTACTAAGAAAGGACGTGAGGTATGACCCCGAGTCAACCAGCAGCCACAGTGTCCACTATCTTCGTAAACGTCAGTTGATTTAAAATTCTTACAAGGTAATAAAACAACATATTAATACATTTTGAACTTATTTATCCGTGGAGAATAAGGTTGATCATGAGCTTAAAAATGAGCTTCCACATCAGAATAAACTATTTCTCTTAAATGTTTGATTTCTAATCTTTTGTTTGGAACACAAAGAAAATATACAAAGATATGCAATGATAAGATACCTAGAACTAATATATATTTACCCACTTTACAAAAGAATTTGTAATGCTGTTAAAATTTCAGGCATTACAACTGATGGCAGATGTCGATATGTTTGCGCCAATGATAAAGCTTGCAGACATGATTTCCCAATGGATGAATCAAGTTTATACACTGAGTTTTGAATATATATCACAGAATGTAACTGGACCTGACTGGATCGGTAATGCATTTTTTTTGGGCGTTTCATTCAAATGTATTATATCTCCATTACATAGACGAAAGTATTAGATTATCAAGAGACAACAATTGTTTCGATATAATGATTTTAATTTAACTGTTTTTGTTTTATAATAGTAAATAACACTTTATTTCGTGCAATAATGAACCAGTTGAACAACTTTTATAGCTAACTTTGTACTTGTTTTGGCTTTCAAACTTTTTTCATCTGAGAGTCACTGGTAAGTCTTGTGTGGACGAAACGCAAGTCTGACGTATTAAATTTCGAACCTGGTACCTTTTGGTAGCTTTTATTCGTGTGTTTCGCTGTCCAATATTTTCTCCCATTCATTTGTATTGTTGTCCTGTCCTGTAATGTTGCCATTTTAATGTTATATTTAACATTGCCATTAAAGCGGGAGGTTTTGTATGCAACAAAACCAGGTTCAATCCACCATTGTTTTCTTAAAATGTCCTGTACCAAGTCGGGAAAATTGCCATTGTATATTTCAGTGTGTTTCAGTGTGTGTTACGTTTTAATGTTATGTTTCTGTAGTGTCATAGTACTCTTATATTTGATGCGTTTTCCTCAGTTTTAGTTTGTAACCCGGATGTGTTTTTTTCTCAGTCGATTTATGAATTTCGAACAGCAGTATACTACTGTTGCCTTTAATTACAAAAATATATTCATTTTATGTTTTTCCTCAGGAGTCCAGCACGGGTGGGATTTGTTTTATGTTTTTGGAATTCCAACAGTTGGACATCCAAAGTTTAACTATACGCCACGTGATGCCAAAGTTTCTGAAAAGACCATGAACATTATCGGTGATTTCGTTAAAAGAGGGTAGGTAAACGTAAAATAGGTTTAACATGCCAAAACTTTACAGCGACGAAAAGTAAATACTTAAGTATAGAAAAGTTTACAATAATGTGATAGAGGTAATAGTTCTACACCCATACCGTTTGATATGATAGTGTATCGTCATCATTAAATAATATGTGAATCTTTCTTTTTTGTTGTTAACCTTGCTTTTAATCTCTGATCGTGAATCAGTGAGAGGATTATGAATCACAAAAGTACTTAACCGCCAAATAAGAAACGGTTGTTGTGTATTATGTCTATTTGGTTTTTTTCACGCATCGTTGTCAATATAATTGAATTTCATGCGACTGTCATACAAGTGAGAGTTTTAGCTAGCTATAAAACCAGGTTAAATCTACATAAGAAAATCCCTGTACCAAGTCAGGAATATGACAGTTATTATCCATTCGTTTGATGTGTATGAGCTTTTCATTTTGTCATTTGATTAGGAAATTTTCGGCTTGGATTTTTCCTTGGAGTTAAGTTCTTATGGTGAATTTCCATTTTGTTATTTTTGTATTTGTTCGTACTCTTTGTGTGTTTCATCATCCTTAAATTAAAAGCTTATTTCAAAAGACCGTCATGATATTGATATCGGTTTTTATTAATTCATAAAACCTCACAGTTAGTTTTGAGTTTATTAACAGCTTTTTTCAATCATTGTCTGACGTCGTCACTAAAACCTTTGCGCGAAAAATACATGATACTGCACCATTTTCTTAAATAACCTTCAGAATAGAGAAAAAAAAGATTGCCATTTAGATAACGGTCCACCACAGACCAAGTGCAATGGAAGCAAGTAACTTTCCGTTTTATGAAAATCAACAAGAAACTCAAACCATGCAGCTTTTTTTATTGATTTATATATATATATACGATTAACTAATTTTAGTTACACAATATATCTTTATTATACTACACATAAAAAGACATTCTGGTAAGAGTAATAATATGTGTTAGAGAAAGCCTTTAGTAATACCAAATTTTACCAAAGACCGTGTGTATGACAAAAAATGACCCCCATATCGCATATCTTCCCTATTCACAATTAACTTTAACATTAAAATTAACAAAATCATGAAATGCTGAAGACATTTAATAGTTTTTTACAATTTCAATTACCAAATTATGATTTATCCTGTCACTGAATGCATATTGGTATCACCTCATGTATGTTCATAAATATATCAAAAGTTGAGATAATAATTGTCTTCCTGTTAAATATTTTAGACACTGGAAATCGGGTAGTATGGAGTTAGAAATCTACAATCCTGACACGAAATCGTATAATAAACTGGATTATATCAATGGTCAAACAGTTGTTACACAGGAAGTCAATTATAAACAACCAAGAACAGATTTTTGGTACAAATACTTATTTCCGTTCAACTTTACATGTTAATGGCGAATTGATAATGTACTTCAGGAGAAAGGGATGGCATGGGAAAAATAGGATTAGCTTCACCTCTAATAATTTTACTGATATTTATATTTTGTAGATACTGACGTTGCCTATCATCTAATTGCATGCTTTAGTGTTCTCTTATTTGTCCTTGTAAAGTATCAACCTTCACTGTTTAGTCCAAGGTAATATCCTTTTTGCTTGACTTGTTACTGATGCATCTCACCATTGTATTGTTGTGCTGTGGTCATTTTTGTATTCTTAGTCTTTCATTTTTGATTATGTGCTTTGACTATATGCAATTTGTTTTTTCTTTATTGACATAGTTGTTTGTTTTTATAATGATTTAGATTATAACACAATGTCGACTGTTGTACTCCTATTTTTGACATTTATACCTTAAGTGTGTTTATTTTGTGCACATATTGGTATCAATATACATGTGCCTGAGAGGTTTAGCTAGCTTTTAGCTAGCTATAAAACCGGTTTAATCTACCACTGTCTACATTAAAAATGCCTGTACCAAGTCAGGAATACGACAGTTGTTGTCCATTCTTTAATGTGTATGAGCTTTTGATTTTGCAATTTGATAAGGGACTTTCCGATATTAATTTTTATTGTAGTTCATTATTTTACTTATTTAACTTTTTTCTCATATCTGTATGCAGACAAGCACCAATGCAGTTATGAAAAAACGAAGAACTTTTATGCTGAAATTAAGTAAAGTTGTTTTATAACTTCGTTTCGTCAAACTGGTATTGAATTCAGCTGTGCTTAATTATTGTATAAAATACTACCATGCAATAACATAAAACATATGCATGTTTACAATGTTTCCTTCTCAATGTTGTTGGACAAATAAATATGCAAATATAATTCCTACTGTGTCATTGATTATTAAGAAGCCAAAAATAATAATTAGCATGCATGTTTTTATACAATATTCTGTTTATTTCAAATGGAAAAAGTAAACTGCCGAAAAGATCTTTACACAAGCACTGTATGATCTCCTTGATTGTAATGTTTTCTGATCATAGGCGATTGACTTACAAGGGTACGAGATATAACATGTTAAATAGAGGAGAATATAGTAAGACTATACAAATCCTTGATATAACTTGGAATTTATAAAAATTCATAACACAAACGTTCAAAAAGATGGGAGGGTTGGTTTGGAGTTCCATGATCCACTGATTTTTATAGTTCTTAGATATATTTTGTTCAAATATTGTGCTGTTACACCACTGTCTCATGTAAATTAAGTGCTCAAAAACATGTTTAACCCCGTGACGTTTGTTATATGTCTGTCCCAAGTCGGGAGCCTATAGTTCAGGGGTTGTCGTTGTTGATATCTGTCTTATTTGTTGTTCGTTAATTATTTTGTTATAAGTTAGGTCGTTAGTGTTTTTAATTAATATGTTCATATCTTTCATGTCGATGTCTTTTATAGCCGACTGTACGGTATGGACTATTTTTCTCATTTTTGCAGGCCGTACGGTTGCCTTTAATTGCTTTCATCCATTAATGTAAACTCTGGTGGATACTCAGGGTGGATAGTTGTCTCAAAACTAATTTTACCTCATCGCATTATTCTTATATCTATAGTTAAACGGAAAACGCATTGGGCAGATAATTTACGTGTGCAGAACTGATAAACAATCTGATGAATCATTTAACTTTAACTGGTAATATGAATAAGTGATCGACCGATGATATGAAAACCAAAGGCATAATTCAATTGATAAATCTTATGATGGAGAGATTAAACTATTGTTTCATGCAGCCACAAACCATTAAAATTAACTGAAGTAAGACAATCACATATGTGTGTTGCGTTATTAAAATGGGTAGAGTTTGCAAGCTAAACCTTTTCCATCAAAATATCATTTTTAGTTGAAAAAATACAAAATAACGGAATACAAAAAAAAAAAAAAGGTGACTTTTCGAAATTTATTCTAAATTCTTATTACTTGTCACCCCCTAAATTGAACAACAAGAAAAAATGACGAACAAGAAAATTAAAAATTTGTTCTAATTGCTTATCTATCTAGAAGACCAAATGAACACTCGCACACATTGTGAGCGTTTTTGTCAGTTTTCTTAAATATCCATTTAGCTGCTACAACGCTGTTACAGATGAGTCCACCATCAGTCGTCCGTAATTTTTTTCTCAAACATATCAATTCTTCGCAGCCATTGAATTGATTTAAGGATGTATTCTTCTGACTTTTCAGTCTCGTTCAGTCTCTTTGAAATCTCATTCTTGAATTATTTCCAAAACATGTGATACAAGTGGAAAATATCAATATTTTTTTAAAATATGATAACCAAACATAAGTCTGTGAAAAAATTGTGTTTTGTTAAATTGTTCCTTTTAAAATTGTTATACGATGAGGACTGATGTACCCATATTCTGACTATTTTATTTATTATGTCTGTGTAGTTAACGCATCAATGTAAATATAACGAAAATTGATGAGACTGTCTTCCAAGTGAGCGGGTTAGCGCCATAAAACCAGGTTTAATCCACCATTTTCTACATTTGAAAATGCCTGTACCAAGTCAGAAATATGACAGTTCTTGTCCATTCGTTTTTGATGTATTTTGTCATTTGATTTTGCCATGTGATTATGGACTTTCCGATTAGATTTTCCTCTGAGTTCAGTATTTTTGTGATTTTACTTTTCATTTAACGACATCTTGTTGTAAATGAAGTAAACAATTATGATACTACAATTGCTCACCTCACTGTCTTTTAGTACATTGATATATAGTTGCGTCATTAGCAATCAATCATATATTACATAATACTTATATAAATATCATTATATTGACAACATAATTTCTGATTTTCATGTAAAACTATGAAAATGCAAGTAAACACTATAATGTTGCACTGAGACAATTTAAAACAAATTTGAAAAAACTATCTCTATGATTACAAATGTTTATGGAATTTTCATGTAACGCTGGGAAGAAATTCGAAATGTCAAAATATTTGTTCAATAATAACATAAGAAAGACAAAAAAACAATGAAAAAAGTCTTGCAAAAAAGCAGTCAGAAAAGCAGTCAGAAAAATAGAAGTTCGAAGGTCATACATACGAAAGGTGCATGAGACAAAGGAAACTATAAATACTATACTATTACGTCTGTGATACCCTTCTTATCTATAGGAATATACAATAAGAATAGTTATGGAATCCAATTACAGGGCAGTTTTCCGAGGTTAAATGTATGTTCCGTCAAATAAATGAATCTTGTAAGGGTCGCATTAAATAAAATGACAACAAACAATTGCACTTTAATCAATTGTAAATAACAGATGAATGGCAAATAGCTTTTCTGTTAATTATTTTCCCATAACGTGGGAAATCTATTATGATAAAGGTTATAAGTAGCACACATTTCTCGATGAAAACACACATACTTCAGTTTCACTGCAAAGATGAAATTGTTTTGTGTATTTACATTAATTAATCAGATTTTTTCCACATTAATTAATTCTAATGTCCGACATACAATGTATGGAGAAGTACGAGGTTTTATTTCATCACGAGTTTCAGGAATTGACGTTGAGGAATACTTAGGTGTTCCGTATGCAGCTCCGCCGATAGGAAAACTTCGTTTTAAGGTAAGACATCTGTTGTATTGCAGTCTTACGAACAAAAGTTTTGTCATTAACAACAGTTTAGAAGTTGAAACAAATTTATGAGAAGAATATTACAAGTTTATACTTCAAACGGCCCTTTTAAAACCTTATGAAAATCATTATTTGATTTTATCTTTACTTTTCTGAGCAACAAAAGAACTAGAAATACCATTGAAAAGAGTCGAAAATTATAATGTTTTGATTTATCTAACGCAGGTCTGTTTAAATGTAAATTACACAGTCTCAACCTGACATAAGTTGGGTATCAACAAAAGAGCTTCGGAAAAGATTAAGACTACAGGACGAGATACCAAATAATTTACAGTCCTATCATGTCCATGAATGGCGAAGGAGAATGTTAAACATGTTAAATCATTAAATCATAATTAAAGTACTATTTTTGTTGCAAAATTGTAACACAAATAAAAATAAATGAACCAATTTAAAGTCATTTTACTTAATCTTGTTTTACAGAGACCAGAAGACCCTGCGAAGTGGTGGCCAAATATTTTAGACACGAAGAAAATTCCGCCAGCATGCCCAACATATGATTTGAAATACATTCAAGTTCACAAACCAACATTTAATATGAAGAGTGAAGATTGTTTGTATATGAACGTTTACGTGCCTAAGGTAAGAAAAGTATACTGCACTGGTTCAGTAATATGAATATTTATTATTATTCATTGTTGTTTACAGTTTATAATGAAAAAAAATTAGTTATAACTTTTAATGAATTAAATACACAGTTCAAACATATATGTTGAAACGTATACACGCGAACCATTTATATCAGTATTTTCAAAATTTACTGATAAAAATCTTAATAGCCTACGTTTAGACAATTACATCAAACTATGTCTGTGAAAACCAGCATCTACCGTTGATTAGATACTAATATTTTGATTCATTTGAAGTGATGTTACAAATCGTCGAATGATTGGTGTAACGAACTTATCAATTTAATATATACTTCAGAACATCTGTTTTGATTCCAACCCTCGTGTTTTATCTACATTAAAACCTTCAAAAACTCTTTTAACTTCAACACGTTAATTAAAATGAAAGCTATAGAAGTTGTACAATATGTCTTCTTGATATTTCTGTGAGATAAAACCCCGTATGACCCTCTTTTACGCAATTAAAGAAAAATGGCATAATTCTGACAAGCATATTGAAAACGCTCATATTTTCTGACTTTGTTGAGTCTAATAAAACATGTAAGGACAAGGAAGCACACAAAAATTGAAGTCAAATAATGACATTACGATCTACATATTGAGATTTTCTACATTACTTAGAGAAACGGTTGTACCAAAATCATTTCATAAAGTCAAAGCACTATGCTGTAGACCAACACCAAACATATACATGGGACCACAAGGCACCATTCCTTACTACCACTATCGTAATGCATTGTACAGTGAACCGCTAAGTCTGGATAAAAATATGCGAGAGGCTAAATATACCAAAGCAGTCGTACATCCATGCAGTGGCGTAGCTATGTCATTATAACGTGTACGCCCGAACCTTGGCATGGGGTCGTACGGCCCCAAGTGGGTCCAGATAAAAGCACCAAGTGGTAGTGGGCTCGAGGGGGCGAAGCCCCAAAAGCTAACGAGTTATCGATAATGAGAAACCTTTCCTGTTAAAAACTCGTCAATAGCAACATACTTTAGAATCTAAATTGTGTATTTTTATGCCCCGTGGGGCATTATGTTTTTTACGGTCTATACGTCAGTCCAAATTTCAAGACAATTTATAAAGGTTTATAAAATTATCATGTAAAAAAAAATATTTCCCGGACCGTCTGTTAATTGCGTAAAGAAAAGTCCGTTTGTCAGTATGATACTGAAAAATGAACGAAAAAAAATCCTTTCAAATTTTGCTTCAGACATAAAATCATAAATAACTTAAAACATAAAATTCGATGTAGGTTTGACAAAGTAAACGACGTTTAACATACTTAAATCCCAGACTGAAACTACTTGTTAATTACAAAAAAAATTCCTTTCATCCGTAAAATACGTGAAATTTAACATATAATTCCACCTTATATAATAATGTTGTATTTTCACTGGATGAGAGAAATGGTATTTTTTACGTTTTGTTTACAAATGTTTTATATACCTGTATTGAGTTTTTCTTTTCTCTGCCGGTTTATATGTCAAAAAGTGTAATACCACCATTGATTTCCCCCTATTAATCTTTGTTAAATTTGCACTTTTCAAAAAAATGTGCAGAATTTATCTTTGTTTCAAATAAAGGAACACTTGGTATGAGTAAAGTTTTATCCTGTCCAGTACTATAGAAAAAAAATCGCATAACATTTTATTGCGTATAAGAAAATAACCATCACTGGAAGTTAACCAATCAAATGTCTCCCCCTTATTTAATCTGTGTACAAGGTTTAGTAACCATGTAACCTCAAGTTTACAAAATATTCTATAGAAATTCCAAATAAAAAAATAATGGTGCTTTGAAATACCCAAGACATGTGTTTATGTCACGTACTCGGGGTAGTGACTTCTGGGTATCGTACCAAAGTTTACCCCTGGATATTGGAAGCTGCACCGTTTCTTATATGTTTATCTTTAATTTGTTAACTTTTGCCTCTGACACACAATAACAATTTGTGGGACGTGTTGCTGTCTTTGAACAGACCTTGTGTTAAGCAACAACCAGTGCTAACCTGTTCACTATTCCAAACCTTGCTAATGTCTACCTATGCGCTACTATCCTGTGCACCGCTATCCTGTGCACTATCTGGCTTATTCAGCCTGTGCACTGCCTAACCAGTGCACGTATTTCCGCACATTCGCCTATGCACCTATTACCCGGTGCGTAAATACAACTTTAATACTCCTGCAACCTTATTCAGGTACGCAGATAGATTCTTATTCAGATTCTATTAATTATTTTATAAAGTGTAAATAATTACCTTTTCCCTTCTTTGAAGCGTCTAGATTATCCATCAAGCGACCCTTGTTCTGACAGCACATCAGCTTATATACTAAGGTTTTGGACCATACCATTTAATTTGGACGATACCATATGTCTTATTCATATGAGTGTTTATAATTACCTAACCCTTAATGCTAAAACGTTTGAATGACGGCCCTTATGTTTACGACTACCGATCGGAATATTTCCGGGTATGCTAACCACGACCGGTCCGTTACTGATTCTAAATATTATAAATATCCATAGCAATGTAAACAAAACAAAACCGAAAGTAGACAACTGTTCAACTTTCAAACATAACGAGTTCGTATAACAATGTTTCAGCTTGATAAAAGAAATAAGATGAACCCTAGTAAAATAAAACAGGTGATCCATGTTCATCACATTTATACCACAGAGATGTTTTACTACAATAACATGTAGGACTAATTACTTACAACTATCAAAATCAAGGGATATTTATTTCGACCTATTTTCGTATACAACGATGTGACGTACCATGATTTTGTGTATTACACCATAAGGGATTCCATTTGTGACTTCTACTCTTTTTGCTAGCAAATCTGACGGCAAATTGGAAAAAAGAGAATTCGGTGGAATTAAACGTATAAATCATGCTTACAAGGAGTATTTGCCAAAAAATACCGGTTGAGGGGGGGAAATTCTCTCGCCTTACGGATCTGAAAATTGCTAACATTTGAACCGGTATGTTGGGTACCTTGTAAGCATGATATATTTGTACAAAAAAATCATCATTATGCCTTGGATATTTTTTTCATCATAAACAAACCTTTGTCAAACTTCCGTAAATTTCACGAAAACTTACCAATATACTTGACTAGATATTGCCGCCGCCGACAAAATTGAGGATTGCTATATCACAAGTTCGACAAAAGTTCAAACCACATCAAATCTCAGCAGATAATGAACTGCTTTCAACAAGAGGATTCACAGTAGATTCAGACTTTAACAGAACACATATATATTATGATACCATTTGGTTAAAAAGTAAATTTCGTCACTTATATTCGCTATAACAAGCCGTTGAAGAAAGAATTACAAGGCCGAGTGTTTTCAATCAGATCTTTTTATTCTATAAAGATTATACTAATTTTTTTTTATCAAAGTGTACGCACGGCCGTTTTGACGTAAACGTAGCTACGCGCCTGCCATGCACAAGAAAGTGAAAATTCATATCTTCATTCAGTTATAAAATGGTTAAGAAGGGCTATAAATCTGTCATTTCATACTGATAAGGCGACAGATAATATTACTTAACAAAAGATGTTTAAAAAAATTGTTAGATTAAAACTTTAAAAGTTTTAGGAAAATGCACAGGCACATATGGAGTTGCCTCCCCCTCCCTCTATTTTTTTGCGTTTATATTTTATTTTTTTTGGAAATATTCTTGAATGTTGTTTATCCTGACTTTCAAGATTTATTGGAAAACCTTATTATTTTTATACGACAGCTAATATTTGGTCCCAACAGTTTAGGAATTAGGGGCCAAAGCAGGGGCCCAAATAAGCATTTTTAGTTTCCAGACAATAACTTGTGTTTAAGTGTATGAATCTCTCTGAAATAATACCACAAGTTTTCATACCAGAAAGGGGTGGTTAGGATTGACTTTGGGTGTTATGGCTCAAACCATTTAGGAAATAGGGCCAAAAAAGGGGGAAAACTAGGGTTTTCTGGTTAATGGACAATTGAGATAATTCAAAAGCAGTGTAAGGGAGAATTGAGAATGAGAAAGAAACCATGTGGTATCTGTGAACTAACATAATATAATTGATGTGACAGTTTAACTTGAAAACATGGTGTTTTCTAAATGGTGCAGTGGATAAGTTCACTTTTTATTCAACATCATTTTGAATTTTAGGGCTTAGTTGTAAGGCTGAAAGGGACATTTAAACTCATAAATTGGAAAATAAACTGATAATGCCATGGCTAAAAATAAAAATTGTACACAAAACACAACATAGAAAACTAAAGACTTCGCAACATGAGTACTAAGTTTAGAGTCGATTGGACCACAAGTTCACGGTAATCTATTTTACAAAAAAAAATAAACTGATAAAAAAAGGACGACCTGAAAGAAACGAATAACATAAAAACCCGACAAATTGTACGTATGTAAACAAAAATGGCTTTTACTGATAGTTTTCAACCAATAAAACATGATATGACAAAATGCTACACGAGAAAAATAAACTGCGTTTCTTTGTTTCAGCATTTTTAGGTAGACGCCTTTACAACAATGAAATGCATGGAATGAAACGATTGTGTTATTTCAGGTTGAGAAATCTGATCTTCCGGTCCATTTCTTTATTCACGGAGGAGATAATGCTGACGGCATGGGTGCCATGTTTGATGGAGACATATTAGCAGCACATGGACAGATGATAGTTATCACAATCAATTACAGGGTTGGCGTCTTAGGTGCATAATCTCTTAAAATAGGATAAGAATTAATGCTGTTTCTTTTCATCAAGTGGCGTTTACAATAACATTTTTTTTTTATTAATTCGAGTTTAAAATATACGTTTTACATAATAGTCAGTAAGGGTATAGCATAAACACATCACATAGATACGGAAAAGTAATAATAAGTATATGATGTCTAAACTCATAATCTATAAAGGGTTAACAAAAGTGATAGTTATATGGTTTACAGTAGATTTTTCACTAAAAAACAGACAAAAACAATACGTATCTCATTATCAATGATTATTGATTCAAATTAATTTTGTAACATTCGTTTTCATTTATATTATAGACTTTGAAAACCCTTCAAAATTTTCATTTGTACAGGGTTTTATGCAAAGCCCGAACAAGGCATTAAGGGAAACAATGGATTAATGGATCAAGTGAAGGCAATGCGTTGGGTTAAAGAAAATATCGGGTTCTTCGAGGGTGATCCGTCCAAAGTGACAATACATGGACACAGTGCTGGAGCAGGAGATGTAGGTCTGCATCTTATGTCGAATCTCACTCATGGTAAGCTGCAAGTTTATCACTTTACAATCACGTTTGATCTAAAATAAGAAACTGGCAACATGTACAATTTATATTGGATTTCAACCTGAATTTAAAACAAAATGCTTAACATATTCTGTTGTTATCTAAATTGAATGTTAGTAGATGTTTTTATCTGGATTAGCTGAGGTCGATACGACAAGTTTAATGAAAATTTAACTGAAGATTTTATGCAATAAAAATTAGTAGTTTGGAAATGTTTTACAAAATATGTAAACTTATCACAGAAAAAGAGGCTAGATTTGTGCATTCATTTTATTTATATTTGATATGCCGATATTAATCGCTATATATGTAATGATTCGAAACGATAATTCATAATTAAAAGCATTTATCAAAATGGTTTCCGATGGAGATTTATCTGGAAATTATAGCACATCGTCTTAACTGTAATATAGTATATGAAGTGTTTTATTTATTTTGCAGGTGATGATTCGAAACGATGTTTTATATTTAAAAGCATTTATAAAATGGTCTCCGATGGAGAAATTATAACCCATCGTCTTAACTTGAATGTAGTAAATGCAATGTTTTATATATTTGGCAGGTCTTTTTAGATATGCAATAATTCACAGTGGTTCACCATTAGCCCATTGGATGATGTCCTCTTGTGTGAAAACCAGTAGACAGAGTGACATTCCCACATCCTGTAAACAAGATACCAGTCCTACAAATAAAAAAGTTGAAGGTCATATTACGAATCTTGTCGCTGGTTCAACCATCGATGATTTCTTATCTTCGATCGTTTATGGACAGGTAAATTTTAACACTACGAAGAATTCATTGTAATTATCTTCCACTTCTCTTTGCCATTCATGCATCTCCGTTTCAATTTGTTTTGTCGGTTTCCATTTCCCATCCCTGAGGGGCTCATCTCATTATGAAGATTTTTGCATACGACCGCAAAAATTGAAAATTTTTTGGTCGTATATTGGTATCACGTTGGCGTCGTCGTCTGCGTCGTCGTCGTCGTCGTCCGAAGACTTTTGGTTTTCGCACTATAACGTTAGTTTAAGTAAATAGAAATCTATGAAATTTAAACACAAAGTTTATGACCACAAAAGGAAAAATGGGATTGATTTGAGAAGTTTTGGTCCCAACAGTTTAGGAATTAGGGGCCAACAAGGGCCCAAATAAGCATTTTCTTGGTTTTCGCACTATAACTTTAGTTTAAGTAAATAGAAATCTATGAAATTTTGACACAAGGTTTATGACCACAAAAGGAAGGTTGGAATTGATTTGGGAGTTTTGGTTCCAACTGTTTAGGAATTAGGGGCCAAAATAGGGCCCAAATAAGCATTATTCTTGGTTTTTGCACCATAACTTTAGTATAAGTACATAGAAATCTATGAAATTTAAACACAAGGTTTATGGCCATAAAAGGAAGGTTGGGAATGATTTTGGTAGTTTTGGTCCCAACAGTGTAGGAATAAGGGGCCCAAAGGGTCCACAATTAAACTTCGTTTGAATTCATCAAAAATTGAATAATTGGGGTTCTTTGATATGCCGAATCTAACTGTGTATGTAGATTCTGAATTTTTGGTCCCGTTTTCAAATTGGTCTACATTAAGGTCCAAAAGGTCCAAAATTAAAATTAGTTTGATTTTAACAAAAATTGAATCCTTGGGGTTCTTTGATATGCTGAATCTAAACATGTACTTAGATTTTTGATTTTGGGCCAAGTTTTCAAGTTGGTTCAAATCAGGATCCAAAATAATTATTTTAAGTATTGTGCAATAGCAAGAAATTTTCAATTGCACAGTATTCAGCAATAGCAAGAAATCTTCAATTGCACAGTATCGTGCAATAGCAAGAAATTTTCAATTGCACAGTATTGCGCAATAGCAAGAAATCTTCAATTGCACAGTATTGTTCAATAGTAAGTATTTTCAATTGCACAGTATTGCGCAATAGCAAGAAATATCTAATTGCACAGTATTGTGCAATAGCAAGACATTTTCAATTGGAGTTATCTTTCTTTGTCAAGAATAGTAGTTGAATCAACTTAAATCATTGTTTTATACAATATACAATGTATATTCACTTTTACTACCAACTGATAAATTAAAACAATCTTTACCATTCAGTGATAACAAGCACTTTTTTTTACATTTTAACATTTTATGATGTATTTAAATGAGTAGTTATTGTTGCAAACTCCATTAGAAATTTGAAGAGATCAGTTTTGGAATAAGGGAAAGGGGGATGTGAAAAAAAATTGGGGGGAGGGGGGTCAATTTTTCTCATTTCAGATTTCATAAATAAAAAGAAAATTTCTTCAAACATTTTTTTGAGAGGATTAATATTCAACAGCATAGTGAATTGCTCAAAGGCAAAAAACAAATTTTAAGTTTATTAGACCACATTCATTCTGTGTCAGAAACCTATGCTGTGTCAACTATTTAACCACAATCCAAATTAAGAGCTGAATCCAGCTTGAATGTTGTGTCCATACTTGCCCCAACCGTTCAGGGTTCAACCTCTACGGTCGTATAAAGCTGTGCCCTGCGGAGCATCTTGTTTTTATTTCACTACCTACATTTTTGTACTTTGATTTCGATTTTGGAAGCCGCTGTCACAATCACGATTTGATATAGTATCGTTCAGACTGCTTTTCGTTTTGTTTCTTTATTGAACCTTTTCTTTTTTCTCAATTTGAGAGATTTAGATTTATTTTATATACAGTACAGAATAGCCAATTTTTGTCAGAACATCACATATTTCTTTTTACGTTACATTTGAAACCAAATTTAGTTTTTATATTTTTGATGTTTGTTTCCTTTGCTTAGAAGAAATAATATACGATATAGATTTGTTTTTTTACAAAAAATACCAAATTCAATTAAATGCTCCTCGGGTTCTTATACTAGCTTGATACGACCGAAGGGATTAAACCCTACACAGTTAGAACAAAGTATTGACACTACACTTAAGTTTGATATACCTCTGAATTTGGATTTTGATTAAATATTTGACACATCATTGGTTTCTTACACAAAATGAATGTGGACAATTAACTTATACTTTTGAATTGAACTTTTAGCTTTTATGTTCCTAAATATCAAAAATCTGAATAAACGATTAGGTTCAGCACATCCATGTACATTTAAGATTTGATTCATTTACTCGTTAATGGACAATATAAGCTACGATTTTTTCTTAAAAAGGAAAATTATGAATACAGCATTCTGAAATTAATTAATACAGAATAACAAACAAACTATAAAGAGAATTACCAAAACATTTAAAAAAATAATTTCCAAAACATCCTGCCTTATTAATACAATGTCCTTGCAAGCCATATTAAACTTACCTCCGACTATTTTTCAAAATTTCTAATAACGGAAAGTAAATTTGAACTATATTGATACATGAAAATTATTTAATGATGCTAAATATCTTTCTTGAATTATGAATCTCTTAACAATTTCTATCAATTTTGCAACACAGATCTTAATTTGAATTGTATTAAACATTTGATTTAGCACATGTTTCTGACGAATAATGCATGTTGTTCTAGAGCTTACAATTTGAATTGTCTAAATTATCAAATTCTAATTACATGGTTGGATTTAGCAAATCAGAGAAGCCCAAGAATTATAGTCTTGATGAAATCAAACAATGTTTAAATTTGGGCCCTTTGTACCTTAATATTGACCAATTTCAAAATGGACAAAAAAATCCAAAATCTAAACACACAGGTTCAGCATATTAAACAAACCCATTAGTTTACTTGTTGTTGAAATCAAACAAAATTCAATTTGAGATTCCAATTTGGACAAACTCAAAACTGCCCCAAACCAAAGAAAAATGAAATTTTTAATGAAAAAAATAATTCTTAAACGGATTAGGCCACAACGCCCAAAATCAATCACAACCTTTCCTTTTAGATATAGAACCTTATGGTACATTGTAATAGAGATCAATACACTTATACACAAGGCAATGTCCAGAAACAAAACAAAAAAATGCGTCTTGGCCATTATGTTTGCCCTTAATTTCTAAACAGTTAAATCAATAACCTCAAAAATCAGTCCTAACTTTCCTGTTGTGGTATGCAACCTTGTGGTACAATTTCATGGAGATCCTAAAGATTATACCCATGATAATGTTTGGAAATCAGAAGTCTTTTGAGGACAACGACGACGCTGACAACGTGATAAGATTATACGAACTGAAAAATTTGGCGGTCGTGTAAAAAGGAGTAAGTCTATGAAACCGAAAACAATAATCTATATAGGGTATACCTTAACTTTATTAAAACGATGCAACAACACAAGTTAAGAAATCTTTGTGTTAACATAGTTTTCAAATGACAAGTGTTTAATTCATAAACGTTTGCCAAGCGCTTGATCGGCCAGAGTCCACACATTTGTCAATATATTTAACAAGGACTAACTAAGATCTTCAAAAATACAATACGCTTAGATATAAACAACGATTAAAAATATTTTTTCCCCAAAAGAAATTACTTTCTATAATCGATCTCATTACGTTTCGGTAACCAAGTGGTCTAAGTAGTTACTACTGTAATCACTAGCCAGTTAATACTAAGATTGTGAGTTCGGATCCCGCTCATGTGGGTGCACTCGACTTCAATCTTAATTGACTAGGATGTCAGTTTTCCTATCTAATGTCGGTGGTTTTCACCGGGCAATCCGACTTCCTCCACAAATAAAAACTATACAAATCAAATCATGATGTTTCGTTTCATCAACCAATATAAAGTGGTAGTTTATTCTTGTCTCAAATTAGAACGGGTTACATCCTTCTGTTGGTAAACAGGTTGGATATTTCAAACGTTTTTGCTGATATTTCTCAGTTTGAATACATTGTTTGTGTTTGCATGATAGATGAAATAGAATAATCTTCATATTGATTAATAAATCTTTTATTTGTCCTGTACTAAGTCAGGAATATGGCAGTTGTTATCTAATGATTAGTTTCTATTTATGTTGCATTGTTGTTTGTTTAAGTTGCACTTCAGTGTTTCTGTTGATTTGTTGTTCTTCTTCCAAGTTGATGTGTTTCCCTCAGTTTTAGTTTTTAGCCCGGTATTTCCCTCTGGTTTAGTTTATAACCCATATTTTACAGATAAAACTGTTGGCTTTATTTGTTACAGGATGTATTCAAGGCTGTGGTGGATGGAGAATATTTAACAGAAAGTCCAGACAAACTGTTCACATGCCAAGCACCTCATGTCGATTCTGTTCTATTTATGATGGCGCGTGACGAAGGATTTGAACCACGCATTTCACGTATGTGAATATTTTTTATTAATGTATTATTATAAATCATATATTGCTATGAAAGATCATGATTATTCTTTTCAAATTATTTCCTTCAAACTTTGGATCATCTTTCAATTTGTTGTTCCTAAAACTTCCTTTGTTTGTTAAGTGTACAGTAGAAAATAAACTAATCATAGATACCAGAATTGAAATTTTATATTTACGCCAGATGCACGTTTCGTCCACAAAAGACTCATAAGGACACTCGAATAAAAAAATGTTAAAAGAGCCAAAATAAAATACGAAGTTAAAGAGCATTTAGGACCAAAAATTCCTAAAAGTTTACCATATACAGCTAAAGTAATCTATTCCTGAGGTACAAAAGCCTTAGTATTTTAAAAATTCAAAGTGTTGTTAACAGTTAATTTATAATTATGAACATATCAATGATAACTCAAGTCAACACTTCTGGGCTGGTGATACCCTCGGGGAATTTCAACTCCACCAGTAATGACGTCGACCCAGTGGTTGTAAATAAACTCATCATAAATACCAGGATTTGAAATTTTATATATAGAAAATTATACCTGTAGCACACATTGTTCATTCTGCATTTACAATATAAAACGCAATTGTTAATAAATTGCAGAATAACCCTTTAATACCGCAGTCCCACTAGGCCACAATCGCACTACGATCTTTGAAAAATTTTTGACAATCGTAGTGCGATCATGCAGATCATAGTAAGGTTGTAGTACGGTCGTGGTGAGGTCTCCATGATCGTGATGAGCGTGGCCAACTTTGAACATGTGCAAAATAAGCGTGGTGCGGTTGTGGCGAAATGAGGTCGTAGTAGAAGCGTATTAAGAACGCAGTAAGGTCATGGTAAGATCGCAAAGGTCGATGTACCATCGTAGCGACAGCATAGCGAAAGCGCGTCTCTAGTCGGGGAGACTGCGTTACGATATCACAGTGACTTTACTACGACCTAACTACTACCATCACATTCTTACCGCGACTCAAACACGCTTCCACTACAACTAAACCACGTTTAAACCACGCTTATACCACGCTTATACTACGCTGTTCAAGACCATAGTACGATTTTAGCACGACTACATTCATACTACGATCATCATGCTTATTGTCCTTGTCATATATAATTTACAAAAGCTCTCTAGCTTTTGTTTGTCTGTATGTAATTTGGACCTCTTTTACTTTATCTCCAACAGTTTAATCATTCTTGACACGCACATCTGTGTCATCCGTATTATCGTTCACTTAAACATCATCATTTGATCTTGATGGACTAGCAATAACTTGTGATTCAGGTTGGATTGGTTGGTCCGACATATATCTTCTGGATCATGATTCGTTCGTTACTATCCGATCACCCTCTGCCTCTAACTCTAGACTACCCTTACCCTTAAGTAGATTTTGGTTGCAGGACTGCGTTGTTTCGGAGAATGTGTACGTATCAATGATAAATAGAAAGAATGAGACAGTATTTATATGGAACGCGATGTTGACGTTATTGCTGAGAGCGTAGTAAGATCGCGGTATGATAGTAGTATGGTCGTGGAAAGAGCGTGCTATGATTGCAGTAGAAGCGTGGTAAGATCGTGTTACAATCGTTTAAATCGTGGTATAGTCGCAGTGAGGACGTGATTTGCGAGAGAGATCGAGATAATCGCAGTTAGGTCGCAGAATAAGCGTAGAGAGATCGCGATAATCGCAGTGAGGTCGCATAATAAGCGTGGTGAGAACGTGGTATAATCGTAGCGGGATCGTTGTCGAAGCGTAACGAGGACGTAGTAGCATCGTGAATGCAACGAAAATTTACATTTTACCTCACCATGATCTGAATTTATTTTAGATCCCGGTGAGTGTGGTGTGATCGTGGTCTAGTGGGACTGGGGCTTAAACGAGTATGCAAATATGTATTTTCAGAGATATCAGAGTATTATAGATACAAAAGTATAGATGTCTTTTTGGAACAGTACAAACATATGTTTCCAAAGACATTTGAACGTAAGTAAAACGTATTTACTGTTCAAAATGTATTTTTCATTTCGTTGACTGTAATTTAAAAAAAAAATGCATAAGATTAGACTACAAAGACATGATAGTAATATATTTTCATATGAGTAAAACGAAAATCACTCAACTTCACGACAGACGAAAATTCCCAATAGGAAGAGGAACACGAACTATACAAGTGATTTTATAGTAAGTTTTTAGATACAAAAATAAACATAATCGTCATATGAGGCATATATGTAAGACACAAAAACATACTCATTCCATATTAATGTGAATAGGAGGGATTCTAATTCCTGTTGGTAAAGTTGTAAAATCATATTCCTCTGTAGAATTTACAACGCAGTCAGGTTTGAATGACCGTTATAGAATTTCCATGATAGAGATGATCACGAATATTTTCTAAGTGTCGGAACCACAATCACGTTCTTTCTTCCTAAGTCGTGTCATAACCGAATAAGACTTATCAAATATTTTTAATAATCATGAACGACACGATTGGTCCAACTCGTTGAATAGGTTTTGCTCATTCATGACAACTGGTTTCACTAAGTTTGAACGGATTTTTTTGTAGAGGTTTTGATGACCAGTCTTTAGTTTTTATGTTGTGCTTAATATACTGTTGTAATTCTTTTTGACGAGTTTCTATCAGTCCATGGTGTGTCTGTTTCTCGTCTACTTGTGATTTCTGATTTTTACCTTTGAAACTAAGCATTATTATCGCTATTTTACGAAATGTTCCTTTGACCTTGCTGACTGATTATTTCCTTTCTCAGCGGAGTCCAGTGATATGAAAATCATTGCTTGACACTAAGGGGGCACCACGTGGCGTTGTCAATAAAATTGACATGAAAAGGACAACGCAACAAGGTAAAATAGCGATAAACAGATTATCATTAGTCATCTCAACTCGATTGCTTTTCTCACTTTCGCTGTACCGGCTCAAGCGAAAAAAATGATCTCGTCGAGATGATCAGTCATTATCTATAATTACATGTTCCAGAAAATCACCCGTCAGTTCATGTTATTTAATATATTAAAAGGTTAATACTATGCATGTGTGATACGGAATTCAATGTGGAAGACACTTCATTTTACTTTGCGACATTTTTGGCCGTCACATACAATGTTCATTTCTTCATTATAATTCTTAATTGTAGAATAAGAGATTTAGTATTTGCTTCTTGAATTTTATGTCATCTCACAATTATCACGTAACACATTATATACATATCAATATATAAATTTTCATAGGAGACATTAAAAAAGTTTATGAGGAATGGAAGACGAATAACATATCACAGTTTCCCCATGTAAGTAAATTCTACTAATAAAAATGTCCCACTAAATTTAGCTATTTTTCTCATATCATTCACATATTTGTCCAAAAACTGACGAAGGTAGGATATTTATGTATAGTACAAGTTTGTATTTAATGTTTAAAGCAATTGAATTCTGATGTCTTTTAGATGAACTAATTCGAAAATATCAAACATCATTAACAGTTCATGTTTTAAATACGGAAACCATGCATCTACGAAAACAAATCCCGGTTTATAAACATTAAACAATCAACAATACCGGTAAAAGACAACAATCAAACATCTACAAAATATATACAAAACACACAGTAATTCTTTACATACAACTTCAATACATTAAAAAAAAAAAAAATTCTTAATGAAAATTAAACTTCAATATAAAAGAAACGTACGACAATGGTCACTGCCTAAACCTCGATAGTTAAATCTCGTGCAAACTTTCATTATATACTGACTGCCAAAACCGATTTACAACTATTGTGAAAACACAATAGAATAAATGACATACTTCAAAAATTATACGCGAACCGCACCTAAATATATGAGTTCATTGTTCATTGTGTCGTTATAAAGTATTAGTTAATGTTCTTTGACAGCAACACGTGACTGTTTTTATTTCCCCCTAATCTAATTGAACGACCTAGAGATACACTTATTATTTCGTTTCAGTATTTACACATGAGTGCAGACATCGTTTTCTTCATGCCAATGATAAAACTAGCAGATATGATTTCCGAGTGGATGAAAGATGTTTATGTTCTCAGTTTTGAGTATATTTCTCAGAATATATCGGGTCCAGACTATATAGGTAACGTATGAATACTCTTAGGATTCGTCAAATGATAGATAAACACGCACTTGTAAACAGATACAAATTGAAAATACAAAAGTCATAGAAGCGAAAGAGCAAAACATGTGCATAGTCTGTGAAAATCAGAGAGAGGAAGACAAACAGTTTTAAATAAAATAACCACTAGCTGCAAGCAAGTAATTTGAAAGACAACCACCCTGTTTTATAGAAGAATTTTTTTTATTGCCTAATAAACCAAAACAAAAATAACTGCCGATGTCCAACAAGACAACGTGTACGTTACATCAATGCTTAGGTTAGACGTATTTTATCAAATTACATCATCTTCATTTAACTCGTAACCTCCTTGTTGTAGCCTTATAAATACAGCTTTATAATTCAATGTGCTAGCGCTTAAAACTAATGTTATTCGATTTGTTTAGCAAACAGTTTTATATTTTGTCATCTAGGTGTTCAGCATGGTTGGGACTTATTCTATGTTTTTGGACAGCCATTAGTTGGACATCCAGGTTTTACTTACACACCAAGAGATGCTGCTGTCGCACGGGAAACTATGACATTAATTAGTGATTTTGTGAAAAATGGGTAACGATATATATATGATTTATATAGATATTAATTTAGCGAATAGAAATAATTAGGCCACAGTATAACTATCAAAAATGTATTTAAAGGCAATAATACTACAGCAAAGGTTCTTAGCAATAACCTTATTTATGTAGTAGGATATGTACTGTCACGCTAATGACAAGGGCAAACAGATGAAAACGTCCTATGATAGTAAATATCAGAACCTTTCTTCTAGATAACTTCAGAAGTCAGCAGCCACGATTCTACTTCATCAAACTATCTCCCCGTGGACGCCACCTTATCGTTTAGGCGTGAACATGAAAGACATTGGAGGGATAGCTAGCTATCAATTTGGTTCTTTAAAACTTTTAATGTACGTTACGGCTTTTTACCAACTAATGTAACGGAATTTTCGAAAGTATTGTAGAGAAATACACCTACTATTTTACTCATAATAAAAGTATTTCTCTTGACCCATCAACTTCATATTTCTAGAGATTTAGATTAAACGCATATTTATAATGAAATTTGAAGCAAGATATGGCACCAAGTGTTTATTGTACGACGTTTTCAAGTCTAAACAGTCAACTAAAAACTCCGAACTTAGTCTTTATATAGCACAATGTATTATCTTACAAAGATATAGAAACTCCATCCCACAATATGAGTACAAAAACGTCTCACGATGCAAAACAATACAAAATTATACACCAACTTGAAGGCCACAGAAACATGTATAAACAATACGATATACCAACTTTGCTATCTTTACGTTCTATGTTGTTTGTTTTTTTTCAACTAGATATCAATGAAAGACTTCTTGTATGTCAAATTGCAAATATAATTGCAAAATTACACGAATAATACTTTTGTTTTGATGAGTTCATATCCTTTTTACTTGTTTTATTTTGTAATTTGCAATAGTTCTGTTTTCTAATTTGCCATACAAAAACTTGACATATACACCATAGGTTTCCCTTTGACGACAGAAAATACCAAACGAACCATGTTCAAAGAGAAAAATTCTCAAAACAAGGACATACAACATTTAAATATTATTTGTATTCTATTTCAGATATTTATCTGCTAAAACAGAAGGAAAACTTCAAACGTATAACTCCTCGATGAAAACATATTACAGATTTGATTATTATAATCAACAAACAAATATCACCCTTGAAACTAATTTTAGAGAACCGAGAACAGAATTCTGGTACAAACGTCTTTTTACACAAACATTTGAATGCAGTGGAGGAAATGAAATTCTTACAAAAATTGAGATTTACAGTTTTATAGCAGTACTTTGCATTTTATTAAAATGAATAGAAATATATATTTGCAATGTGTAGATTGTTGTATGTAATGTAATATAAGTCGCTTGTGTTTAACTGTTTTATGTCATGCTGTCAATTTGACGTATACGTTTTTATGAATAGGCAATACTTTATGGAATGCATTTATCAGGTTTGCTGGATTCCGAATTTAATTGAATTTTGTCTTAAACTTATTTTGGGAAATAGAAAATTTCAATGACAACCTACAACTTATATTCATGATTGTGGCATTGGTACTGAAAAGTAAATTCACAAAAAAAACGAGCTCTGAGAAAAATTCAAAACGAGAAGGTTCCCTATCAAATGGAAAAAAAAACAAAAGCTCAAAAACACCAAACAAATAGATTACACTCGGTCTTGCTCCGTCATATAAGTTCCTGCCAGTTTATCAATTTTTATTTCATCTTAATTTGTATCTTTTTGAAGATTTTCAGATTTGAACTTCTGTAAATTACTTTGGATTCGAATTTATAAAATGGATCATGTCAAACCAGCAGATAGCAAATAAACAAGATATCGAAATAAGGGAATTTAGATGTGGTTTTTATAGTTTGTTCTGATGCGGTGCTGTCACACCACTGTCCGATGTTAAGGGGAGGTTGAGTTCCTGCTAACAAGTTTAATCCTAGCGCATTCTGTGTTTTCTTGTCTTAAGTCAGGAGCCTGCTAGTAAATAATTGTTTGTTGCGGTATATCACATCATTATTGTTTTTCGATTATTGTTTTTTTGTGTTAATCAGGCCCGGTTAGTTTTGAATTTGTTTTACATATGTCATGTCTAGTCTTTTGTAGCTATGCGGTATATAAAGGAAACAGTAGTATACTGGTGTTCAAAAGTCATAAATTGATTGTGAAAATACTAATCTGGGTTATAAACCAAAACCAACAGATGGTAACACGTCAACAAGGAGAGGAGAACAAAGGAAAAATAGGAACACCAAAGTGCAACAAAAACAAACGCCAATACACATAGAAACGAACTATTTGATAACAACTGCCATATCCCTGACTTAGTACAGGAACTTTTTTCTAGTGTAATGGCATCCCAAACGTCTGTACGATGATACAGATGCCAACGTATACGTGATTTGGTTTATGACGGAAAGCTGTCTAATTGACAATAATGCCCTTTTTCAGAAAAAAATTTCGGAGGCAGCAAAATGTATAAAATGTTATCTGAATTTAACACAGTTTAGATATTTTTCTTCTCTGTAATATTAGAATAACTTAAATCTAAAATTTGCATCTTTTCATGAAAGGATTTAAGGTACTAAAGTATTTATAGATATCGTACAATCAAGACATTACCTTTTGTAAGGGAACTGATGTCTGAAAATATTCAGCATTCCTCCCCTATCCCCCAAAGACTTGCGTTATACGTCGTAAATCAGGCTAACTGATTTTCTACTAAATGTCATCTTACAAATCCAAACAAACGTAATCTTCAGCAAACAGAATAGATGATTGTCTGTTAGAAGTACAAAGAGCTGAATATTTTTCAAAACACATTGATTTAAATGATGAATCTAATAAGAAAGGACATTACAGCTTATTTTTCGGCATCATTTATAAGTCGGACAAACTCTTCAATATTTGTTGTAATGAATATTGAAGGTGGTGTAAATGTATGACATCGGATATTACATCCTTTATTATTCATACTGTCTTTGCAAGCCAACAAATCATAAGCAATAATAATGTATTACTCAATAGAAGCATGTTTTCAATAAAAAGAGTTGGTCGAAAACATATTTTAATGTACAAAAACCATCACTAGATAACTAACATTTCTTAACAGATATTAATTTTAGCATGCTGCCAATATTATAAGTAGATTAACAAGTCTTGACTGAAATAATTAAACTTTTGAGTTGTAAGTGTTATATCGAATTATAATATGAATATGATATAAAAGAAAAAAAATAGATATAAACAGAAAGTACAAATTCGTGAAACCACCTTAATACACTAGCACAAGTGATATATAACTTGAACGTCTGTGCGCTTTATTATATGTTTTTTGTTGCCGAATTTTTATACTTTTTGTAATGAATCATATTTATTATGTTCAGGAAAATATTTGCTAAACGCACCCGTCTTGAATAAATACATGCACTGTTTCAATTCTGTCGCTTTTAAAACAATGACCACTGTGTAGCATCACCACCGAATATAGGTACTTCGAGGGCGATGGGGAAAAAACTAATGGGAAGTCAGGTAAGGTCAAATTCTACTTTCATTATTATCTACGTTTTTTTTTAGAAGTAAATTTTGAGATTCTAATTCCTTATAATGTAGCTACTATAGAATGAAATTCAAAACAGTGTAGCTGTGGCCATTGATTCACACATTAAAATCATCCATTGACTGGGACAATTTACGTGAACGTTTGTCTGTAACGACCACTGTTCACGACGTACCTACGATAGACATTTAAACTGTGGGGTCACCAAAGGTTTCTTAACGCCTTTAATTATAAAATAATTCGAAAAATTAATCAGGAATAACTTTTATGCTTTGATTTATATAATTGATATAAATCAAAATATCGTGTTATTTATGATTCATTTTTCGAATTACTTTATTTAGGTGTTGAGAACCTTTGGTGACCCCATAGTTTAAGTGTCTTTAAAAAGTACATAGTGAGCATTGGTCGTTACATACAAACGTTCACCTAAATTGTCCCAGTCAATGGATGGTTTTAATGTGTCAATCAATGGCCACAGCTACACTGTTTTGAATTTCATTCTATATTAATACTAATTATGATTCCTAATTGGTTTTCCTTCTCTTCAATCTGACAGATTCCTAGCCGGTGATACCTGTCCATGAAACATAGGGAAGAGTTTTAATTTGTTGAAGTTTATTCACATTATCGTAGAACAAATGTATCTCATATTTTGGCTTCAACAACACTCTATGTCAAAATAATTGTTCTTTTCGGAGAAATTCATTTAAAAATATGGGATGATCTGTACAGCGAATAGTTTGTTACTGTACGGGAATAGAATGGACACTTTTTTGTGTTTTTTCATCTTCAGATATACCTATATCTGATAGTAATGCGAAATATTGACTACATGTTTTTTTTAAATGAGTGTTAATAATTTACGTCAAAATATATTGTCTATTTTAAAATTATATTAAAGTGTTTGCAATGAGTTATAATCAGGAACGGGTAAAAATTAGGCAAGACACGAGCGGCACAAACATCCACTTCATCAAACATACAAAGGAGGGAGGCAATTTTAAAAAGGCAAAAATCACTTAGTCAAAGAAAACCCAATGACATAGGTACGAAAGAGAGACGAGAATTTTTTTTTACGAACTACTGAACAGAAAAGCTAGAAAATGAGAAACAAATTGAATATATGACGACGTTAACCTAGCTTTGTTACGATTGCAGCTCTCCCGTTATTTTATTTTTTTCTTTAGTCATTGTAATCACACAATGTAAAAGTCAGCGCAAATTTCAAGAACACTGCTGATATGAAATGATATCGCCTCATATCGATGGCTATTATTTTTTAAATTAAACACGTGCGTTCGGATCAACATTCTGGGTATACAATTGAGAACGCTTAAACTAAAACATTTGAAGGCCTTCGTCAGTCTTGTTTATTTTTTCTTCTAGTTGAATATGACGTCCATTTTCACTGAACTAGTACACATTTTTATTTAGAGACAAGCTAAGGCCCACCTCCGGGTGCGGATTTCCTCGCTTCAATGAAGACCCTTCGATGGCCTTCGGCTGTTACTTGCCCTTTAGGTGGGTTGTTGTCTGTTTGACATATTCTCCATTTCCGTTTTCAATTTTAGGTAACATAAATACTAATATCTAAAAAAAAAAAGATGCTATATGAACAATCGAAACCTCAAAAGATTCCCCAAATTACTTTAAGTTGTAAGTTAAAGTATCTGGGTCGAGCCATATTTGTCTATCAAGAACCATCTGTGTGCGGGCAACGCACCGTTGTGTATATGTTTTTTTGTGTATCTAATAATATACTTCTAGTCTTTAATGTTTCTTTAATGATCTTATAATTACACTTCTTTGTCGATCGTTCTTCAAATTCTTTAACTTGATTACGAAAGATTGTTATAAGTGCATGATTTGATCATGTGTCTGTTGTAAGGGACATTTTTAAAGATATATGCATGTAAAGTCGAGGAAAAGAGAAACTTGTTAAGAAGATTTGTCTTTCATTTCAAGAGCAAATTGCGTTCTGCAATATTTGTTTTACATCAAAGCATGCATAACTTGTTATAGAACACGATAAATTTCATTGATTTTATTCTTTTTATGTATTAGCTGATACAAGTTTGTTTCACTGTGCATAATGTATGAATACATATGAAGTCTCTCATTTTTTAATGTTATTTTTACTGTTTGAGATGATATTTTTACCTTTAAAAAATAAGATAAACATAGCCATCATGAACTTGTTCTTATGTGTTTTTTGGCTTTATAAATATTTTGATATTAGCGTCACTGATGAGTTTTATGTAGAAGAAACGCGCGTCTGGCGTACTAAATTATAATCCAGGTACCGTTGACAACTATTTGACCATTGTTGGATAAACAGGGTTCTTGAACTGTTTATTTTCACTTCCAAAATCTCTATTAGTTATTTATCTTCATTACAACCAAAAAAATAATTCTATATACATAAAATATATAAACATATATTACAACCTTGATTATTGTAAGGAAATTTGTACACAGTTTTCCATTTCACATTATATCATGTAGAAGAGAGTATATATTGTGACAGGAAACCATAGATTAATTGAACACACACTCAGCTTGGTACTTGTATCGCACATCGTGTCTTCATATTTGTACAGATATTTATTCCAGAATTCGTAATATGGCTTCCTGAAGTTGACTCCAGTAGTAACAACAGCCCGTGTACCATTGTAGTCTATCTTGTAGTAGTTTCGTATTTTTGAATCGTAAACTTCTGTTAATTCAGTGTCATTTGTGGACAAATATCTGCTCAGGAGAAGAAAAACAAAAAGATGAATGGCAATCGTTAAATTTATTCACCTATCTCAAATTGGTCAGAAAATGTTGAAAATGATAAAAATGAACTGATTTTGGAAGCTTTTAATAGCTTAATGATTATTGTAAAGGCTGATGCAGAGTAACGAACAGGATCAGTTATCAAAATGTGAAAGAGCGAATTCGAGTAGCAAATATTAAAAAGTAAAAAATAGGTTAGAACCAGAAATAGGAGCAAATATATATAATGCAAAACATATAAATCCGAAACGGGAAAACGATTAAAAAACCCCATAGTCAATGGAAATGTTAAGCAATTACACGAGTTATAGAAAGCAGATCTAACCCTAACAGCGCATTTCAAACACTGAAAAAGGTATGACAACGTTTCAAAATACCCGTAAAATGATGAGAAAAATACTCACAAATAATTTTCAACATATTTATGAAAAGGACAGTACGACCTTATTGAGCAGTGAAAATAATGGCATCGACAACTTTTAATTCACTTTATAGATTTAGAAAAGTCCTATAAAAGCATACATAAAAGCTTGCATGAGATGCTAGTAAAAATAGCACAGCGCAATTAAAATGTTTAAAACAGAATTCAGATGACCTGTAGGTAATTTTATAGCCACTGATAGGAGTTCAAGTATTCCCAAAAGCTGTTTAAAAAGACTATAAGGATATTCTGGCCTTGCAAGATTCCAACAAAGACCTCCGTGTATCAATAGTATCAACAAACATTAAGCACACTACTGAATCAAAATAGGAAGATATAGCGGTATGATAGAAAAGACAGTACATAACATACAGGAATAGAAAGATCTAATCCTTGCCATATGTGCATCCGGGCATAAACGAGATTACGAAATGTCACCAGCTGTTATATTTTGGCATGACAAAAGATCTACCAACAAACAAGTGTCATCTTTTTTTTTTGTATACATAATAAGAAAAATCAAACAAAGATAACAGCCGTACATAAGTACTGAGTGATAATGTACATACCCATATTTCACATAGTCACTTAATAAGGACATAGAAGTTTTTGTCACTTCTACATCTCTTGCTGTATAATTATGTAGATGATGTCCAACAAGTGGCATACCAAACATATAAAACAAGTCCCAGCCATGTGGTACACCTAGAATGAAAACAAAAGTATTACTTGCCCGATTGTTTAAATTTCTGATTATCGGCTAAACGATATTCTATGATTTTGTTGTGACAGTTTTCAATTTCGCATAATCTTTTAATCAATTTGTTCTTACTTTGATTCGAGTCCTACTGGGGAGTTTTTGATATTCGAGATGTTTTACTCTAGAAGACATAATCTTCAATGACTTTTACTTTCAATTCATTTAATGTTTCACGTTCAATTACGTAATAGCATGAACTTCAAACAAAGTGAAAATTCCATGTCAAAGACATGTATGCAGTATCAAGTATGGATCAGAAACAAAATCGATAATAATGTCAAGAAGAATTAATATGTGCTGTGTTGTTTCTTTGACATATTCCCCATTTTAATTCTCAATTTTATTTTTATATGTCACTAATAAACAAAATATTTTTGTCTACTTTAGAGTGGGGGTTTGGGTAAATGTTGTTTTAATTTTCAGTGTAATGTGTAGTTTCTTGCATAATGTCTTTTGAATCTGAAGAAGTGTTTAGATATAGGAAGATGTGGTGTGAGTGCCAATGAGACAACTCTCCATACAAATAACAATTTAAAAAGTAAACCATTATAGGTTAAAGTACGGCCTTCAACACGGAGCCTTGGCTCACACCGAACAACAAGCTATAAAGGGCCCCAAAATTACTAGTGTAAAACCATTCAAACGGGAAAACTAACGGTCTAATCTATATAAACAAAACGAGAAACGAGAAACACGTATATATTACATAAACAAACGACAACTACTGTACATCAGATTCCTGACTTAGGACAGGTGCAAACATTTGCAGCGGGATTAAACGTTTTAATGGATCCAAACCTTCTCCCTTTTTCTGAAACAATAGCATAACATCACAACAAAGATAAACATACGATAAAATATCAATTGGCAGACTTAACTCAATCAAAAAACGTATGATTAAACAATGAACGAATAAATTTGATCTGCGATATCTGAATACAAATGCACAGTTAATTAAATATTAGAGACAAACATTCATGACCAAAAAGCTAACAAACAAATTCAAACGCAGGACATGACTGAGTTTGTATAGAATCCGATTCGTGATTTCAATAAAAAACGAATAATTAATTTGTGAGTGCTAGGTAGAGACGTGTGTTAATAAATCTATGATAACGAGTGCATGGGCAGATATGAGTATAAATTAAGGTTTTGATATCGAGTGCATGGGTAGAGATGAGTATTAACAAGAACTATCTTTAAAAAAGATATCCGACGTATTTAAATTTGAGTATATGTTTAAAACTATCATTTCGATAACCTTCAGAAGCACAAAGATACCATTTAAATAACGTTTTCTCTGTTTGTGTTCAGTATTCTCGGTCCTCGTATCTTTCTGTTTACATTCACCAAAACCCCGCGGAAATCTCACATGCATAGGTGCGTTCAAAAAGTCATGTACGTTCGTACAACAAAGTTTACATTAAAAAATTATATAATTGTCCCGAATAAACAGCTGTCACGGATGCAAAGAGCTATTGGAGAAACAATTATTTTAATAAAAATATAAATCTTTGTAAGATCTAGTTCAAATATTTAAAGTTTTTTACTTGCTTTCCATCACGATATAATTAACGAGACGTTTTTTCAAACACAATCAAATCACCCACCATGACAGCATTTTGTCCAATCACTGAAAGAATTTTCGAGCATGCGTATTCTGTTGCCATAGTTAAGCGTCCATAAGTTCAAAGGGCACAAACCGAAACTATACCGACTACGACTATAGTATCGAGTGCATGGGTAGAGACGCTTTGGTATTTAGTGCATGAGTAGAGACGTGTATAAATTAAAGCTGTTATTACCTTGCCACAATGGTCCAGATGGTGTCTCTGAAATATATTCGAAGCTGAGTAAATATGTTTTATTTAACCATCTTGATACTATGTCTGCCAATTTAATCATAGGTGTATAGAAAATGAGATCTGCTAGTATTCGTTGTACCTGAAATTAAATATAATATATTAGATTACGAAACAAATATTATTCACGTTTGGGTTTCTCAAACTTGGTAAATTGTTACATCTTATAATATCTTATAAATGGTTATACAAGACACGTAGCAAGTACTGGCATGACAACGAAAATTTTGTGTGAATTGATTTCTAATTTAATAAATCAAATTAATGCAAAGCTCTTAGTCTTTGCCCGGAACTTGCTGTACTTCAAGTACTTCTGGTTTAATCAGCTCTTTAACGCTTTCATAAGATGCGATTTTTAAATATTTTGCCATCGAGCATCGCTGAAGATAAATTTTGAATTTTTGAAATTCTAAGGCTTTTCTACCTCAGGCATGTATTTGGCAAAACTTTTAGGAATTTTGGTCCTCAATGCTCTTCAACTTCGTATTTTATTTAGCCTTTTTAACTTTTTTTTTATTCGAGCGTCACTGATGAGTCTTTTGTAGACGAAACGCGCGTCTGGCGCATATACAAAATTTAGTCCTGGTATCTATGATGAGTTTATTTAATTGTCAAAAATTGCGTTTGGTGCGGTAAAATTAGTTTCGTTAATGTTATTCTTCATTTGTCGTTAATTCAAATGCAACATTGTTACAACGTTGCATAGTTAGACATTAATTGAGATAAATGTGATGAATATCGTGTGTATGAACTTTGTTACCTTCGTTAAAAACTATGCATTAATTTACATACGTCAATCACCGCGAATGTTTAACTGATATAGCATCTGCTATAGTCTTTTAATATACTGTCTCAGCAAATGATTAAGATATAATTCTTTCGTGCCATGCTCTTTGCTCATTTTATAACAGGTAGTCATTATATTTGGTAATTATTTATACCGAGCAAAAGCGAGGTGTAAATTGTAGACAAATACAATGCCTACCCATGTTAAAATTAGCATAGAGCATGGCATGATATAATTATTTCGATTCAAATAGAAACATTTAGAACTTTTGTACATTGTACGCGTTTAATAGGCATCTATATTTTATTTGATGAAGCCAAAACTTTATCAGAAAATCAACTGTTTCAGGATAAACAAATGAACAAATACATTAACACATACATTAAGAATAATTTTAATTATTTTCCAAGTGAGCAACACCAAAACAAATGTCCATTTTGATTTCTGGCTTTGTTTAAAACACAACGGACGGTGCAATTTCAATTGTTACGTAAATGACGTGCAGCCCATGTTTTATTGGGAGTAGAACATGGCTTTGTTTCAAAAACGAAAGAAGAATGTTAGATAAGATTAGCAAATGAACTCTTACCTGTGGAAATGGTAAAACTTTACTTTCTTTCCATTCATTGAATTCTAAATTTGCATCCCCTGTAATTATTGAATTCTTATACATAAGGTTTTCCTTTTGGAATGTCATTGATTTTGAACTAAAGGAGAGTGTTAACATTTAAATAAATGACTTTAAAATTAGGTGTTTGCATTATAAACGGCGGATGATTGCTTATTGTTGAAGGCCGTATTTATGCTCTAGTCCTTTAGTTCCGGTGTACAGTTGTCTCATTGGCAATAATATTACATCTTCTTATTTTTATCATAGAGATTTGAAATCGCCATCGTAAGATACTTATGCCTTTCATTTTAATCCTAATACTCATGAATGAATGAATGAATGAATGAATGAATGAATGAATGAATGAATGAATGAATGAATGAATGAATAGATGAATTAATTAATGAATACTTTATTGCAAAAGCATATATAATCTACTTAATTATACAATCATCAAAACACCAGGCTTCAAATTTAAAACACCAAATAAGCGCTTATTTCTACAAAGGACTCATCAGATGAGTTCGAATAAAATCATTTTGAAGGCAAAATTAATAACATAGTTAAAAAAAGATGTGCCAAATCTGGAAATGCCTATCAATGGTTGTGTTCTGTTCGGAACATGTGCTCGATTCTTTATATCATTATAGCAAATCGGATGTCAGCCACAGCATGTGCAAACCACTGCAATGCTAAGCTATGAGGAAAAATTAGGAAAAAATAAAAAAAGTAAAAAATGCAAACACTTTACAAACACATTATATATGTGCATTGGCTGATAGAAACTAAGGAACATATCCACTTTCCCTTCAGGAGTAAATTCAATGCTTCGCCTCTAAGCATGTGGCATTAATAACACGGCTGGAGTAAAAACAAATGCGTCTTGGTAGGTTAATCTTTCTACGGACTGTTATCTCGTGAACTAGCATATTAAAAATCTGTCGCAGAGTGTGTTGTGGAGTACAAATCAGTAATAATATTCGGGTAACATGAGTATAATCTCGTTTTCACATGCATGTAAAACATTATTCCACCATCATATTCATCATCACCGTTTAAAAGTATTAACATATTAAATTTTTGAAAGTATTAGCATATTTAGCTCAGACGCTTCTGAATAAGATTTATACTTGCAAACTGGTCTTCATCAGGAAACAGTGTTTGATAGTAATTAGTTAAACCTTCGATGGTATGATTGTCAATTGTCCCTTCTGTTGAAACTGGAATTATAAATAAATGAAAATATCAACCACAGACAAAAAACCAATGATGTTAATTTTGTTAAGACATATTTATAAATATATTTTATTTTTATTTGAATTTTGCACAAAATTTTGAAATTGAAGTCGAAGTTTTTCTCATCTAACTTAATCACTACTAAAGTATCACTATTAATTGTAAATAGAATGTTGTGAAAGTCAAGGTTTCATATAAAATCCAATCATGATCAATAGTATCCCTTTTTCAAGTTTTTGAAGTAGCATAGAATAGATGGTCTACATCTTTGATAAAATTGCACATTTTGAGAGTAGGATGCAATTGATGATTGATTCAGACTTTTAATGTAAACATAGAAAACTATGTGTTTTATTATATATACCGCTGTAATTTCTGAAAAACACCATATTTGTGTTTGATACAATTTTTTCCACATATGCCAAATAAGGGGAGATAACTCAGATAGTAGTGGAATTATAATAGAAAGTGTTGTGAATTTACCTTTTTTAAATATTTCAATACTTTTAATTATATTTCAGAAAAATACATGATTACAAATTCTATAGGCAAATTATTAACAAATTCTATGGACTTTAATTCAGACGGTCCAGCCGCTTGAAACAGCGAAAAGTAAATTGACTACCGAATTAGACTACTTACCGGATTTGTAGTAACATAAGCAACACGACGGGTGCCACATGTCGAGCAGGATCTGCTTACCCTTCCGGAGCACCTGAGATAACCCTAAGTTTTTGTTGGGGTTCGTGTTGCTTAGTCTTTAGTTTTCTATGTTGTGTCTTCTGCACTATTATTTGTCTGTTTGTCTTTTTATTTGTAGCCAAGGCGTTGTCTGTTTATTTTCAATCTATGAGTTTTGACTGTCCCTATGGTATCTTTTGTTCCTCTTTTAAACGAAAACTGATTGATTAGTTGATTAAAAGGTTGGTTTTTAGCACTATTGTCTATATTGTGGGGTCGATTATTCGTGGAGGAAATTTGGGCCTTTTGAAAAAAACATCGACATCGTTAGGAATCGCACGCGTATGCAACAACTGAGTTCTAACTCACAACCTCAGTATTGACAAAGCTGTTCAACTAATACCACGCCGTCAAGGGCCCAAAATTAAACTAAAAAAGCCCAAAAAATAATCGTGATAACAACATGTGATCTGCAGCATACTGAATCCATGTTACTTACTCACGGGATGGAAATAATTCATCTCTCGACAACACCAATAACACTGATTCAGCATGGATGTTGTTTCCACATCGATACACGAGTTCAGGACTCTCTGTTGTATAATAGCCGTCTATAGTTATTGGATATGTTCCAAATGTTTTGTCCTGAAAACAAAAATTCAATCAAGAAAATTAAAACACAAATTTAGTATAATAAACAAAATCGGTCATAATTTAGAAAAATCTTTTACCTTATTTCACAACGATCTTTTAACCTGAATATCACCGATTAACCTATTACAATAGCTTACATAGTGAGACTTTTCATGCGAACAAGGTCCCACTCATATCTTAATATCATACTATATATCAATGAATACAAATGTAAATGATGATGTGACAACAATTTGACAGCAACCATTTAACACAAAAATTGAAAGGTATAAAAACATTGACTACTTTTAAAACAGCTTCATCTCTTATGTTTCTGTGTTTTTATTGAAACGTAAGCGCCTGAAATTTTTTTGATAAATGCTCGAGGGGTGATTGATTGTTTTGAAAATTCAAATAAAAAACTTCGAAAACGTTCTTAATATTTGAATGTGTATATGTCAGTACTCACCTCTGTTAAACCTGCATTTAACATTTCCTCAGATATATTCATCCGTTTATCATGTATTGGACTGAATTTATTGTTCACTCGAGTCGTCCCAGGTCTACAATTAACAGGGAAAGATGTCTTTCTACTGGTTCTTACACAGTCAGATAAAAACCAATGGGCAATTGGTGAACCGCTGTGTATGATGGCATTTTTAAATAAGCCTACAATGTTATGATAGTTTATATTTCCTGACAGTTTCAGTATTAATATTTGTTTTGGCAAGAGTTAACAACCAACAAAAATGTTTCACATATAAATTTTATCTAAAAACTAAATAGTATGATTGCCATGGTGTTCTTTCTCTGTAATATTTGGACTGCCTATTCGAAAAATATACAAAAATGTGTTAAACTTCTCTAAATAACACACTATTCGGGTTATTCAGTGAGTACCACATTTTTATGCTATTTCTTCATAGGCAGAAAACATATAACAGTCATTCCTTAAGTAATGTCAAAATCAAAATAGTACTAAAATGATCATCAAATTATACCAAGACATACAAAGTTAAATCCATCAATTCATGGTTTTCCAACCAGGGTCCAATTTTTCTCTCGAGATATTCAAATCAATCCAACAGGTATGTTATGCAAAGTAAATCGACCGAGGTGAAGGACAGAGAATTTAAACTGCTACTGGGAGAGGGTACTATATATAGGGCAGAAGGAAGGTGCATTACAGGCCACCCATTGGTAAAAAAGTAAGAGTTTCTTTGGAAAACTGTAAAATCTATCCGTCGTTGGATGTTTTTCATAACATTTCTTGTAATATTTTTTTTTAACAATGTACATTCATTAAAAAGAATACATTTCACAAAATTTACCTTTAGTCAGATTGGAAACAATATGAAGTCCAACATCTGAGGCCCCTAGGCTATGACCATGTATGGTCACTCTTTCTGGATCGCCGTTAAAATACTTGATGTTTAGATTAACCCATTCCATCGCCTGTACCTGGTCTAACAAACCGTATATCCCTTCAATACCTTTACGTTTGTCTGCATAGAAACCTTTATCAATATAACCATATAAATTTGTTTAGAAAGCTCCCGTTTATTCAAATTGTTCGACATTTTAAAACACAATCAACAGATTACAAATGTTCAGTACATATTTATCATTCGCAGTATATCACGTCAACTCTCTAAGACAAACTATGAAAAGTAGATCTTTGAGTTTATTATGCAGATACTCATACAATTTCTGCTAATGATATTGCTGAAGAAAAATGCAGTTAAAATGAAAGTGAGTGTTTTGACAAGAAAAGATGTTTGAACTAGCCAATCGGAAGTTGCTTAAGATTAGACAATCAACTGCTCGGCAAAAACGAGAGAAAAATTGCACAGAATAAAATAAAACAATTTTAACATAATAAAATGCTGTTGATTATTTAGATCTTATAGCAAACTAATTCTTACCATATATACCAAGTCTGTAATTAAATGTTATTACGATAATCTCCCCGTGTGCTGCAAGAACATCTCCATCCAACATGGCGCCCATACCTGCAATGTTAGATCCCCCGTGTACATATAACAACACCGGTAATGATTTCTGCTTAGTCTGTAAAAGCAAGACGAATGTTTCAGTCAATGATATCATCCATATGAAATGGACATTCGAAATTCTTTTGTTGACTGAATATGATTTTAACAGCTGCTAGTTGTAGGAACAAGAAACATTCTAATAGAAAAAAAAGTGTAATACAATTACTATGGTAAACCATGATTAATAAAGTTTTTTACCTTATTCAAAAATACACGCCAAGGTATTCAATATGAAAAAGATATATCTATAATTATTTTCATTTTGTAAAGTATACTTACTTTTGGAACATATACATTCATATACAAACAGTCTTCATCAAACGCATTAAAACCTTCTCTGTGAATATCTATGTAGTCAGATCCGTATTGCGGACATGCAGGGGGTAAAGAAATTGTATCCTTAATGTCAGACCAATTTAAAGGTGGAGCAGGTCGCTGAAACAAAAACACAACATGAAGACGATTTTAGTAACTAGAAGACATATTTTATGAACTAAAGCGAGTAAAAGTGGTTAAGTAAAAGTTTTTCAATCGACAATGAGTTAAATTAACATTCTTTAGTGTGCGAGGTTTGCGTGGTGAATGTAAAGTCTACACTGTAATTATGTCATTAACTTTAAGGCACAAGTATGACAACATATTCAAGTCCTCAATTAATTCACGATTGTGTTTACATGTTAAAGCTGTGTTTTTTTCGCAAGGTTTGTTCTACATAAATATGGTAATGAATGGGATAAACATATATATGTAGGCTCAAAATATTATTAGTGCATTATTACTTTTGTATCTATAGTTATGTTAAAACATTACTTCGTGATTTTCTCCAAATTATTAGAGAGAAAGGGACATATTGGTCCGTGTAACACTTATCAATTCAAAGTTTAAGGTTTATGACCTCTTCTGTAGCCATTTTTGTACGAACTTTTCAAACTTCAGTTGTTTCAAACTACAAATATAATGAATAATAGAGATAGGTCATTTTGTACATACACCAAGGGGAAACTTGATGCAAAGCATTATTATTTACTGTTTCATTGCATTTAATAGAAAAAGAGTACTTTGTGGCAAATGAACCAAGATTTTTATAGAAATTCAACAGCCTTTATTACAGAGATTTTTGTTATAAAATTTTAAACATAGATCACTCACTTGCTTTTCTATGATGTGCTAGTCTTTCTTTTTAACAAAAAGTTCTAAACAACCTGTAAATTCCAAAATACCTCGTGCTGAGTCACTAAAGTCGAGCGCATCCTAAAAGGTGTACTTGATTTGGTCCATATTTTTATTTGTTTTAACCAATAACTGCATTAATTAACTTGTTTTCAGGAAATCAACGCTAGCACTGCATGCAGTTATCCTATATCTGTGAGTCATCAAATTGCCAAATATGAGAGTACAAGGATAAAGACTGTGGATTTTCTATAAAATGTCCATATGTTTAGCATTGAATCAACACAAGGGTACACAATCCTTAATAATATTGATCGCGCTTTACATTGTACTGGTTTTTCGGAAGTAACATTGGTGTATGGCCTAAAATGATTTGTTTAAATACAAACAGCGTGACACTCTCTTTAAACGATCCATTTTGACGTACAGGTCTGTGTTCTTTTACTTAGCTCAAAGTTGATTGTTGTACGATAACTTAAAACCAAATAACAAATACGGAACTTTCCCTTTATACAAAAATATCCCGCTTTCTTTTATTAGCTCAACTGGCCCGATTTTATTTAATATTTATAATATATTATTTTGGAGTTTAGTATTACGTCCATCATCACTGAACTACATGTAGTACACATTTTTGTCTAGGGGCCTACTGAATCACGCCTAGCAAACCGTTCATTGCGACACTATATATTCAATAGTCCTTCCGTATCGATACTTGGAACTAAAATCAATCATAAACGGCAATATATTATCGTCATGCAATCGATAAAAAATGAAAACAAAACGTTTAAAATTGTTTTCGACCGAAGCGTTTTTTCTGGATCAACCTTCATCAGGAACGCTCAAAAGTCGTATAATTCTATTTGGCCTACTGCGAGTTGGTCAGTTATAACTGTTACTCCTAAATGTTTGGCACTGGGGAAAGCAAAAAACCAAATAGCTCTGAATTATTTATATCAAACGCCAAGCTGATATTACAGATTTTTTTAAAAAGTAAATCAACTTGTTTGATGCTTGTTTAAATAGGTAAAAATATTTTTTTAATAGATGCACAACCTTAAAAATTTAAGGATACTATTATCTCATGTGATGTCTAATATGTTTCATAAAAAATCGTCTTTTTCTTTGAATTATCTTTTTTGTAATTAAAATGATTTGATTTATTTCGTGTGTTTTATTCCTTTATGAGATTATAATTAGAGCCGTATTTACAGGTACTCAACTTTTCGACCTTTGTTTTATTTTTGATATCTTTAAATAAAACTTTCAAAAAGCGAAAGAATCAAAACTGTACGTTAAGTTTACCACTTTTAAAGTTGAAACAAATATCTAAAAGAGGGACGAAAGATACCAAAGGGACAGTCAAACTCTAAAACAAACTGACAACGCCATGGCTAAAAATGAAAAAGACAAACAGAAAAACAATAGTACACATGACACAACATAGAAAACTAAAGAATAAACAACACGAACCCCACCAAAAACTAGGGGTGATCTCAGGTGCTCCGGAAGGGTAAGCAGTTCCTGCTCCACATATGGCACCCGTCGTGTTGCTTATGTGATTACAAATCCGGTAAATAGTCTAATTCGGTAGGTCACATTCATGAAAGGGAAGGGGATTGTAGTTACGACGTAAGGAACATATCCGATATCATTTGTGAAACGGTTATTCCATAACGGTCAACCAACTCGTGATGGCGTCCGTAAAATTTACGAAGGGATGATTTCAACTTCACCATTTGGAACTCTTGGTTTAATAGCTTCCTTGTGAGCAGTAACCCTCTATCAAGAAAATCATGATAGGAAATGCAAGCACGGGAATATCGTATCAATTGGGAGATATATACCCCGTATGCAGGTGCTGCTGGACTGTTGCTACTTAGAAAGGGAAAGTTCACAATTGGAAAGCTGAAATCATCTCTTTTGTCGTAAAGTTTTGTTTTTAACAGACCCTCATTGTCAATTTCTAGATGTAAGTCAAGCTATGAAGCCGACTTAACTGTTTCTGTAGTATCCTTTATCTCCAATTCGATGGGATAGATGCGTTCCACATAGTCACCAAATTTTGAATTGTTTAGTGACAGAACGTCATCTATATAGCGGAAAGTAGAGTTAAAGGATATAGCTAACTTCTTATCTTTCTTCCTAAGAAGTTCCTGCATGAAGTCAGCCTCATAATAATAAAGAAACAAGTCGGCAAGTAGAGGGGCACAGTTTGTTCCCATTGGGATGCCGACAGTCTGTTGAAAAACACGTCCTCCGAACGTTACAAATATGTTGTCAATCAAGAAATCAAGCATCTTGATAATATCGGTTTCAGAGAATTTTTTGTTTGAATCAGAGTGATTCTTTACAAAGTATGATTTATCCCTCCTAAGACAAGATACTTGTATCTACGTTGGCCATTCTTTTTTATGAAGCAAAGTAATACCAACTCTTTCAATTTGTCTTTTAGTTTGGAATGTGGAATACTTGTGTAAAGAGTAGAAACTAAACTATCAAATTTTAAATAAAAAAATATTTAGGATTTTAAAAATCTTATTATTTGGTGAAGATTTCAACATTCAAAACTATTTAAAAATTTGGAAATTTGATATTTCAAAACTATGATCAAAATAAAAATCAAAAAAAATTTGAATTGATAAGTGTTACACGGATTCATATTGGATGAGTCACTTACCGTTTTGTTTTATTCTGTTGATTAAATTATCCATTGCACATGTATAAATGATATTTTTATCTGTATTAATTGTTTCTTGCCTTAACTACTGTATATGTATCGCTTTCATCATATTTTTACTGAGTCACAAACACATCTTTTGACGTTAGACATTTTGTTTACGTTTTTATGACGTCATAATCAAATGCGTTTGAATTTAGTATAAATAGAGACCACTTTGTTAAGTTAGCTTCAGTCGTGAATTGGCTCTCGAGGTACGTAGAACTCTCACTATTAAAACTTATCACTTTATGTGATAACTTAACAGTCTTTTCTACGCTCAGCGTGTTTAATAAATATTAGACTCACGTTTCAAGGTGATTAGAATAAATCATACAAGAATACTTTAGGTCTATAAGACTCTATAACTGCACAAATAAACGACTCATCACAGTTAAAAGAGTCACAGCTATTTTGACCAAGAATAAATGACTCAGTCGTTTCCTGTTTATACTAAAGCCACACAACGTCACTTGACGTCTTATTGACTCACATAAATTGTTCGGCCATTTAATTTATACCGATATTTATAGACGGTAGAATAAATTGCCAAAAACTATGGATATATTATTGATTTGAATTGTTATTTTGTTAATGTTAATAAAGAGATAATGAATATTTGATTTTTTTTATTCTGTCTTGATAAATTTTTAAATAAAAAAATACTAAAATCTTTTCGAGCGTCACTGATGAGACTTTTGTAGACAAAACGCTTTTCAAACTGTTTACACACGGAACATTTAACTTTGATGTTAAAAAATCCAACAGTTCCTCTGAAACAAGAGATAAGGTGAAATCCTATTCCGAAGGTAGATATTCACAACACTGCACGATCTCATTACTCGACTTGAATTGTATCAAAGGAGAATGTAAAGTTTCAATGCATTAAGATTAACAAGTAAACTTCTTGTATACATTGTTGCATTTATATAATACATTACTTGATAGACACTTAGGTCATTAAGAGCTACTGTTTCGACAGTCTGTCAATTTTTTTTTTTTTTTTTTCGTATGTTAATCTTTACGATTAAGGTCCTAACGAACTTCAATATTTAAAATTGTATTTATGTGTTTCTTAGTTACATATTTGTTTAATTTTTAGTGATTAAGAATATAACACAATGTTAATTGTTGTACCACTATTATTGACATATTTACTTATTATGTCTGTTTGTTTTGTTTACACATCATCCTCAATATAATGGAATTTTATGCGAATGCCAAACAAGTGAGAGATCTAATCCATCATTTTCTAAAAAAAAGAAACTGTCTGTACCAAATCTGGAAAAACAGTTGTTATATTTTCTTTTATTGTGTGTAAGCTTTTGATTTTGTCATTTGATATGGGACTTTCCGTTTTTAAATTTACCTCAGAGTTCGGTATTTCTGTGATTACTTTCCACAAGTAGTCTAAATTTTAAGGTGATTTTTATACTATAATATTGGTCTTATTATTTGACCGAACTATTATCATTATTCATAATAAATACAAGGACACATTTGGTTTTTGAACTGATATACACTAATCCATTAGCGTTTAATATTTGAATTGTGTTTGAATTGTGTTTGGTCTACTAAAATATAAAATTTTGTCGAATAACTTATAGGGAAAACGGTAGTATTTAATTTTCCCAGCATTAGGTTGGCCTTTTGTGTACCCAAGGCAGGTGAAGGAAGTCAAATTAGGAGCGCTGTGATTGGATGTAAGGGTACAATATATTTTTTATTTATCTATGAATAACTGCAGTGTGTATATTTACAATATAAATTTTAAAACCTATTGAAATATTTTCTAGAGAATTATTCGAAAAGACTTGCAAAATTTCATAAATTTGGTGCAAAATGACGGTGGGCATGGATAACATAAACAAGCTCCGTTGGAAGTTGGTCATGATACTATTTGGCTTTAATTTTTAAAACAGAGGAATAAAGTACTAACACAACATATAACTGTTTTATCCAGGTTTTTATCTTAAAAAGTGGTAAATTTAGAAAATGTTATCATTGTCGCCTATGGCAGAATAAATAGTACCGTTTTCCCTATAGTCATGTATAAACTATGGCACGAGTAAAGTATCTAAGATTTTACCTGTATAAAAAGGCTAAATTAATTTAATGATTCACCAGGCCATGTTTGAATATATTTAAAATTGAAAGCGCATAACGATTGTTTTTTTAACCTAATACAAAACTTTTTTATACATGTCTTTAAAGAATTAAATATCATAGTTATCTCCCCTTATAACGCAAAAATTTCAAAAATTTTGGATTGGTGAAAATATTCTGATTCGTAAAAACGTATTATCATAACATACAATAACATAATGTCCTTAAATTTTAATGAACTGTTTCATAATTTATTTGCATTTATTCCGGTATAAAAATTTGCTTATTTAAACAACATTTTTGATAAATCTATTGCTGTTATTTGCAATTCAAGGTATCACAACATTCCCATACTACATATAAATAAGTAAATCAGCTTACCTCAAATCGTAGTGATCCAATTGGTGGTGAAGCGTACGGTATTCCAAGATATTCCTCGACATGTTTTCCAGAAAGCCTAGACGTTACTTTCCCACGAATTTTACCATACAGTGTATTCCTAATTGGATTCCATTCATTCGTTGATGTGACACTAATACAGCACAACACTGTCACAATCAAAGTATCAAGTATTGTCATTTCATCAGTTAACTATTATGAAGCTCCAACAGGAAACTGAAATAGTATTTTCAGATCAGCAACTTTAACTACATAATATGGATAATGCAATATATCAGCAACATTTCTCATCTGTCATGTTATGTCATTATTGTTCATAAAAAATATTAATCTGACGCTATTGTTAATTGGTAATGTTGCTTCTTAATTACGTTCTGTCTGTTTAATTTCGTAGTCAGGAGGTCAAATTCTTAAACAACAATAAATCGATGATGAATGCCAGCTCTAATAAAAAAGTTACATGATAATATTGAATGCAGACTATCGTGCCTGTTTGAGATAACTAAGAAAAAAAATAATGATGAAATGGTATGTTGATTAAAAATTTCGAAAGAATTTGGAGCATGTGGCGTAAGACATCAACAAGTGGAGCTGGCGATGTTATATGTCCAATGCTGCTGGTTCAGTGCCTATTTATGAATATACTATACTGTATTCAATTTAATTGCTGTATATTAACCTAGATAATCCAGATAAAATGTACTAAACAAATCATGTCTGTTTTCATAAAGAAATATAATAAACTATTTTTCGGTGGATTTTGTTTCTAACAAATTCAAAATGCGCGTTGCTTAGTCTTCAGTTTTTCAAATAGTGTTTTGTAGACAATTTTATTTTCTTTTCTTATTTTGTAGTACCATCTTGTTTTTAATTGTTCTTTATGTGTATATTTGAATACCATATTTCACTACAACAATAAAAAAGTAACGGCAACAGAAACTATTTTAAAGTAAAACAGATTATCAGGCACGAATTCGAATAATATTAATAAAATTTCATTTTGTTTTTTGTAAATGTCAGTTGAACAGCATTCTAACGACATGAGTAACAACATTAGGACATATGCAGGATTATATCCCAATGTCTTCAACATTATACATACGTATATAATATAATATACCGCTCTAATACATCACAAGTATAAAAAAATATTGTGAATAAATCATTCTAGGACTAGCAAAAAAAGGTAACAGTAGTATACCGCTGCCCAAAGGATCTAGCACAAACATTTGATGTGAAACGTTTGATATATAGTAAATATAAAACGTATAGTGAGCACATGTAAAACGTAAAATCACAAAAAGCAAAGTCCCTTATCAAATGGCAAAATAAAAAGCTCAAACACATCAAACACCCTATCCTATACTTATTAGCTTCTTGAAGAAGAAAATTGTTAATGTTGTTAGTCTTCTTCAAGTTATAACAAAGTATAATGTATAGACCGCACAGTACGCTACGGTACATTATTAGCTTGAATTAGAAAGATAGCTTTCGGCTGTCTCCGGAAATGGTATCGTGTCGTTCCGAATGCCATTCTCAGCATCCCGCTACTAGTACTTATTCGAAGAACCATTGTTTTCATCTCGACATTTTGATCAATTATTAACAGTTTTCGTCCCGTTAATTACATCTTTCTTACACATATTTCGTCAATCTTTATACAAGTACCAGAGAAATGGATTCAGAGGCTGCAAATAATATTGTAAGTATGTTGAATGATAGTACCTAGCTTTAAAAAATATGACCACGCGGTGCTTTCCAACTCCAAGACTAAATAGTAGATGCAAAGCGTCTGGTCTTTTTACTTTAATACGTATTTATTAATGAAATGCACATTTATACCCCTAAGGTTTGAAGGCATATAAACAATTCAATACAAAATATATGTCAAAAGTTATAGGCGGATCCTGCCCTTCCCCCCCTTTTTTCGTCCGAAAAATTTGGCTAAATTGACTTCATTTTCACCTCAAAATTTACTCAGATTACAGACACACATAAGCATCTGGAAAAGTCTTAAGTAATAGCATGCCCTAAATGCCTGTACCAAGTCAGGAATATGACAGTTGTTATCCATTCGTTTGATGTGTTTGGACTTTTGATTTTGCCTTTTGATCCTTTTTGAATTTTCCTCGGAGTTCAGTATTTTTGTGTTTTTACTTCTTTCTAGATAAATAAATTTCAAATATGTTTCATGTTTTAGACAAAACAAAATTTTAACAGGATTTGGCAGTGCCCTTATTTCATTCCTGCAGAAGGTGCCAAAACAACCTATGTTGGGTAAAGAAAGAGGTTTAAGAACTTCCCCGTCGGTATTATTGAAATGAGCTGTATTAATTGATATAGTCAATAGCTGGACAATAGATACCTGACAATAATTGGTGATTTAAACCAGCAAATTTCAAAATTCGACATTTTTTGAAAATGACCCATATCATAAACTAAATAACATTTTACCTTTTCAACTTCAGCAGTCAACCAATATGGCGTCGCATGTACAGCCTCTCTCTGATACGTACCGTTCCGAACGTGTTTTAAGGACCGAAGTGCATCTTTCTTATTCAAGCTAATAATGTACCGTAGCGTACTGTGCGGTCTATACAGTATACTTTGTTATAGCTTGAAGAAGACTAACAACATTAACAATTTTTTTCTTCAAGAAGCTAATAAGTATTGTATCGGGTGCATCAAATGAATGGTTAACAACTACGGTAAATGCTGACTATTTAACGCATGGTAAGCAGGTGTTGAATGTACGGTATATGGTGACTCCTTAACGCATTGGCATGTGTTAAACGTACGGTATGTATGGTGACTCTTTACCGCACGGTAAGCATGTGTAAAACTTATAACGTACAATATATGGCGACTCTTTTGAAAGGGCTTGCAAAACGTGCGTTATATGGTGACTCTTTAACGTATCAAAAGCATGTGTAAAACGTGCGATATATGACGACTCTTTAACGAAGAGAAAACATTGGTAAAACGTACGGTATATGCAGTAGTCAGCACTTCGATGTTGCCATAAATATCAATTATATGGTAATTTTTTATAAATTAACTGTTTGCAAAAAGATGAATTATTCGAAATACAAAGGATTACCGTATCTCAGACATAGATTACCTTAGCCGTATTTGGCTCCAATTTTTGGAATTGTACTTGTTTTCGCTTTCAAACTTTTTTGATCTGAGCGTCACTGATGCACCTTATGTATACGAAACAAGCGTCTGGCGTATACAATTATAAGCCTGGTACCTTTGATAACTATATATGTCGACTTTTTAAAGCATGGAAAGAATGTGCAAAGCATAAGTTATATGGTAACCCTTTAACGCACAGAAAGCGTTGTGTAAAGCGTACGATATTTTAGGGCTCTTTAAAATATGGTAAGCATGTGTATAACGTGATTTAAACATACGCATAACAGTTATGCCTATAATATCATTTATGCTTTAGATCGATATGTCCTTAAAAAATCCATTTAGAAGTTCTTTAAACTAAATTTGCCAGTTTTAAACGTTTGGAAGGGAAATGGTCGGATTTTATATGTAGGTTTTGACCGCGAAGTTATAGTAATAGTTTTATGGAAGCAAGATCGTAACAGGAGTTTTCGCATTGAGGGACAGCTAAATCAAAATTCCTAACCTTTTTATATTAAATCATGCTTGACTTTATGATTCAGGTTATTTTATATGACAACACATATTATTTAACAACGTCATACTTTCCACAGTGTATTTTCTTACCCCAGGCATAGATTACGTTAGCCGTATTGGACACAACTTTTTGGAATTTTGGATCCTCAATGCTCTTCAACTTGTTTGGCTTTACAAATATTTTTATACTAGAACACACACGCGAAATCACGGGGAAATAGAGCGTATGTAAACTGTAAAAAAAATATAACTGGAGAATTCCAGGAGAGGTATCAAAAGTCAAAGGTACTTGGGGACTGAGCACATTTTTTTTTTGCCCTCCCCTTTTTTCCAAATACCGATTTTTATTCTTTCTGTTTTTCTGTATACTATGAACATACATATATTGTATATATATATATATACTATAATTACTATATGATAAAACGGTCACTGATATATTAAAAGTCACCCCAGTAAACTATTGGAATTTATATTAGTAAATTATAGAAAATTTATACAATTTATTCATAGTATATGTATGTAGTATACAGAAATATTTCAGTGACCGCCGTGGAAAGAAAACTATTGGAATTCATAATATATATAAATAGCAAATACACTTTATCTATAGTATATATGATCATAGTATACAGAAAAACGCAAAAATGTAATTGTTCTGTCCCAAGTACTTATGCAAATTGTGTTTAATTTCAAAACAGGCCTAAAGGGCAGCGGAAGTCTTTATATCAAAAAGTCAGTCCGATGACGGAAAAAATAAAAATATGGGCACCTATATTTTCGTTTCCTCCAAAAATAACCCAAACTGAAATATTGGCAAAAAGTCAGTCCGATGACGGAAAAAATAAACATATGGGCGCCTATATTTTCGTTTCCTCCAAAAATAACCCAAACTGAAATATTGGCATAGTGATAAATTCTAGAAACACACCCGCGAAATCGCGGGCATCCAGAGCGTGGTTGAAAGCCAGTACATGTAAAGTGTTGTAGGATGAAGTTTTGTAAAAAAATTAATGACTGGAGAATTTCAGGAAAGTTAATAAAAGTTAAAGGTTCTTGGGGACAGGACAATTGTTTTTCAAGCCCTTCTCCCTTTTTTCACAAAATTTCCATTTTTTTGTTTTCTATTTATTTCAATATGAACATACGTTAATGAACATACATTACTATAAATAAAGTGTGTTTGCTTTTTAATATCAATTCTCAGTTAACTAATCAATCCACGGCGGTCATTGATATATTATATAGACCCTCTCTTACTATACTTATAGTGTCAGACTCGATGAATTTTTGTAAAAGATTTTATGACTGAAGAATTTCAGAAAACGTATAAAAAATATAGATACTTTGGGACATTACAATTGTTTTTCCTCCAAAACTCCTATATTTTTTTGTTTCTATTGATTTCAATAATGCTTTTTACTTTCAACTTTGCTTTTTACTTTCAACTCTCAATTTACTAATCGATCCACGGCGGTCATTGGCATATTATATAGACCCTCTCTATTAATAAACTCAGTGACCGCCGTCGATAGTAAACTTGAAATTGATAGCAGATAGCAAATACACGTTATTCATATTCTTTGGTATTTATAAAGTACAAAAAAACGAAACGCAAACCGGATGTCTAGTCTGACTTAAAATTTCGTCCAATGACCTTAAATTTCAAAATTTATTTCACAAAAAATCTGAGACGGAGATATGTGATAAAAGCATCGGAACAATTAAAGGAGAGAAATCGTATAATTAATACAGTGCTAAACATCAGTTTGAGATTAGTTTTTTAGTTTATCTTGGTGAAAAAAAAATGGGAAGTCAAAAACTCATCATAGATACCAGGATTGAAATTTTGTATTTACGCCAGACGCGCGTTTTGTCTTCAATGGACTCACCAGTGACGCTAGAAAAAAAAATAGTGAAAAAGGCCAATGAAAATACGAAGTTGAAGAGCATAGAGGATGACAAATTACTAAACGTTTTGCCAAATACAACTATAGTAATCAATTCCAGAGGTGGAAAAGCCTTAGTATTTCAAAAATTCTTTTTTTTAACAGTTAGATTAAAATTATGACCATATCAATGATAATCCATGTCAACACAGAAGTGCTGACTACTATGCTTGTGATATCCTCGGGGAATAAAAGAGGTTTAAGTCATATGAAACTTAAAATAAAAAATAATTGGTGCATATGTTTTTATAACTAAATAACTAGTTTTTATTATAAAACAGATGTTCTTATATATATATTAGATTCTATAATTTGTCCAAATTTAGAAGCAGTTTACTTTATTTTTAATTGTTTGCTTCCAGTAAACAATTCGCCGATATGTTTTCCGTATACAGAGATCATGAACTCAGCGTAACCTTTCTTGTAAAAATCTGGTGATCGCAATACGCATAGATTTGTCATTTAAATAAACTATGATCTTATTGTAAAATTGAGAAAGGAAATGGTGAATATGTCAAAGCGACAACCACCCGACCATAGAGCAAACAACAGCCGAAGGCAACCAATGGGTCTTCAATGTAGCGAGAATTCCCGCACCCGTAGGTGTCTTTCAGCTGGCCCCTAAAATATGCATAATAGTACAGTGATAATGGACGTCATACTAAACTCCGAATTATACACAAGAAACTAAAATTTAAAATCATACAAGACTAACAAAGGCCAGAGGCTCCTGACTTGGGACAGGCCCAAAATTGCGGCGGGGTTAAACATGTTTATGAGATCTCAACCCTCCCCCTATACCTCTAGCCAATGTAGAAAAGTAAAAGAATAACAATACGCACATTAAAATTCAGTTCAAGAGAAGTCCGAGTCTGATGTCAAAAGATGTAACAAAAGAAAATAAATAAAATGACAATAATACATAAATAACAACAGACTACTAGCAGTTAACTGACATGCCAGTTAAACACATGCTCAATATCCATGCTTCTTTGTTGGTTGTTTGATAAGGTGGCAAACGGTTAACTACGACCATGTCAAAACACGACAATTAATGAGCTGCCATATTTTCACATAAGAACAGACCGAAAGAAATATGTTTTGACGATTATACGACATGGATGCTTCAAAAATGATAAAATCGTGCATAGAAGACTAAGTTAATGATATATACAAGCATTAATTCAAAAAATGGATAAACATTGTTTTTCACCAGTGACTCATGTCATATGACTTAAAAAGCATTCAATAAATAAAACTAGATTAATAAATATTTGGCAACACGGCACAAACCTTTCTAAAACTTTGGTATTTGCTCTTTTCTCGATTGTAGAACGCAGTGTTATGTTTAAAATCCTACATTTCAAACAAGGTATGGGGAGTCATATAAAAGCTGTTTATTAGACCACTCCATCTAACCTACGAAATATAACAAAAGATAAATCACTAGTAACTTCAAGAACTTCTAATCAAAACTGGGTTCCAGAATTTCCCATTTAAAAGAGATTTTGTTGATACAAATAAAATTTAAATAAACCCGTGCTTACATTATATAATTCATATTGATAATTAAAACATATGATACTGTTTCTGGAGTACCATGGAATCTTTTACGCCAAAGATAGGAATAGTAAATATACGCATATACGCAGTATTTTGCAGCTTCATATCAAAGTCGGACATTAATAAAAAAAATTTTTTTTTGTCTGTATGACATTATCTATTATAACTGTAAATACCACTTAATCAATAATTGAAAATTTCGATCAAGATGTACCATTTGAATAAAGACAATGTCAAAACAGTATATCAAACAACAATGATACAGAAATGTGACTTACCGTCCGACGGTGGATATATATACGTATCATGACGATCTCATTGCACACGACACGTGTTTTAGAATTACCTTCACTTGTGTTTGTAGTATTTGTATTTTTATCCATCTGACGAGTTAAGCCTTTTTCAACTGATTTTTATAGTTCGTTCTTATATTGTACTGCTATACAACTGTCCCAGGTTATGGGAGGGTTGGGATCCCGCTAACATGTTTAACCCCGCCACATTATGTATGTATATGCCTGTCTCAAGTCAGGAGCCTATAATTCAGTGGTTGTCGTTTGTTTGTGTGTAACGAATTTGTTTTTCGTTCATTTTTTGTACATAAAAGAGGGGCGAAAGATATCAGAGGAACAGTCAAATCGAAAATAAACTGACAACGCTATGGCTAAAAATGAAAATGACAAACAGACAAATAATAGTACACATGAAGCAACATAGAAAACTTAAGACTGAGCAACACGAACCCCACCAAAACTGGAGGTGATCTCACGTTCTCTAGAAGGGTAAGCAGATCCTGATCCCGTTAGTTTTCTTGTTTGAATTGTTTTACATTGTCATTTCGGGGCCTTTTATAGCTGACTATGCGGTATGGGCTTTGCTCATTGTTGAAGGTCGTACGGTGACCGATAGTTGTTAATTTCTGTGTCATTTGGTCTCTTGTGGAGAGTTGTCTCATAGACAATCAAACGGTTCCACATCTTCATTTTTATATTTATCAGCTTTATCCAAGAGCATAAATCTTAAAAGCCAAATATTGAGCCCAACGGCCCTTTACTATATAAGAAGTCGTTAAAGGCAAGTTACCATTGTATCCTATTAGGAATGATTTTAATTTCAACAAAGAAAAACACATTTTATTTAGAAACAAATAACCAATTATGTACAATACATTAAAGACGTTTGATGATAACAATTCTTTTTTTTCCTCGTAAAACACTTCTTATTTGTGAAAAACAAATGAATATGATGTCACTTCATTAATTTCTACTGTTTATGAAGAGAACCAGAAATGATATAATGAATCAGAAGCACTGTAGCAGATTTAATTGTTATAGAAATGAAAAACCTGAAAAACCGATATCAAACGAGAAATTGTTTGTGAAATACAACTGATGACAATCATGCTGTATCAGCCATCCGTGATCATATCGATATAAGTCACGGATGTACAGGTTTTATGAGCCCCTAATCTATATGACGTCACATAATCGATGTCAGTCACGTTTATTATAGCTTTTACAGATATATCGATATCACCACTGATTGCTGATTTAGCACGATTGTACTCAAATGTACGACACATTTAATTTACCTATGTATTTTTTCATTATCCGACACCATATTGATCCTCCTCCAATTTAATCAATCCAGTATTGTTTTGGGGGATTATATTGATGTCCCGGGTTGATGCGGATGTGAAATTGAAAAAGCAATATGATATTTCCTATAAACATGTAGGTAAACATTAAAATGATTGACATGCAATAAAGAAAAATATAGTTTGAATATACGAAAGTCATATTTTACGCTAGAATCTAACGACGTCAGCTGAAGATAGTATTCGATAGTGTTGCTTTACAAAAAAGTACATTCCTTACATGATTAAACAGAAAAATAGTTTACGAGTTATTTGCAATATCAGTTACATAACATACATATGTATTTACATGTTATTCATTATATATACAGCTGCATCGATGAGGTAGTAAATCAATTGAATGAATACACAGCTATTAAGCAACATATACAAAAATGTATTCTTAAGTCAACATTACAAGCTTCATTGCACGTAAAAGGTTCTTCCGAAAACAAATATTTGTTCCAAAAGTCTATTCTTGGTTTTCTAAAGTTGTATTCAGCTGAAACCACTGGTTTCCCATTCTGGTAATGAAGCTTATTAAAAGATTTCGTCGTACTGTTATAGATATCTAGTTGGTGCTTACCATCTACACTTAAATATCTAAAATAAAACAAAACATCTAAAAGACATGTAATAGTTTTGACTGATAGTCTCCAAGAGTATCTTTAGCAGAGAAATCAATACACCTCATCGTTATTTCCGCTTGACCCGAGAATCTGTCATGCTCGACATTTTGCGTCATACAACAATCCCTTTTCCATTGTGGCGTAAGATATTTTCTATTATGACGTCAAAATTTTACGGGAACTTTTGTAATGTCCAGTAATGGCGGACAAATAGCGATAAGGTGTATTGGAATTACAATTAACGTTCGGACGTAAAAAGTTAAACTAATTCGGAATAAGTGAATGCAAATCAAAATCGAATTATGTGTGAACGCAGCATCAGGTTGAACTTCGATGGATTCGGCTCTCGTTCTTTTTTTTTATATTTATACCATTTTGTAACTCCTGACGATTTTACGTATTTTATCATTCCTTGTTTAGACTGTATGACCGCTCCTGGTTAAGATAAATAAAGGAAAGCTCTTTGAACGTACGAAGTTTTAAAGTTTTTATTTTATTTTATTTAGCATATTGGATGATAGTTATGTGAAGGAATGAAACAAAAACTGACAACGACTTGAACTTCCTAAACTAAAACTAGTACTACCCCAGAGTAGGATATTATGGTATACGAATATCCGTTTAAGTCATAGTAAAAACAAACCTGAATATTTTGCATATACTTGATGGGTAAGTTTTACTGTACATACATTTACATAGACTTTTTTGGAAAAAAGAAAATTCTTTATCTTATCAAAGTCTGCAAAAAGATACTGCTTTTGAATCACTGCCTTTTCATACTCTGATTATTCGATAGCTTTCCCGTTTGTACTAACCTAAGCCGAGCGACCTCTCGCCAGAACGTGGGTAACCGTACAGCACAAGTGTGCGACGGAAAAACCGCGAAGAAAGAGTACGTTAGCAAAGATGGATATTGTTAATTAACTTTGAAAGAACAGATATGATATCCCAAATTATTTAACTATTCTTATTACAAAGATAAATTTACTAATCGACACAAAAATATAAAATAAAAAAGGAAATATACGTCGTTCTATCCTTGTTTTTAGTGGGTTTGCATGTTTCTGTGTTGATTGCTATTAAGGTCACGATCGATAAACCAAAAGAACTAACTAGAAAGTTGATTAGCATTCATTGAATGCAATATGTTGTGTTGATTATACGTTGTGGATGCGTTATAAATATTTTAAAAAATATACAATAATTTTCTAAACAGTTTAATTACAAGAAACTCGTTTCATGTGATGCTACACATATAAAATGGTATAACAAATTTGAAAAAGATATAAACTTACCCATACTTAACGTAATTGCTAAATAATTTCATCGTTGTCTTGGAAACCTGTACATCTCTTGGTGTGTATACATGGTGTGAATGACCAACTAGTGGAGCTCCAAATAAATAAAATAGATCCCATCCATGGGGAATACCTGTAAGGTATTTTTTTTCAATTAAAAAAGAATTACAACGAACCGTCTTCTTTACTATGATTTTGACTGATGGATGATATTGCTTTTTGGTGAGAAGTTCATTATGGTTGTCACTAGGGAAGAAGGATTTGCATACCTTTCCGGAGCAACTGAGTAGAAAAGTTCTTACAATTTTCAATTGGCAACATTGCACTTTCTCTCACATTTGGTGTCGTCACTACGTTTAATGTAAAAGTAAAAAAACAGTTTCTGTGATAACTGACATAAGGTTTGCTTGAAACCAAACGTTTGAGAGACATTTAAAGAGAAATTCAAAACAAAAGTTAAATTATTTCAAGCAAGATAAATACCAAACAGTAAGCTTATTAGAATTTGACCTGTAATGTTCTAACAGAAAAGTTTAATTTGAATCATTATTATTTTTCTTGGTGATTCATATTACTTCAGATTTTCATTATGTGCTCTAAAATTCGGAAGAAAAGATAATTGAATGAAGGAAATATGATATGTTTTATTTGGAACGTTTTCCATGAAGGTTATTCTGGCATTTTTTGAAAGAGGACACAGCGTTTTGGAAAATGTTTTTCTGTGGACATTTAGCTATACATGCTAGTGCATAAGGAATTCCTGAACGTAAGACCATTGCATTTCCTAAATTATTTTATTAAATGATAAATAAATACAGCTTTAACTTGACAGCTACACGAGAGAAAAAACAAAGTTATTATCCAGTTATTTTTTCCTAGTAGCTTCCTTATACATTAAATCCTTTGGTTCTTAAAAATGTATTTGAAGTTTGGACGGTTCCTGTTGAAGACTAAAAAGAAACGTGCAATCATGAGGACTGTTGAAACATTTAAAGTATATCATAAAAACTTATAAATGTTCGAATTTGCGTAGGTTTTATAAGAAAAAGGTAAAATCACAAAAATACTGAACTCAGAGGAAAAATCAAAACAGAAAGTTCCTAATCAAATGGCAAAATCAAATGATAAAACACATCAAACGAATAGACAACTGTCATATTCCTGACTTGGTACAGGCATTTTCTAATGTAGAAAATGGTAGATTGAACCTGGTTTTATAGCGCTAAACCTCTCACTTGTATGACAGTCTGTATAAGTGTTTGCGTTTGGTATTTTATGTGAAAAATATGCAAAGAAAATTGTCCTTTCCTATTACCAATTAAATAACTGTCTTGATATTTATTTCATTAAATCATTTCACTATGCAATTCCAGCTATCATCCTAAAAGAAAAGTTGATATATTCAAACTTATGCAGAAATATATATATATATATAATTTAAATCCCGTTTCCGATAAATTCATTTTCTTTAAATATTTTTTAGCAATTAAAGGATAAATACCCTGCCACTGAGGTCCGGTAAGATTTTGGGAAACATACTCGAAACTCAACATATATACACGTTTCATCCATTCTGATATCAAGTCGGCCAGTTTCACCATAGGCGCGAAGAAAATGAGGTCAGATCCCATCTGAGCATACTGAAAAAAAAAAGATAAAATTCATATCGGGGACATATAGATAAATACTATGGGAAGCAACATCAAGCAAGTTTTTGTAATTTAAGGCAATTTATCTATTTTTTATAAGGATTAGACGATGATATGGTAGTTTAGTACATCCTAATGCATGCAATATATAAAAGATTCCAAATCATGTATTATATGTTTTCAAATCTGATCTGTCAAAAAGAATAAACAAGTTGAGAGTTGAAAAAAAATCAGACGTTAGGGGGTCAGCTGATGACCGCATCCGGGTGCAGGAAATAATCGTTGCGTTGAATACCCATTGTTGGCCTTCCGCTGTTATCTGCTCTCTAGTCGGGTTGATGTCTCTTTGACAAATTCCCCATTTCAATTCTCAATTTCATATTTCTTTCTTATTCCCTCGTTTATAATAAATAAAGGCAACAGTAGTATACCCCTGTTTGAAATTAATAAATCGATTGAAAAAAAAATCCGGGTTACAAACTTAAACTGATGGAAACGCATCAAATATAAGAGGAAAACTACGACACAAAAGAAACACAACATTAAAATGTAACACACACAGAAACGAAATATACTATCACAATGGCCATTTTCCTGACTTAGTGCAGGTCATTTTAAGAAAAAAAATGGGTTGAATCTGGTTTTGTGGCATGCCAAACCTCCCGCTTTAATGACAATGTTAGATATAACATTAAAATGACAACAACACATGACAGGATTACAATACAAATAAATGGGAGAAAATATGGGACAGAGAAACACACGAATATTAGCTAACAAAAGGTATCAGGTTTACAATTTAATAAAACCGAAGCAGCATTTCTTTTTAAATTATTGCAAAAATGGACAATCAAAGATATAATTTATCTTTTAAGTTCCTATGTAACGTTTAAGTTTCCAACTGCATTAAACATACAGCAGAAACTTTCAACTGGAGTTAATTTGCTTAAGAATAATGTTGTATTTACAAGTAACAATATGTGGTGTGATTACCGATGTAACAAATATCAGTCAAAGGTTCATGTGAACAACTTCGGGCTATTGTAAAACATTTAACAAGTAATAAATATACCGCAAAATATGATTTAAAAGGCTTTTGATATTAACAAAAATAGGAGATAATATGATACAATTAATGCTATAGGAGTAATCAGACAAGTCATAAACTCTTAAAGGAGCGTCTACAGAGTAAATGTATCCCGCCAAGCATCACCAGCCATGCGAAAGCTTGATGTAAACTTCCAAATGTAATATCACACAACATATATTATGACAAGCGGCAACCACAGACATACACTGGACTACAGGCTCCTGGTTCGGTACAGGCGCTTAAAGAATGTACCGAGGGAGGAGTAAACATTTTATGATTTTGCTAAAAACTCTAGGTACCATTCATCTTGGACATTATGTAAAACTGTTGGATTTGATATACTAGTAACACAATGTTGACTTCTGTGCCCCTATTTTTGAATTGTTGTATCCTTATTATATCTGATTGTTTTGTTTACAAATTGTTGTCAATAAAACGGAATTATATGCGATTGTCATACCAGGTTTAATCCACCATTGTCTACACAAAGAAATGTCAGTACCACGTCAGTCGTTTTCCATTCGTTTGATACTTTTGAGCTTTCGATTGTGACAGTTAAATTTTGAAATTTGAGACAGGCATAGGGATGACGCCTTTCCCAAATAAATAAATCGACAGCTTGTAGGATTATAAAAATCGATAACTCAATATCCGTACATGTCTTTTTTCAATAAAACTCTTGAAAATAAAATTATAGCAAAACATGTTTTGTGTAATAAAATAAACTGTTGAAACATAAAATCAATGACAGTTTCGTTAAAGACAATATTCAAAGAACTTAGTACAACGTAGAATTGGAAACCTTGATGGATAAGTTTTGTAATTAATTACATGTACCCGTAAAACAAATTCAAACGGGAAATTCGCCCATTTTCCAAGTTTGCTTGTACTATATCAATTAATATGTCAGTTTCTTACATGTGGATACTGAGATATATTATTTTTCTTCCATTCTTCGTAAACTTTTTCTATAGTATCTGTCAAAAGAAGATAATATAAATAACAATTATGCACCAATTTTAACAAGCGTTCTATACAAAAATAGAGAAAAAAGAACGAGTTCATAGGACACAAATGCCCCAGCTTGTAAATATGCAAGAGTCCATATACTTATTTAAACTTTCGATCGTAGAAATGAAACGTTTTGTGAGAAAGCACAAAGATATAGTGTGGACAACCGAAATAGATACAGTAATACAGGGACCTAACTGAAGAACAGTAAAAGTGATAGAGTGCTCAAAACAGTTAATTTACCATAAATTAAAGGCCATAACCCAAGAACGGATAAAGTGATGTAATCCAATCAAGAAACTTCATATGTTTTTGGTGGTATTAATCATTGTGTATAAGTTTCATAACATTTGGTGTAAGGAAGGTAAATCATGCTAAAAGCAGTCAAGATTTATTGATAATTTCACCGAAACTTAAATTACAACACGAATAATGCATACTTGAGGAGTCAATAATTCTTCATTTTCAATTTGATGTGCCAAAATACAGTTATTCTAGTATATTAATAGTAATATCATAACTATTTCTATGTGAAATTTGAAGACAGCAAGTGAAGCAGCATATTTTAAAGAGAAAATTCCTTCCGATTTTAGGGGAGTCAAACCGTGAGTAATTAAAACGAAAGTTATATATTTCATTAAAATTAGAACAAGTCGACATTTAGATCTTAAATTATTTCAATAATTTCTTGATAAGGGATAGAAAATTTTCTAAAAAAAGTCAGGAATATGGCCATTGTTATATTATAGTTCGTTTCTGTGTGTGTTACAATTTAACGTTGCGTCGTTTGTTTTCTGATATTTTTGAGTGTAAATTGACATTCCGATAAGACGTGTCACGGTACTTGTCTATCCCAAATTCATGTATTTGGTTTTGATGTTATATTTGTTATTCTCGTGGGATTTTGTCTGATGCTTGGTCCGTTTCTGTGTGTGTTAGTTACATTGTAGTGTTGTGTCGTTGTTCTCCTCTTATATTTATGCGTTTCCCTCAGTTTTAGTTTGTTACCCCGATTTTGTTTTTTGTCCATGGATTTATGAGTTTGAACAGCGGTATACTACTGTTGCCTTTATTTGCAAACTAATATTTTTTTCTTCAAATCATTATTATGTACTAAGATTGTATCCGTTTAAATTCAGAAGCGTGTAAATCGATTAAATGAATATTTATTGTTGTTTCCCTATTTTATATGTTTGTTTTGTTTACACAGTGTTGTCAATATAATGGAATTGTATGCGACTGATATACACGGTATAATCAACCATTTTATACATAAGGAAATGCCTGTACCAAGTCAGGATATGACAGTCGTTTGATATGTTTGAGCATACTGAAAAATAGCTTCTGAATAATAGCTTCACATTCTTTATACCTATTTTGATTTTTAAACTGTTTATCAGGATGGGTATTACATGACGAGCAAAACATGTTTACATGATTCAGTAACAAATGCAGACAGTATCTTTGAATGTGTAATCTCCTACTTAGCTAGGAAGGTCTGCTTTTTTAGCTCACCTGGCCCGAAGGGCCAAGTGAGCTTTTTTGATCACTTGGCGTCCGTCGTCTGTCGTCCGTCGTCGTCGTCGTTAACATTTTACACCTTGAACTTCTCCTAGAGAACCACTAAATGGAATGAAACCAAACATGGCATGAATGTTCCTTATGAGGTGCAGACTAAGTGTTGTTACTTTGTAGCCGATCCATCATCCAAGATGGCCGCCAGCGGGGGACTTAGTTTAACATAGGACTTTATGGGAAATGCATACAAATGACTTCCTTTACAGAACCACTGAATGAATGAAACCAAACATAGCATGAATGTTCCCTATGAGGTGGATGACCATGTGTTGTTACTTTGTAGCCGATCCATCATCCAAGATTGCCGCTAGCGGGGGACTTAGTTTAACAAAGGACCCTATGGGAAATGCATACAAATGACTTCTTTTAGAGAACCACTGAATGAAATGAAACCAAACATAGCATGAATGTTCCCTATGAAGTGATGACCAAGTCTTGTTACTTTGTAGCCGATCCATCATCCAAGATGGCCGCCAGCGGGGGACTTAGTTTAACATAGGACCCTATGGGAAATGCATACAAATGACTTCTTTTAGAGAACCACTATATGGAATGAAACCACACATAGTTTGAATGTTCCCTATGAGGTGATGACTAACTGTTGTTACTTTGTAGCCGATCCATCATCCAAGAAGGGCGCCAGTGGGGGACTTAGTTTAACATAGCACCCAATGGGAAATACATACAAATGTCTTCTTTTAGAGAACCACTGAATTGAATGAAACCAAACATAGCATGAATGTTCCTTATGAGGTGCTAACCAAGTGTTGTTACTTTGTAGCCGATCCGTCATCGACGATGGCCGCCAGCGGGGGACTTAGTTTAACATAGGACCCTATGGGAAATGAATAGAAATGACTTCTTTTAGAGAACCACTGAATGGAATGAAACCAAACATAGTATGAATGTTCCTTATGAGGTGTTAACCAAGTGTTGTTACTTTGTAGCCGATCCGTCATCGACGATGGCCGCCAGCGGGGGACTTAGTTTAACATAGGACCCTATGGGAAATGAATAGAAATGACTTCTTTTAGAGAACCACTGAATGGAATGAAACCAAACATAGTATGAATGTTCCTTATGAGGTGCTGACCAAGTGTTGTTACTTTGTAGCCGATCTAACATCCAAGATGTCCACCAGTGGGTTGACTTTGTTTAACATAGGCCCCAATGGGAAATGCATACAAAAGCCTTCTTCTAGAGAAACACTGAATTGAATGAAACCAAACATAGCACAAATGTTCCTTTCCTAATGAGGTGGTGGCCAAGTGATGTTACTTTGTAGCCAAATTTTATCTTTTTTTATATGATTTCAAAAAATCAAGTAGAGTCAGGTGATCGATACAGGGTCTTCAGAGTTACAAAACTTGTTCAGCACCTCATAAGGAACATTCATGCTATGTTGGGTTTCATTCCATTCAGTAGTTCTCTAAAAGAAGACTTTTGTATGCATTTCCCATAGGGTCCCATGATAAACTAAACCCCCCCCGTTGGCGGCCATCTTGGATGATGGATCGGCTACAAAGTAACAACACTTGGTCAGTATCTCATAAGAAATATTTCTGCTATGTTTGATTTCATTCCATTCAGTGGTTCTATAAATGAAGAGATTTGAATGTATTTCCCATAGGGTCCTATGTAAAACTAAGTGCCCTGCTGGCGGCCATCTTGGATGATGGATCGGCTACAAAGTAACAACACTTGGTCGGCACCTCATAAGGAACAATCATGCTATGTTTGATTTTATTCCATTTAGTGGTTCTCTAAAAGAAGAAACTTGAATATATTTCCCATAGGGTCATATGTTAAACTAAGTCCCCCGCTGGCGGCAATCTTGGATGATGCATCCGCTACAAAGGAACAACACTTGGTCAGTACCTCATAAGGAATATTCATGCCATGTTTGGTTTCATTCGATTTGGTGGTTCTCCAAAAGAAGTCATTTGTATGGATTTCCCATAGGGTCCTATGTTAAACTAAGTCCCCTGCTGGCGGCCATCTTGGATGATGGATCGGCTACAAAGTAACAACACTTGGTCAGCACCTCATAAAGAATATTCATGCTATGTTTGATTTCATTCCATTTAGTGGTTTTCTAAAAGAAGTCATTTGTATGCATTTCCCATAGGGTCCTATGTGAAACTAAGTCCCCCGCTTGCGGCCATCTTGGGTGATGGATCGGCCACAAAGTAACAACACTTGGTCAGCACCTCATAAGGGATAGTCATGCCATGTTTGGTTTCATTCCATTCAGTGGTTCTCTAAGAGAAATCATTTGTATGCATCTCCCTTAGGGGATATGTTAAATTAAGTCCCCCGCTGGCGGCCATCTTGGATGATGGATCGGCTACAAAGTAACAACACTTGTTCAGCACCTCATAAGGAACATTCATGCCATGTTTGGTTTTTATTCCATGCAGTGGTTCTCTAGAAGTTCAAAATGTAAAATGTTAACGACGATGAACGACGGACGCCAAGTGAAGAGAAAACTCACTTGGCCCTTCGGGCCAGGTGAGCTAAAAATTATAGATTTAATTTTTTTTGATAGAATCATATTCAAAACAGTGTAGCTGTGGCCATTGATTGACGAACTTAAATTATCCCATTGACTGGGACAGATTAGGTGAATGTGTGTCTGTAACGACAACTGCTCACTACTTACTTATTGTAGAATTTAAACTGTGGGGTCACCAAAGGTTCTTAACTCCTTTGATATTAAAATATTCGAAAAGTTAATTCGGGCCAGGTGAGCTAAAAATTATAGATTTCATTTTTTTTGATAGAATCATATTCAAAACAGTGTAGCTGTGGCCATTGATTGACGACCTTAAATTATCCCATTGACTGGGACAGATTAGGTGAATGTGTGTCTGTAACGACAACTGCTCACTACTTACTTATTGTAGAATTTAAACTGTGGGGTCACCAAAGGTTCTTAACTCCTTTGATATTAAAATATTCGAAAAGTTAATTAGGGCCAGGTGAGCTAAAAATTATAGATTTCATTTTTTTTGATAGAATCATATTCAAAACAGTGTAGCTGTGGCCATTGATTGACGACCTTAAATTATCCCATTGACTGGGACAGATTAGGTGAATGTGTGTCTGTAACGACAACTGCTCACTACTTACTTATTGTAGAATTTAAACTGTGGGGTCACCAAAGGTTCTTAACTCCTTTGATATTAAAATATTCGAAAAGTTAATTAGGAATAACTCTATGTTTTGATTTATATTATTGATATAAATCAAAACATCGTGTTATTCCTGATTAGTTTTTCTAAGTTCTTCATTTAGGTGTTGAAAACCTTTTGTGACCCCACAGTTTAAGTGTCTTTAACAAGTACATAGTGAGCAGCGGTCTTTACAGACAAACGTTCACATAATCTGCCCCAGTCAATGGGATAATTTAAGGTCGTCAATCAATGGCCACAGCTACACTGTTTTGAATATGATTCTATTCTTAAAAATATATAGGATATATTTTTTTCTGCAAATTACCTGCCTCATCTTCAGTAAATAAACCGTCAAAGTCGAAATGTTCATCTGGAAAGAGACAAACATAACTTCGCGAATAAACATGTATGACATATATCTAAACATAAAACATCATGCTCTCACGTTTACTCATTGTACGTTCTGACAGTGCATGATGTATCATTGTAATCAAGTGATATCTTGTAACATTCAAATTCTCAAACAACATCTCTGCGGCAATTTTAGACTGGAAAATTGCAGATAGTATCTATGGAATATTTGTCTTTGATATTATCAGTTAAATTGTTACTGTCAAACATCATTGGGTATCGTAAGAGGAAAACAGATAGACATTCTGTTCAAACTCCAATAAAACATTATTTACATTGAGAGATGTATTTGTATTATTTATCATGTTGAGTTATATCAATTTTATCAATTAAACTGAATTAAGTCATATCACAATGCATTCAAGATGTGAAGAATTAAATAGATTAAAAAAATAAGTAAATAATTCTTTGAGAGATTTGACAACCGCGTAGGATGATTGTATCTGTCAAGCTCCAAACTGATGCTAAAAAGATATCCTCTTGAATTAAATATCAGTAAATATAGATATTTTCGTCTAAATAAAATGAAATGAAATATATCTGTATAGTTTATTTTTGTTGTGTTGTCTTTCTTTTTTTCTGTTTAAACAACTTACCGAAAGCTCTTTGATATTTGGTATCGGTATCTGAAATAGTTAGTTTTTAATATTTTAAACTTCACTTCCGTTTTAGCAGTGTCTTATAAAAATAGATTACAAAATTCACATATAACGTTAAAACAATTGAGTGAAATTCAGAAAAAATCGAACGGCCCATCCACACTACAATTTAATTGTTATTAAATTGGTCAAGTTTCAACACCAGTTTTGTCCGGCAAGATATACAAGACTTATTTTGACACACGACATTTATGTGATGTGGTGGAAAAACTTGTTAATTGATTTACCTCGCCACCTTATAAATCTTATCAGTTAAAACAAATAAAATTGAGACTGGAAATGTGGAATGTGTCAAAGAGACAATAACCCGACCAAAGAGCTGACAACCAAAAAGAATACTTCTGAACTATTGTATATGGATTTGTTCATATGCTATTTCAATCAACTGTGGACGTTATGCTTTGTTATCTCCGAGCTGATTGTATGGTGATCTATGGTTACAAAATAACAACATTCACCTAAGCACAGGTTCAAGAAAATTTAAATAACAAATGTACAAAGAGTTATAACACTTTGAATGTTTTCTATACATGAAAACTTACACTTCGGAAAGAATTCATCTTTGGCCATAGCCATGAGAACTGATTCAGCGTGAACTTGATTACACTGGAACATTTTATCAGGTATATCTGTTAAGTAATGGCCATCAAGCACCGGTCGAAATGGCACTAAATTAAATGGTGTTTTCTGAAAAATATCTTATTTGTATACATATTATTTTTAAGGAGGAAACATAAAACTGTATTTTTTTTGGACAACGTTGATACCGTCATCTATCATCTAAATCAATTGTATGTATCATCTATCATCTAAATCAATTGTATGTAAATTTATTAAGTACAATTAGAAAGTTCTTGATTATCTTAAAGCAAACATATGTAGTGTTCTAGTGTTTTTTTTGTTTGTTTGTAAATTATTACCTTTTCTGTTAAGTTTTTGTAATATCCCTTTGACGTGGCTCGGTACTTAGACATCTCGTCATTGTATTATGTGCTTAGGTACATTTTTGTATTCTTGTATTCCGTTTTTGTTTATGTGCCTTGTCTATATGCCTTTTTGTTTTTCTTTGTTGACATATTGGTTTGTTTTATATGGTTACGATTATAACACAATGTTGACTGCTGTACCTCTATTTTTTACATTTTAACCAATTATGTATTCTTTTAGGGGCCAGCTGAAGGACACCTACGGGTGCGGGAATTCTCGCTACATTGAAGACCCATTGGTGGCCTTCGGATGTTGTCTGCTCTATGGTCGGGTTGTTGTCGCTTTGACACATTCCCAATTTCCTTTCTCAATTTTATTGTTTTGTTCACACATTGTTGCCAATATACTGGAATTTGATGCGACTGTCATACAAGCGGGGGGTTTAGCTAAGCGTAAAACATTCATCCGGAATATGACTGTTATTATCAATTCGCTTGATGTGTTTGAGCTGTTGATGTTGCCATTTGCTAATGGATCCTCCGTTAAGAATTTATCTCCGAGTTTGGTATTTTTGTTATTTTACTTTTGAACCATTTGTTCCATATGGGATAGTTGAAGTTATTCCTTCTAATGTATAAAGGACACTTTCAAGATCTGCTGTAAAAAGAAAATCTGTCTCACACTGATATACTTCATGAAAGATGTGGCTTTTTAAATATACACATTGTTATTGTAAAAATTAAATTACAAAAATGCTAACTCCGAGGAAAATTTAAAACGAAAAGTCCCTAATCAAATATCAAAATCAAAAGCTCAAACGAATGGATAACAACTGTCATATTCTTTGGTATAGGCATCATTCAAAAGGTGAGAGTTAGTAGTTTGTGTTGGTTGTAGACACCACAACTCCCTTCATAGTTTTGCTGATATAGCAAAAAAAAACCTACACGAACATCCACACTTCATCTAACTTGTATGCATTAACCCAAATTTGCTAGTAGTAGATTATAAAAAAGTAAAACAACGTGATTACCTCTCCCCTTGAAATTAGGAAATGAGTATTGACTGGTTCCGACATGGGGTCCTCAGATTTAAAACTTTCCACCAGATGACTGGATCCTTGTTGACAATCTTCTGCAACTGTTTTGTTTTTCATCGTCGGTATACAATCAGAAACGCCCCAAAAAGCTAAGGGAGACCCACTGTGAACAATTGCATATCTATACAACCCTAGAAGTAGAATAATTAACATTTTATGCAATTTCTTTTTAAGGGGAATGTTTTCTCTTAAAAATCGTGATTTTACATCTTGATGTTAGCCAACGACCAGTTAAAGTTTGATATGTTAGCTGGTAAGTATATTGCGTTACAATTACTTTAACAAAGTACTTTGAAGACGCTAGCCTTCTATAGATATATTTTATTATTGATTTGATACACCCTTAGGTATAACATAGAAACTAAGAAATGTTTGTTAATGTTTCTGCTCAAGTTCACAAGACAGTGACTTGTGAAAATAGTTTGTCCCTTACCTGCAATAAGTATAAATGTGTATGAAATTACGCAGAATTCTTACTGTTGCTATAGTATATTATATCGATGTATGGTCATTTGGATTTCTACTGTCCTCTGTATGAATCTAAGTCATTGGGTTGTGCTGAATGTATAAATACACATTCATATCCAGTTGATATCATTCACTCTTCCTACATTATATTGCCCTTACGAAAACTCTCGAGATAGCATTTTGAAAGACAAAGTATCTCCCAAAATGTTTTCATTCCAACTCGTCCAACACTATTTTCGGGTAAAAAGAAAATCAACCCGCACTAATTTACAAAATGTTTTGACTAAAAAAACAGTTTCATTCTGAAGATCTATTTTGAATTGGAAAAAAGAAGAACAATAGAAAACAATACAATACAATATGAGAACTGTATTGACTCATCAAAATGCCTTCATGAGAGGAGAAACATGACAATGTTTGCATCTTTGAGCGTTCTATTGCAACCATGGAGGGGATATGCCAGCCCTTCTAGAGGGATATGGATCAACTGGGATATTCCAGGAAAATATATATCTAAAATGATTGTTACAGAAACTTAACTAATTTTACACAATTACCTTTTGTTAAATCGGATACAAGATGGAGACCAACATTTCCAGCGCCTGCGCTGTGTCCGTGTATTGTTACTTTTGTTGGATCTCCGTTGAAGAAATGAATGTTTTTCTGTACCCACTCCATCGCCTTTACTTGGTCAAGTAATCCAAGGTTACCTTCAATGCCCTTACTTCTGTCGGCATAGAAACCTGGAATGTACATACTTTTTTTTTAATATCACAAAAGTAATTTGAATTAATAATGTACTGATATTTACAAAACGTCCATGGTGGCGTTTTCATAAAGTCCGATCGTATATAATTAATAAATACAAAACCAGAAAATAACTGGTGAGGGGGATACCCGTGAGTGACGGTGACCCTATCTGTTGAAAAATAAAAGAGGTACATTCTACGAATTACTCCTCAAAATTTGAAAACAGATAAGATCACAACTTATCATTAATATTTACCAGTATATAGATTACTAGTAATATTTACGGAGGCCGGTTAAATTCAAAGTGTATGTTGTTAGCTAACTTGTATCACGACTTAGTTACTCGTTCTAACGACAAAGAAAAATCGTCTTACATAATTGAGTAGATTATGACTATCAAACAAGAGGCAAATAAAGAGGTCGGGCCAGGGTACCCATGTCCCCTTTTGTGGGAAAACAATTCGTTGATTATATAGGGAATCACTGAGTCATGATTAAAAACGGCCCCTCTCTTAGGTAGTAAGTGCTCCCCCTTATGTAAATGTCTGGATTCACCACTGAAAACAACAAGCAATCGCCTTGTTAACGTATTTGCTGGTAAGTTTAATTATGCAGGGGAGAAACCTATCTCCCACATGAAAATAAATTAACGCAGTATTACAATCGCAAATAAAACTTGGTCTCCTTTTCTCGTAATAGAATTACCGTTTATTGGCATTTATAACGTATTTTTATCTAATTTGTTGTGAACAGTGATATGTGTATTTGGAACAGTGTTTACTCCAAAACTTTATATCTATAGCAAGGTAAATATATTCAAGAAAAACCAGATTAGATAAAAATGTAATTATAAAATTTAACGAATTGCGTAAGAACGTAAAAACATTTTGAAAGATAAGTTATCTAAGTTGTTAAAATGTCATTTAATCTTTCCATTTTAAAAACAAAAAAGTAAAAGGATTGAATTACTAACAATCTTTCACCTTTTTCTGTAAATCCCAAAGAAGGATGATTTTTATCCGAGCTTATCTTATTTTTCGTCTTCAAAGATAGGAAACATTTACAGCCTATGGAAAACGCGTATCGATAAAAACTTTTCTTATATCACATAGCGATATTGTCTAATATCAATTGTAAATATGCAGACATTCCATGCGGAAAATGTTGTTTTCGGCAACGAAAAATTAAGAAAATACTAACTTTAAAACTTATTGTTCAAATATAAACAACAATTGAGTCTTAATATACATTCAGAAGTTAGTTAGAGGCTAAAGTTTATGTTCTTGTAAAATTTAAAGTGCTGTGTTTTTCTTATATACATAAATAAACAAATGCTATTAGTTCTTATATCAATGCGATACTTTTAAAATATCATAGCGGTGTTTTGTTACATCAATATTAGTACTTATTAGTATTAATATTAGACTGCTGTACCCATATTTTGACAATTTTACCTATTATGTCTGTTTTGTTCACGCATCGTTGTAAATATGACAGAATTTGATGAGACTGTCATACACGTGAGAGGTTAAGCGCTATAAAAATAGGTTCAATCCACCATTTTCAAAATTTAAAAATGCCAGTACCGAGTCAGAAATATGACAGTTGTTATCCATTCGTTTGGTGTGTTTTATCATTTGATTTTACCATTTGATAAGGGACTTTCTGTTTTGAATTTTCCTCGGAGTTCAGTATTTTTGTGATTTTACTTCTTAGTAGTATTGTATGTAAATAAGCAGTTTTAAGACCATTGCTTAAATTCAAATTGTTTTTGGTGACATCTTACAAATTTCTCAATTGGTTTTAGAAGCAACAATTCCTGTTTGAATGGTTATTAACACTAGTAATGTTTTTGTTCCTATATAGCGTGGTATTCGCTGTGAGCCAAGGCTCCGTGTTTAAGGCCCTACTTTGATCTATAAATGTTTACTTTAAACAAATTATTACTTTGATGGAAAGTTGTCTCATTCCAACTCATGCACCATCTTCTGATATCTATAAATCTTTAAAATTTCCCCTTATAAATAACTGCTTTCCAGTCCTCCAACTGAACGATCTAAATTTATAAATATAGAAAAGATATATACACATTTCTAACGTCAAAATACATTTACATCTTATTTTTTTGTGTTCTAAACATTTTTGTTAGTACTCATTGAAGAAATGAATTTATAACCAGCTATACGGATTGTTATTTTGCACTAAGAAATGTTCGCGTATTATACGATCGATCACTAGTCAAAAACGAAAGTCAAATCTCTGTGACAACAATACATCGGAATGCCCTCACGGTCATCGCGATGTAAAAGAGCGTCCGCGCGGCGAGCTGATTATGTTCATATATATATCGAAAGTCTTTGATATCCAAAAAAGAACTGTTTTCCTTCTCAATATTTTTATTCTATGTTAATAATAAATACATTTTCTGTTTGGCAAGATTTTTGATTTTCGTTGTATCTGAAGTTGTCCACTATATGGGTCTGAGGCTACTCAGTTGGTATCTTCAAAGTTCGGGACATCAGCATTTGTACATTTTAATTTGTTTGGATTATTTATTTTACCATTTGGATATTCATTGTAATTTGGAGCTGTATTGGATTGGATTGTTTGAATGAATGTTTCTTCTAAGTGATGATATTTTTTTGTCTATTTCGATATTACCAAGGTGGATAGTCTATAGAAGTGTGACCAGTATATTAGAATCTAGTAGGTCGGTAGACTATTTGCAACGGCATTTAAATTCCGCCATTGCATCATCACTTCTAATAGAATTAGTCGGTTAAACCATGTGATTGAAACCAATAGACTGAACAGGTTGTTAACACTTTCAACTATCAATATGGTCAAGCAACATTTTCGAAATGATAAGTTGATGTAAGCGTTAACTTTGTTACAGTTACGAAATTTTAGTGATATTGATCCTAAAACATTAAACTGGTCATGATCTAAGTTTGTGAATTATGTTCGCAGTTTTCTTGACATGCATTGTGACGTGTCATCGTATTCATTTTATATTAGAAAACTATAGTAGTTATATTGCAAAAGTATCGCATTCATAAATTTTTGATATTAAAAAATCATCGCTATGATATAAACAAATATCGCATTGATATAATAAAATATAGCAGTATCTTTGACTTAAAGGTGATTTTAGCTTTGCAAACAATTAAATTCATCTCAATTGCATTCCACTGAATTTGCTACATGATATTTATAGAATGTGTACATCTACAGATGATAAATCGTGCGTTTATGTTTCATTTATTCAATAATTAAATTTTCTTGTTTAAATACACCTTGCTTGTTATTACATAAAATAATTCATGGAAATTATACACCAGACGTATGTCGTGTCAAATGTCACCCTGATTTAATAAAAGAGTCATTACTTTATACCGAGAAATCGACCTTTCTTCGTACAAATGCTAACATTCTGAAATTTCTCACAATGCAACTCGTTGATATGAGACAATATCGCTCGTTGATATAAGAAATTTTTTTATCGAATCGCTTCTTCTATAGACTGATTGATGTTTTTTCCAAACGTTTCGATACGTCTACCTTACCTGTTTAAAAAACTTTGAATTTTTCGGTCGAAAAACTAAGGATTTTCTTATCCCAGGAATAGATTACCTTAGCCGTATTTGGCACAACTTTTTGGAAATTAAGATCCTCAATGCTTTTCAACTTTGTACATAATTATAATTATTTTGATATGAGCGTCACTGATGAGTCTTATGTAGACGAAACGCGCGTCTGGCGTACTAAATTATAATCCTGGTACCTTTGATAACCTTAAATAAGAACTATAATAATTCTTTCATTATCCTTGGGTTTACAGGCATTTAATGATACACGATAAGATCCATTTTTTGAGGGCTTTTCAGATGTATGAATATATTGAAAGGGCCACAAGATGAATCAACATATAGGCAGCTAAAAAACGAATCGATACATAGAAAGGCACGTAACCAAAAGTATATCCAAGACGTGTGATGATTCTTAAACAAATATGCATCAATACATACTGAAGCTTTATAAGCTAAGAAGTATCCGCGGGTACAAGGTCATAAAGGTTTTTACTTATGGTCGACTATAAAAGTAAACACATAAATATATTGGTAGCTTAACAAAAGAAATGGTCTTTTTTTTTTTTAGAGAAGGTAAAGATTGCCAAGGTGGTATATTTGATTTGGTTACATCAGTTTCCATGGGCTTTAAAAGTTAAATATATGTGCATAGATAGTGACTTATATACGTGTGTATATATAGTAAGGAGCTTCGATATATTGGTAAGATTTGAAATTAAAGACAAATGTTCACTAAATCCCCGATCACAACAGATCGTACGATTTTTTGTCGTGGAAGATCTATTAAACAGTTGTCGTGGCACTGTCGTGCAAAATGTCAAAAAAATATTTCGAGTGGTCACACCAGCTACGACATGACCATGATGATTCCACGATGGGTACACGACAGAAAAAAATAGTGTAATTGTACTGTCGTGGGCTTGTCTCCAGTCGGTCATGAGCAGTCGTACGACAATCCAGAGTTGTTGTTTTGCCATTTTTCAGGTTTTTATGTCATGGGATGCGTGTGTTACTGTCGTGTCACTGTCGTGGCTCTGTCGTACGACTGTCGCACAACAGTCGTGGGTCATTCGCCCGATGTATTGTCGTTGAAGATCTATAAAATAGTTGTCGTGGCGCTGTCGAGCAAAATGTAAAAAAATATTTCGAGTGGTCACATCAGCTATGACATGTCCACGATGGTTCCACGATGGGTACAAGACAGAAAAAAAGAATTGTAATTGTACTGTCGTGGATTTGTTGCAAGTCGGTCATGTGACAGTCGTGTGAATGTCGTGCGACAGTCATGCGATAATCGTACGACAGTCGTGAGTTGTTTGGGGCTATTTTTCAGGTTTTCATTTCAATGGATGTTCGTGTTACTGTCGTGTCACTGTCGTGTCACTGTCGTGTCACTGTCGTGTCACTGTCGTGTCACTGTCGTGTCACTGTCGTGTCACTGTCGTGTCACTGTCGTGTCACTGTCGTGTCACTGTCGTGTCACTGTCGTGTCACTGTCGTGTCACTGTCGTGTCACTGTCGTGTCAATGTCGTGTCACTGTCGTGTCAATGTCGTGTCACTGTCGTGTCACTGTCGTGTCACTGTCGTGTCACTGTCGTGTCACTGTCGTACGACTGTCGTGCTACTGTGATACGACTCTCAACAAAAGCTCTTGAAACATGCCAGGCTCCATCCGCATGAATCCAACGAAATCACCGGCAGATTCCCGCTCCAACTCTTACATCAATGTAAGTATACTACCCAAACATCAGGAGTCGTTTGATCCATGGTCTAACCCACCATCGTCGGGCGTTTCGCTGTTTCCTATACTGTTCAACGTTAACAGGACCATATTTTACTCATGTGGTAGTCCGCCAATGCGCCTATTCAACAGGGCCAAGCATAATCGTTCCGATGAAATAGCCATCCTTTTTAAACGGTAGACGGTATGCTTTCCAAACATTCATTCCCACCGAATTGTATTCTTCTAAATACAACGAAAATATGTTGTACAACGAACGTACCACTGTCGTACGACAGACAATCAATGTTGTGCAATCATCGTACGAAATTTGGTATTCGTGAGACAATCGTGCGACTGTATCATGAGTGTCTTGTGACAGTCGTGAGATTGTCGTACGACAGCCGTGCGACGATTGTTTGATTAAATGCACTATATTGATACCCACGACAAGATGTTTATCGCACGACAGTCGCACGACGATTGTTAGACACTTTCACGACAGCCACAAGACAGTGACACGATTATTTTATCTTTATAAATTAAAGCTACACTTTGATATGATAAAATTTAATAATTCACCGTACCAAAATACAAAATATCTGGGCTATGAGATATACCCTTTTAATGAGTCATAACAACAAATCAGGTGTGTCTAATAGTTACATTTTTTAATACATAAAAACAAGAAGCGCTTGACGACAGACTTTACAAGTGGATCTTAATAATGCATATCTTTAAAATTAAGTGCATTGTCTAGGGTTATTCTTCTTCCATCTGTGAAGATTAAGTATTTAATTTGATTGTTTTTAACTTTGTTTTTTTTACTTTTTTACTTTGGGAAATTCATCCTCACAACCAATCAGACAATATGTTTTTTTCAAGAAAAAAAAGCGTTAAAGCTGGGATCACACATTCACGATTTTTACTGCCGTCCTGGACAGGACCATTCCCGATTAAAATTTTTGAAAGTCTGATCAAGATCCTGTGAATCGTGGATGAAAATTCAAACTTTAATTAAAATTTGTAAAACAAATTATTTAATCACGACAATAATCAGATATTGTTCAGGAAGCGTCGATATCAACCGTTTCCAAGCGAATTTATTCCGTTCTCAATCCGCTTCTAATCTTTCGCCTGGTAAAATTCGACCGAGTCTGTCACGACTGCGTCCCGATTCTACCGAATGTAATCCGACAGAGATCAGAGAGTGACCAGACAGGGAACCGGGTACACGACAACTCGTACTTTCGGCAAGTCGTACTCAACCAACTCGTACCCTATTTTTGCCAACTCGTAACCATGTTTTATTTGATATTATTTATCAAGTTTATATGCATAGTTATTGTAACTTTCTTTCGTATATCATTATATAGCAAAATACAAATAAAAAAACAACTTTCATTGTTAATAAAATTCAATCATAATTGTTTTAAATAAGCTTATAAAATGCTAATCGTTATAATCATTAGTATTCCTTAGAATTGATTGTTTGAAATTGTTTGCACGGCAATTTATTTGATATGCACATTAAAATAATTATGAGTACACAATATGCTAATCAGTGGTCATTAGTGGATAACATACCTACAAAAATAGAATGGATTTGTTAAAAGTAGAATAAACAGAGAGAAGTAAATGAAAACAAAAAACCGGTATAAGTGCGGCACTATGATCATCAAAGGCCGTTGAGTTATACTTAAACAATCACCATCCTCACCGAAAAGAAAATGCATGGCTTAAACGTTGTAAAAACCAAGCTTAGAGAAAAAATATATAAACTATGGTGAAATGTATGATCATCTTCAATTGCAATCATGGTTCGTCCACGTTGTAATGTATGCAAAACGATATATAAATTGTGTATCTCAATAATATTTTCCCCTAATCCTGTTATTTGGTCCATGTTTGGGGCCAATAAGAGTACTTGGCTTAATTTTTATTTTAACTTTTATCATAATTGAGGTCAATACGTATATAAATGATAGTAGTATTGTGATGAAATATACATTTTAAAATATAGTGCAAACGTACATGCAGAAAGATTAGATCAGGTGTGAAGTTGTTTTGATAACGGTTAAATAATTAATGGCACGCTTCGTGTGTGAATAAGGGCCGATTAACTGGTAATCGACATACTTCAGGTGTGAAGCAATGATCAATCAATTAATCACCGGCACGCGAACTGCAATAAATATCTACTGATATAAACGTAGAAAACTTATATTATAATGCTAAAAAAATATTGGGTACGACTTAGTAGAAGTACGAGTTGGTAGAAGTACGAGTTGCCGAAAGTACGAGTTGGCTGAGTACGAGTTGCCGAAAGTACGAGTTGACATGTATCCCAGGGAACCGACGCTGACGGAAGTTATCCGTTCGAAAACTGTTGGCATACTCGGGATGATCAGGTACTGTCGGTCCGCTCTATCGTATTGCAAACGGCTTTGTCTGGTCTTAGTCGTATTGTATTCTGTAATTGTCGGGACTCTGATGTGGGTATCATTAACGAATTTCATATTAATAACGGGACTGTTCCGGGACGGTTTCGGCAAAAACGGTTCGCAATCGACAAGATCTGGATGCAATCTGGATTCAATCGGCATAAAAACAGCAATGAAAAATTTCTCCAGATCATTCCCGTTCCACAGGACACCGTCAAGAATACACAGAACATTGTTAGGATTTTGATCCGATACAGCAGAATCTATAACGACATAGGCACGATTGTAATCCGACTAGAAAAAAATCGGCTGAGTTTCCCCGAATGTTACGGGACGCACCTTACTGTCGGGGTGCTTCGCCGAACTATAATTGTGACCCTTCCCGACCCGTAGGAATCTGTTACGAACTTAAATGACTGCGTTCAGACAATGATAGGACATTCCAGATAATAGTAATCCGACTTTTTCACTTTTCGTGTCGTATCGCTGTCTGATCTCAAACGGGAGCAATAATCGGCAATATGTCAACCCCGCATTAAAGTTGTCACATGATGCTTGATACCTAGTAGTTACATTTGTCTTTAAAAATACAACTTTCTCGCAAAAAGGCCGTAAGGTATATTATGTGCTATGTAGGGATAAATTGACAGCGTGTCATCCCTACAATGGCTTCTATTTTCGTAAATGAAAAAAAAACCCAGTTAAACTGTAAATTCAGAAATTATTGCGTGCATTTACTACAATGTACATGTATTACCAATTTGTCATTTTAGACTTACATGTAAATGTGATTTTAATTTTTAAGATTATGAGAAAAATCCCAATTAATTCATATATAATATTTCCAATTGCAAGTTTTAGTTGAATTATTGCGTGTACACTCTGTCGCATTTGTCGCAATAATAATCACTTCGCATTGATTTTGTAGTAGTTGGGATAATGGGAAGATAATTTTAACGAGGTAGAAACCTTACTGTAAGGTATATCAAATTTTAGTAGCTACATAATCTCTGAAGAAAGGCGGATGTTTCGTGTATATACGAGTCATCGGTAGTGTTGGAATAAAGGAAGTTTGATGGAATCAAATACACTAAATACCGAAAATTCAGATAAAAATGTACCAAATCTGGCAATGGCTATATGTTCATTGTTTTGAGAAACATAGAGTTTTTAATAATTTAAAACAATACTATGCCATATTTGGCTTTTCCATTGTGTTTAAAATATGCAAATATCACAATAAAGTTTACTACTGTAGGTTCATGTGGCTCAGCTATTACTTCTCTATGTAGTGATTTGTTGACTTTTGTGTCTTGTTATTGATTTTCGTTTTTAGCCTTGCGTAGAAAGTTTCTCTTCGACTGATACATTTTTGAATTACTCTTGTTTGTATCTTTCTCCTCATTTTAAAGATTGAAACATTTCCTTGTATCTATATGTACTTACCTAGTACACCTAGCCTGTAGTTGAAGTTGACCACCACCATCTTGCCATATGCCGATAATATATCTCCATCAAACATTGCACCCATCCCCACTCTGTTTGAACCGCCATGTATGTAAAGCAAGACAGGCAAAGACTCTTCCTTCACCTGCAAAAGTTTAAAAAAAATCTTTATATAGATTCTAAATATGTTTATGTACTCGGGTTTTCTGCCCTCTCTTTAAAAATAACCTTGATTTTTTTCCTTCTCTCAGGTCCTTTTGATTGTTTTAAGTAACAACTTTTGTGGATACCTATTACAAACCGGTCAAGTTCTTTAAATGGTTTAGGTCCTTTATTTCCATATTAGTTCATATATTATAAAAACCTTATATTTGGTAATCTTTTTTTCAGTCTTTTAAAATAGACTAGGATACTTGTACAAGAAGTGCGTTATTATGTGAGACTAATTTCTATGAGGTAAGCTATGAATAATAAAAGTAACTGAAAAAGGTACTTGAAACTTGGTACTTGAATTAAAAACCATACCAGTCTATACCCAGTCAAATCAATTATGAAGTTGAGGAGAATAAAACAAATGCGATAATATTCATCTTTAGTAAATCGATTTAAAAGATACAAATCGAGGTAGAAAACATAAACTGAGATAATCGCGTCAACTACAAAAGGAGCGACGCCGTATGCATCGACACAGTGAATAGTTATCAAAGGTACCAGGATTATAATTTAGTACGCCAGACGCTCGTTTTGTCTACACTAGACTCATCAGTGACGCTCATATCAAAATATTTATAAAGCCAAACAAGTACAAAGTTGAAGAGCATCATCGAGACAAGCTTATATAATTTACACCAGTCGAGTGTTTCGTCTACAAAAGGTTCATCAACATCGCTAGAATAAAACAAATGTTTATCCTGTAATGCATGCATCACCCGTAATGCGAATTCACGCTTAGTCCAAATATCACATTCGAAAATCGGACACCATTTCAGATCAGACGACTGTTTACTGTATCTAAAGATAAAGGACCGCAAAAGGGAGTTGATTCACTGAGTTCTTCCTCATAACTCTGTAGGAAAAGTTTTTGCGTAAAGTGCATACCATTGCAAGTGAATTCAATATAATAGGTTTCTTACATTTTGTATGGTGGGGATGATGGGTTGAGCGCAATCTTTTTTTTATGAGTATTTTGTTTTCTTCTGTCGAGCTTATATTCAAGAAAAAAAAATTTCTCCTCCTTTTGGTGGTATTATATGTCTACCTCTCTAACGTACCGAAATTCCTATATCGTACGAAAATTCAATTAAACATGTGTCGTTGCGTGCAGAGTAATTGTCTATAATCTAAATCGGTATATACATTGAGCCGAAAAATAAAGATTCCACGAAACTAGTCTTACGTATAATTCTTATGTAGTTTTCGTTAATTTGCAAGAAAGCTCTAATATGAGCAGATACGTGCATGATGTATTACCGGAGATATTTGAACGCCGCGCGATTGAGTAGAGGGTATGATACTGCTGAGAATTGTGAATTTGACAATTGGAATAATGGGAAAACATCACGTTGGTCTTAGTTTCTAGTTTGGTATCATAAAGCTGTGTCAATATTGAGGAAAAATTTAGTTACGATGTAGACCTTCTACTTTGTGTAATATTCTTTATATTAGATTCACTGGGATATAATAATAAAAATAAACTTCGAAGGCATGGGTTCATCAACTAGGAACTATTGATTTAATTGCTTCCTTGTTAGCAGCAACCATCTATTAATGAAAATCATGATAGGAAATGAAAACAAAAAAGGGAATGAAAAAAAAAAAGAGAATGAAAAAAAAAAAAATTTCACAACCAGAAATGACCACAACACCTTTCTGTACGTAATCTGAGAACATTAGAATAAGCTGTGTTGGTAAATAACCACCAGGACTCCAAACTTTATTGATAGCAACCTTTCAAGACATTCAATATCATATCATTGAGTACTTAAGGAGCCTTTTAACCAAAAAATAACATAAAATAAATGGCCATATCTATCTTAGGTCAACTTGAAACCTCACTTTCTTTATAATTTAAAACTATAACAATGAAACATATAGCAAAGGTATGTTATATGGTTTCAGTGTCAAAGCACTGACTTGTAACAGATGATAACCTTGCATACTGGGAGACCACTTACAACGATATTTAATTAGGCATAAATATTAAAATACACGAAGCAGCTTGATGACCTGAGTATTGGAAAACCAAGAATAAATAAAACCTTGAAAACTTCAGGTTATCTCAGTTATTTCAGCTACTCTTATAGGACAATACAAAATCAATAACAAAGTAATTGACACCGTTATCAGGTAGGAATATTCTTTACTTTAGTTTAGGACGGTAGGAAATTATGATGAGTTTCCACTTTCAACCCTTTTATACGTCCATTCTTTACAATGATTATATTGGCTCATGAACTAAAAAATTAAGTTTGCAACTAAAAAGGAAAAAAATGGTCGAATCAAAGATTATTAAAAAAAAATTTCCCTATATATGAGATCAAAATTTCTTAAATTAACACAAATACTAAATGCTTTCATAGAAGATTGTCTTCAATAATGCTTCAAACGTGGCTTATATATATATAAATCCGTTTGGTCTTTGCAATTGTAATAACCAATTGATCGTTTTTCTCTTCCAACTTTAACAAAAATATTTTCGAAGAATCGTTGTATTCAGAGACAGAGTTGGCTTAACCTTTCAGATAATTAAATGTTGAATATTTATGCACTGTTTGTATGAATTTTTCTGCTTTCCCGAAATATGCGCATAATGTATTTTTTTAAGATCACAAAATACAAATTAATACATGATTTGCGTATATATAAAGCCACACTGCTATTGTTTTCATTCAGGCTTCAAAGTATAACCAATTCCATTTTTAAAGAAGTAAATTTCAGTTGTTTAATAAAATAAACTACATACATGTAAGCTACAATGTATCAACGATATAGTTTTGTTTACATAAGATAAGTTTCTAATAAATCCATCACAAAATTTGAGCATTTTTATTCATTTGAACACCGCCAAACTGAATATCTAAAAGTATTTAACACATCAATTTAGGCAAATGATTACAATTCACTTTAAAGACACAATTTATAAAGTAGCTAACTCTTGTTGAAATGGTTGGCTGGCTTTAAAGAACCATTCCTGTTTTTCCGTGAATTCGTCGTCGTCTGTTGCCTCAGGTCCTGGTGTCAAATCCTCTGCAAAGTAGCTACTCTGCAATCGAACAGATTTAAAGTTCTGTAAGAACTCTAATCGTTTAGGTGCGGTCATTTGATCATAGAATTTCCAAAATGAAGCCGGTTTAACTGACACTCCAGATACTGGACGTTTTCGAACAACAACACATTCCCCACCATTATTCGTCGTCTTCATTCTTGCAGGAATCTTCTCACCGATTTGAAAATCTTTTCGAATTGTAAATTTACCAATTACCTGCAGTTCCTTTACAACCCATAACGATCGGTTATTCATTGAAGCCCATCGTTTGACCGTTTTAGTACCTTTCTTTAATTCTGTTTGACTGACAGTCATATCTTGTATAAAGTCATCGATATTTATGTTTCCGGAAACAACTCTGTCTAAAATAGATCCAATATTTGCTCCTTGATATTTCCCCTTTTCCGAAAATATATTAGAAATTGAATCTTGTGGAAAGTAAATTTCAGCTGGCAGAAGTGCTACAATATTTGACATGATCTCTTCCGTCTTCTATATTTCAAAACGAAAGTGGAAATCCAATATTATGAATATATTCAAATTTAGACACCTTTACTGGATATTATCACTTAATAAATGTCTCTTCCGTCTTCTATATATCAAAACGAAAGTGGAAATCCAATATTATGAATATATTCAAATTTAGACACCTTTACCGGATATTATCACTTAATAAATAACATGTATTTAAAACAGGATGTAAAACATATAAAACATGGTCACATGTATCCTATATGTAAACGATTTTATCCAGATTGTCGCTAGTCATTTTAACGTGAAATAGGTATGAAGTTGGGTAATTTGACTGGAACCTGTACCCATGCATTAGTATGCCGTTTTCGTCATGTTTATAAATATTTAATTTTATTATTAAATTACATGTTGTGCCTTCAATTGTCTTTGATATTTTCAGTATTAAGATTTAAATAAAATTAATAATAACACTTTACATTATACCTTACTGTTCCTAAATGTGGAGCAGGACCGCTAACCTTTTTAAAGGACATATCTTTGTACTTGTTTGGTTTTATAACTATTTTGATCTGAGCGTCACTCATGAGTCTTAGGTAGATGAAACGCGTGTCTGGCGTATTATCACCACTGGGTCGAAGCCACTGCTGGTGGACGTTTCGACCCCGAGGGTATCACCATAGATTACCGTAGCCGTATTTGGCATAACTTTTCGGAATTTGGGTCATCAAATGACAATGCTCTTCAACTTTGTGCTTCATAACATTTTTGAACTGAGCGTAACTGATGAGTCTTATGTAGACGAAACGCGCGTTTTGCGTAATAAATTATAATCCTGGTACCTTTGATAACAATTATCCCGGATTGGCGTTGCTCAGTATTTAGTTTTCTATATGATGTTTTTGTTGTTATTCATCGCTTTATTTTTGACCATTGTGTTGTCAGTATTTATTGGACTCATGATTGTGGAATTCCCCCTTGGTATCGTCTCTCTCCTTTTTCATAAGAAAGCTGCATTATGATTGGTTAATAAAGAAGTTTTATTTGTGAATTTTCATTTGTCTAGTAATACACATCGTACATATCTCAAGTCAACGCCGCTGTGGTAAAACAGGAGATTATATAAAAAAAAGAAGATGTGGTATGATTGCCAATGAGACAACTGTCTACAAGAGACCTAAATGACACAGACATTAACAACTATAGGTCACCGTACGGCCTTCAACAATGAGCAAAGCCCATACCGCATAATTAGCTATAAAGGGCCCCGATATATATGACAATGTAAAACAATTCAAACGAGAAAACTAACGGCCTTATTTTGCCGTTTTTACACTGTATGCCGTGGTATTTGCAAATACGAATAACTTATTTATCGTTCACAGAGACCCTGAATCAGATGTGCGTTTTTTCTATGCAGCTGTTCTAGTTAACACCTCCGTAGCAAAAGAAAAAAATGAAAGATACCAGATATATATTACGACAGCAAACTAACAACGCCAAGGTAAAAATAGGAAGAAGATACCAGATATATATTACCGTAAAGCAAACTAACAACGCCAAGGTAAAAATTGGAAAACGACGAAAAGACTGACCGCAGTCTACAAAAAAAAAACATAGAAAATAAGAGCAACACGAACCTGACCAAAAATTGGTGTTGATCTCAGGTGCTCTGAAAGGGTGAAACATTCTGCTCCACATGTGGCATCGTGTTGCTTATGCAGGTACATGTACTAGGTCGGTGATGAGTTTCATTTGGTGATGTAGCACTCGAGACTTATCGTCTTGACTTTATTTGGCAACAATTTGTTAGTAAAAAGTCTAGTTAAATCGCGGTAAAGATTAAAAAAAAAGGAAGAAGATGTGGTATGATTGTCAATGAAACTACTCTCCAACAGAAACCAAAATGACACAGAAATTAACAACTATAGGTCAACGTACGGCCTTCAACAATGAGCAAAGCACATACCGCATAGTCAGCTATGAAAGGGCCCGAAATGACAATGTAAAACAATTCAAACAGATAACTTACTTTTTTTTAGTAATTTAGAATTCATTACATAAATATGCAATGATTGTAATTGGCTATAATTGGTGCATGCTTAAAGAACAGACTCCGGTACTTACCGTAGGTACAAAGATATTCATAAAGAGACAATCTTCGTTGGATAACTGGAAGTTTGGTTTATGTGTACTCAAATAACTCCAGGAGGGTTGTGGACAAGCGGGTGGCACTGTAGTAGTATTTTTTATGCCGTTCCATTGTGTTGGATCTGTAGGTCTCTTAAATTAAAATGCAAATAAGAAATGAAAAGTATAAGATCATGTCAGCTTTATGAAAATTGAAAATCATCAATACTATCAATAAACATATCTAATAGGATTTAATTGTGCTGCGCCAGGCGCGCGTTTCATCTACAAAAGATTGATCAGTGACGCTCAAATAAAAAACGGTTAAACATGCCATTGAAAAGCATTGAGAACATAAAATTCCAAAATGATACAACTAAGATAATATTACTGTTCTCAATTTCTTGACATGAAAATATCGATTTTTCCAATTTAAAAGATAGAATCATTTTTAATCATATCCCATGACATAGTCGTCTTTGAAATTAATACATGATTAAGATAATAATTAATTTCATATGAAAAATGTTAACTGTCAGTGTAACACTTGATTGATGTTTTATTGACGATTGCAACACATCTTCCTTTATTCTTAATCAATTCTTTGCTCACTAATAAAGAATACTAGTCAATGGGTCACAACTTCAGCACAAAAAATTAAATGTTACAAAAGTCAGAAAAATTAGGGGAAATATGCATTTCATTATTAAATCTAAATAACTGCGTTAATGTTTACAACATATCTGTTTTATGGCTTGAGCTTCGCCCAATTACGCATTTTATTTTTGCGGGTTGTATAGCTTAATCGGAAGTATGTTTAACTAGTACATTCCATTGTAAATAAGATAAAATACTAGTAAAAATTGAGGCATAAAGCAAAACTTTCGCGATGTCCCAAACGCAAGTTTTTGTTCAATACCAAAATTCAAAGAATTCATAATGGTAGCCATTCATTTTTTGTTGTCATGATGTTTGACTGCCACAGGAATTCTAGATATCCTTTGAGATAGAAATGCACATTTTTTTATTGAACACCAATTGATGAATTTCTGTTAAAACTTATTTTTTATGGAAAAAACTCGCGTACCTTATTTAAGGGCCGTTTTATAAGTGAAAATATAAAGTCACATATAATTTTGACTATAACCGAAAAGTTGAGGAAATCTCGATGACTTTAAGAATCAGATTGTAAAGAAAGTATGCATTACGAGGATTTTCAATATCATAATTGTTTACAAGTGCAGTGCTTTCTCGTTATGTAACTCCTCTAAAACAATGCAATGAGTGATTCTTTACTTAATGATAGTAATTGCTCCCAGGTCACTTTCCAAAAAGTACAAATGTATTTAGTTTTCAAAATAAATATAATTCAGCATATGGAGACTATCGTAGTTTATAACGGTTATTTAACGATAGATCGTAACGATTTTTGCTTTTACATAAAATTGCATATGCATTTAAAAGCGTAATGCGGTTTTTATACTCATTTCAATTGTTGCTGGTAAAATTCATTAGCCTGTTCAACCAAGCATTTATAAGAGATACCAGAAATAAAAGCCAAAATATTTCCATGCATTAACTTTTGAATCGATAATTTAAGACAAGTACTTACTGCACATGTACATTGTAGGTAGTTAATAAGTTTACGTAATAGTTTCTCTTGTAACATATCCACTTTAGTTTGTGTATAATAATGTGTCTAAGCAAAGTCTATGTAAAACAATTTATCTAAATGGCACGAAAAACAACAATTATCTAATTTGTCACATAAAAACAAACCTACCTTAAAGCGAAGTGCTTTTATGGGTGGAGCTGCATATGGTACACCAAGGAATTCTTCTACTTCTGTCCCCGGAAGTCGGGTTGTCACTCTCCCACGAATTTTACCATATTTTGTATTACGTATCGGATTATTGTCTAGTCCAGAACACAAAACTAATGCTGAAAGGATAATAGTAATAGCATGCATCATTGTGGTCTGAATATTGAGGCTACACGTGCAGTACTGTTTACATTATTTCTGCACAAGTCGCATTTTGTTGTTGGATAAGATATGAAAAATTAGTTGAATCGATAAGCCATTTTCCTTTGCTTTAACACAAAATTAGCATGAGTTATCTGATAGTAAATCGTGGCTAAACTTTTTGTAGATTCTTTGGATTGAAGAGGACATATGGCTGTCATTCACAAGAGAACATTATTGTTCCATGCAGTTCATTTACATCAAAATTATAAGTAAATCTGATATAAGATTGAGAAATGATATACACTGATAAACATGTTGAACGGAAACTAATTAAGTCAAGTGATTTCGTGTTTTTATCGTTATGTTTCGACGTTAGTTTAAAAAGTAATGTATCTTTTGACTTCTGAACGACGTACTTTAAAGAAGATAAATGTGTCACCTGTTAGCCATATTGCAGTAGAGAACCTATTGATTTTACTCTTAATTGCTAATGAATCTTTGCGTAAGTATGTTCAAGTTGTAAACACTGAAAGTCAAAAGTCACGTCATTGCTCATTTCTTCTTCCAATTACCCATGATGAAATGTTAAGTTATCTTGTGGAAACACAAATAATTATTTCATTTTTTCGAAAATTACTGCCGCCAATACAGTTTATAATAACATAAAACGGTACCAACTTTTCTGCACCAGATGCGCATTTCGACAATCAATGTATCTTCAGTGATGCTCCAGGCCAAATTATTTGAAAATTAAAAGCTTATTAAAAACATGAATAGCTATAAACCAAGAAGGACCAAATAAAATAGACAAAGCTGGGCAAGGAATCAGAGCTTTGCGTCAGAGAGATACATTCTTTCATTTAAAAAATATTTCCAGGATTTTTTAACAGCACATTTTAATAACACAAAATCCGTATTTTCATGTCAGACGTTATTGTCATGCCGTATTGTCATGCCAGCTATAAATTATCTCTCCGTTTCTATTTTTAATCATCTATCTCGGCTTTTGCTACAATAGGGTCTGTTTTGACATATCTGATGGTATTTAACATTCCACACAGAGGACATTGTTTTGTTTGATTCGTGTATTAGTTAACCGAAATATCATTATCTGATGATATAATGGATCTTGTAAAAATAAGGTTTAAATTATCGATATTCTGTTTATTATTTACTCATTATTCTTGTATAAATATTTACTCGTTTCGTTTATGTTTGAATGTACAACAAATTGCAGATAATACCATTAAAAGGAAAAGGTTGATACATGGTCAAAATTATAAATAAAAACGACAATACGACCTTTAGATTTAAATTGAACGTCTCTCTAAACTAACGGGTTTAGACTCATCAATTCCTGCATGTCCCCATCAGTGGCGTAGCCAGGGTTGAAATGATGTGGATGCCTTTTTTTGGACTATTTTATGCAGAAAATTTATATTTTTTTCAGACATTGTTCCTGTAAGCACATTTGCTTCCATAGAATCCGACACTGGTTGGATATTTGTTTAATTTCAAAATACCCACCAATTCATATAATTATATTTCAAACAAAATTTTAATGTTTTCCCGAAATTCTCAAAACTGAATGTAATTCATAATTTATTTATTTGATGTAAAAGTTTCCCACCAATCTTAATATTTGACATCTCATAAATAACCCAATTACAGCGTCACCTCTGTATAAAGGAACTGAAGTGATCCCCTTTCCTAGCATTTCTAAAAAACGCCCCTATCACAGCGGCACTTCGGAATATAGGAACTGAAGTGACCCCATTAATGCGTCGCAGGGGACATCATCGAAATAACTGGTGTCCGTCCATCCGGTCTTTTTTGCACTCTCATGTGTACAATTCTTGCCAGATTTTTATATCATCAGCAATGACAATTTCGAAAATAAGTCCTAAGCTTTGACCTTTTGAAATATAAATTATAACGGGAATCCCATTGCATTTTCTCTAAAGCTTTATCTCCATTAAAAATAAAAGGAAAAGGAAAAACTTTATTTTTTATTAGTTATTGCTCTTGTTCATTGGTTACATAAAATATGTGCAATGCAGGAGACATAGGAACTTTGTTCTTTTATTGAAAATAAAATTAATATGTGGACCTAGATAGAAACTGGAATTTACTGATAAGCCTAGGAATGATCACACTCTATTATAGATTAGGTTTTTTTTTCACGTCGTCTTTCATGTCACAGGAAACTATATCAGAATATGGTGATTTAGTTGTCAGTTATGTTGTTGGTCAGTTGTAGAAGCCATCGCTCCGCTAGGCTCAATTTCAGATGAAACATTTCCGAGGATCTGTGCATCTTCCTCTGCACTTGCCGTAGCCGATGACGTAGTCTTTTTACGAAAAAAAATCGAGAACACTTTTCTGCGATTTATCCCTCTTGTTTTATTACAGAAACTAAATTATCCTTAATAAAAGACCACGTATACTTCATCGGAATTAATTGGATGTTATCCTCAAATCCTAACCCTTGTTACATACGGATTCCTCCGAGTTTAACTGTTGCGAACATACTATCTTTATTTATATTTTTTTCTGTCAAAATGATGTGGATGCTTGAGCATCTGAGCATACATGCAAGCTACGCCACTGCCCATACTTTGATTTATATAAGATCCTCCTTTATATTCTTCCCTGATAGGGCAAAGAAAGAGACACCTTGTAGCATCATTTAAAAACCTTTTGTTCGTGTTATCACGTAATGAATAATATAAGTCTACTTGTGTTTCTCGTTTCTCGTTTTTATATAGATTAGACCATTGGTTTTCCCGTTTGAATGGTTTTAACTAGTAATTTGTTGGGCCCTTAATAGCCGGCTGTTTGGTGTGAGCCAATGCTCCGTGTTGAAGGCCGTACTTTGACTTATAATGGTTTACTTTTATAAATTGTGACTTGGATGGAGAGTTGTCTCATTGGCACTCATACCACATCTTCCTATATCTATGGTATGTACTGACTAAAAGGTTTAAGGTGTCATGGTTTCCTGGTATTGCTTTCTGCCTGAGTTGAGAACGTCAGTTTTCTTTTTGAATTGTTTTCACAATTTTGTCATGCTATGGTCTTTTATAACATACTTTACTTTTATAAATTGTTATTTGGATGGAGAGTTGTCTCATTGGCCCTCATATCACATCTTCCAATATCTATATACGGTAATGGGCTTTCTAATTTTCTAAGACCTTACAGTTTTCTGTTATAAATGTTTACCTCCACGTTCTTTGTTCTCTGGTGAACAGATGTCAAATTGACAAGCATTGAATTTTGTACTACAAAAATGTCGGGAGTTTAGGGGAGTTCAGCACTGGTATCTGCATCGCTGAAAAAGAAAAGGGGCATAGGTAAACTACTATTTATAAAAAAGAAGATGTGGTATGATTGCCAATGAGAAAACTCTCCACAAGAGACCAAAATGACACAGAACTATTGTTTGTTATAAATAATAAATTAAGATTGATTGATTGGTTGGTTGGTGGTTGCTTTCGCCGCACCAGTACAAAAAAAGCGGATGAGTGCAAGATGAAAACAATATGAAAGACAGCTTACATGGATCGGATATATTTTCAAAATCGATACTGTGGATAAAACTAAATATTTCGATATTTTAATCCGACATGATGTTTCATGTAGGAGTACGTTATCAGATCCTAAAACCGAACTGAAATTATAATCTGTATAGGCATGCTATCTTTTACACTTGGGAACTAATCAAAAACCAATAAAATGTTACTGATAATCGTATTTAACCTTTATGTTTCAATGATACACTATTACATATATCATAAAACGTATTTCGGTTTGGAATATTTGAAATATCTTTAACTATTTTTTTCTTCTCTGAGATACAACTTTATGACACGTAAATCAAAAGATTTCCAGATGTTCACCGTAAATGTTTCATTTCCTAAATATGATAAATTATCTAGTGATAAAATTCCAATCCACTGATGAGATTGAATGCCATTTTGCGTTGATCTTTAACGTAATGGTTTATTTGACTATGAAAATGACTTAAACACATTTAAAAGAATATAGCCTACTGTTGAGAGAACCTTTTGTTGTCAAATCTATTTTAAAATATGAGATCTTATCCTTTGCACATTTGTATTTACTAGCTTAGCCAGATAAGATAACTATATAGGTTATACCGTTCATTTCGATCGAGGTACTGTTCTTTGATGGAGGAATGATATGACTTCCATCGCCTTCTTTCTCTGTCATACTCATTATGCATCACTTGATATTTTCATATACATTCACGCCCTGTCATTTGTATTCTTAACCTTTGAACATATGATGATATAGTTTGACATGCATTATTTGATCGTAACGTTCGATAAATGTAAAATTCATTATTGTACACTATACTTGATGCCATTTTTTCTTACCGATTATTCGTAGTGATTAACTCTATATTCCGTTAGCTTAGGTTCGAAATTAATTTTTTTTTAAATAGCGTTGCTATAATGTTTTAATTGGATTTATTTATCTTATTCTTATATATTCACGATATGTAAATTTATGTTCAGTTGTAAATAACTGCATTACTCAACAAGATTGCGCGATTTTTGTTTACATGCAGTTCTTTTAAAAACAACAGTACTGCTGAATAAAGGGTTTTAAAAAGTGTCTTGATCTACCAAGAAAAATGGTATAACTATGTGTTATCCTTTTCATATTGATATCAACTTATTTTGCCAATGCACGCGATGTCTAAAGATCTAACCAGATATTAATCACCGCCAGTTTTTTGGTGTGGTTCGCGTTGCTTAGTCTTTAGTTTTCAATGTTGTGTCTTCTGTACTACTATTTGTCTGTTTTTTTAAAATATTTTTTAGCCATTGCGTTGCCAGTTTATTTTCGATCTATGAGTTTGACTGTCCCCCTGGTATTTTTCGCCCGTCTTTTCTAGTGGAGTAATTGTTAAACTGGAATAATACTTAAATTTACGGGCTTTTTAAATAACATTGCAGTGGTCGATGATTAATTATCGTCAGTTACAATTGATTGTCTTGAATAAGAAATATAACCACCTTTACTTCTGTCCGACATCAAAGCCAAATCTATAGAAAGAAAAAAAAGGTATTTGGCTGTGCGGGATGCATATATAAGCAGTCATAACTCGCCGGAATTTATATCACTGTTGTAATATCTTTATATTTCACCATAGGACGAGTTTTTGTTTACATTTAACTATGCATGCAATCGCATATTATGCAATTCCTCTTGAAAAGACATAAACTCCCTTAAAACAGTACAGCTATTATATAGTGTTTTTATCGAACAATGTTATTTATGAAATATTTGCAAATGACTGATAATTGAACATGAATGTATTATAGATGATCACGATATCGTATCGACAGGTGCATTTAATCGAGTTTTATTATTATTCTATTGTCTGCTGAACAGTTCACCTGACAGATTGCACACCATAAATTTAGTTCCAGGAGCGAAATAAAATGTTTAAACAGACTACTTTAGATTTGGTCATATCTTATAAACAGTTAAACTAATATTTTGATTCTCATATCAGAATTTCTGCAATACGATTTTAAGACATCAATTGAAATACACGATGTTCAGAGCAATAAAATACAGTTAATTGCAATGTTAACTATCAATATTACATTTAACACTGATGATTTTGATCAGATTTGAGGAATCAATAATGCTAAACCCGATAAATAATGGCAACAGTAGTATACCGCTATTCAAAAGTCATAAATCGATTGAGTGAAAACAGGTCCGGGTTTCAAACTAGAACCGAGGGAAACACATCAACTATAAGAGGAAAACGATTAAACAACAGAAACACTGAAAATTAAAACAAAAACAAACAATAATGCTACATGCATAGACACGATCTATTAAATAACAACTGCCCTATTCCTGAATGGTACAGGACATTTTAAGAAAAAAATTATGGGTTGAACCTGGTTTTGTGGCTCGTCAAACCTCGCACTTTATGATGATGTTAAATATGTCGCTAAAATGACAACATTACATGACAGGAATACAGTACAAATAAAAGGGAGTGTCGACATGTTAACCACAGAATAATAACGAGTACACAAAAACAGCATAATGGTTTGCTTTTACAAATTGTGACTTGGAAGGAGAGTTGTCTCATTGGCATTTATACCACATCTTCTTATATCTATATAATAGAATAAATCTAACATCCTTTTGGAAACCTTTTATCTTAATATTATATTTTGGAAGGAATGTTTATTAGATGCATGAATAAAAAAATCCAAAAATCTTTACATATTTTCCATGTATCAACAGGAAATGAATTATAGTATTTACATGTTCCTTGCAGTCGAATGGATACGAAGAGTACCATGGTCACTATCTTTTAAAATTAACACCATTCGAACGTAAATATATTTCAAAATTAAGATGCTGCAATGTAAACATTCCAGTAGAGCTGGGAATATGGTATAACATTCAAAAAGAAGAGAGGACATGTAATTTGTATTTAACTGCAATTGGCAATGAATACCATTATTTATTTGAATGCAATTCTATATTAGTAAAAAAAATACCAGAAATCAGCATATTCCAGAGTACTATGTGAAATATCCGAGTGAAGCAAAAATGAAAGAACTACTGTCATGGACTAATATTAACGTACTTAAAAATGTGTCTTTATTCATTTCAAAGTTAACTAAAATATTATAATACTAAAATATTAAAATGTAAAGTAAAGTAATTTTCTATATATTACATTTCTAAGTTGTTTTATTTATTTCTTTAATTGTATGCGATTGTATTTTGTAATTTACCTCTTGTTTCACATGTCAATGTGACGGAGTGTTTTTGAAATAAAGCTTTGTATTATATTCTGCCGTATGTATACACTGTACATGTACTTGTTTATACTGATGAGCTGTAAGGCTCAAAGTTAAAGTTAATAGTTCAGTGTGGAGTGTTGGATGGCAAGAAAAATTAAGGCACTGAAATTTAAAACCAAGCATGAAATGCACAGGGATAACACTAAAATACCCTGTTGGATTTGGGCGGATTTAAAAGGCTCATACAAAATATCTATTATTACGGCTTTTAAAAATAATTGTAATAGTAGAGTCTTGATGTTCTTATCCATATGATTAGTTATGTATATAAAAAAAAGATGAATTCAATTCGCCAGGGAATAAAATATGATAATGCAGCATGGTTATAAGAAATTGCCTCGTTAAAAACTCTAGCGAGAGGGTTTGATGTCCACAAAATGCAATTATCTTTAACCCCAACACATACTGTATATGACTGTTTCAAGCCGAGAGCTTTGAATTTATTGGTTGTCGTTTGATGTTGTATTTTTGTTTTTCGTTTAGGGTTTTGTATATAAAATAGCCTGTGAGTTTTCTCATTTAAATTTTCATTTGTGATGTCGGAGCATTTTATAGCTTACTATGCAGTATGGGTTATGCTCACTGTTGAAGGTCTTTAGGTGGCCTATAAGTGCTATAAGTTTATCTGCGTTTGGTATGTGGTGAATATTTGTCCCACTTTTTTTTCATATTTCGAGGAACCCAAAACGCAAACACGATTATCTATTATAAGGTATCAACACAACATATGGTCCGAGACCACGAATATAGTCCCTAGTGTTGACAGTGGGTTACTTGCCATTAACTTTTATACCCCTTCCAAATTTATTTCTCGATGTTTAATGCCTCAAATTGCAAGTAGGGGGGTGAAATTACACTGTAAAAAAATTTGGGTCCAGAATTTTAAAGGAAAGTAGTGATTTGGTCCAGCTGAAAAAGGTTGAAAATTAGCACTTCGGAAGCTGTCAAAAGATTTCAAGTGCCCTAAACATAAAATTGTCGATATTTTGAGTTAGAGCCGATGAAGTTTTCTATAATTTTGATATAATTTGTCCCTAAATGTAGTACAACACACTGTAAAAGTTTCTTTGAGAAAGCGCAGGTGGGATTTTTTTTATTTTCATTTATGTTCTAAAAGAAATGCACTACGAAATAATTGTGTTCTCGGACCATATAGGATAAATTTTTGGGAATAATCGGCAAAGCTAGCCAACATTATATATATTTCAATGATAGTAAAATACCAGAATAAACATATGTAACACTGCATCAAGTGTGATACGATATATTGCTCTTAACTAATGATGACCGACTTTTTAATATTTTAAAACTTTTAAAAAATACGAATACGCAGAAGATTTATAAAAGATCCGACCTTCCAGACTGGAAAATTCAAATTCTAAAAATTTGAAGTAAAACACTCAGCAACAAATCTTTTAGCAACCATTTCTTTCATCAAACATGTAAAATGTCTTTAAATAAAATAATCTGATAAAAATTGCGCTATATTTAATTGATAGAAACTGCTTTATATTTATGTAACTACTTATACACATGAGATATGAAATATACACATCAATTGCAGACGTTTTAACAAACAATGCTGTCTGTGTTTTCAACAGTATTGGATCGATCAGGGTTTTTTTTAAAATATTATAGGTGAAGAGTTACAGCAATGAAAACGAAAAATGAATGACCTGTTTTAACATTACCAAAGCATAAAGAACAATTAAAACGTTTGTTAAAAATCGGTTACAGCAGATTCCAACGAGTATGAAGCTACAGGTAGATTCTTTGGTTAGCTTCCTTGTTAGCTCAACCATGAAATAATTATTACCTCAAAATTGAGAGGAGCATAGCACCAATTCATCATCCAATGAAAACACTCATATTAATGGCCTGGTTATAATATGTATGTTTCATACAAACAGGTTTCCCTAAACAACTTTGCAAATTAAATTTCATTTCTTATAGTTTTTGATTCAATTAAAAAATTTAATCTATGTATTACAATAAATTAGAAGCGGAGTTACAGTTTATGTTTTGTTCAAGGATGATGTACCCATGTGTTGATTCAATGCTAAACAAATGGAAATTTTATAGCAAATCCACAGCATTTCCCCTTGCACTTTCATAGTTGGCAATTTAGTACTTGATATATGGAGGATTTGTTTGCACGCAGTGCTAGAAATGATTTCATTAAAACAAGTTTATAAATTTAGATATTGGTTTAAACAAATATATATATGAACCAATTCAAGTACACCTTCTAGGGTGCGCTAGAATTTCGTGACTTTGGACGAGTTTTTTAAAATTTACATTAACGGGTGTCTAGGACTTTTTGTAAACAATAAACGCTAGCATATCATAGAAAATCAAGTGAGTAATCTATGCTTACAATTTTTTAACAAAAATATCTGTGGATTTTCTACAAAAATCTTGGTTTATTTGCCACAAAATCCCGTTTAACTTTTAAATGCAATAAAACTACAAATAATAATGCTTGATCGAAGTTTCCTCATTGTAAATGTACAAAATGGCCCATTTTTATTATTCATTATCTTTGCTGTTTTTATATTATTGCAGTTTGAAACATTCGTAATTCAAAGGCTACAGAAGGGGCCATTAACCTTATACATACACATAACTGGATTTATAAATGAACTGAGTAATTGATTGAAATAAAATTGATTAATCAAACACACCTACAGCATGCTTGTGAATTAGCTTATACTTATCAATAAATTTTAAATTTAGATTGAAAACTTATTTTTAAACTGACTTGTAAAACAAGTTTTACAATGTTTATATTTTGTCACTAGTTCTGATTGGTTCTCTGTTTAACTACTGACTCCACCCAAAGGCTTGTGTACCTTACCTAATAATGATTTCATGGTTGAGCTAACAAGGAAGCTAACCAAAGAATCTACATTTAGCTTCATACTCGTTGGAATCTGCTGTAAATAAGCATATGTGATATATATCAATGAGAGAAAAATACAGAATATAAATAATGATTCCAACACTGCATTGAGCGTGATACCATATTTTCTTTCGACTTATAATTGCCGCATTGTTTTAATAGTTAAAAAGTTTTAAAAACTAGGAATACACAGAAGAATTACATGTGATCCGACTTTCCCGCCTTGAAACTGGTATCTAAAAATTGAATATAAAACACCCAGCAACAAAACTTTTCAATCTATGAAGTAGCTAATCAGTAAACTTTTTTTTATATCAAACATGTAAAATGTCTCTTAATAAAATAATCTGATAAACATTGCGCTATATTTAATTGATAGGAACTTCTTTATATTTATGTTACTACTAATACATATCAGAAATGAAATATACACAATCTATTGCAGACGTTTTTTAAAAAAGAACAATGCTGTCTATGTATTTTCCACAGTATAGGATCGATCAGGTTTTATTTTATATTAAAGGCGAAGGGTTACAGTATTGAAAACCGGAAACGAATGCTGAGTTGTGCAAAAAAATTAAAACGATATAATTTGAACAATATGTTGAACGAAATGAAGGTAAGGAAATCTATACGAAAATGATGAGCTTAATAAGCATTACTCAGATAAAGTGCAGTCAATAATGAAATAATGTTAACACAATACTGCAACCAAGGAAGGAAGCTGTCAATGTGTATATGTACATGTATTTAGAATTCGGATGCAACTAGTGACTCAGGAATTACCTACCCCTCGGGACAACTAATAGCACATCCGGATTTTGTTTGGGTTCGGGATTGCCCAACTTTGATTTTCTGTCATCGCAGTTTACTACACCTTTGAGAACACATTCTACAAAAGAATAGGTATCGTAAGGCGTAAACCCGAGAACGCTTTCAATGACACTCATTTACTGTCACTCTAATTATTGCTGCTCCTTTTTGTATGTCAATGTATCACATAAATTTAAAAAGAGGAAAAGACACCAGATTGCTCAAAACAGAATTGTAAGATTCATTAAAAGTTTAGGTCTTTGATCAAGTGTTGGCCAACCAAATAACCAAAAATATAAAACGTCAATGTAAATGCCAATAGTATTCAATTATCCAGCATAGGAACCACACAATGTCCAGTCCTTTAAAGTTTTTCTCTCCAAATAATCTAAAGGATAGATTAACAATGCAATTGCGGTCTGGAACGCGTTTTTTGTGTTTTCATTGTATAAAACATCTTTAAAGTGTGTATGTCTTGATAAAATTTCGACGAAAGAAAAAGAAATATTGTAAGATGCTCCTCGTCATAAGCTATGCGTGATGAAAGCTTTAAAGGCCCTATTGCTTATAAGCGTAATCTCTTTCATGGACAATCATTGAAAAGATATCAGTTTATAAGTGCATTTTTAAAGCTCGTTCGCATACCTTTGGCTCATATATTAGTTTCTTATCTTTATTCTTAAATGTTGATATGAGATACTATACTTAAACTAATTTTACCTTTAACCTTAATAAACCTTTTAGGATGATTTTGATGTAGAAACATAATAGTCCATGTACGTGGACATCTTTTCGTTGGCAATAAGATTATTACCTTACGAATTAACATAACTATATTAAACTAAACTCAAGCTAAGGTATAAGTGTATACTAAGGCTCTTGTCTACCTGGAGCAATACACACATCGTGAACGGTTTGAAAACTCAGTTATTCCGCTTTCATCTATATAATAGTTTACTAGTATGGTTAAAGTAACAGATGGAATCTTCCAAAAATGAAATGAACTGATTTTGTAACGTTCCGGTTTATTATCCTTCATGATTGATCTTCATCTAGAGCACTCATATCCGATGCTTTTTGAAAGAAATGCGAAAGACAAGGGGTAATTGGGTGCCATAATATCAAAAGGGGAAAAATAGAAACTCTAAATAACATGTTTTATTGGCATGGAACTATATACATCTTTAACAATGGCTCTTCAACATTATTGTTTATGACCAAAATGTACTTTCTTATCTTGTATGGCTGATCGTTTTGCCGTTTACAGTTACTGTCACTATTAATTTTTTTTTTAGACAAAATGCTTAAACAAATATGGATAATATATCATCATTTAAAGACAATAACTCCTTAAGCAGTCATTTAAAATTTGCTAATATTGTCTGGATGATAAGTTTCATAGAAATGGAGATAATGTCAATTATTCCTTACTAAAGTCATCCTAAGATTTCAGTTAATATATGATATTTTGTAGATTTTGATGTTAACAGTTTACTAGATATTTGGAAAAAAACACATGAAAGTTTTGTCAAAATCGTCGTTTTTTTCCTCGTCTTCTACGAATTCGTAGAATGCAAGACAGAAGGATGGTAATTCGGTGGCGGTACACACTTTTTCGTATAAGTAAACGTTTATCACGGGTTTGTTTTCTCACTTAGCAAAATTATGAATCATATGCGTGACATAACCAGCTATAATGTCAATCAGACCAGGGTAAACATGAACAAGAAATTTTTGGAAGGAAAATGTATGTCGTAGTAAGTTGAGGGACTGAGATAATGTAACTATCATTCAATAAGCGATGGCGACCTTAGAGTTTTAGTAGGTTTGATTTGAATTGATATCTCTGATAAGGGAATTGAACAAAAATCGGCATATTGTTTCACTTTTGGATTTTTCTGGTGCACGTGAGTCCAGAGTTGCGAGTCGGACGGTGTTGTTTTTAGTTGGCGTTTTTATCAAATTTACCATATTCTTCTTGAATTTTTTTGTTGGCGTCTTTGTTAAACTTACTGTTAACTACAACAAATTCGGTGGTGCTTATGTTTGTGTATGTTTGTTCGAAAGTTTAAGGCTGTTGTGTTGTATGTCTGTGATGTATAATACAGTTGAGAATGGAAATGAGGAATGTATCAAAGAGACAACAACTCGACAAAAGAGCGGAAAACAGCCGATGGCCACCAATGGGTGTTCAGCACTGCGAGAAAATCCCGTACCCGGAGGCGGGCTTGAGATGGCCTCAAAAGAAAAATGTGTACTAGTTCAGTTAAAATTGACGTCATATTGAACTCCAAAACATATAAGATCATATAAATGAACTAAAATTTAAAACATACAAGACTAACAAACGAATATGACTTGAGTCAGGCGCAAAAATGCGGCGGGGCTAACGCATATAAAAAAGATATGGTATGATTGCAAATGTGACAACTCTTCACAAGAGACCAAAATGCCACAGAAATTAACAACTATAAGTCACCGTATGGCATTCTGTTTATGTCACGGTTCTACCTCATAATTTTAAAGTGAGAAAAAAACGTGATAAAAATAACATGCAACACAGCAATGAACGTCAACCACTGAATTATAGGCTCCTGATTTGGATAGGCACATACATATATAATGTTACGGGGTTAAACATGTGAGTTGGATCCCGAACCTCCACTTTACCTGGGACAGTTCAGTTTTGGCTTAATTGTAACATTAACCTATTATGTCTGTTTTGGTTGCTTACCCATTTTTTTTTAAAGATATTACGGATCAATTATTTGTAAATTTCATACAAGCGGGAGGTTTAACTAGCCATACAACGCTATATAAAAAAAGTAAAATCACAAAAATACTGAACTTCGAGGAAAATTCAAAACGGAAGTCTCTAATCAAATGACAAAATCAAATGATAAAACACATCAAACAAATGGACAACCATTGTCATATTCCTGACTTGGTACAGGCATTTTCAAATGTAGAAAATGGTAGATTGAACCTGGTTTTATAGCGCTAAACCTCTCACGTTTAAGGCAGTCGCATCAACTTCCGTAATATTTACAACGATGCGTAAACAAATAGACATAATCGATAAAATAATCAAAATATGGTTACAGCAGTCATCACTGTCCGTTTTGCAATCTCAAAACAAACAAATATTTACTAAAAAGCACAAAAAGCATCTACCAAATTAAAAATCATATCTTTCATTCAATCAAATAATTATGACCTTACAAAAACCGAGGGTGACCTTTGGTACTTTATGCGGCTAAACAGTTTCTGTCTATAACCTAACCCTACTGATGTATTAACAATGTCGCCGTATGGTGTATTTATTTATTAAAAAACATCAATTAAACAACATAATACAATATTAAATTGATTTAACCACACTGAGGCTACATTGCGTATCTTGCTTAGCTTATAAATCATTTTTATGTGTTGTATTCTTTGACAATTTGTACATTAATTGGTACTTTTGACATTAAAAAATGTTTGATACGAAAATAGTTCATTCAGTAAAATTATAGGAAATACTTTACAAAATATAACTACGAATTGTATGTTTTACAATATTTAAATTTTACGAAAATAACATGCATGCGAAGCTAGCTACATTCATCAAATGTTTGATATTGCTGCTTTAGTATGCAGTATATTGAAGTACCAATTAGGATCCATGATAAAAAAAAACACTTATAGAGATGACCGTAAAAGCCGTTACAGTTACACTTTATCTAATATCAAATTTGGCAGACGTGTTAAATGTATGTATATGGCAATGCAGAAAATTTTACATCAAAGAGTATGTTTAAGCGGAGACTTTTTAGTTGAACGGGAGATAACTAAAATTTGGAACATGTGACATCGCCAATTACAAATGCAATAAACATTGTTAAATTCTGTCACACAAACAATAAGTAATTTTTACATAATATCTTCTGTTATGGATACATATTTTGTATCTTTAAAGGCCATAAATAAACGTAAATCAATTCTAAGAAACATATACAAAATAACATAGTTTACTAACTTCAATTATTCACAACATCAGCAATATAATTTCAAGTAATAACATTGAACTGTCGTGGTTACAATTTATTTTTTTATGTCTATCTTTAAAACGAAATAATAAAACTTTTTCTACTATATAAATATGTATATAAAAAGTACTAAGGTGAGGTATGATTCCCAAAAAGACATGTATGCAACCGTTACGACCAATGAAAGAACAAATGACAAGTTTTCAAACAACTACAGGCCACAGTACGGCTTTTGATGATCAAAAACCATCCCATAAAGTAAACAACGAAATGCATGTGATACAAAGAAATACGATAACTAATAACATTCAATTACAAAAAGTTATAACAGAAGACAATAACTGGTTTACATGATGCTGTTTTTGAGAAAGGATAACAAGGATGCTGTGGGGTTTAACATATTGAGGAGCACTCAACCTTATTGTTGGATAGTGGTGTTCGGTTAATAAATTTACCACTTGTATTGAGCTTCATTGAATTCAGAATTTGCAAGGCATTGTACCGTATAAAGAATTAAAAATATTCATGTATATACACATGGAACTTGTTTTATGATTTACTGAATGCTTTAATGCTTGTATCATTTGTTCTTTAAAATGAATCATTTCTGATGCCACTAATTTTGTTTATCAAAATCAACATTCGATGGGTATTGCAATATACCAATTTTTATTATGATGATAACGATTCTACCGTAATACGGTCGCTTCTAATTGCAATAAAATAACGAGACATGATATAGAAGACATATTATACTTTCTCTAGAAATTGCCATGAGTTTTTTTAAAATAAAATAATATTATGAACATAAAAATTCTGTCATGAAAATTGGTCGAGGTAAACAATACAAATGTTTTTTTCCGACAATGAACTATATCCATCTTAAAAATGTCATATAGAAGGTAGATAAACTACAACACATAAGTACAATTACAATATGAGGTACTGTAGAACGGCCTTTGTTAGATTGACACTTCTTCTCCGGGCAATTTAAATGAGGTAGAAAAGTGTTCCAGAACGCCATTTTGCGTGGTTTAAAGTTTTTGAACTCTTTTACCGTTATGTTATTGTCCGTGAGAAATAGTCTGTTAAATACTCTAGTATTACTTCTATAATGTGGAAGATGTCTCACACCATCTGCTGTTAGTTTCCTGTAATGTATTCCAAAATCTATATAAGCTTCTTGTAAATGCTTAAACAAAATGACAAGATTTCCTTCAGTTGGAATTTTAGTTAAAGGTAATTGTTTTTAATATAAACAGTAATTATTGTGGTGAAAAAATAGATTATATTAAGAGATATCACATTTTTTAATCATTCATTTTAAAGATTTTTTTTCGATCATATTTCTCCAATTCAAGTTAATTATTATTTATCAATAAAAGTTGTAATATTGTCTATCTGCTTAGCTAGAAGACATGGAAATATCACAACGTTTACTAAACATAAAACCGCTGCTTGAGGACAATCGATTCCCTTGTCTTCTATCCAAAAAGTAGCTTATGCTTCTGAATTGAAATCATGTGGATACATTTTGGTATTAAATTCAAGTTATCAATAGAAGAACGATGATATTAGAATAAACTCAATCGGACAGTTTACATAAAACGTATTTCTGTTTAAACCCCTAATACCGTTTTTAAGCTTCTAAACGTTTTGATTTACAGAGTATGGTATATGAAGATTATAAATAAACTCATAATAGATACTCGGTATAAGGACTTAGTATTGATATAAAAAAGGATGACAAAAATATCCCGTATTTATACTAGAAACTCTAACTTCACAAATGTCTTACTAAATATAGTTAGGTCTTCAAGCTGACCGACTAAACATAATGTTTACGTTCTCATCTAAAATCTATCAACAGTGAGCGAATGCCTTCTTAAGAGATCTATCCTTAATTTTAAACAATTTCCAAAATTCCAAAAAATAGTGGCTAAGATAATCTACTTTCCTTGTGATGAAAGTTAGTTGAGAAAAAAAACGATCTGGGGATTGTGAACAGAGATATAAGAATGCCATATTATGACAAAACATATTGAGAAGAACATATATCTGTCTCGATATTCTAAAATATATATTTATGAATTAAACAGACAGAACAGTAATAGTATTCAACTCACTATTTTCGAACTTTAGATTATCTTACCCGTATCTTACAAAGTTTCCCCATAATGTCATCATCAACCGGCTCGCTACCTTATCAGTCTCGCTATAATTATAATGTTTATGTCCAACAAAAGGTACTCCGAAAAGGTAAAAAAGATCTCTCCCATGAGGAACACCTACGTATACAAGACATTCTATTGAATCATTCAATTACACAAAGTATTGTAAATATTGCTAAATGCGTTTATTTGAACTGTATTCCGTCACGTAATGTTGTCATTTTAATTGTAGCTTTAACATTGCCATGTGAGCGGAATGTTTGCCTAGCCACAAAACCAGATGAAACCGACAATTTTCTTCTTAAATTGTCCTTTACCAAGTCAGGAATATGGCAGTTGTTATCAAATAGTCTGTTTATGTTGTTTAGTGTTTCTTTTGTTTCGTTGCTTTCCTCATAAAGTTGATGTTTCTCTCGGTTTTGTTTTCGCTTAATCGATTTAAAGTTATTGAACAATTATATACTACTGTTGCCTTTATTATATAAAAAAAAGACATGGCAATAATGCATTGTGTTTTACTATAAACACCTGTCGAGTTTTGTCTCTTGAACTCTTCATTCCAAGGTTATTAGTAAATGTATCCATAAACAATACTCAACTATTTGTTTATTTGTAATGTTTTATTTGACCTTCAAAACTCTTTTGATGCGAGCGCCACTGATGATTCTAAAGTAGTAAGGAATAGCGTGTCTGCGTACCAAATTACTAGTCTGGTATTTTAAACAAATTATTTCATTAATCAAATATTCAGTCGATAAAAAATATGATCGAGTTTAAAGAATTTGTATATGTCAAATGAGTGGAGAACATTTTCAAGCACACATGAAATCGAAATATACCATCTTTTTGCAAGTATGTATAAATTGGTACAATCTATCATGAAAAGAACATTTATAAAATACAAGTAATAGATTTACCTAACCACTCTGGTCCTTGTGCCAATTCAGAAACATGATCAAAACTGAAGAGAAATAGGTTGTTGGTAAAGTTGGATAACATATTGGCCAGTTTAATCATTGGTGCAACAAATACAAAATCACTTTCCATCTAAAAGAACGACAAAATTGAAATAAAATAAAGCAATTGCATACAAATTATCTCTAATAAATTTGATCAATATAAAAGTTTGACTTAATGTAGACACAATGATAAACCTGACGGAGTAAGATACATCTGAAAGAAATACACTTCATTTGGATTCGAGCGTCACTGATGAGTCTTTTGTAGACGAAACGCACGTCTGGCGTATATACTAAATTTAGTCCTGGTATCTATGATGAGTTTATTCATACAGTTATTTTTCTCTACTTTCGGATCTTGTCCGATTTTATTATAAAGTCAAATGTATCTGCTCAAAGATCACATACAATCATTCCGGTTTGTAGTTAGAGTTGGGTTTGTATAACACATACATTTATATTTTTTATTAAATGTAATGCCGACTTTTTTTTTCAATCCCTTATTGTGTCGCCAGATTTAATTCTCCATTAGATATCTTTTTAGACTTCAAATTAAAAAAAGTCCAAGTGTTTAAGATACGACTAAATTTGTTCTGTAAATTTGTTAATTGAGCTTTTCACTGGATAGTCTACGTACTTCAGCTATTGCTATATATGACGTGTGTTGGTATTTTGTACATCCGACATCCAAAATTCGTGTATTTATTTTTATGTGTCTGTTATGGTTTCGGTTGAATAGTGTGTTATGTCTGATCTGAGTCCAAATATTTAAAAAAAATTGCTATTCCATAACATCATTGTCATGAAAATCTTGGGACGAGTATTTTTTGAATAATTGTATACAGTTCGCGATTGCAAGTTAGTTACATGAGGGCGTCACTGTTTTTTGATATCTTGTGGTGTTTGTCGTTGATGAAAGAGGGGCGACAGTCAAACTCATAAATCGAAAATAAACTGACAACGCCATGGTTAAAAATGAAAAAGACAAACAGACGAACAATAGTACACATGACACAACATAGAAAACTAAAGAATAAGCAAAACGAACCCCACCAAAAACTAGGGGTGATCTCAGGTGCTTCGGAAGGGTAAGCAGATCCTGCTCCACATGTGGCACCCACCATGTTGCTCATGTTATAACACATCCGGTAAAGAGTCTACTTCGGTAGATAAAATATATCCCATGCTGTTCTGCAGTTTGAACGTTATGACTACTATTCTATTATTTGTTTGTGCGTTTCTCTGCTATGAAAGTTCCTGCGTGTGTACATGCTGTATTTCTATCGCGTAGTGTTGTCATTTTAGCGATATCTTTTGACATTGTCATAAAGCGGTATATTCGGCTATCGATTAAACCACGCTAAACCCACAATGTCTTCCTAATAAGTCCTGAACCAAGTCAGGAATATGAAAGTTGTTATCTGATAGTTCGTTTCTATGTATGTTAGCGGTTTTCTGAATTCACTTCAGTTTTCCTGTTCTTTGTCTGTTTTCCTCTTTCAAAATTTCAACACTTTCTGCACTGCCCAAAATTCTACATACGCAGTTAACTAAAGTACTTTCTTTATAATATTCACATTTTTAAAATTAATTGAATATGAATGATGACCGTTTATATTTTTATAAATCTACGGCCACTGGTCCTTTGAGGTCTTTTATCATGCAGTGAATACACAATTAAAATTAATTTTCACCTGTATGTAAAATCATTTCATATATTTCTACACATGATTCATCCCTCAGTTTGGGAAAGTATGTTCAAAAGATACTTTTAAAAAAGAAGATGTGTATGATTGCTAATGAGACAACTGTCCACAAGAGACTCTGTTTTTTCCAATCACATATTTCAGATACATTGACTTAAGTAAGGTTCACAGAAGAGCAACCAATATTCTGTAATAAAAAAAATATTACCCTGTAACCTGAAACAACAAGAATGCAATATTATGCCTTTTTAAGAATTTGAATGCCCTGGTGCACTCGAAATTGTAATTGTTTATGAAGTAATTGGATTTATTTAGCAGAGTTAAATCTGTATCGGGCTGCATAAAAATATGTATATACCTCAATATACCGTTTCACTGTTTTGTATTCTTCTTTAATATCATGCTCCCATTGTCCATACTCGTGAAGTATTATATCTAAAAAATATACACATTATCGTTAGTCATTATCAATTATATGGACCAACAAACATAGATATCAAACCAATTTTACTACTTTTTTTACCCAATAATTGTTCATATTCACCCATATCGGTATTGTTTTGCTTATTTTCAGTTTTGCTTTAATGTATTTTATTTGCTAGTTAATAAAATGTTAGTTCGATTTTTGAAAGGAAATGGGGAATGTGTCAAAGCGACAACATCCTGACTATAAAGCAGACAACAGCTCTTATGTCAGTATATAAGGTTTTGTTCGACTTTTTATGTTTACATTTATGTTATTTACAACAATTATTTAGAACTACGTTGTACATAACCTTCATACAATCAAACTTACCATGTTAAGATTATATTGGCATACGTATATTATTATCACTAAAGTTAAGATTACATTTTGAATCTGTTTTAAAAGTGCTGGTTCTCCTCTTTACTTTAGAAATACAAAGATATTTACAGGGATAAATACGAAAATACAGATGAGATTTGTCAAACTGTAGTGACAATATTTGTTTCAACGGTCGATGTTTATCGGTATTGTTCTACAGGAATAAATACATAAAGGTATGCTATGCCATTTGCTTATGGAAATGCCTAACATGGAATAATTCAATAGCAACATTCATATATTACTGTGATGTTTGTTGAATCTTATATATCTTAAAAAAGTGCAAAAGGTTATCACATCAAATTGAGATGGTAAACAAAAATAAACATTGTTTTATTTTGTAAAGTTTGCAAATTATTAACAAACCGAGGAATTTCCTCTATATGGTATTCCAATAACGATCAAACAACATGCATTACTTAATCTTGATGACAATTCTAAAATTATATATTTCATTTTCTATTAACAATTAGAATGAATAATGAATGCAATTATGTTTCAAAAATACCTGTTGCGAGGTAAACAAATATCAATAGCCGTAAGGAGAGGGACATTTGTTTACATCGAAATCGGCATTTTTGGCAAATATCCCTTGTAAGCATGATATAATTGTTGTTTAAGGGGATACCTTTCACTATGACTAAAATAGATTTTGCCCGTTTAATTTGCATAAAGTTTTGAAAAAGTATTTACTTTGACTTGTTTACAAAAAATATATAAAAATCTAGAAATTTGAACCACACAATTTACAGGTATACTTTGGTTGGATATATAGCAATTTGACAAACACAAATGATCGCTGAAAAGCTTGGTTGCCCCTAACTTACAGTATGTGATTAAGTTGCTGAGCTGATTTTTTAAGAGTTAGCCCCCTTAGTTGTTCTGTACCCACCTTAATTCCATCGAATGTTCTTAGTATTCATCTTGACCTCAGAAATGTTATTGTAATCATGTATCATATGCAGTTTCTGCTTGACTATATATTTTTTTGTATATATACTTCATTGACCGCGGCCGTATACTCATCTCGAATGAACAGTCACTGACCGTATATCTTCTCATTTTTTAAGTCGAAAATGCGTTTCCGTTGAGTTTTATTTATGACGTCATTTAAAATACAGGTTTGCGTAATTCACGTCATTCATTCCAAATTCAATAATGATGGTTTTTATCCGTAATATTTGATTTAGAATAGTGTAGGAGTTGCAGAATATAAAAAATAACCATGAATTTGTCCTATTAGAATAGAAATAATGCACTGGGTTGTTTGTAGACATTGTATTCTCCATATACAATGGTATTTGCTAGATAAACTAGAAAATACACCGGCACATTAAATTGCCGAATGACAAATACACTTGTAGAGAAAATCAAATCTCAATAAATGTACATAGAACTTGGAAAAAAATACCATGTCTCTCATCGAATCGAAATACAGCATTGTTACGTAAAGTTGAATTGCATCCATAAAAAGCCCGTATCCAAATTTTGCATTGCTAACACCAAATTGTTACTGCTGTTGATGGTTTGTCGCTACAGGAAAGTACCAGTGTTTTTATTGTATACTTGCATGACATGCCCTCAAACGATTTAGATGTTTGAATTAAAATTGCTGTCTATCGTATATACAGCGTTTTCAGAAACAGGAATACTTTGGTTGGATATATAACAATAGTATGCGAATAATCATTACATTTTACTTTTTACTACCGCAGGTTGGATACCGGTGTTGGATACTATGATTCCTCGAATGTCAAAATATTTTTTGCCAAATTGTTAAGTATTGGCTAGTTTTTATAAATACATTCTGTGTGTTTTTAGTTCATTAAATAATGTTATTTTAATGAAACCAATGTTTTTTTATTCTGTGTTGAGCTCATATGGTCCTTAAAATACGATTTTAACAGCACAAATGACCAACAAAACAAGATCTACAAATTATTGTGTCGACTCGTCAGTTGACTCCCTATTGAAGTAATTATCCCCCTTTAATGAAGACTTTTGTTATATCCAACATTTTCAGTTTTACTATGATTTCAGAGTTGTCAAAGTTTAAACTTACTTTGAAGTTTTATCATTATATGAATATATATGACGTTTAGAAGAGATAGCTGAGTAAATTAATTAACAGAAATCCAGGGCATTGTTTTGAGTGGTACCAAATATTAGTTATTAAAGCTTGTTCTACCTTTCACACCGCATACATCTTTAAACATAGGAATAAAAAGTTCTTTCATAAGAGTCCTAAAAGTAATGTCCTCTTCAATTTGCTGTAGACCATCATATATTTCTTTTGTCATTGGGATATCTTTCAAGTCATTCTCGATGAAAATCTCCTGTACTGTTGATAGATGATCCCAAACTGTAATAAGAAGGATAAATACCTGAAATTCCACAGATTGTTGGGAACTGGTGTGGGCTCAAATCTTTTAAAACATCATGAAATATACGTTCTTCAAATGTGTTTACTTTGTAATGATGCAGTAGTGCCTCAGCTGTAAGACAAAAATTACAGCTAATGTACAAACAGATCAATATACAAAATTGGCTATAAATTACACAAGTGTATACATAAAAAAGAAGATGTGGTATGATTGCCAATGAGACAACTGTCCACAAGGGACCAAAATGACACAGAAATTAACAACTATAGGTCACCTTACGGCCTTCAGCAATGAGCAAAGCCCATACCGCATAGTCAGCTATTAAAGGCCCCGAAATGACATTTTAAAACAATTCAAACGAGAAACCAACGGCCTTATTTATATAAAAATAATAAACGAAAAACAAATCTGTAACACATAAATAAACGACAACCACTGAATTACAGGCACGTTTGTATGTGCTTTTTTGATATTTTTCTTTTTCCTTAATTATTTCGTTCTTAAGAACCACGAACGGCAATATGTCTCACAAATCCAACAAAGCAAAAAATGAAATGATTAAATTATTAAGCAAAGGTTAAGAAACAGGATATAAAATCTGTCCATCATTGTAGGTTGTACCAATAAAGGGAATAAGTTTGTGACTGTGTTTTTTACAACACAAAGATATTGACAAAACCCAACCTGATATGTTCCGCATACGTTAAGGATTTTGTAATATGCTGTGAAAATAATTCTATCGTATTTGTAATAATTTATAATAACATTTTAAAACATTAAATTTAAGTATGTGAAGTGTAAATTGCGTAATTCTATATCAACAATGTATAATTGACGGATGCACGTCATTATTTTCTCTTTGTGAGCCTCTGACATTCTTCAGTGTTAAGTATAGCTACAGTTATATGTCAACACGTTCGTATACAAATATCATAAACTGGTCAACACATTTGAATGGATCTGTTTACCCTTCCGGAGCACATTGGATCACCCACAGTTTGAGATGGGGTTCGTGTTGCTTAGTTTTAAATTTTCTATGTTGTGTCTTGTGTACTATTGTTTTTCTGTTTGTCTTTTTCGTTTTTAGCCATGACGTTGTCAATTCATTTTCTTATCTATGAGTTTGAATGTCCCTGCCTCTCTTTGTGGTTTTGAAAGTAATCAAAATCAAATCAAAACAAGATACAAAATCAATTTTAAAATTGAAGAGCGAATAAAGCTAAGTAAGACAAAACAAATGCAAATCTAAAGGAACAACATATAGGGAACAACATACTGTTAGTGAAGACTGACGTATACTCGTACCATACATGTAGTTTATGTCTGAATACTCAAGGAAATACACGTTAGTCAAGATACTGTCAACATTGACGACTATATCGTCTATAAGATACAAAAAAAGAAGATGTAGTATGATTGTTAATGAGACGACTCTAAACAAGAGACCAAATGACACAGAAATTAACAACTATTGGTCACCGTACGGTCTTCAACAATGAGTAAAGCCGATACCGCATAGTCAGCTATAAAAGGCCCCGAAATGACAAATTTAAAACAATTCAAACGAGAAAACTAACGGCCTAATTTTTATTAGAGTAATGCATTCATTACCGTGTTCTGATCCTTCGTCTCTGGTAAACGACAAAAGATATGATTCCCCATTCAATTGTCCTCTATTGAAACTTTGCAACGGCCTTTCTACTAGAAAATGTTTGTCAACAACAGCTGGAAACGAAATAAAACTGGCTGGATTGTGCTGAAAAAAATATACAGTCTCAGTAAAACCTAGATTTTTTTCTAAATAAAACTGGACGATGTTAATATAATTTAGCATTTGATAAAGTATACACTAGGTTTAATATTTCATATATCACTGATCAATATATTTGTCAAATCCATGGTCATATACTACTTTGAGTAGTAATTTGTCAGCTAAAATCAAGCTAAATGAAAGGAAATGAGGTGACATAGTTGTCATTAGATTTATTCATTAATGGCATTAGAAGGTTACAGTTCGTTAAGTAACACTTGTTTAAGGGAAGTTTATGTCATTACATTGTCTGTAGCAGCCATAAAGTATACGTGAACCTACTACTACGTACAATATGAAGAAAGCAATAGTTTCCAAGGTTATTCACACTTACAGTTGTAGTACTAGTGAAGGTCAGTGCAAACCAATTGTCATCTTTTTATCTTAATTTTGAACTTAACTGAATAAAATTACATTAAAAACTGCAATTTGATCTGACCAGGTCTTAAATGTTCTTATTCGCCTGTTAAAAACAAAAATATGCTGACTTATTTGAAAGACCATTGAACCGTTCTGGACTGACATAAACTCTTTCAAGCAAATCTTCACACTGATCTGAAGCTACAACAGTACAATATCGAAAAAAAATTAAACTCTTCAAGGGGCATCAACTGTAAAATTCATGTTCGCCTATTTGACTGATTTTCACTATACTAACACGTATATTCAGAATACTAAATTTGTAAAATAAACAATTAACAATGCATGAATTCGATAAAATGTATTACAGTTGCATGTGTAATTTTGTCTAAACACTATCTTATTAACCATCGAGGTGATCTCCGAAGACTACCGAAGGTCATTTAACCCGATATATACCATGTGCAATTCAATTTTCTTACTCTGTTTAATTTCATATTCAAGGTTAAAAAAGGGATGTTTATCATCATTTTTACATACATTAGAATGATTTTTTTGTAGATAGCATAAGTCAACTAAATGGTTCATCCTAGTTTCAATTTCAATTTTGACATTCTTTTCCTTTAATTTTTTTTTCATAAATTCATGCGTAATCCATGTCCAGCTAAGAGTTGAATTGAAGGTCAAATGAATGCAGATTAAATGAGGTCAAAATTTTCACTGGCAAGGTAAACAAATCAGCAGCGATGATTCTCAGCTAATTTTGAGCAATTGAACGAGAATGGCTCCAAAAGCGATTTTTTTTAATTTCACTATTTGCCTTGTATAAATGTTTTCAACAGTTCCTTAAAAAAAATAAAACGATGCGTTCTCCTGCAGCGTGCGATTATGTACAATTAGTATTTCTAGACCAATCTTCACAAAATTGTAAAATCATTTGAAAGATAGTTCAGATAAGAAAACACACTAAACTGAATTGTTAATTTGTAATGTTTTATTATACTAATAATTGTGTCTCAATGTCTATTTTCTTAAATTGCAAACCTTTGCTTTTATTTCTTTCATGGTTCTTTGGTCCAACCGCTTTAAATATTCTTTATGTTTATTATTGCCTCGGCTTATCAAGTCAAATGTATCTATATTGTAGCCTTCCTTCCAGTCTTTTCCTGCAGTAGCCCAAAATGCCAACGGTGAACCACTTTGAATAACTGCATACTTAAAAAGACCTTAAAGAAAACAATGATCGAATATGACAGAGCATTTGCTGACTATTGAAATTTAAACAAAATGATAGTTGTTTCATTATTTTATGTCTTGCTTCTATCTGATATGTATGTCTATGCAGTTTAAGTTCTCAGTATCAATAATTCAAATCTATTTTTTGAAACTTGATAAAAGTTTATCAACAAAACCGTATACAAAAAAACAAAAAAAACAAAATTGCAACAATATGTGTCTGCTTTTCCAAAACTTCTACCAACTTAACGATGTCAAAGTTTTTTGCTGACATTCACTAGTTTCGTCCATTCGACAAAAGATCCCAAAACAAATGGACTCAAAAACTGCATCTTCTTAAATTCATCTGATTCTATCATTATGTCGATATTTTAAAAAATTCTTTGTCCTGATGAAGAATGAAGAATAAAGCTTTTTTTACTTTAAAGGAGTTAGTCTTGTTATATTAAAAAAATATCATAAAAGGAAAGATTTGAAATAATCATTGACCAATAGAGGTGTATCCTGTCTCAAAGTTACATAATGTCTAAACATTCCTATTATAATCGATTTACCTTTCGCTAATGGAGAGATCATATGAAAGCCTACATCTGCTGCACCAGCGCTATGACCATCAATCGTAACTTTCGAGGCATCACCATCGAAATTATGGATATTTTTTCGTATCCATTTCATCACCATTATCTGGTCAAGAAATCCGTAATTTCCTTCCAAATTCTCATTTTTTGCTCCAAAGAATCCTTAAATAAAGTACTTATCAGTTCAAATGAGTTGATGACGCTATTCAAAATAAGTTGAAGAAAGTTTCTAAGCTCTGTTATGTTAAATTGATATAATAAAATATATTTATGTTCTTTTTATCTCAAGTTTAGTTTTTCATTAAGGCTGTTGTTTTCTTCACATTAACATCATCAATTGAAATTTATCGTTGAATAATTGCTTTGATATCTTATTATTCTCACATGAAAAATTATACTTCAATTTTTACGTATAAGTTGTTTTATGTAATTGAACTAATTAAACGTATTACTGTAATTAATGGCATTTTAACAAGTCAAATGAAATTATATAAAAGAAAAATATATTACCTAAAGCACCAAGTCTATAGTTGAAAGTAATCACTATCATTTTGCTGTATCCTGCTAAAATGTCTCCGTCAAACATGGCACCCATGCCCACTTCATTTGAACCTCCATGTATGAATAACAATACTGGGTATTTTGATTTTCCAGATTTCTGTAATGTTATTAAATGCTCATTATCTGAAAGGTATAGTTGTAAAGAGTGTGTCTCTACGTCTTTGAGACGTCAATCCAACATCACAGTTATACATTGTATCAAGTTACCAACAAGTTGTTGGTATACCATTTAACAAGATCTTAAAAAGTGTGAATCAGGTAAATCAAACACATTTTTAAGGAAAATCTCAAAAAAGAAATGATATTTGAAATTAGAAAAAAATTCAAAATTAGAAAAAATCAAGATATCTTATTATTATAAAGTATCAACATTGTGAATGAAAATTTTAATAACTTGAATCGAAAATCACAGTTAACGCCATCCGACCTTAAAGTACATGCACACGTATTTATGTTCTTTGAATTTCCATAGTGTTTGTAGTCTAAATCTAAAGTTATCAAAAAAGAAGATGTGGCATAATTGCCAATGATACAATATGATATACAAAAACAAACGACAATCCCCGAACTAAAGTTTCCTAAGTGGCATATACAGAATGTGGCGGTGTAAGACTAATTTGAAGGCGCAAATCCTCTCTAAATATAAATTTATGGACATAACTATAGTAAAACCGAAACAAAACTAAAAATTGAAGGGAACACTTAATAATTGGTAAATGAATTGCAGTTTTTAACAGTCATTATGATATGAACATTACCTGATAAGTTTGAATATATTTCTAAAAAAGTGTTTATACTAACATGATTAATTTACATCACAAAAACAAAAACACCGAAGGAAATTCAAAACGAAAAGTCCCCTAATCAAATGGCAAAACCATAAGCTCAAACACATCAAACAAACGGATTAATTATCATTCAGATATTCCCCGTTTTAATTTCAGAATGTTGAAACATTTAGCATGCATGGAGTAAATCCAGAACTGTCTTTTTTTTCTGACTATTTAGCGTGTGGTTGGTTTGAACAGTTAAATAAAAACTAGATTCAGTCTGAACATCGACTGAACAGATCTTAATTCATTGCAGGCTATAGCTTAATAATTGTGTGAATAGTTTTGAATTTACTGCAGTGTTGAAGTTTGGAAAAAAAGCTGGAAGACTGGAATAACTTTTAATCATTTAATTAGTCATACAGTAAGTTAAGACCTGCTTATTCTGTATTATTTTAAAATAAGTTAAATAGTTCATTTACGGATAGAAAGATAGACTGGAATATTAGGAATATGCATGAATTTTTTTTTCACAAAGTGGCCAGTTAAACATTAAAAAAAAAGATTCAGAACAAAATCAAGGTCGTCTGCATCTTTCCATGGTTATATCATGATGTATAATAAGTATGATTGCAACTTTATGAATTGATCAATTTATATATGAACAATACGTATAGTTTCTCTTTGCAATTCAATAGCATACCTTTGGTTCGTATGGTTTGTATAAATTAAGATATAAACAATTTTCATCCTCTCTATTAAAGCCTGGGACATAACGATGAATATATGAAAAAGTATCATTGGTAATATTTCCCGTTCTCTGCAGACAAGCTGGTGGAAGTTTCAATGTATCTAATATATGTGTCCATGGTTTAGGCTCTATCGGTCTCTGGAAAAAATAATTAAGTTGTTAATAATGTGTGTCAAGTGCATAGCCGACCATCTAAATGATTAACATTGATGAAGGTAAAAGGACTATCATATTGTACCCCAATATATATAAAACAAAAAGCTTAAAAGACAACTATAAATCTGTGATATTAAAAAAAGGAACAAATTGGATTAATTGATTACTTTAATTTTATTGGTAGTTACAGTTGATAATCATAAATGGGAATTTCGAAGTAGAAAACATACATATCCAGTTCACACTTGTAAACTGTCGGTTAAATCCAGAAAACGGATAAGTCAACTGAATTCACAAGAGGCGAATTATCATGCTGATAAATATGGGGGTGAAGAACATAATTCTAGAACTGATCTATGTAATATAGTATATAAAAAGATCAAAGTAAAAAACCAAAAGGGGGATATGTATTCTTCCCTTTATTAATGAGCTAGCAGGTTGGTTATAAAAACATAATAAATAAAGGGAATACAAGTTTATTTTGAAAAAAAATAATGTTTGCAAAGGTAAAATAACAATAATGTTGCTATATGATAGATACCATTAACATATAGAAATCATTGTTTTTTTTTTATCAAATCATAAATAATTATTGAACATACATGTATATATATACAAATGTCATAAACTTGAAAACAAATATCTAAAACGAATGTATTTAAAATTTCATTATCTGGTACAAAAGAGAGGCAAACGATATCAAAGGGATATTTATTCAAACTCATAAGTCGAAAAACAAACTGACAATGGCATAGCAAACAAATGGAAAAAAAAAACCAAAAAGACAAATAACAGTACATCATACATAACATAAAAAACTGAGCAAACCCCACCAAAATGTATATGCTTTATTAATGTGATGTTTAACATTGTATTATCATATACGCTGTACTTGTTTCTTCAATACAATTTTATAAGTATATCCATGTATCTTAAGAACATTTGATTGACACATTTGGATCAGATTGTTTGTTTGTAGATCAATCTGAATACTGTTGTAGTAGAGCATTACTGTAATCTGTTCTACAATCTGACAATTCCTGATAAATACGTTTACAACAATTTCACCTGAAAGCGTTTTTGATTGCTTTGTGATTGTGTTATTTAGTATTATTATCTAATTTTCTAATTTAATGATGTTTTATTATCCTGTAGTGAGAAATCGGAAGCTTAACGAAGCATGGTTTACACAAGGTCGTAGTTTTTCCTTAAGGTAATAGAATTAAGTGATCAATTTCATGTAATCTTCTACATGATAATTGTTCAATTTTCAAAATTACTCAAGTAAAAACATGTCAAGTGAAAATAAATCAATACAAGGAAATATTCAAGATTGTATTCGAAGTTTGCAAAAAAAAAAACATATAATGCACTCGTGGTGCACGAAGATAGCACAGCAAAACATCTTTTTTCTCCGACAGTTTTTTATAAGTGTACTCAGAAAACCCAGACAAAATACCCATTTCTTCGAACATAGATAACAATTGAAGCAAAACAACGGAAACAATCTTCTTCCATAGACAGTTCATTTCAATCATCTTTTCATTAGGCTTGAAAATACATTTCAATTAGCGGTTGGACTTAATTGGTCTGTTATCAACTATTTTATTAACTAATCGTCCCGCCAACAGTAGGGGATGGAGACAAAGGGATTAAACTGATTCTTTGTTTCCCCGTCACAGACGTTCATACTGTTTCTTAAGAAAGTCATGGATTATGAAAATATTAAAACTGTCAAGTCAATGCTTTGTGATTACACGATAAAACCTTCAAATAAATGAAAACGTTTAATTTAAAAAGACACACCAAGAATCAATCATTGATACCTCGCTACTATATTGGATATAAAAACTAAGAAAGAAACATGGCGAAAATAATTTCAAACCAACTGCTCTTGCTTTAATGCTCTTTCCAATATCAAACATATCTGAGCTATTATGGGTTATTATGTGTGTTTCCTGTAATTTATCTTATTTTTTTATTATGAACTTTGTCATTATCTTATACTAGGTCAAGTCCGAGACAATCGTCATTGTGGCTTACCAATTTCAACTATTACCTTATTGAGATTTAAATTAGTGTGATTGCATGTTTTGCATACAGTGCCTTACATGATTTATTGAAATGTAAAGTACAGAAATAATCAAAGACAGAGTGCATGTTTATTGTAAAGTTATAGCAGAAGGCATTTATATAACTAATGTAGGTAAAAGTAGAATCATTGGTTTAGCTTGATTGCTGTCTGAACCGTGAAGTCATTATTAAGTTAGATAAACTATCCTCCTTTTCCAGTAGACTAGTACGACAGGTAACCAATCTATCAGTCTCTATGACTAGACTACTCCAAAAGGAGGGGACATATTTAACATAATAATAATTTCACGGTTCAGGTAGCATGCAAGCTTACCAACAAAAAAAAACTACATTTACCTACACACTCAAAGCATTCTGCTGTATTTATATTTGAGGCAAAAATAAATTAATTGAGGAAACTCTACGGTATGACGATACATTATTTGTTTGACAAACTAGTGACAACAACCGGTTACCAATGTAAAGATCTCAGAATTTCATTATACGGCTATGTTTCAGTCAAAATTGAACCATCGTGGATGGGGATATATTCGATACTAACAAATTAGGCTACTTTTATTGCCTATCAAGATCTAAGACAACGGAAACATATTGATAGAGAGCTGACTAATATACATCGAATCAGCTAACAAATTCGTTGTAAATATAAAAAAGATGTAGCCCATTGAAAGGGTGCCGATTTCAGTGGAGTTTTCTTCTTTTTAGATAAGTCAATAGAAGCGGTTTTGTGGCAGGAACAAACCCTTGTTGAAGAAATGCGTACGAATATGCTCCAAATTGGAATCATTAGACTTTTTTAAGATCCAAGGAAGACAACCATCTTTGCTGAATTTTTAATATAATGATTAAAATGGAAGCATTTGTTTAATTTTCGTTTAAATGTAAATCGTTACATTGCATTTTAAGCTTGGTTGACGTAAAATCTGGTTATATTGTTGCAAATGTCCGTTTACAAAGAATCGCTATTGGTCGTTGTGTAAACTAAGTTTGTTACAGTTAAAACTAAGTTTTTCACAGACAGAGCTTCAAATACAACTAAACTGTCTGTTAAGGTATCGATATGTCATGATCTTGTTAGGTAATAAATAAATAAAGGCAACCCTGGTATACCGCTGTTCAATAGCCATTAATCGATTAAGCGGAAACAAATCCTGGTCAAAAATCAAAACCGAGGGTAACACATCAATTATACGAGGAAAAAACATATCAAAAGAAACACTGAACCGCAACGAAACAAGCGCCTACATACATAGATATGTCTGTTCTATGGTCGGGTTGTTGTCTCTGTGACACATTCCACATTTCCATTCTCAAATTTACTATTTGATAACAACTGCCCTATTCCTTTCTTGTGACATGACATTTAAAAAAAAGTTCGGTTGAACCTGGGTTATGGCAGGCAAATATCCTGCTTATATGGTAATGTTTAAAATACGACTAAATGACAATATTAAGTGACAGTAAGAACACTCTGGGCAGAGAAATACATAAATAAATAAAATAACAGTACATTACAACATGCACACCACAGAATAATAACGACCAAACATAAACACCATTAAACAATCTTCTATCTCGATACCACTGCTGGTACACATTTTGTCTTTGAGGGAGTCAGCAGCCCAGTGGTCAGCACTTCGGTGCTTCAAAATTTTGGATCCTCAATTCTCTTTACAAGAGGAACGAAAGATACCAGAAGGACAGTCAAACTCATAAATCGAAAATAAACTGACAACACCATGGCTAAAAATGTAAAAGACAAACGGACAAACAATAGTACACATGACACAACATAGAAAACGAAAGAATAAACAACAAGAGTCCCACCAAAAACTAGGGGTGATCTCAGGTGCTCCGGAAGGGTAAGCAGATCCTGCTCCACATGTGGCACCCGTCGTGTTGCTTATGTGATAACAAAATTAACTTTTTACTTGTTTGGCTTTAAAACAATTTAATATGAGGGTCTCTGATGAGTCTTCTTTAGACGAATCACGCGTTTGGCGTACTTAATTATAGTCCTGGTACTTTTGATAACTATTGACATGAATATCAATTATATGATCATTTATGTGTAAATTGGCTGTTTGCAGGAGTATGAAGTATTCGAATACTAAGGACTTTCTTATCCCAGGCATAGATTATCTTAGCCGTATTTGGTACAACTTTTTGGAATTGTGGGTCCACAATCCTCTTCAACTTTATACTTGTTTGGCTTTCTAAGATTTTTCATCTCAGCGTCCCTGATGGGTCTTTAACTTATCAAATTATAAGCCTGGTACCTTTGATAAATATTAATCACAAAACTATATTGTGCACATCCTATATATTTCTTTTTTATCCGAATAATTTTTTATGTGTTCCTCACTTTGTCATTGCTTTTTTAGGAGAATACCCATTTTACAACTCTTCCAAAACCTTCATTTACAGGTTATGGAAACATTGCATTTATCTTTATCGTATTTTACTATTGTGCACCTCCTATTAAGTCTTTTTTTATCATAATAATTTGTTAGTATCCATGGCAAACAACGCCTTAACAATTACTTTATTTAGGGTACCGATTTTGTATCCGCAACTCCATCTAAATTCGTTTTTGCAGCTAATTAGAAAGGAATCACAGTTGTAGCCTTTGGTGATATATTGCACTTTCTATTTACCTTTCAATATCACTAATTTTGCGGTTTTCTTTCAACAACTCATGAAATAGCTCACAATACCTCTAGTAATTATTTGTAGTTGGATACGTTTATTTTACTTGCATGACCTAGATTATGAATTTACTATAATCACTTGATGTTCATTTGTGCCACAGTTTACCCACCAGTACCAATTACATAAAGATAATAGCTAATATAAACAATGGTAGACCCCTTAGTGTCGGAAGAAAGTAGTGTCTGATGTTGTCACAACACGGTATGCTGTAATTAATAATTATCTTTGATTGTTTCCTACCAAGTATGTTTAATTGTTTCAAATTGCGATACCACTGTTAAAACATGAAATTGTATATTTCAAGTCAGAATAAACTCACAATCTGATCCTTCAAAGATACCGCAGTCTTGTACAGTAAATATCCGGTAATTTGATGGAATACCGGAAACCACATTTCCTAATCATGCAGTGTAAATCTTACGCTTTGTTATACTGTTTTATAACAAAATATTTTACATTTGTTTTTATTCTTATTTTCTGACGACTTCTCTAGTGTTGCACTTGTACAAATAAAAGGAGATCGGCGTAAATCGTGTTGCAACTAATTTTTAACCAGAATATTTATGTAAAGATATTTACAGAATTATGCAAACATTTAATCAATAAACAAACGGACAGAACAAAACACCTATAGTTTATTACTTAACACAACAGGGCTCTCATCAGGAGATATTTTACCCATATGTGCTCTTTTTATGAAATGTATTTTATATTTGGTTTTAAATTTTTCGAAAAACTAAGGATTTTCTTACCCCAGTCATAGACTACCTTAGCAGTATTTGACACAACGTTTCGGAATTTTGGATCCTCAATGCTCTTCAATTTTGTACTTGTTTGGCTTTATAAATATTTTGATATTAGCGTCACTGATGAGTCTTATGTAGGAGAAACGCGCGTCTGGCGTACTAAATAATAATCCTGGTACCTTTGATAAATATTGAGGCAGATTTCGAGATTCACTGAACATGAAAATGTGGTAATGTGTGTAGGGAATGGTGTCCATTTAATATGCACCTAAAATATATTTCTAATTCTTTTTTTCTTCTCGGTTTGGTTGTTTTTTGTTCGTGGTTTTTTTCTAATTTTTTATTTTTAATAAATCACAACTTTTTTGGCTGATTTGGTTGGTTTTTGAATTAATTACTTTTTTCTTTTTGTTTGCTATTATGTTAATGTGTGAGTGTGTTTCATTAACTGTATACATATGTGAGTAAAAAGTACAAATAGTACCTACATATGAGTTTTATAATGTCAATATAGACAAAAAAATCGTCTAGTGTATGTTGAGCTACATGAACGAAAATAATAAATAACAGTTCTTACGAAGTGTAGTTAACCCCGACAGAATTCAGAGGCTTGTCTAACATTAAATCTTGAAATTTATCATTAATTTGTTTTAGAAAAAAAACCAATTGTTAAAATGTGCGAATAACAATTAAGAATCTAGAAGGATTAACTGGACCATAGATCACTGTTAGGATTAAGAAATAAGACTATATAGTTTGAAAATAGAAAGTTTAAAGGCAGAATAAAGATTAAAAGTCATCTATATTCAGGAATTCATTGTACCCACGCTCTAAAAGTTCTATAAACGGTTAGGGATAATGAGATAACCTCTGATAACACGCCTAATTTTCTAAATTGTTGACGTAATTTGAAGATCCAGATTATAAACACATGATAGAAGGGTTTTTGTATCGTACTTTGGATTCTTTATTTAATGTCCCGTTAACATTTTTTCATATCTATTTTTGTCGGTATGTGTGTTTGTCTTTTTTTTAATCAAAAAGAAGCTTTTATTGCATACATTTCATTGTACTTTGACTATGTTTTAAATCCTTCAGGCAAGCTGATTGTAGATTGTCTGGTCAATCCTTAAAATTTACAGTAATAATAGTAACGGTATAAAATCTGGTCACACATTTGTTAATATATTTAGCTTCACAACCTTTGAATTCGACAGTGTAGATTACACTAGTGGAATTGTTATCCTCAATGTGTCCAATCCGCCTGAAGACCTTGCTACTTAAATTTCAATGTTGCATTTGACTGTAAATTTTCTGTTGACTTATTATGTACTTGTACTAAAATAAGAATTAAAATGTTTACCGACTGCAAAAATATGTGAACTATAATATGAAGCCGTCTGTCGTTACTGGTCTAAGTTTTTTGTTATTAGCTTAGATCTGAATCTGTTATTTCGCACTTTTTGTGTTTTAAATTCGTTTTTTCTTTTAGATGAGGGTTTGGGATTGGGTTGATTTGAAGGCATCATGTTTTTTTTATATCTGATTTTTTAGAATCTGGTTTTTAAGTAACGATGTATGGGTAAATCAATTAAATTTCGTGCAATATTTTGAAATTCCCCTGTAATTTGTCATTAAACTTTAGTGAAAGAGTTGTTAAAAACAAGACTTTATGTTTTTTAATCCTTGCCTAGATTCTTCAAACAAAGGATTTCTTCATACGTTAGTTTAATGAGAAATGAAAAACAACATGATGACGAAAATTCAATATACGGAAGATAGGGTCAAAATCTATTTATCTAAATGTTGAGATAAGCAGCGAAGTTTCATCTTTATATATTAATGTATATACTTTGCCTTGGCATTATCGCATTTCACACAGCAGTAGTGTCTGGTGTTTAAAGTATTGGGAACGCAATGCAAGAATCTTTTTAACAATAATGACAAAGGATCATTTCTTAAGAACAGAAAGATATATGTTGTTAAAATGACATATTGTACTCGCTTAATAGCAGCAAACATTTTATTACAATCAAATTACAGGTGATAAATATCTTAATTGCTTGCTCTGATTTGATTGGCTAATAGCCATATTGAAAATATCTCATAATGTCGATCTTACTAATCGAACGTTGTACAAAGGTAAGCAAGTGGAAAACTGTATCACAAGACATTTTGCTACGTATACAAAACTTGCTGGTACGATAAAAGTACTCTCAGATAGGTTTTCCTACAATATCCCTTTTATATATATTTCAATCGTTATTTGACGAATTCTTTTAATAGAAAGTAAAAGAACGAAAGAAGACATTTAATTGAACAGTTAAAAATGAAATTCCCTAATAAATATATGAATTTTCTGTTTCAAGTTCAACTTGGGTTTTGTATCATAAGACACATTATTGTGATCATAGGGTGATTTTCAATGATTTCATAAAATGTTTCATTCGTCCGAACTGAATGGTAAGATCATATGTGTCCAAACGTCATATGAATAAGTACTGTGCATGTCTTTTTGCTGGAATTGCGTTGTTTATTGCATGAAAACCCTAAACTCGAAAATAAGTCAAATTAAAATACAATTTTCAATAACAGGTCTTTAGGAAAGTTAGGAACAGTCAACCAAGATATTCATTGACTCTTCGTATAGCCATCATTGTGTTTGGAAGAGCAAACGAAAGTTTCTATGAAAGCTATCTGGTTTAGAGTTCGTTTTACATATTTTTTCATCATGCTTTTTATTAATATATGCGATTGGAACCATCAGGAGACAATTGGGTAAAAAATAAGTCAAGAAAGATACCGAACTCAAAAGGGAAAGTCGGTAATCAAAAAGTAAAATCAAAAGCCCAAAACAATTAAACGAATAGATAAAAACTGTCATACTCCTGATTGGATTGAAACTGGTAACCGACGATATAGCTTGTTTAATACGTCTTCGAAAAAAATAGTCAGTACTGTACAAATATTATCCGTGATCTCCATCAAGAATTGTAACAAGAAAATCAAGTATGTCAACAGTAATTAGTTATACTATGTGGTTCATTAATAGTTATCCCATTCGGACGCGGTGTGTCAGTGTAAGATCATCACTGACACACCAAGTCCGAATGGGATAACTATTTTACATCCCAGCTGTTTTAGATTAGACGAAAAACCATTTACAATTCATAAAATCTAGAACACCACACAACCATTATTATATACTTTATATATAACTATATGATGTATACTCTTTATGACCCCCTAACATGATGAGTAAATATCAAATAATGTCAACTCGCCCCATTGGCCTATCGGCCCACACTATATCGCCACTTTCAGAAAAAATCGCCCCACTCTTGTAACCGACTCGCCCAACTTTAAAAAAGTGTAAAATCAAATTGAACAATCAGTCTGACAACTCATTTATTTAACGAAAAGGGTAGTTTTTGATGAAGTTGAAGTCCAATCAGCTTCAAACTTAGTACACATGTTCCCTATGGTATGATTTTTCTAATTTTAATGGCAAAAACCCCACTGAGTAAAGGTCTGCCAACTTGCCCCAGTTATAAAAATATCTTGCTTCCTTTAAGTATGTTAAATTTCTTATAGTTCGCATCCAGTCGTCCTGGTTAAGTGGTATGTGTCGTGGCATGATATGCTAAAGGTCTTAAGTTCGAATCCCAGCATTTGATTTGATCAAAAACTTGATTTTTTTCTACGTAAATTTCGATAGATAGTCTTCTCCGTATAATTAATTATAAGTTTTATACTGGATTTGGCATTCCCGCCAAAATGTTACAGAACAAAGGAAAGCATGCATAACAAAGAAACTTAAACTGGGGTGTTCTGGTAGGGGTGATCCGGCTCAGATCACCCCAGTTAGAACAAAGGAGCAGGGATGTAATTACTTAGTACAAATTATCATGTCCTCATGTCTTCAAATCCACATTAACCTTTATACTATATACCCGAAAAAGAAAATAGTTATCAAAGGTACCAATAAAAATAATAAAAAAAGACGGATAAACATTCTCAATTGAAGAAAAAAGAAAAAAATATGTTCTAAGGTGTTTGTTTGTAAGGGTCATCTTAGTCCCAACTTTGCACTCTCATAGTTGGTATAAAGTAATATGAAAACTTATTTTATAACTTAAACAGATAACACGAAATTAAAAATCCATTTTGATATTTTTTCCGTAATTCAAGAACCTCACCAGAAAAAAATCCTTTGATAACTTATTTTTTTACGTTAAAAATCAGATGTCAGCTCTCAAAAAAACATATGTCATATTTCTTTAGACAGATCGTTGCTCTCAATCAGAGAGATGCAAGATATTGAATATTTTTATATCTTTAAGATATCATTGACTTTAGACTTCATTTAACATTCTGTTCATTTATCATTAGCGTATCGTTACATCTGTCTTGTATTCTGCAGTAATATAGAACGTTCTTATCAATGCTGCACTGTGTTTTAGTTATTCCAAGATGATTATCAATAAAACACACACAACTAGAAAGTTAAACAAAAGTACAGACATAATACAGGTGGTTCGTCTGAATAAGGCATTAGCTATAGCTGAAATACTAAAGGATACAACGCATTGATTGTATGGGAAGTCAATAAATCTTGTCCCGTCTTGTGAGATCTAGTTATTACTTTACCGGTTGTGGTGTAAACAATTTGAAATTTTCAATGTCTTTTTTCATTTTTATGTAGGTAAACTGATAGGATGATGTATCGATAAGCGCCATAATTTAGCCCTTTCAACCTTTCAAATTTATGTTAATTATTTTGATGTTTTTAGTTCATATATCTATATAGTTGTATTGAAAAAAGACTCCAACTCACTCAGACAACATTGACCTGTACTATTTTGACCAAATGATTTTGGCCTTTGCGTATTTTTTGCTGTCTTAACATATATAAACATATATAATTCAACATCATGAGCTAGGAAAGGTTTTTCAATATACAAGTGCTCTGCATATGAAAATCATATCATTTATAATTCAAAGATATTTTGGACATGTAAAAATTGCAGTTGTAGTGTCAATACTGTGTTACAATACTGTTGTAATTGATATAGTTGATCTGAAGATGCCAAGCGACACATCTGGTTTGTAAAATTCAATATAAGCTTCTGCTCAACAAAACATAATTCTATGACACTTTTAAATTTTTATATGCCCTTTTGTGTTTCTTTATTACATTTTTTTGTTTGTTTTAAATTATAAAACAATGTTGATTTGGCACAACTTTTTGGAATTTTGGTTCCTCAATGCTTTTTAACTATTTACCTGTTTGGCTTTTAAACTATTTCGATCTGAGCGTCACTGATAAATCTAATGTAGACGAAACGCGAGCCTTGTGTATTAAATTATAATCCTGTTACCTTTGATAATTATTGACTGTTGTACCCTTATTTTGACATTTTTACTTATTATGTCTGTTTGTTTTGTTCACACGTCGTTGTCAAAATAATGGAATATTCTGCCACTTATATGCAAGTGAGAGGTTAGCTAGCTATAAAAACCAGGTTAAATCCACCATTTTATACATAAGAAAATGACTGTACCATTAATTGAGGAATATGACAGTTGTTGTCCATTCGTTTGGTGTGTTTGAGCTTTCCGTTTAGAATTTTCCTTGGAGTATTTTGTGATTTTACCTTTATCTAAATTCTACTAAATTTTCAAACTCAATTCTTTGATTAATACATCTGTCTATATTTATATAACTAGAAAAAGAATAACACATTACCTTGGTGATAATTCTGCTTTATATAATCAAGATCTCTATTATTATAAGGAACTGTTTTTGTTTCTTTTTTTACAAAGAAAAATATAAACAGCATCCAATATAGAATACAACAAGGCGATTGAAAGACCATATAACAGAGTCAGCAGGAGACTTAAGTTTTAAATCAATGTGTTAATAACCAATTTCAATATAAAAAATAACGATAATGTGTTGTGGTATGATTGTCGATGAGACAAATATCCTAATTACCTGCCACAGTACGCAACAAGTCGACATATTATCAAGCCAAACACGAACAAAGAAATCGGGAAAGTTATAAAAAAATAACAAAATATAATTCAAATTCAACTAACATTTGATATAGCTATTTATATTTGTAATCGAATGGAAAACATTAAAACACTGGATGTCGAAAAAGTTTATTTCAAATACTTGACAAAAATTCAATTTATGTAGCAGTTAGTTCTTTCCTACCGAGAATACTTTCTAAATACAATATTGTAATAAATAGACAAGTTACTTGTATTAAAGATTGAGCAATTAAACTAAAGCCAACAAACAATCCCCATTCTAAACCATTTTCTTTAAAGAAGGGTTTTACAACCGCTTTTGTTTGTTTGATATCAGACAGGGGTTTTGATACTTGAAATGAACATTGATAAACTAGTGTGACTGTCCAAAGTTTAGAAATTCAACTGATGTTCAATATATGCAATGAATGTGTTTGTTTATGTGATCAATCTTAGATCTTAGATAGACGCTTATTTCATTTATACCGAAATTTGTACCTAGTAATTGGTCTTGTTTCTATGACTTGTACGATACGTTTAAACTATTTTAGTTTATATGTCCCAGTTATATTTAATTACTATACAAAAAAATGTTAGTGATATTAAACTTTTTAACGGTTGCATGCAGTTTGTTTATTCTAAAGACTTTTAACATTCATTTTCATGATCGTTGGAATATATATACTTATAACTATTAACATCACGTCAGATTCAAGATATTAAACATGTGTGCTTTCGGAAATTTGATTTCTAATCTACCGTGACATGGTTTCAACTTTATTCAACCTGGTAATTTATATATTTCATTTTTTATTAGAAGACAAATTAAAATGAAAAGTCCTTAATAATTCGCGTCCGTTGAATTTTTCAGTTTTCAAAAGTAGAAAGGCAATGAATAAAGGCAACAGTAGAAACCCGCTGTTCAATGGTCATAAAGCGATTAAGAGAGAAAAAGATCGGGTCACAAACCAATACCGGTGGAAACACATAAACTTTAAAAGAAAAACAACAGAAAAACAGAAACACTGAACTGCTACAAATATAAACACCATCATACATAGAAACGGACTATTTGATAACAACTGCAATATTTCTGACTTGGTACAAGGCATTTAAAGAAACTATGGTTGGTTTAACCTTGTTTTATGGCTAGCCAAACCTCCCGCTTGTTTGGCAATGTTAATATACTGGTAAAAATGACATCATTGCAGTACAAATAAACGACAGAACACTCAGGACAGAGAAGTGCATAAATAAATAATACCTTACAACAGGTAAACTACATAAGAAACCTTATGTTAATCAAAGAGCAGTTGTTCGTCCTCCGATCGCCCGCCCGCCGCCTATATGAAACAATCCACATGGAATGTACACGGAATATAGTAGGACAATTGCTTTGAATTTCAACCAGAAAAGAGTGATATTCTAGTCAGACAGTAGTAGGAATCAACACGGAAAATAGCCGAAAAATTTAAATTAGCAGGAATTTCCTAGTAGGAATATTGTATATCCCTACCAGGAATATGCAAATTAGCAGGAATAATTTGGTAGGAAAATTAAATTCCTACTAGAAAACCTGGTAGGAATTTTTCAAAATTCAACCCAGAAAAAAAATATTTTCTGGTAGGAATCTAAAAATATACAAAATGTAAGTGTATATTTACAAATACACAACTGGGTCAATGATAAGTTTGAATCTCAACAACTACGAACAAAGGAAATTCATGGAATAAATTCCTTTTAAAAAAAATGGACTTTTGAAATTTTTAAGGAAACAGCAATATATGCAAGCTATAAAAAAGTGTTATACATAAACATGTAGATCTATATTAGTTTAATGAACAAACAATGAGTAAGATTATGCACTATTGGTGAAGTAATTGATTACTAAATATTTTTGGCAGGCAGATAAAAAAATCCTCTTGAATGTATAAGAATTACCTTTAGTCTTGAATAGCCATATTTTCTTACATTTCTATATTGTAGTTGTGTGACCCTAGCTTGCAGCATTGTATTCCAACACAAATTTTCATTCTTTCCCCTCCAACTTTTGAATTTGTGAACTGGAACTTGCTTGCATTTAACATTGCAAATTGTGTCATTAGCAAACAGGAATCCAGTTCAAGATAACTTTCCAGGTAGAAAGATTTTCTGGTAGGAATTAATAAATTAATTCTGGTAGGAATTAATAAATTAATTCTGGTAGGAATTAATAAATTAATTCTGGTAGGAATTAATAAATTAATTCTGGTAGGAATCTTTAACATGTAGTAGGAAAATAAATAATCAAATCAGATTTTCAAAACAGAAAAAATCCATACAGACTTTTAAAATTCCATCTAGGTAGTTGGATTTTTGAAGTAGGAATATTAAAAAATCCAGTCAGAAGTTTGTTCATTTTCCATGTCCGCCTACTTTCTATATGGAATCTTTGAATCTAGGTGGATTCCTACTTCATTCCTACAAGTGTCTAGGTGGAATCCTACTACTTATTTCGTACGGATGAAGCCAACGAGAATTATTTAAGCTGATAAATGTATCTCATAGAATTTGAAATAGATAATACCACAAATACAGCAAGGTCTTCCCCATCTTGAACTACAATGCCAAACAAAAAATCATCTAACTCAAGCAGTAAAATTTGTCTCCTGTCATAAACACTTAGGAAGTATATTTTTTTTAATTCCAATGGTAATTAATATGTTGTTATGATTTGCGAAACCGAAATAATTATGTGTTACCGAGTTATAGACTAGATATAACCAGAAAATCTTTTTTTCCATGAACTACTTTTGAATGAAAAGACGGAAATCCCGACATGCGTATGCATGCAGCTGTGGCCATCCTATTACGGATAGTATCCAATATGTTTTAAATGCCTGTTTAAAAAGAAGCAAGAGAAATATTGTTTTCAAAATTAAAATATATGCTATAACCATTTAGCTTTTATTGGCTGGTGATGATGAACTACATTTTAGCAAAACAAAGACATTTTGTAACAGTACAATCATATATCAGAATAACACTAAGATTAAGAACAATTCATTTCAATTCTGAATTCCTACTTTTTAGGTTTTCGCTCAAGTCCAGTTTTATATATTATTCCAATTAAATTGCCTTTTTTAGTTGTTTTTTTTAGGTTGTATAACATGCATTACAACTATATTTTGGTGCAAGAGATGTGCATTTTTTCTACGATTAGACAAATCTGTGGAAGTCAAAACAAAACAGCTGGAACGCCAAATCAAACATTAAACACAGGCAATCTTTGTCTGGGTTTGACATCCTTCTATTCTGAGTAATCAACATCTTATTTATAATAAATTGACATAAAATGGACATATCAATGATATAACATGTCAACACAAAATTGCTGACCAGCAATATCTCCTTAAACAGTAGCAGTGGCATCAACCGTTTGGTTGTAAAAATTCATTAACGATAACCGGCTTATATCTTGGTATGGAGAGAATGGTCTACACAAGAGTCATCAATGGCGACCGATTAAAACAGGACGACGGCCAAGTCAAATATGAAAGTGCGGAGAATTACAAATCGAAAATTCGAAAAGGTGTGACAAAAACAGTCTATATGTTGTTTCATTGGCAATCACAACAAATCCCTATACTTTCTCATGAGTGTTAGCAACTAAAATTTACGACAAAATCTAGTTTTAGTTTTTCTAATTTGAACTTTTTCTACTATGTAGCAATATTCCTGCAGAGACTACATTTCGAGTTTATAAATCAACCAATTATACAATATTCCACATCTGATTTGGACATGAATATCAATGATATGGTCATTTTTATAAATTTTCTGTTTACAAAACTTTGAATTTTTCGAAAAACTAAGGATTTTCTTACCCCAGGAGTAGATTACCTTAGCCGTATTTGGCACAACTTTTTGGAATTTTGGGTCCTCAATGCTCTTCAACTTTGTATTTATTTGGCTTTTTGAACTATTTTGATCTGAGCGTCACTGATGAGTCTTATGTAGACGAAACGCGCGTCTGGCGTATAAAATTATAATCCTGGTACTTTTGATAACTATTTACACCACTGGGTCGATGCCACTGCTGGTGGACGTTTCGTCCCCGAGGGTATCACCAGCCCAGTAGTCAGCACTTCGGTGTTGACATGAATATCAATGATATGGTCATTTTTATAAATTTTCTGTTTACAAAACTTTGAATTTTTCGAAAAACTAAGGATTTTCTTACCCCAGAAGTAGATTACCTTAGCCGTATTTGGCACAACTTTTTGGAATTTTGGGTCCTCAATGCTCTTCAACTTTGTATTTATTTGGCTTTTTGAACTATTTTGATCTGAGCGTCACTGATGAGTCTTATGTAGACGAAACGCGTGCCTGGCGTATAAATTTATAATCCTGGTACTTTTGATAACTATTAGTTACCAGTTATGAAACATTTGTGTCACATATGAACATGGATATGTCCAAACTGTCGTATCCACCATCCCGTCCTATTTCCCGCAATTGTGACATCATTATATAAGACTAGACTTATCCTAATTTACATTTAAATACTGTATGTAGATCAGGATTTGCTTATCATTAAGAAGCAACTGAGATCGCCAAGCAAGGCGTTCGTGCTGCGTCGTCCTTAATTGTCTATGTTGTGGTTCTTGATCGTTTTTCGTTTTTTATTTTATTTATTTTTTTGCTTGGTATTGCTATGTTTAATTAGAGTATGCATTTTTTATTGTCATTAGATTTTTTCGGCCGCTCCGTTGTTAGCTGAAATTAACGGATAAAAAACAGCCAAAGATTTCAAGTCATCCAACTCAAGTTGAAATAAGGTTGTTTTGTTCACACATTGGTGTCAATATAATAGAAATGTATGCGACTGTCATACAAGTGAGAGGTTAAGCTAGCTATTAACCCAAGTTTAATCCACCATTTTCGACATAAGGAATTTCCTGTACCAAGTCAGGATAGGACAGTAATGTTGTAAGGGACTTTCCGGTTTGAACTTTCTTAGGAGTTCGGTATTTTTGTTATCTTTTGTTTTTGTTTTCCATTCGATTAGTGTGTTTGAGTTTTTGATTTTGCCATTTGATAAGGGACTTTCCGTTTTGAATTTTCGTTTTTAGTTCGGTATTTTTATTTAAACAAGTTAATTATACACACTGGTTTCACTTTATATTTGACTGTTTCCAATTTTTGACTTTCATATTCGAACTGACATAGGTAAACTACATTCACTCTCATTGTAAAATGATTGTTTTCGTAAAGGTGTTTGAAGTAGCACATTAACTGTGTTGTAGTGGTACAGTGTTGTATTTGCTTTGTATGGTTCTCGTTCACTACACAAGTGTATGAAGTTCTAATATGGGATTTAACAGAGAATTAATTTTAAGAGGAGAGATGATTCCGACAGTAAAGCAAATTTAAAGGATATGTGGGCCAAGTATACAAGTTCGTTTACACTGACCACTGTACAACTGAGTATATTCTGAAAAGGAAAGTTAGCTTGCCCTAGGAAAGTAACCTATATTCAGATGTCGAAATTAATAAGAAAATAAAAGATTTTAAAGACAATTCTTAAATCTTTTTTTTAGAACTGACATTATCCTCCATGATTGATGTAAAATACAAGTTTTGGTATATTCATGTATGTTTAATCACACTATATGAATATTTCAGAATACAATCATCCTCTTCTTTAGCAAAACATATTTGAAGAACTAATCAGAAATTTTCCTATACAATATTTTCACAAAAAGCTATGTGTAGGTACCTTATTTTTAAACATACAAGTTTGAAAAAGATCTAAACTGTTATAATATTATAGACCGTTCAAAAATGACACGGAATATAGCTCAAAAATCGAGGAGAAACTAACAACGCCATGACCAAATAAAAATAAAAGACGTCGGAATAACAAATCCGTCCACAAAACACGACATGAATAAAACATATGTTAATGTCTCTGGTTGACGTCAAGTGAATATTTTCATTGAGACCTTTTGGGTTAAACGAGTTATTTGATTCAAAATTTTACAAAAAAACAAACTTCCTTCATAATTCGTTGAACAGCAATATTGAACTTGAAAAGTAAAGACTTTTTTTTCCAGAGATGTTTTAGTATGATATATTAGACAATCACTATTTTTTTTAAAAATGGATTGGAAATACAGAGGAAATGTATCCTACAACGTTGCACATTTTAAAACATCTTACAGCACATTTACATCTAATAGTATAAACATGTATTTATTTTACTATACATCGCCCAACATAAACATATACTAACAATTATAACACTTAATTAATCAGATATTATAGATATTAACCCATTAGCAGTAAGCTAGGGTTTGGTAGAAACCTAAAACGGAGAAAGAATAAACGATAATTACTGCTCTGCAGCCTGTTATAAACTTTCAAAATTAGACCAACAGTATAACGTACACTATAACATGGAATCAAAAATTAAATAGATTGGTTTTTTTTTGTGTGGACAAAATACAGGTCATCTAATAAAATTAATATTTGCTCTGTAAAATTTCAAGTACTTTGTCAAACAGCTTTTAAACTTTTAGTATAGTTAAAGGGGCACTAGCTGTCAAATCCCTGTTCACTGATTTTACTTAAATTCTCATATTTGATTTTATAACATACTAAAACGTATATCTAAATTACTATTAGTCTGAAATAAACAGTAAAAAAAGCATGTATTCAATAATGCATAATATCAGAATTTCGTGTTTATTTTAGTGCATTAAATATAAATAGATAGCAACCCTTTTTAAAGATCTGCTTGATTTCATGTTATAGGTTAGAAAAAAAAGTTAATTAATGCTTTTACCTATAAAAGAATGATTTTTTTGTGGATCAAATCAGTCAACGAGGTGGTTCATCTTGTTTCACTTTCAATGTTAACAACATTTCCTTATAATTGCTGAACACAACTTACATGTATGCATGCGTAACCAATCTCTAGCTAATGGGTTGAATTGAAGGTCACATGAATACGGCTTTAAAGAGGTCGAATTATTCACTTGCAAGTGAATAATTCAGTAGCGATATTCATTTGTCTATTTTGACAAAATTGAACCAAATTGGCTGAATTAAACGAATTATTATTTCATTATTTCGTTTTTATTAATGATTGAACTAAACGAAATCATACTCTTTTTTTCATATCTCTTAGCTAGTGTCCCTTAAAGATGTTCGCTACTCTGTTAAAAAATAACAAGCTTTTTAAAAGACTATAATGAAATGATAGTAAATAAATAAAGAAACTAAAAAAGTAGAAAAAAATGAGGGTCCGTGTGCTCGTTTTCGAGATATAAGCCATTGAAAATTTGGCTGGAAATAATTCTCTCTAGATTTTTCATATATTTAATATCGGCACCTTATTTGTTTCAAATACTATGAAAAAATAACAAGAATTTTATAAAATTTTGAAAAAGGGTTTTTTAAACTTAATGCAATAAAATTATGAAAAGAAAAGTAGGAGTTAGTGGGCAAAATATTTTAATTACAATACATGGATAAAACCAGAGGACTCCGTAAATCTGGCAAAAAATTAAAAAATGGAGGAGCAAACATCCTCAATAAGAAAATCGGTACCTGTAATCATGCATCTTAAAAGCATGTGTTTCAGGGCAGATATAGCAATAAAGACAGGTAAACATCGTGTAATTGTTTGTTTTTTTTTTTTTTTTTTTTTTTATCTTTTTTATGTTACAGATGATAGCGTTGAGACGATTTAAATATATAGTTCGATGTGTGTGCAACATGCATGAGAAGATAACATAAGCATGGGTGAGTTACACTCGAATTTCATGTTATTTACTGTTTATATTTATTGAACAATTTAGTTATGGAGCCTGTCTCCGGGTACGGAATTTTCTCGCTGTGTCGTAGACCCATTGGTGGCCTCAGGCTATATTCTGCTCTTTGTTCGGGTTGGTGTCTCTTTGATACATTCACCATTTCAATTCTCAATTTTATGGATAGTTTATAAAATCTATATGTTTGAAAATTAGAGAAAATATCAATTAGGAAGGGAAAATGTAACACAACATGAGGACAATAACCCAATAGCAAATCATTTTTTTACGATAAAGTGTAAAATAATTTGCAGGAGAAATTATGTAAGATTGTAAAGGAAATTGTTTAACAAAACTAAACAAGATGACGCCCAACAAGAAAGTTTAATTGATTGAAATATGGTCAAACCAATTTTGAAAATGAGTATGTTACGCTATACTTTTAAAAACTACAGCCTTCTATACTACCGATTTATTGGAAATACTATAATATAACTTTGTATGGTATTAAACTTTTGTTTTTCTTAACAATATTGTTTCACCCGTAAATTTTTTATGATATTTTTTATACTATTATAATTCTTTATATACATGACTATCGTACTTGGTACTAAATGCTCACTTTGGAATATTTTGACATCTATATTTCGTTTTTTTATTATGTGTTGCGTTGGGTTGCTGCTGCAGTAATACAATCTACTAAAGTCTACTTATTCATATAATCATTTTTATTAATTGTAAATACAAATGAAAAAAATGAATCCAACTTTAAAGAACATCATTTTTTATTTGTGCTGTTAAACAAATTTGCTTTGTTTGAAATTTAGGAATTTTATTTATAAGAAACAAATTGACGCAAGTTCTGAAACGTAATATAGTTTGTATCTATAGCTGATCAAAGGACTGAACTGGGGGAAGATTTCTTAAGATCATCGTTTTTTAAAGTATGGAAACAGCAAGATCATAATAAAAATTACAAATATTTGATTTTAGTTTGATTTTGAATATTACCTCCGTCAATGAAAAATGTATTTACGCACACAATAGAATGACAAAATATTTTTGATACAGCTTACCTCAAGTCTTAGGTTTCCAACAGGGGGTTCCGCAAATGGCACTCCCAAAAATTGTTCAACTTTATGACCCGGAAGCCGTTCAGATATGAATCCCCTTATGCGTCCATGCTTTGTATCTTTAACACTGGTTTCAGTGTTTGTGTCAATTGTTCTTTCTAACGATAAAACTTTTGTGCTAATTAAGAAAATATAAAAGTATAAAAACTTAGAAAAAATTACTTCTAGTATATCCATTTTAAATTGTTCCGATAAGTTATATTTTCAAGATATATATACGAATATTCTAGTAATATTCGTCATCTGACATCGTACGTCAGAACATTCACCGTGAAGGTTAACCTAGTTCACGTTTCAAGTTCTCCATATGATGGAAGCTAGTACTGGACTTGTTGCTGTAAAGTACAATCAGTTCTGATAATTCACACATTGTCAGTTATGTAACGCTTCCAACACGGCTATACATTTTGCGGCTCTATTTGATATTTGTAACAATGTAATTTATATTTTTTCTTGTATCCAACCACCCTTTGAGAATCTTTTATAAAGCAATCAAGAAGCACAAGAATACATTAGATATGATTCATGGTATTTAATCAAACACCGTACATTACGATCAGAACTAATCAACAGTGGTACACCAATAAAGCGACCATTAATTACCCTCTAAGAATGTCACCAGTAGGGCTGTATCTAAGAACAATTGGCCATATTTATGACGACAGTTTGAACTTCTCCATTAAGTCAAATCCAATTCTATAATTTTATTGGTTTTCTAATTGTAACTAGGTAGAAACGATCCATGTTATGATGTTAGGGGGTAACTTTGGTATTTGCTGATAAAAAGAAATATCTTCATCATTTTTATCATAACATACCAACTACAAATTATTGTGTATTACAAGATTAACCAATTAAAGATGTATTGTCAGTTAATTATCCATCAGTAGCGGTGCTGAATGGAAAAAGTGCTGAACTTTACAAAGCTGTATGGTCATAATGAAAGAAAAAACCTGTTATACTAGACAGTTGTCTCTAAACAAAAACAAACACAGCACGCATTTTTGCATTTGTTTAAACATACCCGATGATAAGCAATGAAAACAAACTTGATACTTATAATAGCATCCGTGAATGCAGTTGGTAATTGATATTTTTTTTCGACTGTCAGAATATGAAAAATTGAGCAGTAATTACGCTTTTATACTTCCAGGTTTTTCAAGTTTGAAGGGTCAGTAATTGCTCTAGACTTCAAATCAATCAGTAGTTTACAGAGCCGGTTTTCTGATTAAGTTTTTCTTATAGTTTTTTTTCTCTTTTTTCCAACATTGAGTCGAGCGAAAGAAGAAGCATTCAATTCTTAAATTTATGATACTTTATGATACTTACTTCTTGTGACAACAATTTCATACGAAATAAAGTATTTGATAAACGGATGTGAAGTCTAAACAATCTTTCAGTGGTTTTTGAATAAAGATATTCCGCTTTCAACAACTGTATTGAAACATTTGCCTCTTTTATCTTTTATAGCACTCAAAACTTAAGACTACATGAAAGGAAAAGCACTAGCTTTGTTTCTGCAAACAATTATCAACGTACGTATACAACTAATATCTTTTTTAAACCTATGTCATAGGTAGAAACAAATCTCTCTAAGTAGAGCAATAATACTTTGAAAATTTAAAAAATCAACATTATAACATTTATTAAAGTTTTATTTAGTCAACGTTAACTTTATTCTTCAGTAGACAATCTCATAGGTTTACTCGCACAAGTCTGATCCACAACCCAATGGGTTTTACATTTGATGGAGATTATGAGACGTATTGTTACAGAGATGTATATACTAAAATGTCAATACTACATAGAACAAAGGAAAGATAACATCGACAAACGTTTAAAAAAAAAGATGATGAGCCTAAGAAAAATGAACAATAATAATCACTCTCTTAAGAAGTGACGATATGACGGGTGTGTTGTTACTACAAATGGCACGTGATATAACGGACATAATAGGTCACACAGACTATCTTAAGACGTGACGATATGACGGGTGTGTTGTTACTACAAATGGCACGTGTATATAACGGACATAATAGGTCACACAGACTCTCTTAAGACGTGAAGATATGACGGGTGTGTTGTTACTACAAATGGCACGTGTATATAACGTACATAATAGGTCACACAGACTATCTTAAGACGTGAAGATATGACGGGTGTGTTGTTACTACAAATGGCACGTGTATATAACGGACATAATAGGTCACACAGACTCTCTTTTAAGACGTGAAGATATGAAGGGTGTGTTGTTACTACAAGTGGCACTTGTATATAACGGACATAATAGGTCACACAGATAAGCCATGCTGGCATTGGTAAAGAAAAGAAGAAACTTCAACTTTGCCATTAAGAAATTTGGCCTCCTTTTCTATTTAACATAAATCCCTTAGGCTTTATTTTTACTTAGTATGTATATACAAAAATGATTTACGAGATATAACATAACTACTAATTCATTAGGGTTGTTGTAAGCAGCAATCTTATATCAACGAAATCTAGACGGGAAACGCTAGCTCTAGATTATAGTATCTAATGAGATATATATAGTCAATATACAGCAGTGCTGCTTTTAATACGTAACAACATGAATATACAAAGTTCACAATAAGAAAATTGTTGTCATCTTTTTAGTCGTCAAGTTACATTCTCAAACAACTCCCATTGTCGACTTTTAGAGGTCATCAAGGTTAAAGGAGATCTGGCTGTATCTGTGTTATCTGTTACTAGTAGTTGCCATTACATATACCTTTATCATGTTATAATAGTTGATCTTATTTGTAAAATTGTGCCAGATTATCTGCAAATACAATACTTAAACATTTTTTGTTCTCATATTTATTTTTAAATCGTATTTTCATCATTTTGATAAATACACTGAATACGTCTGGATTTCACAAGTATTAATCATAGTTGGCCTATATATACCATACTTTAAATCCTATAATACTTCCTGTGTAGATTTTGTTTTTTGATAAAGCGTCAGTTACTGAATCACGGACTGGTGGTCAAAGGATAAAATTGAAACTTGACAGTTAAAAAAGACAAAAATTGTGCCTCAATTACATTGGAATTGTTCACTGAACAATGGGACTGATATTTCAATAATGAAGAGAAACGAGTTTAAATTAAAAAGGACTTAAATGGAATAATGCCTTCTTATAAAACAATTGTGCCTCTTTTTGTTTAATTTCTATAATAACGAAAAAGAGAAAGAAGAAACCAAATTGACCGTTAAAAAAACGAAAATAAAAAAAGCATAATAAAAAAACATGCCTCGTTTCGGGTCTTTGTTCGGGTTGTTATCTCTTTGACACATTTCAAAATTTCATAAACCTTTGAGTATCATACTTTGCCTCAAAGGAAGCCAATTTTCCTTGAATTTGTTTCACACTATGGCCTTTTAAAAATTCAATCTTTCACAATTCACAATATCATGATATGTGTACAATACTAGTATATATAATGAATGCTTTCTTATATAATGAATGCTTTCTTATATAATGACTTATTTCGAAACAGGTGACATATTTGCAACTCTTTTTAGTTCGACCTTTAAGCCTCATTTTTGTTCTAACAATTTGGTTTATAGAACAACCCTAAATCGTTGTTTATATTCACAATATTAGAATTAAGGTATGATTTATTTTTGGATAACATAATTTTATTATGTTTTGTTACGTACATTGTACTTCGATGCAAGATTTAGCAAAAACATGAAAAATTCCTGATTGATATCAAAATGCATATCATAAACATGCAACGTTCAAAAGCTTCGTTTCAAAGAAAATTTGCAAAACTGTTTAACATATACATAAATAAAGGGATGGATTCTTTTATATTTAATTTCCATCACATATATGTTTTGACCCAGTGAGTGAAAATATTCTAGGAAATTTGACCATACCTCTATTCTAGTTTTATCAATAGTATTCATGTAAAAACTTGATGTTGATTTAACTATCAATATTTTCATACAGTGGGATACTATTATTTATTGATTGAAGCAGATAAACATAAAACAAGCGAAGAACATCGAATATAGCTTTTAAAATATTTTGGAGTTCGATCCACACGTCTTACATTGTTACACAGGTCAGTTTTTCTCCTCCCATCTCCTGTATTGTATGACCTTAAAACATGCCCCCTTTTTTTTCTTTTCTGGCAAATTGTCATGTCTCAATTAATATATATCTTTTACCAAGATTAACACTAAGAAACTTTGAACATAAGTTTGAAACAACTAATTCTAAAGAAGTTTAATCCCATGAAAATATAATAATAAATTATATATATGGAAAATTTAAATGTTGCATTGCCAGAACTTTCACACATACATTTCTTGAAAGATTGTTATTGTACTTTTTTTTATCAAACGATATCATTAGAACGCTAGTCTTCTTATTTTTCATGTTCTTAGATTCAATGAGTTTTTTTCCAAGAAGAGTGAATAGAAAATATCTTTTAAGCCACGTCTTCCAAAAAATTACTTGAGAGTACATTAACCTGCTCCTATTCTTCTTTTTTTTCGTTCTTTGTTTTCATATTTTATTTTTAAATATTGTTAGAAGTATCATTTCTTTTATTTCTTTAAGTCTCAAAAATATATTGAACACTTCAAGTACAAAAATGATTCGCTCTTTTAAGATTGCGATATGAGCGTGTTGAGATGTTTATTTATCTTAAGTACTGATCTATTAGTTCATGAGTAAATAAACCAATCAATGCATTTGAAGTATCTATCTGTTTCTCTTGGATCATTTTGTTTTTATATCAAAGTATACACGAAATGTAACGTTTATTTTACGACCAACGCGCTATAAATTGGTTCTATTCCGATAAAATGCTTGTAAAGCAAACAAAATATTAAATAACTGAAGGCTCTACATATACCGTAATCATTGCTGCTGACTTCGAAGTGATGGAGGTGTTTTTTTATGAACGCGTTTGATATGTTGTCCTGCTATTGCATTCCGATAAGATTATATATTTCCTACATATTTTGTTAATCGTTTCAATCTAGGGTCAGTATTCTGTAAGACCAAGTTTATTCAGTGCTATTGTATTTCTTTTTGTTTTTTTGTATACAAAACTTTTCTTTAGTGAACCTTCATTCTTTATTTCAAGTCATAATTCCACCATCTACGTACTTGGCTCTCTAGTTGATAGTTTTTTTTTCTGAATGTCAATCATATCTGACCACCTTATCTTTATTTAAAAAAGGAAATGTGGTATACTTGTCCATGAAACATCTATCAACCAGATATCAAATAACGTAGATGATATTAACTATTAATAATATGTTGTCGTCAGGCCTCAACAATAATCAAGACCCTTGCCGCATATAAAAACAACCAAAAAAAAAAACCAGATATGCTATATGCTATAAAGTTACAAAGGACAATCAATGAATTACAGGCTCCTGACTTAAGACAGACAATAAAACATAGACTACGCTAATTATAATCCCAAACGTCACTACAGTCACGGGAATATAGCAACGAGTTAATGTCAATAAACACTAGAACAATTTACAAGGAGCCAAAAGAACGTCGTCATAAAAAAAGCAGAAAATTAACAAACGGAACAGATATTGTCCCCTTATTCGCCGGTTTTCTAAACACCGACCTTAAGGTGGATTAGAGGTATAGGGGGATGGTTGAGATCTCACAAACATGTTTAACCCCGCCGCATTTTTGCGCCTGTCCGAAGTCAGGAGCCTCTGGCCTTTGTTAGTCTTGTATTATTTTAATTTTAGTTTCTTGTGTACAATTTGGAAATTAGTATGGCGTTCATTATCACTGGACTAGTATATATTTGTTTAGGGGCCAGCTGAAGGACGCCTCCGGGTGCGGGAATTTCTCGCTACATTGAAGACCTGTTGGTGACCCTCTGCTGTTGTTTTTTATTAGGGCGGGTTGTTGTCTCTTTGACACATTCCCCATTTCCATTCTCAATTTTACTTTCACTAAAATTAATTTGGCTCGTTTAATTTTCATAAAATTTTGTCAAATTATTTACTTTGACCCTTTAACAAAAATATAAAAGTTTCAAAAATTTTGAACTAACCGTTTTGTCAGAAAAAGTTACACTGGTTATATAGCAGTTTGACAAACACCAATTTTGATCATTGAGACGCTTAATATACCCTTTACAACACAACGTTATTAAAATGTTTAGCTGACTTTACAGAGTTATCTCCCTGTAGTGTTAAGAAGGTGAATGTATTTTAATCTAAGGAACTATCATCGAAACCATAAGTTAGAGAAAGAGTAAATGTCTGCAAATGTTTGAGATAACAAGCCGCAAATTTGTTATATTTAATCCCGTCGAAAGTTTAATACATGTCGATGGTGTCCATAAATCGAACACAATAACTGGCAGCACATTTTACTACCAGATAAGTGATCTGATAAAATGTGAAAATCAAAAGGCAAGGTTACCCGTTCTAACCATTAGTACCATTTTTGTAAACATAATAATTGTTTGTAACGTCTTTACATACAACTCAGTAGGTGTGTAGTGATGAGATATTTAGTCTTTAATACATTTCTTACTAGTTACAATGTACTACCGTCTTTGAACTAGCTTCCAGTAAATGTGAGTCCTCTCAGTTCGATACTTTGTTTCTCGAGTCTTTTATCTCATTTATTTTCTTTCTGTACTTTCTGTCGATCTTATAAGTCAAAACTTTTTTTAATTATTTTTATAATTTGTTCTCATATTGTGCTGTTACACCACCGTCCCTCCTTAGAGGAGGGTTGTACGGTCGCCAAACATGTTTAACCCCGATACAATCTGTATTTTTAAAATGTCGAAGGTATATACAAAAGCTTGTTCTAAGAGTTGGTGTTTAATATTTTTTACTAAGGTTCATTTGTCCCTATGGCCATTGAATGAACCTCCTATACCATCATAGATTTAATTTTAACCGGAAGTTTGCATTTCACTTCTGTACGCAAGAAATCAGTCACATTAACTGTATCTAAGGCAAGCAGATGTTGTATTTCTGAATGACGGACAGAAAACAAAAACCCACAAAGTTTAAATAAAAAAATCGTTACAGTCTAGAGTTACTTAAAAAACGCGATGCTTAAAATATATCAATGATAAGTGTGAGGTACGCAACTTTTTAAAGTTAATTTCAATCAAATTATTTTTTTGAATGTGAAGACTTCCTTGATATCCTTCTAAAGAAATTAGAAAAAAAACATGAGAAAGAAATCTTTTTTTTAAGATATTGTAAAAGTGAATAACTATAGGTATCGCACATCACATGAAATAACAAAATAAGCATTGATAGATCAACCATTTTATAGTTATTAATCTACTGGACAACAGAAAAGAGACCATCCATTCGCTAAAAAACATAATTTTAAGTACTCTATTTAGTTGACTTCTGTTCCTAGGTCGGGTTGTTGTTTCTTTGACACAATCCCCATTTCCATTCTCAAATTTATTTAAATTTGAACAGTTCCTTGACCAGGCGATACAATATTTAGACTATGTGCCAGACTATACATATGTGCGCAAAAGACTTTGATATTTTACAGTTTAACTCAAATAAAACAGTCTACATTTCAACGCACTAGCTTATAGTCAATGAAAATTGAACTAAAGAACAAAGCTCCGCGACGCTTCCTCTAATATTGCTGACCTGCCAGACACGTGCACCGCAGCATGGATAACATGGAGATATAATGAAATTATAATTGTAAAAACATTTATACAAAAATAAAACATGAAACTAAATCAAGATAGTATATGTTTTATTCAATAAATTTAGACATTTTCACCTGTTATTACCACGGTAAAAAAAAAAACGGTTATAAGAAATTTGAATTCCAGAAATAAACATGTAGGCAGGTGGTCATATTCTAATGACAGTTGATTGAAAGTTCTGCAAAAACCTGACTTATCTAATATCATAGTATATTACCATCAGTGTCAATGTTACAGAACCACAGATAAAATAATTATGTGAAAATAAACATAACATTTTGTAAGACTAGCTGAGTCTGATCTACTATCAAACAGTAGTTTGATTGAATTTTATCTTTTTCTTTTGCACAGTACAGATGCGTAGATTCGGCATTATCATGCTGAAAAGTTCGAGGAACTTTAAAAGTTAAAACTATTTCTTTTGATCAATGGTATTTTTTAAAAGTGAAAATGTATACATTTTATGATAAATACACTATTAAATCGCCAGGAACCAACTTATCTTTCTACAAATTGATAAAATTAATCGTAAAGGTGATCTGTATATACAAATGAAGGTGTTTTTGCACTAATATTTGATTTACACTTTTTATGAATAAAACCAAATATTTAATCTTAATTTGATCGAGATAATAAAAAAAAAACTAGGGTAATTTGAAAAGCGAAACGACCCGCCAAACGTCTTTTTTTGTCTGATTGAATTTATATCTTTGAAAGTAACATATTCCAGTGTAGCAACATCTTGTCAAAGTCCGCGAAGGGTATTATTTCCGAAGTTTGAAAACTTTGACAATAATTTTAAAATCTAGATACTTGTTTCTTGTGTATAATTCGGAGTTTAGTATGACGTCTATTATCACTGAACTAGTTATTTGTTTAGGGGCCAGCTGGAGGACTCCCCTGGGTGCGGAAGTTTCTCGCTGCATTGAAGACCCATTATTGGCATTCGGCTGTTGTCTGTTCTATGGTCGGATTGTTGTCTCTTTGACACATTCCCCATTTTCATTCTTCAATTCTAAACATACACTTGCGCTTGAATCTAAGAACCGATATTAAAGAGTGCTTCTACAACATAAACACAAACACAAACTCAGTCAGTTTTATATCCACTAAATTTAATTGGAAAAGAAACTACTGTGGATTGGTTATTATTCGTTGGAGACCATTGGTCGTTGAATTTGTTGGTAGAGGTAGACCACGAAATTTAATGTTAAACGAATGACAAGTGTTCTTTAGGCTCCAGTGCAAACTAACGTAAAGGCAAAACCATGCATTTAGATATTCATGAACATGTAAGTTTTCCTTCAACAACGGAAATTAGTACCCACGAAAATAAATGAATCCACAGTATTTATATTAGTGGCAATTAGGAAATCTCACGTATAGATTGTAATTTATAATTTAAAATTTAAAATTGTCAATGATAAAGTAAAAATGAGACACAAAAAGGTCAATCAAGAGTCTCCAACAATAGAAAGGTGTTATGTACTATTGGTAAAACTATGATTCTCCAAGAATGAAAACAAATGGAGGGGGGGGGACGGATCTACCAACAACAGCAACAACTACTCCTCAAAATAAAATAAAAAAATACAAAAAACCATTAGGGTGTGACATAATCAACCACCGAATAGGACAGTCCTTGTATGGCAAAATTGCGTTCTTGATTCGTACTGTCACTAGTTAAGGTAACACACGAAATCAATACAAGTATTCCTTTATAAGTGCTGTATCATTAGGACAAATTTAGGAAATTAGTAAAAGACGTATCATTTTCAAATATATTTGTTGGACCTGTGTTATTTCGAAATCTCGGTTAATAGTGAAAATATGTAAATGTATTACATGCGTGTCTATGTTGTTTACTGTTGGTTATATAAATGGCAACGACAGGACACCCATTTGTTTAAATAATTATTTTTACCAATCCGAATAGTCGTTCCATAAAAAAATCAGCAGGACGAAATGGACAATATGTACAAACAATTTAATTTTATACTGAATCGGGTTTTCATATAAAATATCACAAGCGTTAACATTTTGTATGTATAATACATTTGAAATATTTATCTGATATACAATTGATTGATCGATTTGTGATTGTTTAAAGTTAGTTGATAAATACTTCATGCACAATCATGGTTAGAACACATTAAACATTACAATGCAGTATGTAGTTCGACCAAGATGAAAGACAATAATATGGATTGCCAATGGACGTATATTTAATAAGAGCAACAATTTTTCATTGCACCATTCACAAACAATTCCTCAATGTAGTTGTTGCTATAATTGTTCTACAGCAACAGAGAGCGCGGCACTTTATGTCCAAGAGACATCGGGTTAAACATTTAGACAAGACATCATTGCAAACGTATACACTAATCCCCGCATAGCCTTACGGACGCCATTAGGGTTTTATTATCGTGTTTTTAAAGTTGGTGCAACGAGTCTAATACCCACCAATTTATGAGTTCCGATTTAGGTGACTTTAGGTTTGCATGCTTGAACAGACAAATAAGATACTAAAATTGATTGTGTGATGGTGTTTGACACATTTTCATCAATCGCCTATAAATAATGGAGCCTAGTGTTTATTGCTGAAGGAAGCATGAGAGAGCCCCTCAATTTCGACACAAAAACAGATAATCTTAATTGATAAAGAATGGAATTGAATGTACATGTACATGTACCTAGCAACGAACTGGGTTGAAACTCACACCCTCAGTGTTGACAGACTGGTGATCACTGTCGATCTTTTAAAAAATTCTGTCACAGAGGCTCCTAGATAAATGAAAGAATCAACCATGTTCAAAATATGACCGATATGAATCTTTGGTAATTTCAAACATAGAATATATGAAAATATAAATAGTTTTTAAAGGAGAACTAGCTACGAGATATATAAAAACATTAAAATATGATTTATTTTTTGGTTTGATCATCAGTGAAAGTGAAATACTAGTAGTGAAATGATGATTTGCTTTTGGCAGACAGTATGTTTCGATTTTGTCAAAATGAGCTAAGAAACATACATGTAGATGAAGATTTTTTCACTTGCAAGTAAAAAATTCGACCTAATTGAATACGCATTCATGTGACCTCAACTTTAACGCCTTAGCTAAAGGTGAATTACGTATGGATTGTGCGTGTTTAGTTATTAAACGAAAAAAAATGTCAACATTGAAAGTGAAACAATAGTAAATGATTTGATTGAATGATTCGATCCACAGAAACTCACTCTTATACAGGTAAAATTGATAAATAATGTATTTTTGAAACATATAACATGTAATCAAATAGATATATATTTTAAAAAATCCAATTGCACGAGGTCACTATATTTATATATTTATGTTTATGTTTATATCGTGTTATACGACCGTCGTCAGTTTTCGAAAATTATCTCGATAGTTAAATAGATGGCGTCTAGACAAAAATACATTTTGTTCAGTTGTTTTGAATATTTGTTTTTAGTATGCTATACATCAAATACGAGAATTTTAGCCATATCGGCGAACATGAGTTTGACAGCTAGTGCACATTTTAGTTCTACCGGTCATGTTTAAAATGTTCTGTTATGGAATGGAATATCGTTTGAAATTTTTATTTATTATACATATTTCCACATTGATTTTTATTAACGGAACGTATGATTTTTAACCAAGTATAAAGTAAGACATTTAACAAAAGATTGCTGTAAAACCGTTTTAATGTTCGTATTATAATCTTGTTTGTACGATAATAATCACCATGATGCATAAAAAGTTTAAATGCAATTAAGGTGCAGGTGATGCGATTTCTTGCACTTACAATGATAACTAAACATTTTATAATTGTTTGTTTTTTTTATTTATGCATGGCGCTACATTTTTCTTTTTACTTTAACATTTTTTGTTATCAAAAAGGCGTATGCTTAACTGCGTTGTTGCTAATGCTTAATGAATTGAAAATACTCCAGTTTACAGGGATAATAATGGAATTAAAATGATTCTTCAACATACAGATTCGTTTAGTGACACCATGAAAAACTTTAATCGTTAACGGTTGTAAAATATAGAGTGAACATTTAGTAAAATTGTTTACACCTTGAAAACAAATCAGAGATGAAGTATCATACGTCAATGAGACAGCAGAAAAATCAATAGACTTATACAGTGCAACATACGAATTTTAACAATTTTGATTTTTTTTTTAAAAGATTTATAATAGCAAAGATCGTCCATCAACAGAAAATTCAAACAGATGCAAAACCCGAAGACGTATTGACTAAACAACCACTGAGGAGTTCACAAAAGAGAGGCGATGTATCCAAAAGGGATTCAAACTCAGAAGTCAACAACAAACTGACAATGTCATGAAATGAAAGGAAAAAAAACCTAAAAAAATGACAGCACAGAACACACATCAAAGACAACATAAATCTCAGCAACACAAACCACAATACTTGTTCAACTTATCAAGATTTAATAAAGGACAACGATCATTTCATTATTAACGTTGGGATTATAGCTACGTTAAATTTAAGATGAGGTGTATGTGTTTAACACGAGTAGGATCATGCGCCCCTTTATCCTAAACCAGTGATGTTACAACAATAAAGTGACTTTGAAAAGGTGAGTATAAGTCGCACCAACCAGAATGAATGCCAATAATGTCTCTTTGTTTACTGTTTTATGAAAAAGATGACTAAAAGGACAACAGATTGAGATGGTAGATTATTCTACCGGTGCATTTTGTCACGTACTGTTCAGGGTCACCAGAGACCAAATGACGCAATGGTTAGCAAATGACGTAATATATGTAGCTGTATGGCATTCAACAATGTTCAAAACAATAGACGAAAATAAAAAAAATAAAGGCTCATGGCTTTGGACAGTCACATACAGAATGTTACTTGGGATTATGTCAGACGAAATTAGTATTATACATTTAATAACATCCACAAGTTTGATCTAATAAATTACATCATAAACATATATTACCATATGGAATTGAATCTAATACATTCGACTTTGGTTTATATCACAAGTTGATTGGACTGACGACAATATATTGAGATATCATGACCAAATTAAATGCAAATCTATCAACTGGGACAAAAAAAATGAGATAACGAGAGTCAACTGTTTCACGTTAAGGTTTATACAGGTGCAGACAAACTTCTTGCTATTAAATGTTATATCAATGAAATCGTGATAACAATTTCGTAAAAAGATGTCATGCAGTGACATCGTAAATGCAGAAAAAAAAACCTCTAACACAGATATGACCTGAAAAAATATCTAAAGGAAACACACAAACTAAAACAGCTATGGAACAGGCATTCTATATGACGATTGTTATCAGAGAACTTTATCTGAAAATATAGTATTTAGGTTAAAATGAATTAGAGTAAGGAATAACATTTCATTAATTTAATGACATTTTGACTGATTTATATATTACATTTAATTTATTATGCATCCATAAGAGTTTCTACAATATGTCGATAATGTTATTGCTAAAACGAACATTATGTTGTCAAAGGTATTTATCCCACGATTAAGACCTTAGAGATAGAAGTATTGGGTCAACTGTTCTAATCTTTTTTATTTTTTATTCATTAAGTTTGTTTATGCACGTAATCACCAAACAAATATCACGCTGCAAAGTTTATCAAAGTTGTCCAAATAGTTTCAGAAAAAAATAATGTTGAAAATTACAATGACAGGTACAAAATGTAATTACACTTCAAGTGATAACGTAAACAGGAAGACATTATTTTGCGCCAAAAAATGCGTCCACTGTGGACATAAATCATTTGTGCTACATTTGCCAACTAATTTGCAAAATACCTGGTATCGTGTGTTCAAAAGAAATCAAATTGCTATTCTTATTTTATATATTTGTTTAAATATTGGGTCTCACACACATTAAGGACTTTTAGCTAACACTTGCTTGATATTTGCAGCTTTTCCCAACCGCTTAGTTTTTTTTCAATTTTTCCACCATTTATGTCAGCTTCTTACGGCTGTTGCCTTCGTGCAGTATAATTTAATTAGTTATGAATAGTGTACATCTGTAAAAAAATACTTTAGACAGCCATCTTCATTAACATATACTTATGTTCTAATTCGTTTCACTTAAACGAACATAAATATTTATCAAATAAATAACTGGAACTCTCACATGGACCATAAACAAGAAGCAACGCTTATCGATTAAATTTTTTTTTCTGCACTCTCCTTTAAGCGATGATATTAGTCATGTCATTGTACTAACATTATTTATGAAGGATTAATTTAGCGGAAATGAATACCGAAATTCTCTTTAAATCTTAAATTTGGTGCAGATGAATTATGATTTTTAAGAAATTGCAATTAGCGCAAAATGCCTGTCATCACAGTATTATTAGGACAAATGTCCATCTGGAATTATTTTTTTCCAATATATACTGTATTACCTTCACAGGAAAGGCGAAGCAATTCAAAATACATATTATGCAAGTATAGAATAGTTATCTCCCTTATAAAAATTACATTCAATAGAAAACTTAAAATCATAAAATTTGACATTCCCGATTCAAATAATGGTTTGCACAGTTAAGAAGAAACTTTTTATGTTATATGGAGTAAAGAATTAACAAGACACACACATTTTAAACGAATCTCTATGAGAGACCAAATGACATATAAGAGTTAGAAGTAAATAATTGACTGAATCCTTAAAGAGTTGGTACCAGGTGCATGAAAGAGTAATCAGTGAGCATCTCCTTAGGCAGCAACCATTTGATTTTCTGGGGGGGGCTATGGTTTTTTTTTCTGTGCAAACTTTTTTTTTCGCCTGCGGCGAAAAACAATTTATTTTTTTCGCGACAAGTCGAAAACAATTTTTTTCTTTCAATTTTAGCATTACATATAGTGGCAGCTGAGGGTGAAACAAACAATTTTTTTTTCTCAGAATCAAAAACAAATTATTTTTTTCTCCAAAAACTGGAAACAAACTTTTTTTTCCAAAAAAAACCATAGCCCCCCCCAGAAAATCAAATGGTTGCTGCCTTATAAGCGTGCATAATTGCCAATTTTTATTATACCACTCTTTCCCGGTATATTCTGATGTTATCTCATTGACATTCTTCACCGCATATGTTGTAGCTGTAGTTTCTCACGATTTAATTATTTTTATCCGAATCATCTTTCTACAGAAGCCACTATTGAACACGACAATTGTCTTATTCATCATAAAAATTTATGCAATCGTGAACTGTATTACCCTCAGTAGGATTTTAGTTGTCCTAGTTCATAGATTTCCACTTCCTCGTTGCACTGGCTCCATTGAGGCTCGTTTTAAATAAGTAAATAGTAAATCAAAAGTACCAGGATTATAATTTTATACGCCAGACGCGCGTTTCGTCTACATAAGACTCATCAGTGACGCTCAGATCAAAATAGTTAAAAAAGCCAAATAAATACAAAGTTGAAGAGCATTGAGGACCCAAAATTCCAAAAAGTTGTGCCAAATACGGCTAAGGTAATCTACTCCTGGGGTAAGAAAATCCTTAGTTTTTCGAAAAATTCAAAGTTTTGTAAACAGAAAATTTATAAAAATGACCATATATATAATTGATATTCATGTCAACACCGAAGTGCTGACTACTGGGCTGGTGATACCCTCGGGGACGAAACGTCCACCAGCAGTGTAACTTATACACATGATACATATCAGTTTAAAGCGGTTCGAAAATTCCAAAAATAGGAATTTGAAAAAAATACGTTGACCACACTTTATCAGTCAGTACAATGACTACAAGATTATTTTCTTTTCACAGTTTGTCTAGGGGCTCTCAACTTACCCTTATTGCCTGGCACCGTTCGAACAATAATGCTCGATGATTTACGACACTCATGTCATAATTCAGAAGATATCTCCTTTAGATTACTATTTTGTTTGAATGATTTGCTATTATTGTTTCTGTCAATAGAAAATCAAAATACATGTAGAAAATAAGTGGTCATTTCTGATAAAAATAACAGAGTTATATAAAGTTTACGCTTGCAGAAAAATCTAAAGCGTTTTACAAGGAACCCAAAATGTGGCGTCTTAAGGTAGATCATAAGTATATATTTTTTGAGACAGAATTTTTTTATAATTTGCCAAAATGAAGATTTTACTATGCTCTTTTCAAAAATTTAATAAAAAGTATGGGTCACCGTGCTTTTTTTCAAGCTATGAGTCGTCGAAAATTGCCAAAATTTGGTTAGTTTGTTCATGAAAAAACACATTAGTGTGCATAAAAAAAATTCTATGAGATAGAATTTTGAAATAAATTGTGAGAAGATAGGTATCATAATATGTTTTAAGAAAATAAAAAGAAAACATGGTGTCACCGAACTTGTTTTCTTGCTACAAGTAAAAATAAAAAAAATCCTTATGAGCCCAGTATAAATTTTGTACTAAAAGAGTTATCTCCCCTCAAATGGCTCATTTGAAAAAAAATGATTTTAAAACCAAAAAAATGATATTTGTTAAAATATTTTGTACAATACAATTGATTAACAAGTTTTCTTAATATAGAAAAACAGTCTAACCATTTAATTGCAAATCTGTCTTCAAATTTGCAGATTTAGGCAAATAACTAGACCGATTTTGTACTGTGATTGTACAATCCAAGATGGCGGTATACCATGAATCTACCTTAAAATCATTTCTATCGCATGTTTGTCCCAAACTCTAGTATGACCAAAATTTGAAAAGATCAATTTAGATTTCGAATCAGAGAAAACTAGATGAAAATGGCTACAAGCCCCTCCTTTCATGTACATATATATATTATTATATGTTTACAATTAATTGTTCTTACACTTCTTATCATAAGTAAAAAAGTGGAGTAATGTTTTGAATAGTCTTCATATATGTCCACTGATATTGAAAAAACGTAACATTTTCTTAGCTTTAGTTTTCTATGTTGTGTTCTTGCACTGTTATTTTGTTTAGTCATGGCGTTGTCAGTTTAAATATTTTCGACTCATGAGTTTGAATTTCCCTTTGGTGTCCTCTCTTCTAAAACTATATAATATTATTCTGACACTTTACTTCAGAGTTATCACTTTTGATATTACTCTAGTATTAACCATTAATTAATAATTTTTGTTTTTCGTATATATGACGTTTTGTAGCAAAATATCTGGTAGGTTAGTCTTTTGCCAGTATATAAGCCATACTAACAAGATCTTAACATAGTAAAATTGAGAATGGAAATGGGGAATGTGTCAAAGAGACAACAACCCGATCATAGAAAAGACAACAGCAGAAGGTCACCAACAGATCTTCAATGCAGCGAGAAATTTCCGCACCCGGAGGCGTCCTTCAGCTGAGTCTAATTATTTTTCAATCAAAGAAGACAAAAACAAAATACAGAAAATTACTTTTGTGGGGTTATAATAATTCTTATTTTGTGAAAAACAACACTGAATCTACCAGAAAATATACTGAAGATGATACCAAAATGCTGGACTTTTTTGATCGACTATATATTTGTTGAGGTTGAAGGATTGATATTTCAACAGACAGTCGGTATTCCAATTGGAACTAATTGTGCATCCCTACTGGCCGATTTGATTTTGTACTCGTATGAAGCAGAATTTATTCAGAACCTTCTAAAAGACAAAACGAAAAAAAAAAACACCGTACGAAATTCTTTTATTCTACTTTCAGTTATATTGATGATGTCCCATCACTGAATAACACATATTTCAACCAATCCTTACATCTCATATATCCCAGTGAACTTGAAATATAGGATACTACTGATGCTAGAAGGACTGCTTCATACCTTGATCTTTTCCTCAATATTGACACAGATGGACGAATTTATACTAAAATTTATGACAAACGGGACGATTTAAACCTCCCAATTATCAATTTCTCTATTCTCAGCAGTAATATACTCTCTGCCCCATCGTCTGGTGTTTACATATCTCAGTTGATACATATGCTCGTGCATGTTCACACTATACGGACTTCATATACAGGAGTATGCTCCTTAGGCAGAAACTGCTCCAACAACGTTATGAAGAGGTAAGATTAACAATGACACTCCGTAAATTTAATGGACACCATCACGAATTTGTAGATGCATACGAGGTGCCTGTGTCTAAATTAAGTAAGGACATTTTTACCACGTTTTAGCGTGTGATTTACCATTTACGTCGTCTGGTCTTTTAAAAACCGAACATGACCTATTCCCGAATATGACCGTTTTGCTGAGTGTGATTTCGCATTGCTATAAGACGTTTCACGGTATTTGTCATCCAACATTCATGTACTTAGTTATGATGTTGTATTTGTAATTTTGATCAGATATTGTGAAGTGTCTTATCGATTATAGTTGCAGTGCGTAAACCGGTGACACAATATTATCGCCCCTGTAAACAGTGGGCTCTTCTGACTAGAGGTAATCGGTAAAGAACAGCGGAAAATGGTGTACATTGTTTACGAGCTTGAAATGAGCTAACACAGACGAACTGAGACGTGTCAACGTAATGTGAATATGATAATGCACCAGGTAAATTATTAATTGTTAAGTTTATCACATCATCGTTTCTTCATATGATAGGTAAATAAGTGAATTTTCGATTTTAAGTGTCGTCAGGGTTCAAACCTGGAATCATGCCAACCTTTCATTATTTTTTTTTAATACTAACCTATAGTCGGAACATCTTGATTTTCTCCCAATTTGTAAAGTTAATTATGCTGCTTGACATATATTTTTTTTGGGAAAAAAAATTGATATGCAGTCAAATGTGGCAGTTTTTAATATTTGTTGCTATGTGAAATAAAGGGAAGTAAATTAAAGTAAAAGAAGGCGCGCTTTTTCAAATAGTAAACAATTTAATTCAGATGCATAGTATTTTGTCAAATGATAAAGAATATCGTAGAAACTTGCTAGAAATTCATCTAATTTATAAAAGATATACAACATGACATACTGAAATCTGAAAAGGGGTAAAACCACCATACCTTGAACAAATTCAGTTAAAAAAAAGGGGGGGGGGGGGGGGGGGGGGGGGGGGGGTAAAATGCTACGAAATTTAGATTTTATTTATTTTTTGTCGACAGCCAAAAGATGATTTGACATGTAACTAACGAATTTTTCAATTTCATTGTAAAGTAAAATTGGCTTTTTTTTGGGGTCTCTGTTTATTGTGGTCTGATGTTTTCAGGTTCTCTTTGGATTGCCAAATGATATTATATAAATCATCTAATTGAATGTTCAAATTATTTTGCAGCGATGGTGTGTATGGAAGGAAGACTGTCATAAAACCCAACAGTTCCGGATGGCCCTTTAAATAATTGCTTAACATCAATATATATATAGCTATGTAAGATTCAAGTGTTTGATTTAGCACAAGTTTAGCCAGGTTTTCCTTGTAATTGTGGCAGAAAAACCACTAGACAGTGTCATGCATTGAAAGGATATCAAACGGATATTTTATGGAATGATTCTCGTACATATAAAATCATATGCATAGGAATGTGGAGCTAGTGTCTTTCATGCAGCAATTTTTAATTTCCAATATAAACTCTGAAAAGACAGGAGCATAGAAATGTATACCAATGAGAAACATTCTTTGTGAATAAAATCATTCCAAAACTTAAATGTGTCATTAGTGTTGCATAATTTATCAGTAGAGATAATCAGATTCCAGTAAGATTGTCCAACTGATGGTTTTTGTTTGTAATCGTTTTTGTAAATCTTAGTTGTTTTGACAATCCGGGCTGTGCATGTTGCCCGGCTGACCCTTTCAGTGTGAGACAATATTTTGTTTATGATAAACAAAATCACTGATTCAAGACTGGAGCGGACCCCTTTTAGGCAGTTAGTGCGAATCCTTTAGGTTTAAACCATTACATGCAATACGGGAGGAGGGGGAAGTTTTTTTTTTACCGAGTCAAACATTTTTCCTAATTATAATACATTGAGATTTAATATATACTTTGCTATATGTAGTGTGTATATTAAAGTATTGCCAACAAAATTCATCAAATTTGAGATCATAATATTGTTTAAGAAAAACCCTTACCCCCTGTACATCATAAACGTTCATAATCTTCTGTAGCACACGTCCATGGTTAATTCGGATCACATATTTTCTATTCCGATGTTATAAGAATTCGAAGGTTCATATCATTTACAATATCATTCAAAAAATTTCTGGGATTTTTTTTTACTATCAACGTTGAACCTCGAGGTTACATTGTAGTAAAAAAAAATCCAATAAAAACGTTGAATGTAAATGATATGCACCTTTAAATCTTATATTGTAGGACTCATGTTGTTCAAACATAATGTGTTGATCAATTATGTTATGATGATTTTGATAAACTTCACATTAGGTAATCTTTCACGTATATTGGTTACATTATATCGAGTTGTCCCAACGATATACTTGTCGGTGTGCTCGATCATACGAATTTACCGACATTCATATAGACAAAATGACACAACTTTGAAAAATTCTTGTGACGAAACTACATTTCGGAACACGTTAAAAATTGGATACCCAGAAAGCTACATTATTAAGGTTTGATATATATTTTTTTCAAAAAAAAAAGAAAAATATGCAGTCAAATCTGGCAGTTTTTTACACACCCCTATGTTGAACAATAGATTGTTCAATTAACAGCATGTTTGGCAATTAAAAAATCATATATTAACACATTTAGCTTTAACATATACTTTATTTATAGTGGTTGTATAAAAGTTATATAATGGTTTTGTGTTTTAAGAGATATTCATCCCTATGCATATCGGGTTTTATGCGTAAATTGTCTCTCCTGTTCTTAGACCTTTTCTATCTCTTTCATAAGAAGAGTGACTTTTCTATTGTTCTAGTGTCACTGGAAATCCCACTGGGTTGTAATTCAACTATTATCAGTTTCTATTCGTATGTTATAGTAAAGATAATTCATCTTCAGTTCATTCATAAGATTTTAATTTAAGGCAAATTGATGCACAATATTTATTTGTTTCATAGTTTGATTTAGAAAAGATCGACATAGCTTGATAATACAATTAATTATCTTATTACTAACACAATTATATGTTAATATTATTGTATTGTTATAAAATACATCAAATGACATAGTTACAAACCTGATTTTGTGCCTGTCTTGTATATTCTTGTATTTATTTATACTGCATGCCTGTCATGTAATGGTGTCATTTAAGTTTTATATTTAACATTGCCATAAAAGTGCGAGGTTTGGCTAGCCACAAACCATGGTTCAACCCTCCATTTAAAAAAAATATGTCTTGTACCAATCAGGAAAATGACAATTATTATCTTATTGTTCGTTTCTGTGTGTGTTGCATTGTCGTTTGTTTTTTTTTTCACTTCAGAGTTTCTGTTGTTTCGATGTTTTCTCCTTATATTTGATGTGCTTCCCTCGGTTTTGTTTGTAACCCGAATTTGTTTACGTCTACATCGATTTATGACTTTCGAACAGCGGTATACTACTGTTGTCTTTATTTAGATATATTATTATTGATTTTTGAAAGACTGTAATGTTGTATAAACATTTAAAGGTTGCTGTTTGGAATATTTATAATAATTTTGGGTCCACTTCCTTAAAGAGTGAACAAGTTATCTTATACCTTCTTCTTTATAAGATTGTTCTCATAGATTGGAAAAATGATTGAGAGGTTTCTCGATACTAGTATATAAAAGCAGGATAACCCATCAAGTTGATTGTATTGTAATGCTAGATTTAACCCGTTTTAAGGTGTTTTTTACAGCACACACGACACAACATAGAAAACTAAAGAATAAACAACACGAACCCCACCAAAAAACTAGGGGTGATCTCAGGTGCGCCGGAAGGCTAAGCAGATCCTGCTCCTCATGTGGCACCCGTCGTGTTGCTTATGTGATAACAAATCCGGTAAATAGTCTAATTCGGTAGGTCACATTCATGAAATGGAAATATAAATGATTCCAAGTTGTCTTTGTTTTGTACTTTTCATGCAGAAAATACCGATTGTCGAACATATGTAAACATGCAAAAGTTAAGTGTGATTGGCATTTTAAGTCGTCTTAAGGTAAAAACTATGAAAATTTATCTACATTACAGTATTTCCGCTTTTAAACTTTTTGTGTATAATTTATCTTCCTAGAAATTAAAACTTCGTACCATGTATAATAGAATATCAAGTGTACTTGTCAACCAACCATATAACATTTTTTGTGTATATCTTAACTACACTTGGGCTGCATGCCAATAACAATAATCGTATCACAGTTATCTTTCTTTTCATTTCAATATTAGCATTGTATATTGTACAGGTCACTACTACTGAAACGTTTTTTCTTTTTGTTACTTAAAAAATAAAATATGTTATCCAAATTTTTAGGAGAAACAACTGTTTTAAAATAAGATATGGTATGACTGCAAATAAGACAATTATACACCAGAGAAAAAATGAATGTCAGCATCTAATGTACACCGTACTGCCTTAATCTTAAACAGGTACAAAACAATTGATGAAAAACCACCGATATGACACAGAACCAATTGTCTTTCTAACCGGAGACAGTGGTGTAACAGTACATTTTATAAGACTAAATAACAACATATAAAAAAAGGAAGTTTTAAAAGTCCTCGATAAATCAAATCGGAGAAAACCACTAAGAGAACTATCATTTGTTACCAAATAATCGATCTATTAGAGAATCGTTGTTACTGAGAGATAGTTTAAGTGTACATTTTTGAATAATTTATTAAAAATGATTATTGAGGAGTGAAAAATCAAGCATTATGACAGAATTTTAAATAATATTACTGTCCAGGTCCACAAAACTGTTGGATATGTTATCTTGGAGGGAAGGGGCAAAAATACTCCACCCTGTGTGTTAAAATGCCTTGGGATATGAAGAAAAAAGTTACTAGAAATTAAAACTCCGTACCATGTATAATAGAATAACCAACCATATACCATCTTTTATGTATATCTTAACTACAATTGGGTTGCATGCCAATAACAATAACCGTATCACAGTTATCTTTCTTTTCATCTCAATATGTACAAGTAACTACTACTGAAACTTTTTTTTCTTTTTGTTACTTAAAAAATAAAATATGTTATCCAAATTTTTAGGAGAAACAACTGTATTAAAATGTGGTATGACTGCAAATAAGACAATTATCAATCAGAGAAAAATGGATGTCAGCATCAGACTTTTCTACTGTACACCGTACTGCCTTAATCTTAAACAGGTACAAAACAATAAATGAAAAACCACCGATATGACACAGAACCAATTGTCTTTCTAACCGGAGACAGTGGTGTAACTGTACATTTTATAAGACTAAATAACAACATATAAAAAAAAGTAAGTTTTAAAAGTTCTCGACAAATCAAATCGGAGAAAACCGCTAAGAAAACTATCATTTGTTACCAAATAATCGATCTATAAGAGAATCGTTGTTACTGAAATATAGTTTAAGTGTGTCCCTCTTGTATCATGTTGTTTCCTGCGAAGCAACTTTATAACAGTGTTTCTGAAGATTTGTTTTTAGGGTCTTCACTAAAGGCCGTTTTAGAACTATTATATGGTGAGGTCAGCGTTTTTTAATAATATTTAAGACTTTATTACTAAGACTGTGAAACGAAGAATAGCAATTAAAGCGTTGATTTTTTTCTTTTATCATGTACGCGTAGTTATTGCATTTTTGTCATGTATTTATACAAGATGTTCTCTATTTAACTTATCTTTACAACTTCTAATTCTATCGTATGTCGTTCTTCTTTCAATAATAGTTTCACTATGTATTGCCAGAATTAGTTCCTTATTGTTTCTCATCCCTTTTCCAAATTCCCTGTCATTTCATGTCAATGTATCTTTTCCACTTTATGATTTTTATTACCAAAACAATTAATATATTAATTATTTTCACACATCATCACTTAGCTGAACACTAGGTACATTATACCAAGTAAGATTTTAAGATTTCTTTAATAACTATGATACTCCTTTTCTCCTTAATTACCGTTCAATCTAAGGTTGTGAAAATTTCTGACGCTATGATCAAACTACAGAAAAAAAGTGATCAGCCACGTAATAACGTATTTATAAGTACACACGTTGGTCTAACTACATCTTAACTTTGTGTTAATTTATTTATTTATAAACGTCAATGGTTCGTATCTTTGTGTCTAATTAAGGAACATTATTTACAGAATTGGATATTATTTTTTAAGATATATCAAAATGATTAATGGAACTTCATACCATTGGCTATATCAAGTAAAATGTCATCCTTCATATTATAATTTAAAAACAAAAAGAGCATGTGGTATGATTGCCAATGAGACAATTCTCCATAAGAGACCATTTGAACGTTTCAAGAGAAAGAAGGTTATTAACCTTGTTTACCATAACATTTTTGTTCAAATTTTTTTTTCTAAATCATACAGGTTAGAGGTTACTCATCAAATTATTTCTGCCAAAACAAATTGAACTAAGCTACTAATCTCGCTTTGATTTCTTGGCAAATACTTTCGAAAAGAAAATTCAACCAAAACTATTGAGGAAGAAACGGAAATCGATGTAGTGCTTTATTGCCGCTTTGTTCTAATATAGCCATAGGATGCAAATGGTGTCGCAGTTAAAGTGTTATACATCGAGGTTATTTGGTATTTTGTACGATAATTACATTATTTTAATGCTTCATATATCCCATGCAAATTAATTTCTCTTTACAGTTATATATGTGACATCATTGTTATTACCAACAACCAACTAAACCTTGGCTTCTGAATATATTTACGATTTCGGTGCCTTGATGTTTGTGTCATATATGAAGAAAATTCTTCAAAAATAATAATTTTAAAAGAGAGGAGAAAGAAACCAAACTCAAACTCATAAGTTAAAAATACACAAAGAAGAAAAGGACTTAAATGAAAATCAACAGTATGCAAAGCACAACACAGAAAACCAACGACTTAAAAAAAATCCGGGGAAAAAAGGTGGTGATCCGAAATCCTACGGAAAGGTATGCTGATTATGCTCCACATGTGTAAATAAACACATTAAGTAAGAAATAAAAAGAGTTTAACGCACAAATTTATTTTTTATTAGAAGTATATTAAATATATAACAAGACTATTTTGCGTTTTACAGAATTAATTCTATGAATTTGTTTAATACATGTATTTGAAAAACAAAAGACTGTGTTTGAAAAGCACATATTTTTTCATGTATTGTTGTGTTTAAATAGTAACGTTTCTATAAATACGAAAATGCCTAAAAGTGGTGAATATTTTTAAGCGTAAACTGTCAACAGTTTTGACCACTGGACGTTGGGCAACCAAATCACAATCATTAGTTTTGATTTTTTGTTTATCAAATACATATTATAAAATTTTCAAATAGGGTTGTTTTATTTTTAAAAACTAAGAAGAAATTTAAAATAAAAAGTTTGTGTGTGTTTTTACAAATGCATATTGAGAAACTTTTGTTTGATATTTTTTGTCTGACAAAACATTCTTTTTCAAACTATAATTACCAAATTATTGCGTATTTATTCAATTTATGGTATATTTGAAAATCTAACAAAAACTGTATGATTTCGTCAGACATGCAAACAACGCCCATCAGTCAATTAAATTTGCGACTCTATAAAGAACGGTGTCATAGCAACAGACCTCTACTTTAAACCTACAGATAAACATCGGTACCTTTCTTCCCAAAGCTGTCAACCCAAACACTGTACAAAAAGTATCCCGTACAGTGAAGCTCTCAGAGTAAAGTGGATTTGCTCCTCTGAGGAGGCTGTCAGGAAACGGTTACAGGAACTTCGCGGACTTTTGACCAAACGAGGTTATAAGAAATAGGACATAGATAAGGGATTTGCGCGCTCTAACTATAACAGCCGCAATGACATGTTACAGTACAAACGGAAGAGGCGGAGCAAAATAGTCCCGTTTGTTCTAACGTACATTCCCGCCTTTTCTAACCTTTCACGTTTGATCCGTGCAAATTGGCAATTATTGCCAAGCACCCTAAATTATCCAAGATCTTTCCCAATTCTCATGTCTTAGATTTTCGGAGACCAGCAAGTCTGAAAGACTTATTTGTAAGAGCTGACGTCTCCTTAAATAAAAGCTGTTCAACTGCAGGATGGTGCAAGTCATGCGGTAACAGACGATGTTTGACTTGTCAACAAATACTAAATATTTCAACATTTACTTGCCATTCGACTGGGTCTGTGTACACTAAATTTTGCAATGTAACTTGCAAAACCAAGAATGTTGTATACCTCCTTCAGTGTTGTTGTAGCATGCAGTATGTTGGCGAGACAGAGCGGCCATTCAACAAACGCATGTATGGTCATCGAAGTGACTAAACTTGCAACCCAACCTACCCGTAAGTCGTCATTTGAGATCACCTAGGCACGCCCAAGCTGATCTCAAAAACCTTACCATCATTTTGGATAAGAAAGTTAAGGACAGTTTCCCCAGAGGGCATACATGAAAAAAACATAGAATGAATCATACTAGTTTAAATTACAGGGCATTTGGGATGGATGTACAAGTTCGTAGCCACGTTCAATTATTTTACCTTATTAAATAAAATTTAACTTATTTTTCTAATCATTTTTAAACTGCTATTCGTTTGGGAGGCTTAAATATGTAGTTTCTGTTGCAGTTGTCCTACCGTTTTCAAATTTGAAATACTATACCATCTTGGATCGGTTAGGCTATTTTTTTTTTTTTTATTTGGGGACTTTTATCCATGCAGTTATTGTCACATCTCAACTGTCACCACCTTTGAAAATTTAGAGTTCACATTGCAAATAACTATTTTTATTTTTGGTATATCTTTGTAGTATTTGCGCCGTGTTTGGCGACAACACATTATGATATAAAGAAAACATGATTAATAGATCGTTGTCGCGTTGGAAATCATAAAAAATCTCCATATCAATACTTTTAAACGAGAAAACCTCATTTTGTGTGTCGCTTCTCTTCCTTCCACAATAAACTAATCATCTTGCCTCTGTGTCTATAGGTACCATGCATAGTCGCATTTGTCATCCATTCTTATGAATATTCAGTTTGGGTTATATTGGGAGAAAAACGAAAATAAAGGCGTCCGGATATTGTTTCCGTCATCAGACCGACTTTTAAGTCAGGCATGACTATCGGTATGAAACTTTTACACAGCATTTTCATAATTACTCAAGGACAGGACAAATATTTTTGCGTTTATGTGCATGTATACTATACTTATACTACTATACTATATAGAGACTCTCTATATAATATAGTAGTGATCGCCTTGGAGAAGAAACTTAGAATTAATAGTTAATAGCAAATACACTTTATATATACGTATGTCTAAGTATACAGAAACGTGAACTAATGGAATATAACAGAAAACAAAAAAATAACGGACTTTGAAAAAAAATGGAGAGGGCTTAAACATATTTTCCTGTCTCCATGTACCTATATGACTTTTGATATTTTTTCTGAAATTTTCCAGACATAAAATCTTTTACGAAAATTCATCCTACAATGGTGTTCTGGCTATTCCTACATTTTGTATTTTACTATTCTGGCTATTCCTACATGGGGGATCAGTAGAAGAACAATACATGTTTTTATTGCAAAATATGTTGTTTTAGTCATTAGTGTCTAATTTGGTCAAAGGTAAATTTACCTGTGGAAATTAAATAAAAATCATTATTTATATGTAAAAAATGAGACTTTTTTGTTTGAAAACATGCATGAAGTAATAACTTTAAGTATTTTAGAACCATGGAATTTCTAAAAAATAAAACTAATTGAAAGAAAAAGGAAGTAAAAGCATTGGAAAAATAAAAATAAAATGAAAGAAAAAGTAGTAAAAGCATTTAAATGTCTGGAAAGTCTGAAAAGGCCTTATATGACAATGTGAAACAATTCAAACGAGAAAAACTAACGACCTTATTCATATATAAAAAAATGAACCAAAAACAAATATGTAACACATAAACAAACGACAACCACTGTATTTTAATGAATTTTAAAAAACGAATATAATATCAAAAGTACTTAATTATCATAGATATTAATAGAAAATAAGGTTACAGAATGATGAAATTACTCCAGTTGAGTATTGAGATGCTGCTTCGAATCTCCTGCACATTGATTAAGACTTTGAATTCTCTTATAAGTAAGTAAGTAAATTATTTATTATAGTGACATGTGTAAATATGTACAGATTATAAATATACAATATATGATAAATATTAATATTAATACACCCGGCCCAATGGACCTATAAGTCACCTCAAATGAAATTAAGTAATTTTAAAACAATATATCACGTTCTTCAAAATAACAAATTATTCATGAAATTATCTTTTTGTTGACGAAAGTTAACCTTTAATTAATTTTAAAATAAAAATATATAGATATTAAGCTATTTGTAAACAAAATTTCGTCTATTAGAATATGCCTGTACAA